>NC_089512.1:68983063-69673099 GCF_036850995.1 Saccopteryx leptura
ATAAGACACTAATATACACTGCTCACAAAAATTAGGGGCTATTTCAAAAATGAATATGAAGCAATAAAACAGAAGCTTTGATTTTTCTTTTTTATTAAGCAAGAACATCAGAAAAGCAAACAACAAGTCAAAGAAAGTTGTTTGATTATGCAAATGAGATGCAAAACCAACTTTTATTTTATTGGTGAAAATGCCCTAAATCAAAGGCTGAAAGTACTGGAGTATCTGCACATTCCCTGATCTTGAAAGTGCACATCCTGCAATTCCCCAGCCCTTGCAATGCCCCTGCAACACGATTTGCCTGAATGTAAAACCTGGAGAGCCACAGGATGTCTTGAAGCTGGTCAAACACAGACAACAGTGGCAACAGTATTTGGAACATCCCAAAGCATGATTAGCAGACTGTGGAATCACTTTCAAGAGACTGGCATGGTACGGAAAACATGAGGTTAGGGTCAACCACCTGGCACAACAGCAAGAGAGGACTGCTACAGGACCTTGTTGGCAAGAAGGAACAGGCGCAGCAATGCAACAGAGCTGCAGGGACAGCTTCTGGTTGCCACTAGATGATGGATATGCACCCACACCATACAAAATTGACTCTGTCAACTTCAACTGTCCTGTCTGTGATGAGTCACGGTTCAGTCTGCAGCCTGACAATCATTGTGTCCTGATCTTGTGTGAATGAGGAACACAGGAGAATCCACGTTTCGTGTGAGAAAGGGAGTTCTTTGGTGGTGGCAGAATCATGGTGTGGGCTGGCATCAGCATTGGTGGTCGTACCGACCTCCACATCATCAGAAACGGACCACTGTCTGCTGTCAGATATCAAGATGAGGTCCTGCACCCTATGGTGGTACCCTATGCTGGAACAGTTGCAAATAACTTTCTTTTCATGGATGATAATGCAAGGCCCCACCATGTATATCTCGTCAACAACATGCTTCAGGAGGCAGGAATCAAACACATGGACTGGCCTTCATGTTCTCCAAACCTGAATCCCATTGAACATGCTTGGGATGCACTGGGAATACATCTGGCAAACCGTCCAGTGCCTCCCACAACATTTCTTGAGCTGGAAGTTGTCCTGGAGCAAGAGTGGCAGAGGATCCCACAAGAACTGCTGGACAATCTGATCTTGTCCATGCCCATCGCTGTCAGTGTGGTTTGGCAGTCTTGGGTGACCATACACCCTACTGAACAGTCAGTGTGTGGCTCTCTCGTCCAGTTTGACATGCTTCTGTTCACCCCCACCAATATGTCACTTGCTACTCAATCACAATAATTGTGTTTGCATCTCATTTGCATAATCAAACAACTTTCTTTGACTTGGTGTTTGCTTTTCTGATGTTCTTGTTAAATAAAAAAAAATCACATGCTTTTTATCACTTCAAATTTATTTTGATATATTCTCTAATTTTTGTGAGCAGTGTATTTCCATTTTAAAAAGATATACCATCTATTATCATGATCAAGATTAGGCAGGTAGCAATAACTTTTTGTAATACACTGTTTTTCAAATTTTGAAACCAAAATTAAGGTGCGCCTAATACATGGAATCGTCTTATGCGTGGGGAAATACTGTAACTCATGGTGATGTTAATAAAGATGGTTAGGGCTGATCTAAATTATTTAGGCCAATGAGAACTTCAGGAAAAATTTATTATGAAGTATACCTTTTTATAAAACCTTATAAATGATGATTAAGCTGAAAAACACATAATAACATGATTGACAAAGGATTTTACTCTTTGTCTAGGATTTACACTAGGGAAATACCCCAGTTTTTATAGTCATTGGAAAAGTTTTCAAAATAGCAAGCAAAAGATTTTCCCTTTTATGGGGAACAATGTAGAGGGCATTTCTTAATCTATTCTTCAGAGCATATTTTAGCTCATTTAATTCTCAGGGGGAAATCCCACTAAGGTAGCTCTATTATCATCTCCATTACACAGATGAGAAACTTGAGGTTCAGAGAGGTTAATTTGCTGAAGCTCACATAGTAATTATAACACTAGAAAACAACCCTAAGATATTCCATCCCAAGGTTAAATGTAAAGTCACTTAAACTCTGCTCTGAAGTGCCTTTTTCAGCTCTGGAATGTCACTTTATTGAAAGAGATTAAGAACCTGGAGCTCCAAAGTCCTCATCCTGCTTAAGACCAGAAGTCAAACAAAAAAAATAAAGTGAAAGGTCAATGAAACACATTATTTAATTTAGAAACTAGTTCTCAAAAACTCACTGAGTACTATGTCTAAAAGGCTTTAAAAATTGGTATATACCTGGACTGCTGGTCCAGAGATTCTCATTCACTCTGGAAAAGCAGAGGTTTCAGTTCAACTAGACATCAGATCACTGGGGGTATTTATGTATATACATATAAACAGTGAGCTGCAGCACAGGGCTCACACCTAGCCACAAATTTGAATCACTGTGCCTCTAAATCAGGGGTCGGGAAACTTTTTGGCTGAGAGAGCCATAAACACCACATATTTTAAAATGTAATTCCATGAGAGCCATACAACGACCTGTGTACATTAGGCATTATCCAATAAAAATTTGGTGTTGTCCTGGAGGACAGCTGTGATTGGCTCCAGCCACCTGCAACCATGAACATGAGTGGGAGGAAATGAATGGATTGTAATACATGAGAATGTTTTATATTTTTAACGTTATTATTATTTTTTAAAGATTTGTCTGTGAGCCAGATGCAGCCATCAAAAGAGCCACATCTGGCTCATGAGCCATAGGTTCCTGACCCCGCTTTAAAGTCTTCAGCACAGGCCTGATACATAGAGAACCTTCAAAAAAAGAATATTAGCTGTTATTGTTAGATAAGAATGTTAAAAATGATAAACAGATTTCATATCTGGGTTTTTTTTTTTGTGGCAGAGACAGAGAGAGTCAGAGAGAGGAACAGACAGAGACAGACCGACAGGAAGGAAGAGAGATGAGAAACATCAAATCTTCATTGCAGTTCCTTAGTTGCTCATTGATTGATTTCCCACATGTGCCTTGACTGGGGGGCTACAGCAGACCAAGTGACCCCTTGCTCAAGCCAGTGATGTTGGGCTTAAGCTGGTGAGCCTTGCTCAAATCAGATGAGCCCGCGCTCAAGCTGGCAACCTTGGGATCTCGAACCTTGGTCCTCCACATCCCAGTCTGATGCTCTATCTACTGCACCACCACCTGGTTAGGCCATATCTGTTTTAATGAATTGAGTTAACAAGAAAAAATGATCATTGTGGTCCTTGAAAATTGTCTACAAATTAATCTGATGCTGACTTTTCCCAGACATGAGAGTTGACTCAGTTTAGGCCTGTTTGGGAAAAAAAAACAAAAAACTCTTGAGTTTGATGACAATGGCTGATCAGCCATTAGAGTGAAAAACAGGAGGCAAGAAGGCTATTTATATTTGGAAGGATGAGAGTTCAGTTGAGAGTGCTGAAAAAACATTCTGTAGAATCATGTCAAGAGGATCTTTTATAAAGATTTGGTTTTGATAAGATCAGCAACAGATAAATTTATCCCCCAGAACAATTATTCTGAAATGCAATTTGCCTATGGAGAGTCGACAGTATTATCATCAACAGAGAAAGGTGGTTGGAGATAATGCTTTTCTTGTACATTATCACTGGAGGATAATTTTGTGGGAAGGAAGGTAAGGGGTGTTAAAAGTAATGGGATCCCATAAATAAAGTATAGAGACAGAGCTCCTGAGATCATCGAGATAATATAAAAAGACTAAGCTGGAGTTCCTAGCAGGAATGGCGGCATTTGCCCTACAAGAAATTATAATATGTAACTTAACAACCGGGAGACCCGGAAGGAAGTAATTTTCATCAATACAAAATCACGAGGTAAATACTGAACAAGACGCTGGCATGTCATGGAGATTTTTAGATATAGATGGGACGCAGCTATATAATATGGAATGGCTATAGGGATTTGTAAAGCCACTTTATGCATAAAGACATGCTAAACTCTTGAGAGTTCAGAGTCAATTTATTGTAATAAATATTAGTCTGTTAAAACCTTTACAATCAGTAAAAACACACTCCAAATTCCACTTTGTATTTGATTGTACACAGCAGGAGTATTTTTCCTTTTATTCATTTATAGGACAACTGAGAGTGCTTAATCTGCTAAGAGCTCACTCTTCTTCAACTCCTCCCTTCTTTATAGAGACAAGTCTCTTATTGTTATGTTCTAGCCACATGTCTACAGGGCAAAGAACCATATTCCCCAAATGTATTCCCTGCTGCCTTGGGCTCAGTTGATAAGCCATAACTGGACAACTGACTCAAGCTGGACCAAAGGGGTCCATCTTCATCCATATGGTTGGTTTCCTGAAAAACTGAACTTAATCACAAATGGTGAATGGATGTTTCGTCATGTGGGTTGTGAAGCAGAGAAAGCTAGTTTGCCAAGTAGAGAGATATAGAGGACAGTAACTCTGTCTTGGCTCTATTTCTGAGACTTTGATGCAGTCATACCTTCTGGTCAAGGAGATACTGTACATCTTTATAATAAATTTCTTTCTTATGTTTTATTCTTTGTTCAAGTGGGTTTCCATTCCTGTCAAACAAGAGTCTGAAATAATACAGAAATAGGCTTTAGCTCTCTGCAGAATCCATTTATTTTTACTTAAGAAAGAGAGTCCTACTGAATGATTCCTAGGCAGAGTGACCCAAGTTTTCAGTTTGAATTCTGATAAGCATTTCCTTTACATTGTAGTTAGATTTGAAAGTCTGATCTCAAATTAAGATTGGTATATCTGGTCTTCCTGTTCGTGATTTGTGTCAATATAAAATGAAATGACATCTGTCTGTTATGGTTGCTCTGGCATCAACATTTATTACACAGCTGTTAGCTACTGCATAAACCGTGCTCCGAAGGTACTGGTTGCCAGAGCTTCCAGGAAGAATACAAAGCCAGTACTGGACTCTGGTGTAAGGGCATACTCTTTAAAGGAGTATGATATTTTTTTTTCTTTGTGACAGAGACAGAGAGAGACAGAGAGAGGGATAGATAGGGACAGACAGACAGAAAGGGAGAGAGATGAGAAGCATCAATTCTTCTTTGAGGCACCTTAGTTATTGATTGCTTTCTCATATGTGCCTTGACTGGGGCGCTACAGCAGACTGAGTGACCCCTTGCTCAAACCAGCGACTTTGGGTTCAAGCTGGTGAGCTGTGCTCAAACCAGATGAGGCCGCACTCAAGCCAGGGACCTTGGGGTTTCAACCTGGATCCTTTGTGTCCCAGTCTGATGCTCTATTCACTGCGCACTGGCTAAGGATGTATATTCTTAAAGTAAACTAATTACTGGTAATCCTCTGCCACTTACTGGTCATATGACTTTAATTCCATTCCTTACATTTTCTGAACCCCAGTTTCCTCATCTGTAAAATGAAAATCATACTGTTTTCTTCCCTTCTAGAATGTTCATTAGCAGTATTGCAATAGCTGGGTCACTGCTGGGAGCATAGTAGTTTTGGTTTGTTATTAGGCCAGATTGAGCTGCTGGATTAAGTTCAATTTTTAATGCATTTGTTTATTCACTCATTCCACAGATATTGTTTTCTTTGTTAAGGGCTGGAATTCCATCAGTGAGCAGAAGTGACATACATGTCTTCATGGAGTTTACAATTCAGTGTGCATTAGAAACACTGAACAAACATATTGAAGAGACAGACAACCCCTACAAGGTCCTGTCTGAGTGCTCAGTGGCAACAGTTTGCCATCATTTTAAGTGCGGTCTATATAAACATATATATTTTTTTCTTTTTATGCCTATTCTTCAACCGCCCATAAAAGGGTTAAACCTTCTGGGCCGTTTTATCTTGGTCACAGTTTGCAGGGCTCAGATCTGGGTCTCCTGTGTAGGCAGCACCCTGGTACTCAATAAATGACTGTGAACACTTGCAGTTTAAAACTGGAAAGATGTATTCACTGTGAACTTTACATATTGAGGAACCAATCTTTTCCCCACGAAGATTGAAGCCAAACCATTTCCATCTCCAGTGGGAGATTTGCCCTGGGATAGATTAGGGGCCTTGCACACTGGCTTCCTTTAGACACTTGGACAGTTTTTCAAATAACTTTTGTATTTTTTCATAGATTCCTGGGTTTAGCTTCTTGTTGAGGCTGTTCCTCTGTGTCTATTATTTTTTTAATCACTGATTTCTTCAGTGCTGGAATTATTTTTTTCATCTGATTGGTTGTGCTATTTCATTTTATTAATTCAACCTTTGTCATGTGCAGGTCTTTGTGGTTTCTCCCCCCAGTTGTGTTTTTCCAGGTCAGCTTTCATTTGCTTCTCTCTGACAACAAAGCTGTGCTGTATTAGGCCCTGAAAGTTCTTTATCCTGCAATTTTGTATCAACTGCTAAACTAGGCCATTTGTTATGTGATTAGCAATTAGTAAAAATGGCATTTTGAGCATCTGCCCAGAGGAGCACCAAAGATTGGTGGTCCATCTCCAAACCCACCTGGCTCTCTTCATCAAAGTGCTCATTAGCTCAGAGTCTGGCCTCGCATACTCTCCGTTTCTGAGACTGATTATTCCCCATTAGAGTGTAGATCAGCATCCATGACAGTCCTGCTCTGTACTCGGATGTACATTTTCAGTAATCTCCAACTGTCACACGATCACCAGGGTCTAAGAGCCCCAAAGAGTGCAAGGTTATATTCTCCTTGGGGGGGTTTCCAGAAGAAAGGGGTATCAACATTGTCTTTGTTGTATTTCAAAAGCAGATGACACCTAATTTTTGTGTTTCTTTGATGGCTTATCTTCAACCTATGGGGCATCTCAAATAACTTAAATATTTCTGCTGTAATTTAGATAAAAGTGAGAGAAATATGGTGGCAATTTTATTGAATACTTTCTATATATTAGACAACAGATTATAACCTGCCCACAAAGTATTTTCCTGTCAGATATTGGCCTACCTCAAGGTTTTAAAAAAGTTGAATTAGTCACAATCTAACACATAAAAATCTAAATTTCTAGTTTCTCTGAATATCAAAATTTTTGGCAACAGTAGGTTCTCATGTCTCTTAAAAAATAATTAACTGGTTTTGAGGTTGACTAATAACCCTGTCTTAAATAAAAATTTGGACACTTTTGTTATATCTTAATTTTCTGCATCCAGTATGAATTTGAGTTTGCAACATCTGGAATATGTGATTTTAAGCATTTTAGTGTCACAGAAACCCTGAAAAATAAGTATTATTTTCAGGTTACCAATGAAGAAACAAAGTCTGAGATGTTTTATTTCTAATAAAAATGAACTCATGTTTAATCTTCTCTTAACGGAGGAGTGAACAAGAAAAATAAAGCATTTTTAGTTCACTTAGCCTGTTAATGTCTTTTCTTCACTGATTTCTAGATTATTATACTACTTTAGTCTTTTAGTTAGGGGGAAAATAACCCAAAGGTAAAGGATAGAAAAGGAAAAATAGTATTCTGGAAGATTCCATCCTCCAGCATCTTCTTTAATTACCCAGAAGATTCAACCACACAATCATGGTCAATTTAGTTGATAAATATTTTTCTCCCTGTAAAGGACCAGGCTGCACTGCTTGTTCTCCCATTGCCTAGGAACTGGAACTGACTGGCGGGTATCTTAGCACCTATGTAAGGAGAACATCAATTCGAAGGGCTCCCAACCTTCTCCCTGATACTACACAATTTACCCAGTGATTATGGAGTCCAGATAAAACAAGCAAACAAAAAAATGAAACATAAAAATGGAAGGTTTAACAAAGAGAACAGCTATTCTCTAATTTTCTGACAGTGTTTTTGTGGTTTGTATATGTAGTTTCATGAAGACATATACAGTAATTTCATAAATCTTTTAATGCTTTGACATTCTTTTTCTTCCCTTACATGTTTAAAAAATAATTCAACTGTCTTTTTGTAACATGCATTTTCTTAAGTAGTCAGTAATTCAATTAGATTTTCGCAATAGAAGTTTAGCTATTTCTTTAACTTTTTTAAATTCAGGCTGCAAAACCTTTTTTTTTTTTTTTTGTATTTTTCTTAAGTGAGAAGCAGGGAGGCAGAGACAGACTCCTGCTTGCGCCCGACTGGGATCTACCGGCATGCCCACTAGGGGGCGATGTTCTGGAGCCATTCTAGCACCTGAGACAGAGGACATTGAGGTATCCTCAGTGTGTGGGCCAACTGTGCTCCAATGGAGCCTTGAATGTGGGAAGAGACGAGAGAAGAGATAGAGAAAAAGGAGGGGGAAAAGATGGCAAAGCAGATGGGTGCTTCTCCTGTGTGCCCTGGCCAGGAATCAAACCCAGGACTTCCACATGCCAGGCTGACATTCTACCACTGAGCCAACTGGCCAGGGCCTGCAAAACATTTTTAATCAAAGCTTTATAATTTAAAACAAATATTTATTTAGGCATTAAATCCCTTGAATGTTTTAAAAGCATACAGGCGTTTTTATTTTCTTTTTTATTGTCTTAAGGGAAATTTTCTCCTGTCTTTTGAAGGTATGGCACCTGCAAATACTTTGAGCAAGAATCTGGGTTTTTTCTTAATAAGAGCGCTAGAAACAGAAGCTCTTGTTTAACAAGAAGAGTATTGGAAAGACAATATAAGAAGCAGAGCCAATTTATATTGAGAATGAAAACAATGTGAGAATGAATGATGGAAAATCCCTAAGAAACTGAGGATTTAAATGGAACAAGAGCTATAAATATAGAATTGGTAAAGGGAGAAAGATTTTTCAGAAAGCAGGTTGGACAAGTGTCTTTGAACTGTGACTTACTGTTGGCTAACAACCAGTTAGATGACATTATCAATTTTAAAATTTGAGTTTAAAATATTTTGTCAATTTGAATCATTTTTAAAATACATATACCAAAGAATTCACTTTATTTCTTTACCATTTGTTGAACTTCAGCATTCATGTATTGCCATGTAACACAAACCAATACATCACCTTCTTTTTCACGTTGACTCTAAAAGAGATTCTGATCCAAGGATTTGACAAGAGCTCATCTCAACTGTTACAACGGTTGCTGGACTAACAGCAACCTTCCATAACAAAACAATTTATGTAAAAAACAAGTTCTATACTAGACTCTTTAACCCATATTTATTTGGTGTGCGTGTGTGTGTATATACATGCACATGCTAGCCTGATGTCCTAGAAATGTCTTTTCCCTAACTAGGCATGTAGCATTAGAGTTATAAAACCCACTTAGAGAAGTAAAGTCTTTACCATAGAGAAACACATGTTATATATTCTGGTAAGATCAGAAGTTCAGATCAATACATTAAATATTTATATATATTCTTGAAGTCTTTTATACAGTATGTTATTTTCATCCAATGTTTTCCTTTGGTTATTTTATAACTCTCCACCACATATATACTTGTTGTGGGTGTGATCTGAAGTTACCCATGGAGGAAACAGAGAATAAGAGAAGAGAATAGGAGAGAAGAGGTGTAAACTTTGAATCAGAACATATTCATGTATGATGATGTTTTGTTTCTAAATTGTGGCTAACTCCACTAATTTATTGTCTCCATTTTCTTTTGGGCCAGGGTGAGAAGTTTGTTGGGGAAGATGTTGTTGGTACAGATGAAATAGATTTTTATTTTGTGCTCCCCTTCCCACTTTTCCCTATGCAAATAAGTAAATCTAAAAATAATGTTGAGGAATTGAAGGAGGGAGTAAAGAAGACAGTCTAGAATATTCATTTTTCATTACAAAGAGCACTAAAAATCTCAGCATAGTCTCAGGTTTCTGCAGTTTGACATTTCGTGTCTTATAATATATTTTTGTTAAGGTTCCGTAAATGCAGTTTTCTTTCCTTGGGCGATGTCATTTTTATGAGACATAAAAATGAAAGAGCTTTAAAGCCCATTAGAAATGATTTCAAGATCTAGCAATGAGGTCATTGGTATGTATTGACCCAAAATATTTATCACTAAAAACAGAGAAACATCTTCTCTCTTTATTGGACCAAATTCTGTAATACTCAGTGCACCCAGATTGGTGAGTGACCAGAAAGAACCTACATTAATTTAATGCTAATCTATTGAGTTTGTTTTATCTCATAAATTTAGTTTGACTAAGAGATTATAAGGGACAGTAGTGAGGTTGATCATATTTTCAAAGGCTACCTTGCTTTGTCTGTTACCTGGGGGAAAAGTATTGAGTTTTAGGGAATGTGGGCAAATTGAAAATTTTAGGCAATTAACTGGCAGAATTGCACTATATTTACCAATAAGATATAGCTTATTTTTATTGTAATTAGCTTTTAGAGCATCTCTAGAGAGTCAAATAAATGTAGGGGACTGTGTACATGTAAATAAATTAGTTATGTTAGAGGTAATATGTTCCACCACTAGATATAGGCAGCAGCTAAGTGAACCATTCTGAAGAACACTAGTTTTACAGATAATAGAACCACTCCATTTATTTAAGAAGTTCCTTTTGTTTTTCTGTGTCTGTCCTAGAATCTGCCTTACTAGAACTTTAACATCCCATTTCTTAACCTTGGCTAACATTGGAACCACCCAGGCAGTTTTGAAGCACACAAACAGACTCATGCATGGGTCCCACCACAGCCTTTTATTTTGTCTGAGATTCTAATGTGTGTATGAGGCAGTGGACCAAAGAATCATAACTTGTGTTTCATCAGATTTTAGGAGCATCACCTTGATAAACTCAGCAGTTCTCCCTTTTTCTCTTTGTTTACAGGTGACTCATGGTGTCCTTGACATGTTTATCTTTTGCCTCCTGATGGAAAAAACTCACAGCATATAGTCTTTGATGAATATTGCAAGATGTTATAGACCAGAGGGTTAGAAGTTTATTTAATCTAGTTTTTGTTCCTTTTGCTCCATTTTAACCCTGCCATTAACACATTACTAAAGCCTAAAGAGATCATGTAGATTTTCTAAGGCAACTGTATCAAATTAAGAAAGAGGCTGCTGAATAGATTGTGATTACTGAAGATTTGCACTGGTCACTTACACAAATTTCCATTGCCAAAAGGGGAGCGAAAAGGCAATAGACTCTTGAAAGACTTCTATGCCAGAAATATCCCATTTAAAGCTTCAGATAGGAGGGTTGCAAGATAGCCACAGAGTAGGCAGATGCACCAACTCCCATTTCCCAGAACCAAGGTGGATTACAACTTAAATCTGAGAACACTCATCGTGAAAGACAAATTTTTTACTGAACTAGGAAGATTCTACAGCCAAGGACCACAGAAGAACCTACACTGAGTCTGGAAGAAAAAGCTGAGATGCAGAAAAGGCTGTCCCATTACCAGGAGCGGGAACAGCACCTGGGAGGAAATTTCACGATGGAGAGGGCTGTCCAGTGAGTTGTAGGTCTTTATTCCCCAAACCAGAATCCCAGCCTAGAGCCCTGGAGCCTGGAAGGGGCTTATGGACTATATTTGGCTGAGAAAAAAGCCTAGACATGGTTTGAGAGAAGGAGGCAGGATTCTCAGACTCAGGCTTTCTATTAAAGAAACTGCATGGAGAGCCTTGCTCACAGCTACTTTCCCAGAGCTCCAGGAGGACACCCTAACCCCTGGGCTGAGTCACTCCCCAAATTTAAAGTGAACATTTTTTCTGGGAACAGCATCACTAACAAAGGAAAGAAAGTGCCCCGTCCACCAGAGGCTTTCTTACCCTAGCTAGAACAAAGGTGCTTAGAGCCAGGTGCCATGTTAGGCACACAAATAGGGAGTGCAGAGGGCTAAGCTACACCACCCACCACACTGCTGAGTGCTTTCCTGGGGCAGACAGGCTGGAGGTGGCAGGGCGCAGCTGCAGAGGTTGGAGTACAAGCCTGCCAGAGCCAAGAACCGCTGTGGCTGCTGCGGAAGTCTGGACTCACACACAGCCCTGTTTCATGAGTGTCCAGCCCTTGGCTGACACAGAGGCCCAAGAGTCAACAAAGGGGGAACGCACGGGCGTGTGTGAGCCACCAGCAAGTACGGAAGTCGTGACAGCTGCTGCAGGGATCCTGGCCACACACAAATCTGCTCGGAGTGTGGGCATGCCCTCAGCCATAGCGAATGCATGGGCAACCTTGGCAGTGACCCAAAAGGGCATGCATGACCCCCTGCCCCCAGGCAGCTGCTGAGATCTGAATGGAAGGAGGCAGCCCCGGAAGCAGTCCAAATGGGCATGCAGGCGCATGGGAGCCCAACCAGGGCAGCCGCGGTTGCAAAGGTGGAGTGGAGCCAGCAGCACCTGAGCCCAAAAGCCCTGGGCAGCAGCAGTGGGGGTGGCCTGGTAGACAGACCACACAATGGGAACACAGGGGTCACACCCACTGGACCCCTGAGACTACACCCTACTGAGTGCTGAAAAAGAACAAAAAAAGAAAAGAAAAGAAGTAAATAAAATGTCTGGATAGAATGACACCTGAGGCTAAGAAGTAGGCCACATCTAATACCATACCTCATCACTGAATTACAATACTGAGCCCAACAAGTAGCCAGCAATACGAGGCAACAGGAAGTGGATTTTAGGAAAACTTGAACTTTTAAAGGAACTTCTCCCAGGCCAAGAGTAGAGAAAAGCAAGCCCAAGAGTGCAGCTGATATTTACAGTGGCACCTGGACCCAGCAAGTCAGCGACAAGATCTGGATAACCTGTAGTTTCCAAAAGGTGAATAAGAACCAGTCATAGGCAGTGACCCCCACATATCTGCACCAGGCCGTGGGCACAGAAGTCCAGGAAAACACAGACAAAATGTGAAGACAAAGAAATTCAATCCAAATAATTCAACAAGAAAAACCCCCAGAAAATGAATTGACTGAGACGGAAATAAGCAAACTACCAGATGCAGAGTTTAAAATAATGATTATTAGAATGCTGAAAGATCTTAGAGCAACAATGGATGGTCACAGAGAGCACATAAATAAAAAGATAATAAGTTTTAAAAAGGACATTGAAATAATAAAGAAGAACCAGTCAAAAATGACAAATACAGTACCAGAAATGAAGACTATACTAGAAGGAGTTAAAAGCAGACTGGATGAATCAGAGGATTGAATCAACAATTTAGAAGACAAGATAAATGAAAACACAGAAGCAGAGCAGCAAAAAGAAAAGAGAATGAAAAAATCTGAGGAAACTCTAAGAGAGCTCTGTGACAACCTAAAGAGAAACAACATCCGCATCATAGGAGTTCTTAAAGAAGAAGAGAAAGAACAAGGAATAGAGACCTTGTTTAATCAAATCATAGCTGAAAAGTTCTCTAAATAGATGCATGAAAAACTCACACAAGTTCAAGAAGCACAGAGAACTCCATTAAAGAGAAACCCTAAGAAATCTACACAAAGACACATCATAATTAAAATACCAAATCTAAGAGATAAAGAGAATATATTAAATGCTGCTAGAGAAAAGGCTATCACCTACAAAGGAGCCCCCATAAGGATGACTTCTGACTTCTCAACAGAAACACTTGAGGCCAGAAGGGAATGGCAAGAAATATTCAAAGTAATGCAGAACAAGAGCCTAGAACCAAGATTACATTATCCAGCAAGGCTGTCATTTAAAATTGAAGGAGAAATAAAAAGCTTCCCAGACCAAAAAAAACCCAAAAAAAACTCTAGGAATTCATTACAACCAAACCAATGCTACAAGAAATATTAAGGGGCCTGTTGTAAACAGAACAAAGGGGGAAAAGAATATAGTAAAAAAGGAATATAGCTTTAAAGAATACAATGGCAATAAACAACTACATATCAATAATAACCTTTAGTGTAAATAGATTAAATGATCCAATCAAAAGACATAGGGTAGCTGCATTGATAAGAAAATAGAACCCATACATATGCTGTATACAAGAGACACACCTCAAAAAAAGATACACATAGACTAAAGGGAAAAGGATGGAATAAAATATTTCATGCAAATAGAAATAAAACAAAAGCTGGGGTAGCAATACTTATATCAGAAAAAAATAGACTTTAAAACAAAGGCTATAGTAAGAGATAAAGACGGTCATTACATAATGATGAAGGGAGCAATCCAACAGGAAGATATAGCCATTATAAATATCTATGCACCTAATATAGGACTCAAATAAATAAAATTAGAAATGAGAGTGGAGAAATAACAACTGACCCAACAGAAATACAAACTATTGTAAGTAAATACTATGAAAAACTGTATGCCAAAAAACTAAACAACCTAGGTGAAATGGACAAATTTCTTGAAACATACAATCTTCCAAAAATCAATCTGGAAGAATCAGAAAACCTAAACAGACCAATTACAATAAAAGAGATAAAAACAGTTATCAAAAAACTCCTGACAAACAAAAGCACTGGGCCAGATGCCTTCACAAGTGAATTCTACCAAATATTCAAAGAAGAACTAACTTCTATCCTTCTCAAGCTATTTCAAAAGTTCAAGAGGAAGGAAGACTTCCAAGCTCCTTTTATGAGGTGAGCATAATTCTGATTCTAAAACCAAGTGAAGACAGCACAAAGAAAGAAAATTATAGGCTAATATCCCTGATGAATTTAGATGTTAAAATCCTCAATAAAATATTAGTAAACTGGATCCAGGAATACATGAAAAAAATTGTACATTATGATCAAGTGGGATTTATTCTGGAGAGGAAAAGATGGTACAATATTCTTAAATCAATCAATGTGATTCATCATATAAACAAAAGGAAGGGATAAAAAACCACAAGATAATTTCAATAGATGCTGAAAAGCATTTGATAAAATCCAGCACACTTTTATGATCAAAACTCTCAACAAAGTGGGAATAAAGGGAACATACTTCAACATGATAAAGGCCATCTATAACAAACCCACAGCCAACATCATAATTAATGGGCAAAATTAAAAGCAATCCCCTTAAGATCAGAAACAAGGCAGGGGTGCCTCCTTTCACTACTCTTATTCAACATAGTTTTGGAAGTCCTAGCCACAGCAATCAGACAAGAAGAAGAAATAAACAGCATCCAAATTGGAAAAGAAGAAGTAAAACTATCATTATTTGCAAATGATATGGTACTGTATATAGAAAACCCTAAAGTCTCAGTCCAAAAATTACTGGGCCTGATAAATGAATTCAGCAAGGTGGCAGGAAATAAAAATTAATTAATACACAGAAATCGGAGGCATTTTTATACACTAACAATGAACTGTCAGAAAGAGAAATTAAGAAAACAATCCTCTTCACTATTGCAACCAAAAAAATAAAGTACCTAGGAGTAAATTTAACCAAGTAGGTTAAAGACTTGTACTTGGAAAATTATAAAACATTGATAAAAGAAATCAAGGAAAATACAAACAAGTGGAAGCATATACTGTGTTCAAGTTTAGGAAGAATAAACATCATTAAAATGTCTATATTACCCAAAGCAATTTATAAATTCAATGCAATACCAATTAAAGTATCAATGACATACTTCAAAGATATAGAACACACATTCCAAAAATTTATATGGAACCAAATAAAAACACGAATAGCCTCAGCAATCTTGAAAAGGAAGAATTGAGTGGGAGGTATTACACTTCCTGATATCAAGTTATACTACAAGGCCATTGCACTCAAAACAGTTTGGTACTGGCATAAGAACAGGCATATAGATCAATGGAACAGAACAGAGAACCCAGAAATAAACCCACACTTTTATGGACAATTGATATTTGACAAAGGAAGTAAGAACATAAAATGAAGTAAAGACAGCCTCTTTAACAAATAGTGTTGGGAAAATTGGACAAGTACCTGCAAAGAAATGAAACTAGACCACCAACTTACACCATACACAAATATAAACTCAAAATGGATTAAGGACTTACATGTAACTCATGAAACCATAAGCATATTAAAAGAAAACATAGGCAGTAAGCTCACCAACATCTCTCGCAGCAATATATTTGCTGATTTATCTCCATGGGCAAGTGAAATAAGACAGGATAAACAAATGGGACTCTATCAAACTAAAAAGCTTTTGCACAGCTAAAGACAATGTGAACAGAATAAAAAGACAAACTACACAATGGGAGAGCATATTCAACAATACCTCTGATAAAGGGTTAATAACCAAAATTTATAAAGAACTTGTAAAACTCAACACCAAGAAGACAAACAATCCAATCAAAAATGAGCAAAAGAAATGAATAGACACTTCTCCAAAGAGGACATACAGATGGCCAATAGGCATATGAAAAAATGCTCAACATCACTAATCATTAGAGAAATGCAAATTAAAACCACAATGAGATATCACCTCACACCAGTCAGAATGGCGCTCATCAACAAAACAACACAGAATAAGTGCTGGCGAGGATGTGGAGAAAACGGAACCCTCCTGCACTGCTGGTGGGAATGCAGACTGGTGCAGCCACTGTGGAAAATAGTATAGAGATTCCTCAAAAAATTAAACATCAAACTGCCTTTCAACCCAGCCATTCACTTATAGGAATATATTTCAAGAATACCATATCACTGACTCAAAAAAAGAAATGCACCCCCATGTTTATGGCAGCATTGTTCACAATAGCAAAGATCTGGAAACAGCCTACGTGTCTGTCAGTGGACGAATGGATTAAAAAGCAATGGTATACCATGACCAGGCGGTGGCGCAGTGGATAGAGTGTCGGACTGGGATGTGGAAGACCCAGGTTTGAGACCCCAGGTCACCAGCTTGAGTGCGGGCTATCTGGCTTGAGCAGAAAAAAAGCTCACCAGCCTGGACCCAAGGTATCCAGCTCAAGTAAAGGGTTACTCGGTCTGCTGAGGGCCCGCAATCAAGGCACATAAAAGAAATCAATCAATGAACAACTAAGAAGTCCCAATGAAAAACTGATGATTGATGCTTCTCATCTCTCTCTGTTTCTGTCTGTCTGTCTCTATTTATCCCTCTCTTTGACTCTATCTGTCCCTGAAAAAAAAAAAAAAAAGCTATGGTACATATATACAATGGAATACTATGGAGTCATGAAAATGAAGAAAATATTACCATTTGCAACAACATGGCTGGACCTGGAAACTATTATGTTAAGTGAAATAAGCCAGGCAGAGAAAGAAAAATATCATATGACCTCACTGTTTTGAGAAATCCAAGGAACAATGTGAACTGAGGAATCGAATTAAACCTGAAGGGAAGAGGAGATGGAGCTATTCGGAGGGGGGTAAGGGAGATGTTGAGGGAATACGGGGGTGGGGGATGCATTTGGGGAGACACTAGAATTAGTGTAAATGCAATAAATAAATTAAAGTAAAAAATAATATTTCCATCATAAGGTTGTGAAGATTCAAAAATTAATATAAAAATTAACTTATGTGAAGTCCTTAGAATAGTGTCTGGATTAAGCGGTATGTCAGTGTCAACTGTTTTTGATATTTCATTTAATTTTACCCAAAATTTACACTAGCAATACAGAATTGGAGAATATATAGTATATGATATTCTTAGGTATATATATATATATATATATATTTACATATATATATATTTACATATATATATATATGTAAATTCTCCTAGAAACTTGTATATTTATAGGTTACAAATTTATATGCCTATCAGTTTCTAAGATAAAAATATTTCCTTAGAAATACATGTATCCCCTGAAATGCATCTTTCTCCTTCTCATCCCTATCTTTTTTTATTATTAAATCTTTGCTCCAAATATCTCTTTAATATGCTCTTCTTATCATTTTGTAACTTATTTTCTGAAATTTTAGAGATGTGTCTCTTGAATCGAATGTAGTAAGTAGACTACAAAATGTATATTAATAGCCATGGATTACTGTTTCTTAAAGTTCCTTTCTGGTAACCACTGCAAGTGCTTGAGAAGGACTCAGATCACCTAGCCTTTCTCTGGGAAAGCTGATCTCACAAGCTGGGTTGGAGCCCAGGACTCTTAATTTTAAACAAACACTGCAGGGAGCTTCTTAGTGCTGGCTCCCTCTGGCCTGACTGCTGACCTGGCACTAAGGAGAGATGTAACAAGGCCCCTAGCTACATTTCATGCTCGCCTCAACTTCTGGCCTCTCTCTTCCCTGCTGCAAAGGTAAATTTCTTGGATTTTTCCTGTGAACAATTGCTTTCAAACACACTGTGAAATCTTCATTTCCGAGACGCCTAACCTCTAGTAGCTCATGTTCTCAAGCAACATGAATCCATCAGCTGGATATAGTTTTCATGGCATGTTGAATAAGACAGAGGCAATGGGACTCCTGAGACTCTGCAGAGGGGAGGAAAATAGGTAAAAATCTTATCTTGGTATCACTGTAACCTTGAGAAATGCAGCAAGGCCACCTGTATCTTACTTTGGGTCACCATAACAAAAAAGCGAGCACTTTCCTTCCTGTTTGAATGCATTGGAGAGTTGTATTGGTTATTCTAGGCAAGAAAATGAGCTAATGCTTTAACAAGAACCAGGATAGGTCTTCTAAAGAAAATCAGGAAAGGTACTTTATAAATTATAAATATTTTTTCTAGTTGATGTTTCTTTCAGTTTGCTTTTTATTCGGAAATAGTTAGAAGAGGTAAGGATTTCTTAGACTTGCTCTGGCTAGAGACAATATAGCCCTGAGGTCAGGAGTATGCCATGTTTCCATGATTTTGCTATGAGACCATAATGGGAAAAGTCACTCAGCTTCTCTGAGATTGGCTTTTTTTCATCTGTCAAGTGGGAACAATATTATTTATTTTATTAGATTTAGTCTAAATTGATTTTGGATTTAGATAACTCTATAACTCACTACCTCTGTGACCTCAAATTTGTTATCCTCTTGGAGACCAAGTTTCATGTGTAAAATGGGAATAATAAGGCACACCCCATGTTTTACATGACAAATAAATAAAATAATGTACAAAACCAGCCAACACAATAGGTTACAGACAGTGCATGCTCAACAAATGTTGGTTCTTTTGCTCTCTTTCTTATATCTCATCCAAGTCTGTATTGTTATAGTTTAAACATTTTTATTTTTGTTCAATACTTATTAGAGCCAAAAGATACTGACTACCCACCTACAATTATTTAAATACTTGAAGACTATTATGAGATCATTCTTCAGGTCTTAGTAATAATTTGAGTTTTCAGCAAAAGTGCAATTTACCTTATTACTTTCTTAGCATAAAATTGTACCACACTTTGATCCATCATAATAAAAAAAACAGGAAACATTTATTTCTTATGAATATTAAACTTATTAATTTAAAAGCCTCTCACCAGCTCTTTCTAATATTCAGTGAATAATAATTGATTTTAATACATTTTAGTTTTCATCAGAGTACTATGAAACTTTTTTCATGGTTTCAATAGGTTGCCAACATGTTATTGTGTAGTACAGTGATTTTTGTTGTAGCATAAAATGAAAGCATTTTCATATGAGTCAGTGATTTTTGGGCTTGTTATGTCTTTATATGAGCCCAAGCTGTGAGTCTAAATAGTAGCATATGTCATATGTAAGTGTATAGACAGTATTTCAAATTACTAGCTATAATACTACAATATTAGTGCTATCAATTTGAAAATTTTAACCTCCTGCATCAACACTTGTGATTTTAAAAATCTATATTAAATGATATATGCACTGAGTAACTAGTAAGTTTACTTTTGACCCTTTATGTGCAAATGTGTGTTGAGTAACACTTAGGACAGGCATCCTGCTCTGGGAGGAAAACTTAACTTCATTATGCCAACAACAGTGCTGGGATGCCATTGTAGATCATGACTCATGTTATGGCTGTAACTAGGCAAACAGCTGCACAGAGGATAAGCACCTATGCTTTACTAAACAAATAAATTGTTAGCCATAAAAGTATTCTGTTTGTTAAAGTGGTTGCTCAAAAAGGCTGCTGTTGGCAGTATAGTCAAAGGATTTTCCTCTGGTTGTTGTAGGCATTTATCAGGATCTGTTGAATAAACATTATCTGCCAAATCACCGTGGCACTTAACATTAGGAGGCATGGAATTGAAGGCATTGAAGTTGGTTATTTACTCGTATTGTTCCAGAGATAAAATCTGTACCAATACTGTAATTATAGCTGTGAATAACAAAATGATACTGATTGAATATGACTTGGGAGTCTGAAAAACATACACAACTCCCAACAAGAATGTTGAACCCATGAGCCCTCTTAATGTAAGGTCTTATAAGGGAGCAAAGAATTGAATTTTCTTGTTCAATTTATCCATGCTTTGTTAATATGTTTCATATCAGGGTTCCCACTAATGGAGTCTATAATATGGCTCATTATGAAAATAAGAAGGTAATCCTTTGATAAAAAAATGCATTCTGCTTTGACATTGAAATAAAGTTTAGTGACAGCCATGATTTGGTAATCAGTGAAGAAATATTTGGTGGCTGCATTACTTTCCTATTGCTGTTGTAACAAATTACTGCAAATTTGGAGATTTAAAACAACACAAATTATCTTACAGTGCTATAGTTCAGAAGTCCAACATGCGTCTCACTGGGCTAAAATCAAGATGTGGGCAGGCTGTGTTCCCCCCTGATCCCTCTAGGGGAGAATCTGTCTCATTGATCTCTCCAGCTTCTGGAGGCTGCCTGTACTCTTTGACTCATGGTTCCTTCTTCTACCTTCAAAACCAACCAGGGAATATTGAGTTCTCATAACATATCACTCTAATCTTCTTTTCCGCCTCCATTTTCAATACTTAAGGACCCCTATGAATAAATTGGCCCCACCCAGATAATCCCTGACAATATCCCTATTTCAAAGCTGATTAGTTATAAAATAGCCATGGTCATGGAGGTTTAAAGTACCTTATATGGAATATAGTAAAAAAAATATTGTAATAATTACGTATGGTGCCAGGTGGGTACTAGACTCAACTGGAGGATCACTTTATAAATTATATAAATGTCTAACTGTTATGTCATACACTTAAAACTAATATAATATTGTCAACTGTAATTTAAAAATGTTTTAAATAGTCAGTTAATTAGCAACCTTAATCTTATCAGTAACCTTAGTCTTTCTTTGACATGTTCACAGGTTCTAGGGATGAAGAGCCATTATTCTGCCTGTGACAATGGCTAACCCAAGAATAGCTGGAAATTGTTCTGCAATTTCTGATAAATATGACTGTGGGAGTCTTTGTCTTATGCCACAGAATATACAAGAAAAATTTCCATACTTGCAGCACGTGTAAAAAATAAAAGAAGGAGATGTATCATTGGTAAGAATCCCATAATTAATATCTATCTAGCCTAAAAGTAGGCAATGGAACATTAGCCATAATGTTTATACTGTCAATCAGTTCCATGCAAGAAAAAGGCTATTTGTTAAAGTGGTGGATGAGCCACACCTTGATCACATACCAGATTATTCCATATGTTAAAGCACCTCTTGCTTCAGGCAGCATTAAAGGTGAACAGAGGCCTGGAAGCAGAAAATCAATGCTGACTGTTCAGTGGGTGCTAATACCTTCAATTAACAGTTATAGAAGGGTTCTTGTCTTCCCCATAATGCTTGTGAATCACCCACATCTATACCTAAGAACCCTAACACTATCACTAACATGTCACAGGAGCTGCGGGGATGAGGAGAGACAACAGATAGAGTTGGAAGATGGGGAATGAGGGCCATTAGGACAGAAATTGGGTCAGTCCCAGCTGTGGGGGAATAATGACACAACTATATGATGAATTTCCAAATAAAGCCATGTTCTCTGATGTGTGAGTACATCAGTGCCAGCTGTGCATCCTTGAGTATGTTGCAGACCTTTCTGAGCTTCCGTTTCCTTGCCTATGAAATGAAGATAATGATGAAACTGGGGCAATACCTCTGATTTACTGAAATGTTTGAGATAAGTGATGTAAGTATCTTAGAATAGAATCTGATATATGGTATGTGCTCAATAATTACTGGCTGTTTTTGGCATTATAATTGTGAATGTCGTGATTAACTGTATACAAAGATATGGAAGGATATCCAAGACTTAAAAGTAAAAAAAAAAATTAAGATATAAAACTGAAACAATTCCATTTTTCTAAGAAGAGCTCAAACTTCTGCATACTGAGTATATATAAGTATAGAAAATATCTGAAAATACACCCATCTGTTCATTATAATTCTGGCTAAAGGATCAGATACAGATATGATTGAATTTCAGATTTATGACCATGGTAAGAATAAACAGCTTGCTGAATGATGGCTCCCTGAAAATATCTCCACAACTACCGGCTGATAAGACAATCTATTTAAAAAAAATCACAATACTTTAGAAACAACAATGAGGCACACAAACTAACATGTAAGGTATGTCTAAGCAGTTTTGTATAATATTTGAAGCCTTCATAAGCAGATAATATTCTATCACCTTTCAAAGAAAACTTCTCAATTTCAACGGTGGAAAATCTAGAACAAAATGGAGAGTCTTCCTCTTAATTCCTGGAAACTTGAACACATATAATTGGGGATCCAAAAGCTGAAGGAACATTTACATCCCAGGGACATAAAAGAACCTGGCCATTCTTTCCTTGGGCTGCTTTTTGCACACCTAATAAGAATCACAATGCTTGGAAAGGATGCAGTTGCCAACAACCATTTTCTTCCCCAGTGTTCAGTTTCAGTAATGCATCTTTACCTAACCAATTGTGTAGATGATTGCAGTTTTCTAGATGGCTGGCTTAGCACAGACACTTACATTGACTAGCGTGGGGAGTACTACCTTAAAAGTAGAAGGAGTGGAAATTGCCTAAAAGTAAACAAACCTTATAATAGCTTTTAAAGGAATTGAATAACAACACTAAAATAAAATAATGCTGTCAGGTTCTATATTGGTCAAGTGGTATTCACCTTCTGTGTATATATTCCTAGTTATTTTTCTAAGAACAAACAAACCTTTCCACTTTGGCAATAATTGAAGAGATGACCAACATGCAGAATGAACACTTGCTTTATTTCACAAACATGGACAATCTCAATGGAAATAAGTTAATTAAAAAAATTTCTTGGGTGACGTCAGAGAAATGGCACCGAGATGAGTGCTCCCAACACCTCTCCCCAAAATTTCAACAAGTTCTTCAACCAGTGACCGAAAATCTATCCTTGGAGCATCTGGAAGTCCCACACACTGAACACGAAGGTATGATCGAGTGAAAAATTGTCTAAATATATAATCAACCCTGTAGGAAATAGGATGGAGAAAGGAATACTCCACCTTCCTCACTAACCTGAACAAAGGCTGCTTTCACTTGGAACTGAGATAGAGTGAGGGCAGAGGGTGTGGAGGGAGCCAGGCTGCAGCACAGAAGTCCAAGCTGAGGAAAGAGTGTGCCTGCAGTGACTCAGCCCACGCCAGCTAATGCCCGCGCCAGACCCCGGCAGAGGTGGGCGAGCAGCAACCGCCATTAGCCCTGATATCCTGGTCAGCGAGCATGGATAGTGTGTGAGAGGTTCCTTCTAGCACCTCAGGAATGGGTGCCCGTGTTCTTGGACAGAGGGGCAGGGTCAGAGGCCTTTGCATGGGCTGTGACCAGAATCTCGGTGTGGTCCCTGCACCCTGAACAGCGGCTCGCGGGGAGTGCATGAAAGGAAACTTCCCTATGCCTGAACTTCTCCAGATGGGCGGGGTGCCTCACCCAGCTATTCAGGCTAACATCCCTGGGCAGAAAAAATACCAAAGCGTTGGGTGGGGGGGGGGGGGCACACAACCAGCTCGCAGTCTGTCCCTGGAGCGGATCTGCGGATTCAATCACTGAAATTAGCTTAACCCACAGTCTGCTCACCTCCTAACTGACCTAAGCGACTCTAACTGACAAGATCTCTCTCAGTTCAGTGATCTAAGACAAGAGGTGTGATGTTTTTTAGTGCCTCTTGCTATGCACATAGGGGCAGGGGCAACTTCCAGTCAGCCAATACAGGGTGAAAAACACATTCCCATGGAACAAATCTAAGAGTACACTGCAGTAGTTAGACAGGCTAGGCTGTAGGCTATTTAACAAGGAAGAAGCCTGCAGAAAGCAATAATATGGAACACTAAGGCAAATTTAACTAGATATACCTGGGGAACTGAACAGAAGTCAACACACCTCCCTACCTGATTAAGCTGGTGGCTCTGATTGGCAGAGCTTGCATACTCAGGGCTATACATTAAAAAGAGGGACTTGGCAGCTTTTAAGACCTCCTGTTCTGCAGGCAGTGACTAGGGCATCTTCTTCCCAGCCAAAACAGGTTACAAAGTGCAAAAAACCTGGGGAGAGTGGTCCCACAGAGTGCTGAGGCATACTGGACATGCCTGGAGACTCATAGAAAGCCACCTTGAGAGCAACTGGCTCCCAGCCCTGCCTGAATACGCTGGCGGCTCTGACTGACATAGCCTTACACAGAGCCCTGCACTGAGTGGGGATAGAGTGGGGATTTGTCAGCTCTTTGAGCATCTTACTCTCCAGGCAGAGGCAGTGGCAACCTCATAGCTGGATTATCAGGCTGCTAATTCAGGAAGGAGAGACTAGGAGAGAGGCTCTGGGAAAATGGACTCTCTCATTGTCGGAGCCTGCAAAAGCTAACAAGCCCCGACTACCAACGAGACTGAAGCCTAGTATATGACATTGCCATAGAGACCTATCAACTGCAAACCTCTACCTCAGCATGCCACAGGGGCAGAGCCTGAGCTACAGAGTCACCAACCAGGAAGAGGGAGAGGAAAGAAAAAGGAAGAAAATAACCTCTCAAAATCAAGAAAAATCCACAGACTTTATAACTTTTTCCACTTTTTTTAGTTGCTTTCATCTTCTTGTCTTTATTGGGGTTTTTTTCTTCCACTTTGGTCCTTTTATTCTCTGCTCATCTTATTCTTTTCTCTTCTTGAACTAGATTACCCATAACTGTTACATTTCTCATTTTCTTTTTTTCTTCTTCCTTTCTCTCTATGAGGGTGACACTCCAAAACCCTTAACTCTCTCTTTTTTCTTCCTTTCTTTTTTCTCCCTCTCTATTAGTTTCTTCTTTTCTTCTTTAATTTTCCTCTCATTCAATCCTCATGAACAAATTATTTTATTTGGAACTCAAATTTTTTTCTTTGTGGCATTTTGGGTGCTTTTTACTTTACTTTTTAACTCATTATCATTTCCCCAACCCTGGCTCTTCATTCTAATTTTTGTTCCACTTAATACAATAGTATTTTTTTTCTTTTTTCTTTTTTCCTTTTAGCCTTCTCATTATATTGCTCAGTTGACCATCACTTACAAGCAAATCATTTTATTCTTGACCCAAATTTTTTTCTTTTTTGCATTTTGTGGGTCCCTACCTCCTTTTTTGCCCCTTTATCACTTCTCCCCAACTCAGGCCCTCCATTAAAGGTAGTTTTTGTTCCATTTAGCACAATATAATTTACAGTTTATCACAATATTTTCTCAAGGAGGAGGGGAAAGGAGAAGAAAAAAAAGAAATAATAAATTTTTTACATTTTTTTCTTTTTATTCTTAATTCTCAATAGTGCTATCAACAAAAACATCCTCAGATGCCATTAAAAAAAGGAAATCTAATATGATAAAAAAGACAGAGATGTAGCACAGATAGATAAGGAAAAATCTATGAAGAAAAAATTTAATATATTGGAAACCTTGGAACTAAATGACAGAGAATTTAAAATAGAAATCCTAAAAATACTTAGAGATATACAAGAAAACACAGAAAGGCAATTTACAGAGCTCAAAAAACAACTCAACGAACACAAAGAATATATTACCAAGGAAATTGAAACTATAAAAACAAATCAAACAGAGATGAAAAACACAATTCATGAACTGAAAAACAAGGTAACAGGCTTAGCTAATAGAACAGGCCAGATAGAAGGTAGGATTAGTGACATAGAAGACAAACAACTTGAGGCACAACAGAGAGAAGAAAGAGAGGCTCAAAAATTAAAAAAAAAAAAAAGGATAAAGCCCTACAGGAATTGTTTGACTCCATCAAAAAGAATAACATAAGAAAAATAAGTATATAAGAAGGAGAAGAGAGAGAAAATGAAATGGACAATATATTCAAACAAATAATAGACGAGAACTTCCCAAGCCTGTGGAAAAAACTAAAGCCTCAAATTCAAGAAGCAAACAGAACACTGAGTTTTCTTAACCCCAACAAACCTACCCAAGGCACATCCTAATGAAATTGGCACAAACCAATGACAAAGAAAAAATTCTCAAGGCAGCCAGGGAAAAGAAAAATACAACATATAAAGGAAAGCCTATTAGATTATCATCGGATTTCTCAGCAGAAGAAACTCTACAAGCTAAAAGAGAGTGGACCTCAATATTTAAAGTCGTGAAAGAGAGGAACTTTCAGCCATGAATACTATACCCATCAAAGCTGTCCTTCAAATACAAACGAGAAATAAAAACATTCACAGATACAGAAAAGATGAGGGAATTTATCATCAGAAAATCCCCACTCCAAGAAATACTAAAGGGGGTTTTCCAAATAGATACAAAGAACAAAACAAAACAAAACCACAAGTAAAATATCTACCAAGAACACAATAAAACGAAATTTAAACTGGGACAACAAAAACAAAAAAAAGGGGGAGAGGAAAGAGATTAACAGTAGCAAAGGACGATGGAGTGCAGAAGCACTCATAAGATAATGTACTACAATGAACATGGTAGGTACCCTTTTCATTACTTAATGGTAACCACCCCTGAAAAAACCACCACGGAAGCACATGACTTAAAAAAGGTAGCAATAGAGGAAAGAAGTATGGAATACAAACAAACAAAAACAAATGATAGGAAAACAAAAGAGAAGAATCAAACAAGATACAAAACTAACAGAAAGCAATTTATAAAATGGCAATAGGGAACCCATAAGTGTCAATAATTACACTAAATATAAACGGATTAAACTCACCAATAAAAAGACACAGAGTAGCAGAATAGATTAAAAAAAATTCAACTGTATGCTGCCTACAAGAAACTCATCTAAGCAACAAGGATAAAAACAAATTCAATGTGAAAGGCTGGAAAACAATACTCCAAGCAAAAAACATCCAAAAAGAGCAGGCATAGCAATACTCATATCTAATACTGCTGACTACAAGATAGCAAAATACTCAAAGACAAAAATGGTCATTTCATAATGATTAAGGGGACGCTGAATCAAGAAGACATAACAATCCTTAATATATATGCGCCAAACCAAGGAGCACCAAAATATATAAGACAGCTACTTATTGACCTTAAAACAAAAACTGACAAAAATACAATCATAATTGGAGACCTCAATACACCCCTGATGGCTAGATCGGTCATCCAAACAGAGAACCAATAAAGATATATTGGCCTCAAACAAAACACTAGAGCACCTGGATATGATAGACATCTACAGGACATTTCATCCCAAAGTGACAGAGTATACATTTTTCTCCAGTGTACATGGATCATTCTCAAGAATTGACCATATGTTGGGCCACAAAAACAACATCAGCAAATTCAGAAAAATCGAAGTTGTACCAAGCATATTTTCTGATCATAAAGCCTTGAAACTAGAATTCAACTGCAAAAAAGAGAAAAATGCCACAAAAATGTGGAAACTAGACAACATACTTTTAAAAAATGAATGGGTCAAAGAAGAAATAAACACAGAGAACAAAAGATATATACAGACAAATGAAAATGAAAATATGACATATCAGAATCTATGAGATACAGCAAAAGCAGTGGTAAGAGGAAAGTTCATATCACTTTAGACCTTTATGAACAAACAAGAGAGAGCCCATGTGAACCACTTAACTTCACACCTTAAGGAACTGGAAAAAGAAGAACAAGGACAACCCAAAGCCAGCCAAAGAAAGAAGATAATAAAAATCAGAGCAGAAATAAATAAAATAGAGAACAGAAAAACTATAAAAAAATTAATAAAACAAGGAGCTGGTTCTTTGAAAAGATCAACAAAATTGACAAACCCTTGGCAAGACTTACCAAGGGAAAAAGAGAAAGAACTCATATAAACAAAATCCAAAATGAAAGAGGAGAAATCACCACGGACGTCATAGATATATAAAGAATTATTGTAGAATACTATGAAAAACTTTATGCCACTAAATTTAACAATCTAGAAGAAATGGATAAATTCCTAGAACAATACAACCTTCCTAGACTGAGTCAAGAAGAAGCAGAAAGCCTAAACAGATCAATTAGTAGGGAAGAAATAGAAAAAAACTATTAAAAACCTTCCCAAAAATAAAAGTCCAGGCCTAGACGGTTATACTAGCAAAGAAGACTTGGTTCGAAGAAGACTTGGTTCCTATTCTACCCAAAGTCTTCCAAAAAATTGAACAAGAAGCAATACTTCCAACACATTTTATGAGGCCAACATAACCCTCATACTGAAACCTGGCAAGGATGGCACAAAAAAAGAAAACTACAGACCAATATCTCTAATGAATACAGATGCTAAAATACTAAACAAAATAATAGCAAATCAATTACCACAACATATTAAAAAAATAAAACATCATGATCAAGTGGGATTCATCCCACAATTTCAAGAATGGTTCAGCATACATAAAATTGTCAACGTAATACACCATATCAAAAAAACAAAGAACAAAATCACATGATCTTATCAATAGATGCAGAAAAGGCATTTGATAAAATACAACACAATTTTATGTTTAAGACTCTCAACAAAATGGGTATAGAAGCCTTTCTATATGCTAACAATGAAACATTAGAAAACAAACTCAAAAAAATATCCCCTTCACAATTGCAACAAAAAAATAAAATATCTAAAATTAAACATAACAAAGAATGTAAAGGACCTATATAACAAAAACTACAAAGTATTGTTAAGGGAAATCAAATAAGATACAATAAAATGAAAAAATATTCCTTGTTCTTGGATAGAAAGAATATATATAATCAAAATGGCCATATTACCCAAAGCAATATACAAATTTAATGCAATTCCCATCAAAATTCCAATGACATTTTTTAAAGAAATGAAACAAAAAATCATCAGACTTATATGGACATATAAAAAACCCCGAATAGCCAAAGCAATCCTAAGGAAAAAGAATGAAGCTGGGGCATTACCATACCTGACTTCAAACTATATTATAGAACCACGACAATCAAAACAGGATGGTATTGGCAGAAATATAGACACTCAAACCAATGGAACAGAATAGAAAGTCCAGAAATAAAACCACATGTATATGGTCAAATAATTTTTGATAAAGGGGCCAACAACACACAATGGAGAAAAGAAAGTCTCTTCAACAAATGGTGTTGGGAAAACTGGAAAGCCATATGCAAAACAATGAAACTCGACTACAGTTTGTCCCCTTGTACGAAAATTAATTCAAAATGGATCAAAGACCTAAATATAAGACCTGAAACAATAAAGTACATGAAGAAAACATAGGTTCCAAACTCATGGACCTTGGTTTTAAAGAGCATTTTATGAATTTGACTCCAAAGGCAAGAAAAGTGAAGGCAAAGATAAATGAATGGGACTACATCAGACTAAGAAGTTTTTGCTCAGCAAGAGAAACTGACAACAAAATAAATAGACAGCCAACTAAATGGGAAATGATACTTTCAAACAACAGCTCAGATAAAGGCCTAATATCCAAAATATACAAATAACTCATAAAACTCAACAACAAACAATCCAATAAAAAAAATGGGAAGAAGACATGAACAGACACTTCTTCCAGGAAGAAATAAAAATGGCCAACAGATATATGAAAAGATGCTCATCTTCATTAGCTATTAAAGAAATGCAAATCAAAAGTAAAATGAGATACCACCTCACACCTGTTATATTAGCTATTATCAACAAGAAAAGTAATAGCAAGTGTTGGAGAGACTGTGAGAAAAAGGAACCCTCATTCACTATTGGTGGGAATGTAAAGTAGTATAACCATTATGGAAGAAAGTATGGTGGTTCCTCAAAAAACTGAAAACCTTATGACCTAGCAATCCCTCTACTGGGTATATACCCCAAAACTCAGAGACATTGATATGTAAAGACACATGTATCCCCATGTTCATTACAGCATTGTTCACAGTGGCCAAGACATGGAAACAACCCAAAAGCCCTTTAATAGACAAGTGGATTAAGAAGATGTGGCACGTATACACTATGGAATACTACTCAGTCATACAAAACGATGACATTAGATCATTTACAACATAATGGATGGATCTTGATAACATTATACGGAGCGAAATAAGTAAATCAGAAAAAACTAAGAACTGCATGATTCCATACATAGGGGGACATAAAAACGAGACTCAGAGACATGGCCAAGAGTGTGGTGGTTATTGGGGGAGGGGGAGAGGAAGGGAGAGAGGAAGGGGGAAGGGGAGTGGCACAAAGAAAACCAGATAGAAGGTGATGGAGGACAATCTGACTTTGGGTGATGGGGTGATGGGTATTCAACATAATTGAATGACAAGATAACCTGGAGATGTTTTCTTTGAACATATGCACCCTGATTTATTGATGTCACCCCATTAAAATTAATAAAAATTTAGAAAAAAAAAAGAATTCTAGACTTCTGCAATTCAAATTTGGGTATCATGAGACAAATGTTAGTTATTCAAGGCAGGAGAAAGTTATTTTTGTTGTTAGCTCTCTGAAAATTTAAAGCCTTAAGGGATTACTATAATCTTATGTATAAATAAAAAAATAAGGATGACCTATTATCTTATAAATATGAGTAAGATAACCTTGGAATAGAAAGAAGATAATAGCCTCAGAAACATTATTCTTCATGCTTTTTGGTATTAAATAAAAAAATAATGCATAGAAAAAAATTCTTGCTCAATTTGTACTTTTTGAAGATTTACCACCATTTAAATCAGCAAATAGTTACTTACTTCTTGTGTGTTCTCTACAATTCTGGAAGACATTGAAGAAACATATGTTATAGCTATAATCCTTGTCTACTAAGAGTTTACAGTATTGTTGGAAAGGGATATACTTGAGATCTTTATTTCTATGTGACAAAGGCCACAGCGATGTTACACTTTACTATTTTGCCTATAAAACAAAGGAGATTAGGCTGGGATTATAGTCATCAATCACTTGGTACTAGAAAGACTTAGGTCCAAATACCAACTATACCAGTTTCTACATGAGAATTGTTAAACAAGGTAATTAAATCTTCAAAATATTTTCAACTACAAAATAGCTATGGGAGTTAAATGAATTGATGCATTAATGTTCTTAGCACAGTATCTGTATCTGTCATATGAAATAATCCTTATATATTAAGAATTATAAATTGCAATCAACCTGGGTCAAAAGAATCTGCATTTGAATTCTGCCTGCACTCTTTTAAAACCTTGGGTAGATCAAATAATCTCTCTGAGTTTTTAGTTCCTTCAGTGTGAGCACAGTATGAGTAGCTTCCTTGCAGGACTGTGGCAGAGATTACATGTAATAATGTATGCAAGACATTTAGCTCCGAACCCACCTGGAATCATGCATAGGTGCTCACTGATGGATTTTGGAAGGTTGACACAAAATGGCTGCTTCACTGTATTTGAGGTTGCTGGCTGTGTATGTGTCTTTCCCTTCACCTAAATAATGGGCTCCAGTATCTGTGTGTCCTGCTTTGTGCCAGATGCTAAGGCCTGAATTGTATTTATTTACACTCATAGCCACCCTCTGGGGCAAGTTAATTATATGTCTAGGGAAACCGACACTCAGAAGCAGTGTTTTGCCTGGGGCCACGCATGAGTCGAAAATTCAGGAGTCCATGGTGAGTGAGCCTCATGGTGCTCAGCATCTCAGTTCCTTTGATATTCCCTTTCCACGTTTCCTGAACTGACCTTACCCAAGTACCCAGATGCAGAGTCAAGCACAGAACACATGCCTTTACAATGTGCTGTTCCCTGGAGCTTTCTATGATGATAAAAACATTCTTTGTGCTGTCCAGTAGAGTAGCCAAGCTAAGATCTCCAGTGGACAGTAACCCAGTCTTTGCTTGAACAACATAAGCGCTTTGTAGCTCATCACTTGACAAGCAGCCCATTCAATAATTTTCTATCTTTGGATATAAAAAAGATCTTCACTATGTTGAACCAACTACTGTTTCTCTCTAAGTTTTACTTACTCAATCTAATTTTTCCCCAGTACTGCAAAAAATATGCTCAATTTCATTCATCAGTATCCTCTACTACTCCTCTGCTACTAGAGGTTTTTGTTTGTTTGTTGGAGGCTATAGTGGGACTTGGCACACTGGGATGGTGATGATATAATCGTGGTGATAGACGTTATCATGTACCAAACACCTACTACAGGGCTTGTTTTGAGTCTTTTACATAGATTAGCTTATTTATCTATTAGAGCAATCTTATAGGGTAGGTCCTATTTATTAGCCCAATTTTAAGGAAAGGAACTGAGACAAAGGGAATTTGAGGGAATTGACTAAAGTTATACCTTATGGAAGTGGTGAAGCTGTACTTTGAAACTGTGTGGTTGCAATTCAAAGCCCATATTTTTAACCACACTGCAATCGGCTTCTCAAAATTCAAATTGAAGGAACCAAAGGAACATGAAAATTGCACTACATTGTTTGAGGACTTGGAGCTCAGAACTCCTGCATTCAATAAGAGATGATTTTAAAAGAACACATTAGGCCCTGGAATGATTGTGCAGTGGTAGAGCATTGGTCCAGCATGTGGCTGTCCTGGGTTTGATTCCTGGTCAGGGAACACAGGAGAAGCAACCACTGTTTCTCTACCCCTCCTTTTTCTCTCCCTTTCTCTCCCACTATGGCTCAATTGGTTCGAGCGCATCAGCCCCAGGTGCAGAGGACAGCTCTGTGGAACCCCTGTCTCAGGTGCTAAAAATAGCTCAGTTGCGAGGATGGCCCCAGATGGGCAGAACTTCGGCCCCAGACAGAGGTTTGCTGAGTGGATTTTGGTCCTGGTGTATGCAGGAGTCTGTCTCTCTATCTCCCATTCTCTCACTTGGAAAAGAAGGAAAATAAAAAACACATTCTACACCCCGCCTGCAGGAACCTATATTCCCCAGAACCCTGGCTTGACCACAAACATCGCTTCTTCAAAGGCCACAATGAAAGTAACTGAAAATGTGGCTTTTTTCCCAGGGGTTTCAAAGCAAAATACCCATAGAGGCCAGGAAGTTTTTGTTTATAAGTAAAGTCGTGTTGGTTATTTAAATGTATCTATCTGTTCTCTCAAGCTAGCTTTTGTCCAATATTTATCTAGAAACATGAGTCCTTTGAAGCTGACAGTTGATTTCTCACTTCTTATAAAGATAGGACAATGAATGTGCCATAGCCTCTTGACTGTACTACAGTTGGAGGTGCCAAGTCAGCTAATATCTTTGTCACTAGGTTCCTTTGTCTGGGAGATGATGGACAGTAGAGAAGACTATGGCAAACTGGGAGGCCATGCCCTGTCTAGAGGTTAGTGGCTCCTGGCTTCAGCTTACCAAGCTATGCACACAGGCTCTTGTCACCTGAGTTTTCAAAGGAAGTGTGAAATTCAGATGTTGTAGGTGAAATATTTTCCCTTTATAAATATTGACAATTTAATTTTAAAAATTACTCTGTGCTAAGCGCATAGTGGTATCCTAGATTGGATTCTGGGATAAACAAAGGACATTACTGAAAAAAAACAGATAAAATCTGAATAAAGGCTGGAGTTTAGTTTTTAAAAAAGTTAACAAAAATCCTATGCTCAGAATGTGAGATTCAGTTAATACATATGTAGCCCATGGCAGCTACTATGTCATACCTCATCTTGTTCAAGTACCACAGTTAAATGACAAGGAAACTGAAGCCCAAAGATTAAAAACACTTTGCTCAAAGTCATATGAATTGGTTGCCTTGTTTTGTCTAGAGATTCCATTTTGTACTTCTCAGGCCAGGGCTGAATAATAAATAATGTTGGAATTGTAACAGAATTATCATTTTTTAGTCCACTATTGGAACAAAGTGAGCCTTATGAATTTCACTTGTGAAGTTCACACATACTCTAAGACATGATGCTACGGAAACGTTTTGTCACCTTGCTTCCTCTTCTTCCCCTCTGGCCTTCAGAGTTCCCTGCACAATGCCTCAGGCTTGGTTTTCTTTTTCACTACCTTTTCCTGAGTAGTTAGTTTTCTTTTACCGTTCCTTACCTCCCTGTGGCCAGCCATTGTTGCATGAAGAGCCAGATTATGCAGCAAACAGTAGCTGTGACTACAAAACAATGCACTTTTCCACAAACCTATATAGTTCAGAAACACCCGTTCCATTAAAGCATCAAGAAAACTTCAAATCACCAAATAAGAGTTATTACTAGAGTGTTCATGACAGACTGGTCACACCATATGCTTGTGCCTCTGACCATGAAATGATAAGGCGAGGATCACCTATAAATGGTAAATAGGACATATGTGTCTTCACTTAAGAAACAAACAGATGCTGGCATGTAAGCCCTTCCTGACAATGTGACTTTTAGGGACTGGAGGGGACTTAAGAAAGAAGAGCTACAGACATCCTGCTTGTCCAAAGGGGGCCCAGGGTGAATGACTTAATTCCAGCAGAGGAGAAGCACGACCTGTGGGCTGTGCTTTTCTCTCTACTGGGCACAAGTCAAGGACTGACTTGTGAAAAGGCACAATCTGAGGGGACAAAGAAGCCATCTTCCACATGTGTTGGTGTACTGCCGTGTCTGTTTGGCTGTCCTGGTGCTGTATCTTACACAGTCTCCTTCACTTCGTGACCGAGTCAGAGTCAGTGAGACCGAAGAGTGGGTGAGATCCTGAGGCTGCTGTAACTGGAAGTGGTCAAAAAAACCAATAAACACGGGCACCAGGGTGCCCTCATTTTCCCCTGTTCCACCTCCAGGGATTCTTCCCAACTGCTGACCCTGATCTGCAGTGAGCCCAGCGCACCAGCAGACCCCGGGACAGCAGCCTTTCCTGGAGTTCCCTGAAGTGGTGGCACACCTGCCTGCCATCTGCCCTGCAAGCGCCTCCTGTGCACCTTGGCCAGAGCTCAGTGAGGGCTGCGGGCGCCTCTTCCCAAATCTCCCAGTTCCTCAGGCCCGCAGGTCACCAGCCTCTCCCTTACTTGAGTAGCCTATTCCTAGTAAACATCCTTATCCTTTAATAGTCTAAGGAGTTTTACTTTTCACATGAAACTCTGCTTGATAAACTAAGTAATTCTCTGAGTGGGGTTTCCCACAGTTTACCTCAGCACAAAATCGCTTTGGTTGCTTATTAAAGATGTAGATTCCCAGGACTCATTCCAGGCTCAATGGAGTAGAATGTTTAGGGTAGGGGTCTTTTAATAAGCATCCCAGCTGACTCCTGGCATTGAGTACCTTCACTGCACTTTACAACCACCTGCAGAGCTGTGCTAAGATGCACAGATGCCTGAGCCTAGGTCCAGACAGTTCGGTTTAGTTGATCTGGAGCACAGCCTGGACATCAGAATTTCAACTCTCTTGTACAGTGTTAATGGGTAGCCACAGGTGAGAAGTCCTGCTCCACTGACTTAAGGATGAATCATCTGTTAAGAAAGAATAATTTTCTTCCAACTCACTGGCAAAACATGACAGGAACCATATTCTCTAGCAAGAAATTCTTTTATAGAATTTTAAAGTCAATGTTCCAACTACATCGGGTCTCAGTGGTTATTTAGCAATGTCCTCTTTTCTGCCCTGGTGTTAGAATACTGAGGCCAAAGAGGTTAAGTGGCTGGTCCAAAGCCATCCAGCGAGTTATTAGAAGACCCAGCTCAGAGTTCTTCCTGCCATAGGTAAGTAGCCGCTTCATCAGTGTTTAATTGTGTCTAGAACAAATGTGCCTACATAGTATTGACTCTGTTCTGAAGAGGCACCTTGCTGCATTTCTGTTCAAAGGGAGTTTAAATTATACTCAATGAACAAATAGAAAGTGCCATTTTTGTTTTTGTTTTATAAGAACAGTTTTGCAAATTCTACCACACAAAAGAAACACCTGTATGTCCAAATAAAACAGATATACTGAAGAACTAAACAATCACTTCCTCTTGTCTGTATGAGTAGGAATATGACTCATGACCTTTTACAAATGCAGATGCTGGAAAGTTGGTTCAGGAAATCTGGTGGGCTTAGGAACCTCCTGTTCCTACTTGATCATAAGCAGGCAGCTCACCCACCCCATAATTCTGATGCACATAGTCCAGAGGCCCGACTTTGGGAAGGTCTGTCCTATCATTTGATTCCAAACACTGGTATAAAATATTTAAATAAAAAACAGCATCTAGATCTCTTCATAATAGCACAATACATGATATTTGTTTTCCTCATTTTGTGCAGAATATTAAACTCTCAGTTCTTCAAGATTAAAGATTATATCCACAGCTTCTAAAGTAATGTTCTATCAAACCAAGTCAATTTAATCACTGACTGAGTACATATAAATTCTTCCTAACTGCAGTCTTACCATCCATAATTGGGCCTACCAGTTTTAAAATAATGTTTGCTACTTATATACCAATATTTTTGTATATGTGTGATTCAGTTACACCCCTTAAACTAAACAGAGACACCAGGTTCTACAGAGGCCAGAGAAATACTGCAAATGAATCAAGTTGACCCAATGCAGGTTTCATAGGAAGCATTGTGGACCATGGCAAATTGATAGTTCAGGCTATATCTTATAAAAGCAGCTTCCATTGGTTCAAAGCTATAATGATGATATGGGAGTGTGAGTCCAGAATGCTAATCTTCTGGTCTTGCTCTCCCACTCAGCCTCAGGAAAAGGTAAAAATCTAAATGAAGGGACCACAAACTAAGACCTGAGAACCAAACTCAACTGCTATCTTCTTCTACAAATAAAGTTTTATTGAAACACTGGCACATCCTTTATGTACATGTTTCTAATGGCTGCTTTCTCATCACTGTGGCTGAGAAAAATACACTGCTCACAAAAATTAGGGATATTTCAAAATGAATAGGAAGTGATAAAAAAGAAGCATTTGATTTTTTTCTTTTTTACTTAACAAGGACATCAGAAAAACAAACACCAAGTCAAAAAAAAGTTGTTTGATTATGCAAAAGAAATGCAAACTCAATTATTGTGATTGAATAGCAAGTGACATATTGGTGGGGGTGAACAGAAGCATGTCAAACTAGATGAGCGTGCCACACATTGACTGTTCAGTAGGGTGTATGGTCACCCAAGACTGCCAAACCACACTGACAGCGATGGGCATGGACAAGATCAGATTGTCCAGCAGTTCTTGTGGGATCCTCTGCCACTCTTGCTCCAGGACAACGTCCAGCTCAAGAAGTGTGTGGGAGGCACTGGACGGTTTGCCAGATGTCTTCCCAGTGCATCCCAAGCATGTTCAATAGGATTCAGGTCTGGAGAATGTGAAGGCCAGTCCATGTGTTCAATTCCTGCCTCCTGAAGTATGCTGTTGACAAGATGCACATGGTGGGACCTTGCATTATTGTCCATGAAAAGAAAGTTGTTTGCAACTGCTCCAGCATAGGGTACCACCATAGAGTGCAGGACCTCATCTCGATATCTGAAAGCAGTCAATGATCCATTTCTGATGATGTGGAGGTTGGTACGACCACCACTGTTTATGCCAGCCCACATCATGATGGTACCACCATCAAAGAGTCCCTTTCTTGCAAGAAACATGGACTCTCCCATGTTCCTCATTCATGCAAGATCAGGAAACAATGATTGTCAGGCTGCAGACTGAACCATGACTCATCACAGAATAGGACAGTTGAAGTTGACCACTCATCACAGGTCCAATAATGATGCTCATCAGACCACCTTCTATGGGTTCTACGGTGTTCATCAGATAATAGAATGCATACCATTGGTTGCCAGGTATGCAATCCAACACGATGGAGCCAATTTTGTATGGTCTGGGTGCAGATCCATCACCTAGTGGCAGCAAGAAACTGTCCCCACAGCTCTTTTGCATTATTGCACCTGTTTCTTCTTGCCAATAAGGTCAAGTAGTTTTTATATCAGATGGGAGACCCTGCTCTTGTCTTCTTCGCACCATGCCAGTCTCTTGAAAGTGATTCCACAGTCTGCTAATCACGCTTTGGGATGTTCTAAGTACTGTTGCCACTGTCATGTGTGTTTGACCAGCTTCAAGACATCTTATGGCTTTCCAGATTTCATGTTCAGGTAAATCGTGTTGCAGGGGCATTGCAAGGGCTGGGAAATTGCAGGATGTGCACTTTCAAGATCAGGAAACATGCAGATACTCCAGTACTTCCAGCCATTTGTATAGGACATTTTCAACAATGAAATAAAAGCTGGTTTTGCATCTAATTAGCATAATCAAACAACTTTCTTTGACTTGTTGTTTGCTTTTCTGATGGTCTTATTTAATAAAAAAAATCAAATGCTTCTTTTTTATTATCATTTCATATTCATTTTGAAATATCCCCTAATTTTTGTGAGCAATATATTTGCGACTAAGGCTTATGACCCTCATAGCCTAAAATATTTTCTTTTCTTGCCATTTACAATTCATGTTGTGTGAAATTTTTAAATGCCAGCTTAAATTTTAAAAACACAGCATGTCCAAATGAAACAAATATGCTGAACAGCTAAGCAATCATTACTGTCTACCCTTCCTCTTGTCAGTATGGGTGGGAATATGACTCTATATGGTAAAGCAGAGATAGGTTATTTATTTCTGTAATGCTTTTTTGTAAGAGAATATCATGTCCAGAAACATGAGCACCTAACTACATGATGTTTGGTAAAAATTTTTAGCAACTAGAAATTACTTGGCTTGAAGAAACAAAGAAAAAAGGAGGCACAAAGGACTTTGAATTTGAAGATAATAAAGATTGATTTAAGAAAAAAAGTCAAAGAAAATATACAGTCTAGATTATAAAGCCTGTGGGAGAATCTACCTCAATTTTTTGATGGCCTAGGAAAATTAGCAAACTTTTCTAATTACATAGAGATTAACTCAAGAGAAGTTTCCAGAAAAAAAATATGTATATTAGTCTTCTCTAAAGGAACAAAAAGCAGGTTGGCATCTATATTTTAATGGGATTTTAACATCAAAAATCCAGTTTGTTTCAGAAGTGAAAGCCTGCTGGAGCTTTTATCAGCTGGGTTTTACAATTAGTATTAAAGGCCATTCCTCTTGCTTCCTCCCAACCCTCTGCTTTATACGAGCCCTTGATCTTTTCAACTGCAGTTTTTCCAACTATGTCACTTTTCATGAAGGCACATGATCCCTGTGGCTGTTGGCGACTGCTGTAATTCATCCTCACATTTCATGTTAAGTTGTAGGAAAGGAAATGAGGGTCATAAAGAGGCTGGGGTTGAAATATTTCAGGATTATACCAAGATGAAAATCCTCTACAATTCCTGGTGTTTCAGAAGCCAAACTTCAATTTAACCAATAGTTCAGGAAAAAAGGCCTGACCTGGATCTTACAACCTAAATTTTCCTTTCTCTAACCTCTCAAATGTACCCAAGTAATAAAATTTGCAAGATAGGTGTCAAGTAGCTTCAGTGTTCCAGTCCCTACTATTCTAACTCCAGAGAGCATGCGTGGTGAGCAAGCTCTGCCATTCTGCCCAGTACATTTGATAGCAGAAGACAGGATGGGGAACTTCAAGGTGTGCCAGCAAGGAAGAGTAGAAAAGAAAATAACTAGACATAGATTGTATTCGAAACCTGCAGTCTGACTCAGAGTTGATGAAGCATTCGTCATCATAAGTGTACGGGCCAATACAAATAATACTAGTTTCCATAGACTTACTATGTACAGAGCACTGCAGAGAGGACTTCACATACATCTCAGAAAGTCTTACAGGGAATCCTTTAGGTGGACAAGAGTGGAGTGGTCACCAGAGGTTGGGGGTGAGGGGAGGGGATTAAAAGGGACAAATACATGGTGATGGAAAATGATTTGACTTTGGGTAATGGGTACATAACACAATCAATAATTTAAATGCTATAGAAATGTTCACCAGAAACCTGTATGTACTTATTGACAAATGTCACCCCATTAAATTTAATTTATAAAATAATATAAATAAATAAATAAATAAATAGAATAGAATACATTTAAAATGTAAAAAAAAATTCTTACAGCGTGTTAGCCTATCTTATAGGCAATGACATTGAGGCCTAGAGGGGTTAAATTCTAGATAATACAGCTTGTAGAACATAGAGGCCAGAATAAAAAAAAAACTTTTGCTCTTTACACTTTTAGTTCTCTAGTAACCCTCTAAAGCAGTGGTCCCCAACCTTTTTTGGGCCACGGACCAGTTTAATGTCAGAAAATATTTTCACAGACCGGTCTTTAGGGTGGGATGGATAAATGTATCACATGACCAAGACAAGTGTCAAGAGTGAGTCTTAGGGAATCTGGTCATTTTTTAAAAATAAAACATCGTTCAGATTTAAATATAAATAAAACGGAAATAATGTAAGTTATTTATTCTTTCTCTGCAGACCGGTACCGGTCCGCTGCCTGGGGGTTGGGGACCACTGCTCTAAAGTGTGTCTTTTGTTTTACAGACAAGGTACGTGAACATTCCGAGGAAGGAAAGTCATGGACTTAGTAAATGGTAACACTGGGACCAGAACCAGATTTCCTGACTTTGGTGCCCTCTCCATAAGGCCACACCATTCCTTACCTGAAAATCCTCCAGTTGGCCATTTCAAATGGAGAGAACTGCAGAAGAAAAATCTAAACAGGGACATAGCTGTCAAAGGTGTTACAGGGAACAAGAAACAGAGAAGGGCAGAGTGGATCCTTCCAAAAAGGTCATAATTGACTATTACTAAGATAGATAATGTGGTTTAAAAGTAAGGTGCACACACACAGTCATGCTAAAGCGAGTGAGTTTAGAGTAGGGATCACCAGACTGTGGTCTCATGGGCCAAATCCAGCACCATAGGGTAAATGCATCCTGATACCTGCTCTTGTAAATGAAGTTTTATGGAAACTCTATAGCCACACTCATCCATTTACCCATTGTCTATGGCTGCTTCCATGCTACAAGGATAGAGTTGTACAAGAGACCATATGACCTACAAATCTAAAATATTTACTGTCTGATCCATTACAAAATGAGGCTACCAAGCCTCTTCCTGGAGGGATGCAAACTGTCACATACAAATGTTGTGGTGCTGTCAGGGCACCAGTTTCAGCTTGGACCTGCATTGGACAATGAGGTTTCCTGCACAAAAGAACAGAACCCAAACGCGAGCCCCTGAGGCCTGGAGAGCACTCAGCCTCTGTCGATGGCGAGGGAGAGAGCAAGAGAGATGGAGGATGAACACGACTTCACTCCAGCAGCGGCCTCATGCCAGGCACCCTAGTAAAGGGTAGAGCCCACAGCTCATATTTCCAGAATATGGGAAAGGGAAGGAAAACCTTTTATGAAGATGCGACAGTGAGGATCATACTTTTTGCAAAAGTATTAGCTCTAAGAACATTACCTATGAATATATTGTATAAGCAGCAGCATGACTCATGAGTTAGACACTTCAGCACAGGTAGCATGAGATAAAAGTAGGGTCTCAGAATTCCATGGGAAAACAGACTGGGCCAATGGAAAGACCTTCCTCCAGTGAAGGGTGATTCTAATTCTCTTGTAGAAGATTTGGAGATTTTTACCAAAATTTGTTACATGTTTTTATATACTAATCATTTTGGTACATAGCTATTTAAAGTAAGATATTTTTAGTTCTTTTATTATTTTTTTTCTGAGCCTGAGCTCAGAACTTGGGAAGTTATTTCTGTGTGATGTCATCTTAAGTCATGACATCAATGTCATCGGCCCTCCAGTTGCCTTTACCAATTGCACGACTTCACTCCAGCAAGCTATAAAACTATATATATAAAGTATAACTAAATTATATAATTATATATTTATAGTATATGTCATAATAATATAAATATGAATCATTATATATAGTATATATTTTAGATATATACTGTTTTGTATTATATATTTTAATATATTATTTAATATATTATTTATTTGTAATAAAATATGTAAATTATAATATATTATTTATAATAAAATAAATGTAAACAATAACTACATAAGCATATTATTGAAATTAAAAATGTATAGAAATATAGGTATTTTGTGTGTCTCATGGAGGGAAAGAAGTTGGAAAACTGGTATAGTTCACTTAAAACTATTGAACAAGTGTAGTCAGAAAATTTGAACTTGTACAAGGTAATTTGTGGCTTCAAACCCTCACAAGCTACTTTGGCATTTAAATGAAATAACGTATATCAAGTGCTGTATGCAGTGATGGTCAGACAATAGAGTTTCAGAAATGTTAGAAATCATTCTCAATCAACTTTTCTGCTGTTTTTTATAAAGATAACAACTTAAAGACCTTCTCTGAGTACTTCCCCTTGGAGATTTTGATGCTGGGAGGTCTCTGTGACCATGGTGGTGATTATTCTGTATGCAGAGAAGGACAATGCCAGGTAAGTATCTCCTGCTGAATCAGTTTAAATTCATTTTGGTGGGCCATTCATTTCTCTAGTACTTTTAAATATTTCAGCTTCTCAATTCGACAAATATGATCTGTGTTCAGCAAATAAGGTCACAAAAAAAGTGTGTAAAAAGAAAAGCAACTAGATAGCCAGCCATTCACTCTAGAAAAATTCTAAGTAGAATTTTAGTTGGCTGGTAGAGCCAGATATATAACTTAACAAGCTGCTTTCTCCTGCCAATCTTTCCCATCTTTGTCTTTAAGAAAGAAAATGTACATTTCATTATCAAGTCCAAGTATCCTCAATGCATCTTCTGACTCACCCTTCCCCAACTCCTTGCCAGTTGGTACAATTTCCAACAGATTCTCTTGGTTTTTCAGAATCACACACATACACACACACACACACACACACACACACACACACACACACACACACAAAATTACATTACCATCTGATAGACACAAAACGTTTTTGTAGAGGCCTTTTTTTGTCTGTTTGTTGTTTATCTTTCCTAGCTATAAGAGTATTTTCTAGGCAAGAGCAAAAACTTGAAAGAGATGATTTCTCTCTGCCTTAATAAAATGCTTGAACATGATTTTCTGGGTCTCCTTGTCAAGTTGAAATGTCACTCTACTATTCATGTCAGTATATTGCTGATTTGTCACATTCTTCTCTGACTTTTTTACATCTTAACCATTCCTAAACCCTCTTCTGTGTTCCCTGAGTTGGAGGATGCTGCTGTGTAAAGCAGCAGCTCTCTTTCTGTGTTCTTCTGATCTCTAAGGGAGGAAGCAGTGAGGAGAGCTCCAGGCGAAACAGGAAGACGGAGCCGCCGCCCTGGATTCAGATTGCTCGTTCTCTCTGGCCCTGGTTGCCCACTTTGTGTCACTTCGCTGTGGCTGTCCGCCTTGATGACAGCTCTGTGGAGATTGAGCAGAACACAGACTGTCTTAAGGAGTCATCATTTCATCTCATCCAAAATGTGGACCCTTCAGATCCTGGATGTAGACTGTTAGTGAAGGCTAATATTTTATTTGACTCCGTGTGACACAAATCTTCTGAGGTCTAATATGAAAGCATTTGATTACACTTTTAAGAACTATTTGAGTTCTATTTTAAGAACTGTAAAAGAACCTCATTTATTTCTCACTCTTGTAGTCAGTGATTCAGAGCACAAATCCTGTTGTTGAATAGCCTGTGCTACCTTCACCTCCCTGTATCTCAGTTTACACATCTGTGAAATAAGAGAAGAAGCTAACTCAGGGCTATTTGAAGATTAAAGAGAAATAATGACACAAAACACTTAGCAGAATGTCCACCAGTTAAAGGCTCTATAGATATTTATTGCTACATTCTTTCAGATATCTGATATTAGCTAGGGTAGACTTGACAAAAACTGAGAAAGAGAAGCAAAGTGACCTAGCTCAAGTCCCACAGCTAGTTAGGGGCAAAGTCAGGGCTACAAAAAGGTTACTTGATATCCAGTTGAACTTGATCATTTGTAATAAGAGGACACCTCTTATGCTAATAGAGCAGACCTGAAAAGCATGTCCCATTTCAGCTGGCTCACAAATGCCTGTACTCAGGAATTCCTTGGAAAGATTATGATGCGAGAAGCATCGTTGAATAGACATAGTACACACAGACAGGTGAATTTGGGATTATATTTTACTACTGCAAATTCATGCCTTAAATCAAAGGTTTCTAAATTTTTTCAGGTCATGTGGCATCCTCAGTGTCTTAGTAGTTTTTTCATAGAATGCATTGGGCCCAAAGAGGCTTAACATTTCCACAAAGTAGTTAATACAAACAACTTAGTAGATGTTTATGTCCTAATAGGTTAGCAACTATTTGAAAATATATGTAGTCTGAAAGGTAAAACAGTAGGAAATAGGTCACATTTTATATATAATAAACTAACAAATATGTTACATATTTAAAATATGTAAAATATGTAGGATTACATGGAATACATAATATTAGAAATATATAATATAAATACAAATATGTAAATATTATGAACTATTTAAAAATAATATTGCATTGGAATCAGATTAGACACAATTACTCTATTTCTTGTTCCACATTAATTTCCTCATGGTTCATGCTTTTCATTTCAGCAACTGCTGATAAACCCAGCTCTATAATGATAAGACATCATTAAAAAGAGGTAGCAAAATTTACAAAAGATATGTTGTTTGAAACTGAACTACCTTGAGCTAGCAGTTGGCTTTAATGCTCAAAGACATGTTGAGTATCATTGTATCTTTCTAAAAGTTTAAAATGTCCTGTAGGACTCTATAAGATTACTATAGTGCCCAGAGGTACCTCGACACACATTTTGAGAACCATGGACTTAAGCACTCTTAGGTTAATTATTTTTAACTACAAATATGGGGAGATTATTATAGACAAAGCATTTGTGAGGATTAAATTAAATAGTGAATCTGTCAAGCACAGAAACCAGTGGGACTCAGCCGTTAGTGTGCATAGAATCACAAGTTCTTTTTTAAATGTGAGTTACTGGTTCCCTACACCCAGAAACTTCATCCTATTAAGGTTGGGGATTGCCCCCGGAGTCTGCATTTTAATTCTCACCAGGAGACTTACATGTACATGGCCTGAAAACTACACTTGTAGAAAAAACACTTGAAGTGTAGGATTTATTTATTTGGGATGCATGAAAGTGACAGCAATTTAGAGAAGAGAGTTAGTTATGACATTTTCTTCTTAATGGATAATGAGAAAGCTCAAAATGACTCCAGTGTCTTGCTAAGTAAATTTTTTTTTCATGCAGTTCCCTCAGTAATCAATTTATAGATTCTCACCCACTCCTGCAGGGCCACCTGAGAGCACTTTGTTAAAACAACTAACCTATAGGAAATTTGATCCATGAATAAAGAAAGCACTTGAAAGGAAAAAAGATACTTGGAGTGTGTGAAGAATCTACTATAAAATCTTAAAGGCTGCACTGCATAAAGTGAAATTATTGTTATTAAATTCTCCACGGATTACAAGGTAGCAGCCTCACATATTGTAAAGGCCAGATTGGGCCTTTGTGACGCCTAACGTGCTAAGCACAAGGGAAGCAGACTTTGCCTCTTGAAGGATATTTGCCTACAGCATAATACCAATAATAGAAATAATATCAGATCATATAAAGTTGAGGCTTTTTTTCTCCACAGGACTGAGAAATGATGAAAGAAGCACTCTGGGAATTTTTGCTTTAGATTAAATATTTGAGTCATAACTATCTGAGACAATCACATTCAACTTGAAAATTACTTTGCTATCTGAAGCACACTGAGAATAAAAGACACTTTTGGTATCATAATTAAGACATGAAAATCTTATTTTCTACAGGATTTCTATAGTTATAAAAGGAGAAAAAATATTTGAACAGTACTAAATATTTTAGCTGAATTTAACTAGCTCCATGTCGCTGCAGCAAAACAGGAATGAACCAGCTGACAGCCTTCAGAGCTGATTAAAGGTCCTCTGCCTGCTCTTATCACTTCTCAGCAGGCTTAGGCTGGAGATACAAACAAAAACCAACAGCGTAACCACTCCATTGCTGTTCTTAGGTTTTCTAGCATCTTCTTATGTTCACGTCCAAAATGGCTTGAATCTCAAATTCTGCTGACATATTATCACCAAGGCCTTGAAGGCCAGAGGCAGCATTATTTTGTGGGGTTACTTCCTTTACCTTGTTTTTGCTAGGGTCACTTGTCACCTCTTTGGAGACCCCATTTCCCCTCAGCTTTCAGAAGAATTAGTGAAGAGGGTAGAGACCTTCCATCCCTCCATAGATTAGCTAGTCTCCAAGTGTAGCAGCCCTAAAAGAAAGAGGTAACTATTTCTTTCTTTCTTTCTTTCTTTCTTTCTTTCTTTCTTTCTTTCTTTCTTTCTTTCTTTCTTTCTTTCTTTCTTTCTTTCTTTCTTTTCTTTCTTTCTCTTTCTTCCTTCCTTCCTTCCTTCTTTCCTTCCTTCCTTCCTTCCTTCCTTCCTTCCTTCCTTCCTTCCTTCCTTCCTTCCTTCCTTCCTTCCTTCCTTCCTTTCTTTCTTTCTTTTTTTCTTTCTTTCTTTCTTTCTTTCTTTCTTTCTTTCTTTCTTTCTTTCTTTCTTTCTTTCTTTCTTTCTTTCTATTTTTTTAAGTGAGAAGCAGGGAGGCAGAGAGACAGACTCCCACATGGGCCCTGACTTGGATTCACCCGGCAAGCCCCCTACCTGGTGATGCTCTGCCCATCTGGGGCATTGCTAAGTAACTGAGTTGTTTTAGCACTTGAGGCAGAGGCCATGGAGCCATCCTCAGCACCCAGGATAACTTGCTCCAATCCAGCCATGGCTGAGGGAGGGGAAGAGAGAGATAGCGAGAGGGAAGGGAGAAGGGGAGGAATGGAGAAACAGATGGTTGCTTCTCCTGTGTGCCCTGACTGGCAATCGAACCTGGGACATCTACACGCCGGCTGATGCTCTACCACTGAATCAACTGGCTGGGGCTGGGAACTATTTCATAATGCATTTTCTTTAGCAAGCTTCCCTCCGAAATGTGCCCTCACCTAACTATCAACTCCCAATGCTGTTCATTTCTGAATCGCCTTGGGACTGAAGGCCTTTTATCAAAGTAAACTTTCATCTCACTTCACTTCATTGCCCCTTGTAAGTGCCAAAGTGAATCATCAGAATTTCTTGGGGTTATACTCTGGTGCTCCATCTCTGGACCTTTACCTTTGTGATCTTTTTACTCTGGAAAACTATCTCACTCTTTTCCAACTTTTATATGTTAACATCTTACTCATTATTAATGCTCCCTCTTCCAGGAAGTCTTCCCTGATTCCCAACACCCCCACTTGAAGAAGTCTCTGTTTTCTTTGATCTGGACCTACCTATAGCAGATCAAAGAAATACTCCCATTACTTTCCTCCTAATATTATAAATATATGGGTATAGGTCAAGTTGGTGTCTTTCCCATTAGATTATAAACTTTTCAAAAGCTTGATTTCACTTTGCATCTCTTTCAACATGAGACAGAACCCACTATGAATGAGTAGCAAATGAATAAATGAATTAGAGAAAAGCATTGATATGCATTTAACCTTACAAATACTTTTAATGTTTCTTAGGTATAAATAATTAGCTCTCCTGTTTCTGGGCAAGGGAATATTCATGGAGAAGAAACAGGCAGAAAACACCGCTTATGAGTTTACCATTCAATTCTGAGGTCAGGGCTGTAGCTATAGAAGTTCAGGGAAACTGTTATAAGGTAAACATTACCTCGCTTAATTGTTGTGCTTAATACTTGGCAAAGGAGGAACTATTTTTCTCCACCCAATTCCAGTCCATTCATGTGAAAAAGGCAAGAAGCCATTGAAATATATTGTATTGACTACGTTCCTGGATATAATCATCAGAGTCAGTTGCCTGCATTTCATGTAGCCCCTCTCAGACGGAAGTGGCAGACAGAATGGAGATGTCTTCTTTTGGCCCCTGAAACCTTGACTATTTAAGATAAAAAGGCATTAGTTTCTTCCTTATACCATGAGAAACATGTACCAGGTGATTTGCGGTAATATCTTATAATTCTATACTACCTTCTAATGTAGAATATATAATTTACAAATACATCAGAAATACAATGGCTTATTTTCAAGGCTTTAAGCACAATATTTTCTTACTGATTTTTAAAAATTATCTAAATTTGATGCATTGCTTTAATAGAGTATGAGAACAAACTGAAGAGATATGAAAGAATAATTTAAATAAGAAGAATAAGAAACTCCTCAATGGAACAAATAGTATTGTTTATATTAGGAGAAGTTTCTGGTAGCTGACTCAAAACAGAATTTTGTGACCTGGTTGTAAAGCCATTGGTAAATTGAAAGACCCATGGTGGGACTATTTACACCATAGAAATCGGCAAACACTACAAATAAAAGCCTTTTTTTTTTTGAGAGTTGGTTTACCAGTACACCACTGAGCACCAAATAGAGGCTAGGAGAGTTATAGTTTGCAAAAAAAAAAAGGTACACAGATGTTCTTATTGCTGTTTTGTTTCCTCAAGAATCTATACTAAGAATAATATTTGTGATTACATATTTGAAAATACTGACGATTTTTAAGAAGAGCTGTACATATTGCATAAGCATGATTCTATTTAGAATGAGAGGGTTATAAGTCATAGCTCTATCAAAATAAAATTCCTTTTTAATACACAAATTTTCTCTTTCTTCTTGTAGTATAAATAATATCTTCAAGGAATGAATGAGCCTTAAATTCACTTTTATGTCCAATTGTTTTGGCCGTCATCAGCCAGTGTCATAAACATCTCTAAACAGTAATCATGGCATGTACTAAGCCCCTGTTTCTAATAATACAATTCTCTGTATCTTTTTTTTTTTTACCGGGACAGAGAGAGAGTCAGAGAGAGGGATAGAGAGGGACAGACAGACAGAAATGGAGAGAGATGAGAAGCATCAATCATCAGTTTTTCATTGTGGCTCCTTAGTTGTTCATTGATTGCTTTCTTATATGTGCCTTGACCGCGGACAATTCTCTGTATCTTTATGACTAAGTTTTCTGTGGTAAAATGCTATAAAATTATAGAAGAATAACTTTAATAAAAATGACAAAATAAGATCCTGTTATACTTTGGGGGACAAATAGAGTTCTTTTAATGCTGTGCTCTTTAAAATTCATACACATGTCTTTGACAATGAGAAAAAAAATAAAGATTCTGATATCTTTGACCATTACTGTGATTCTTCCTAAACCTGCCCTTTTTCCAGGATTCATATTCATCTCCATACTTCCTAAACAGTGTTACTGATTTTAGTCTTGGCCATACAGAATATGAGTGAAACCTATAGTGTATCTCTTCGTAGTCCCAGTCCTCAAGAGTCATTGTGTATTTCTCTTCTGTTTCTGACCCTGTTGATGAAAAAACTATGCCCTAGGGCCTAGAGAGTCTTACTTCTGGAGCCTGTGCCTTGGATTAAGAAACAAGCCCAGACTTGAATCCAACCTATGGCTTGGATTCAAGCTTGAAAAAGCCTAGCTGAGATCAGCCAAATTCCAGGCAACTCACCAACCCACAAGCAAATAATAAATGCCAATTTTGAGCCCTTGAGTTTTGGCATAATCTGTTACACAGCAGTATGGTAGCAGTAGCTGATTAATATAGTTATCAGACCTTAGGAAGAAGTAGAAAATATTTGAACCTTTTTTATGACAGTTTTTATAAATCAGCCATGTATAGATTTTGCAATGAGGAAGCAAAATTTTAAATCCTGGCTCAATTATTTACAACCGCTTTAGCTATATTTGTCATCAATAAAAAGAGGACAATAATATGTATTTTACAAGTTTCTGGTGAGGACAAACTGAGAATATTCACCATAAACGATCCATTACAAAGGGCTTGACCTAGTATCTGGCATGTAGTAAAAACTCAAAGGTTGAAAGCTATAATCATTATTTTTATTAAGTAGCATCTATTGAACATTTACTATTGACAAAAGTACTAATCCTAACTGAAGTCTGAAAAAGAGGCATGTTTTTAATTTAGAGTCAGGAATCAGTACTAAAACAGAATCACCTGCAAGGCAACATATTCAGTGTCAGCCATAAAACAGCCAAAGACTGTTGCTTTGGAATTAGGCACAGGTGTGGAACAGAAACTTATCTTTTGAACACCACTAAGCAGTGACCATATCAAAAAGTTTGTGTAAAATCTGATGGGTGAGTTCTATCACACAAGTAAAAATTAAGGCATGTTCTTACCCAAGTGTTGTTAACAACACACACTAAAGATCCATCACAGGTAGCCCAGAGCTTACTAGGAAGGAGAGTTTTCAACATAAGCTTATACAAAAAAACAAATACCCACATCAGTAAATGAACTCCAAGCCAAAGAACCTTAAGTTTTGTACTTGAACACAGGCTAATCTAATTTGACAGAAACTCACTAAATAACTAGAAAACTCAGCCATGTGGTCTTTAGTGAATTAATTAACAAAATTGCTAGGGACTCCTCTCAGACGTGCCCTATGTTCTTTTTCACATGGAAGAGAGAAGAGAGGTAAATAGTAAAGAAAGTAAAGCTGAGGTTGATGCAGACTTTACTTCACATAGCAGTGATTCCCCTCAGAAGCTACAATGTCCCAATGTCCCTGTGTCTCCCAGATAAAATTTCATGATTACCTTAAAGGGCCATACATCAAATGGTCTACACTGTCAAACATTTGAGGGTGTAGATTCACTCAGAAACCTTATTTAAAATGAATATCCTGCTCAGCAGCCCGGTCTCCTGAGTCAGCGGCCTGGAGTGATGACTGGGACTGTCCTTTTCCACATATGCACCAGAAGGCTGTCAAGCAGATAATTTTGGGGGCCATACTTTGAGGAATGTTGAACTACATTTAATGGGAAGTCAAAAACTAGTGACCCATGGGCCAAAGGTGTGTGTTCTTTGGCTCATAGATTTGGTTTATTTAGTGATTGCCAAAAGGTAAAAAATTTCACATAAACAGATTTCTGAATTTTATTTAAAATAAGTAGGTACGGCAATTCCTGAGCCAGGTTTCTGCATGACAGTAATCCACTGCAGGCGGTTAGAGTGGCAAGGAGATCAGTTAGGGGGATCCAGAAAGCATGGAAATGAGATCAAAGGTTTTGCCCTGGTTGAGCAGGATGTCAAAGCAAAGACTTTCCGGCTGAAAGCCCAGATCTCGAGGGATTAGAATAATCATAGCCAACGTTTAAAGTATGTATTCAATGAGCTAGACCTTCTCTAGATGTCTTAACACATATTGTTTCTAATCAAAATATCCACCCTAAAAGGTAGGTATTATGTTTTTATATTAGAAAGCCAATGGTCAGAGAGACTAAGTTGTCTATCTGAGGCCACACAGCTGGCAAAGGGTAGTGCTGGGCTTCAAGCCCAGGTCTGCCTGGCTCCAAGGTTCCCCTCCTTAACAGTCCATTGCTTTTACAGTGCAGTATTTCAGGAGGAAGAGAAAGACTACCAAACAAATGTTGAAAGCAGTGGGCTGGGATTCAGGAATTACAAAAAGTGTTTTCAAGTAAAAAATTGACAAAGCCACTAACAAATGTTTTCTATAACTAACCTTCCATGTTGGTGGAAGTTTATCATCTTCCTTTCTTTATGAGGGAAGTTCTATGTTAGCAAATAATTCAAAGACAACTTGTTATTTGTTCTGGCTATTAAAACCAGTTATTATTTATCCTGTAATTTTTACAATTAATGAGATTTCTTACAAATTTAGAATGATTGTATTTTCTAATGCCACTATGTGTGTGTGCACATGTGTTTGCGTGTGTGCAAAAACATGTCTTAACAGCTGTGCCATAAACTATTGGAATGGCCTAAAAATTTCAGTTTTCAGCATTTAAATTCGATCTTAATTCAACTGTTTTAAAACTAAATGGTACACAAAATTTCTTTGTAAGCTTATCTGTACTAACTATGGGTATGGAAAAGTTGGTCTTTTAGAAAATTCATCGTTATTTGTCATTTATTCGAGTTGGAAATAGGCAGTGGTGCCATGAACAGATTCACAGAGGAAAGCCAAAATAACTGAATTCTAGACTTGATATTCCTGTTCTGGAAAGAAAAATGATTACTTTATTTTTATGTTGCTATAAATAAGAGAATTGGAAATAACTGCCACAATTCTTTTCAGCTCCAAAACTCATCAATTTATAAGAATTATTAGTTTATCCTATGAGGAGAAAGAAATATCACTCTGAATGCTCTTGTAAATAGAAAGCATGTAACTAAAGCCTAAGGCAAATGCATTTCTTGTGAAACTTATAACTAACTGGTATGTTCACTCCCCACTTAAAAATATTTTTTGTTGTTTTTTTCAATTACTGTTTACATTCAATATTATGTTCATTCCCTTGAAATTAGGTATGCTCATGGGGCTACTTATGGCTGCAAAATAAAATTAAAAGTGACCCAGGACCTCTTTAGATCAGAGTATTAATTGCTGACACTCAGTTTTGTGACCTCTCATTTCCTGTTCCTCAGATGGTTCAGCTGTGACATGGTAGACCCTCTACTGATATGGATCCCTTAGTGACCTGTGGAGCAACAGACATGTAACACGGAACTAGGTAAATTAACTTGTTTACATAATTCTAAAGTTACAAGGCATGAGAACCTGCTATCTCTCCTCTCTAGACAGAGTATCATCATAAATACACTGCCACAAGGTCTCTTGTTTCCAACTTACCCATGTAAAATTCTTCCAAAGTAGTCTAGAGTTTACCTGCCGCTAGGACTGAAGATGTGTGCCTGGGGTCAATGGTTAACATGTGAGACTAGGGGCATAAAAACCAAAACAGGAAACACGTAGGAGCTTTGTTTGAATAAAGAAACAAAGCCCTGATAATCAAAAACTCTGTTCTTGAGCTTTGAAGCATCTCCAAGGTATCGTTAACCCTCACAACCTCACACATCTTTGTCCTGGGACAGAACTAGCTTTGAATGTCTTTGGTGGCTCAGGTTACCCATGAAGGGACGATTTTGGAGGCGGATGTGCCAAAAATGGTAGGAAAGTCACTAAGAATGGCCACAAGCAAGACCATGTTCCACTCCAAGGAGGTTTGAAAGAAGTGACTAGGGCCATAGATAGCTCCTAGTGCTTAGCATTATCACAAAGTTATGTTATATTTTTTTCCATTTTGCACATAGCTTGGAACCAACTTGCATGTTGCTTTTGCCTTCCTACTTGGACTTTCCTTTACTACAAACTGTCACTCCTCTTAGCTTCTTTGTCATTGTTTCCTACCATTAAGTTCTCATTTTTGATCAAATTTTATTTTTATTTTTTGTTCCTTGGAGCAATAAGGCTATGTTTACATTTAATATGTATAAATAAGTTATTCTCTGAAATGCACAAAAAATTAAAAAGTGTTTACAGGAACCAGAGTAGTCTGTGCATGATGCTCAGGCGAAGTGAACTCCATAGTAAACAGCACAGTAAAAACTGGGTCATGTATCCATGAGTGACATTAGCTTGCTGGTTTATGCAAGTCCCTAAAAATTCCCTAAACAATTTGTGATAATCCACCGAAGTTCAAATGTGCACAGGGCAACCTCTGGGTTTATTAACATCTCTCATAAAACAGCCAAAATGTTTAGACTAGCAGATATTTTCCCCAACAATTTCAGCTCAAAGGGCTTCCAAACAGTGTAGTAACTACTTTCCCCAAACACAAATCTAAAACTAAATAGGATCATCAAGAAGAAGAAATTGTCCTGAAAATGGGGCAGCAATTGCTGTATTCAATAAAAATAGCATCTTACTGAACATCAAAAGCAATTTTATGAAACTGGTAATTTTAACACTCCACGCTGCCCAGGCCAGAAACAGAAATGTATTTGTGAGAGAGGCACACTATCCCAGTTGGTCACCAACCAGCTGATTCCTGAGAACCGTACACATATTGATAATAAAAAAGTTGAGGCTAGATTTACAGTTGATCTAGATGAAGAAAATGAGATTCTAAGCAGTATCAAAGAGTAACATTTGTTTATACCAACAGATTCATAGGTCAATAACCTATGTTAGCTAAGGTGAGCAATGAGTATGTCCTTGAAAATATGCCCTTGAAGATGCCATATTTAAATAGTTAACACCTCTGTAATCAGTTATTTCAGTATCAGATGCTGCCATTTAAAATTTCTCACATATACTATAAAACTATAGTAATAATTCTCAAGGATTAGGAGGGTGTCTATTTTGTAAATTGGTCTATTTATTTTTCCTTATGGAGACTAATAATGGAATAAGGCAGCCCTATGTCTTGCTTTAAATGACATGATTCATTTGAAAGACTTTAATAAAAATTTCTACCATTAATGAGAGGTTAAAGGTTTTCATGCATTTTATTTAATTGCAAATGAATAATTTGAAACTATAGAGAGTGCAGTAATAGCACCTGAGCTAAGATCCTTTGTTCGGTACTTATTTTGTGTCCAGCACTGTACCAAGGATTTACATAAATTAACCCATCTACTCTTCTCAACAAGCTTATAAAGCTATTATTGATATCTCCATTTTACTGATAAGAGAACTAAAACATACTTTCGTGAAATTTGTTTCCTACTAAAATTCTAAATAGTAGGCATAAAGTTCCTGAAATAGTCACCATGTCAATATTAAAATACCCTTGAAAGATGTAGCAGTTTTGACAACATAATTTTTGGTCAGAAATTAGAACCTGTATTTAAAAATGTCCCATTTTGGCCCTGGCCTGTTGGCTCAGTGGTAGAGCGTTGGCCTGGCATGCAGGAGTCCCAGGGTCGATTCCTGGCCAGGGCACACAGGAGAGGTGCCCATCTGCTTCTCCACCCCTCCCCCTCTCCTTCCTCTCTGTCTCTCTCTTCTCCTCCGACTGCCAAGGCTCCAGTGGAGCAAAGTTGGCCCAGGCGCTGAGGATGGCTCTGTGGCCTCTGCCTCAGGTGCTAGAATGGCTCTGGTTGCAACAGAGCAACGCCCCAGATGGGCAAAGCCTCGCCCCTTGGTGGGCGTGCCGGGTGGAATCTGGTCGGGCGCTTGCGGGAGTCTATCTGACTGCCTCCCCGTTTCCAACTTCAGAAAAATACAAAAAAAAAAAAAAGTCCCATTTTGCCTGACCTGTAGTGGCTCAGTGGATAAAGCGTTGACTTGGAACACTGAGGTCACAGGTTCAAAACCCTGGGCTTGCCAGTCAAGGCATATATGGGAGTTGATGCTTCCTGCTCCTCCCCCTGTTCTCTCTCTTTCTCTCTCTCTCTCTCTCATTCTAACTCTCTCTCCTCTCTAAAAAAAATGAATAACTAAATAAATATTTTTTAAAAAATTGAATTGTTAAAAAAATATGTCCCATTTTAAGGCTTTGAGTTTGTCACATAACATCTCTTCATCCTCTTAAAAGGAGATGATTAATATCTATTTCCCATGTTTGTGAGAACTGAGATAATATTCATAAATACCTCTGTATGTACGTACCCAGTAATAAGAGCTCTTTAAATTCTAATTTTCTTTTTTTCTGTCATGAATACTCTTTTATACTTCATGATTAAAACTGCATATATTAGAGATCTGAGATGATATCAAACTAGGTGCAAATTACACTCGCCTCTTCCCACGACCAAACCAGAATTACAATTAAATGATAAAACAATTATCTTGAATACTCAAGCGAAGACTATCCGAATAAGAAGTCTTATAACTAAGAACTTACAAAAGAAGCTACATATAGACTGGAAGAAAAGGCAGAGATGCAACAAGGGCTGGACCTGAATTCACATGTGGCAGTTGTGAATTGGAGGGACATCTCTGCTGCAAAGGTCCCTCCTTAGGAGCAAGAGGTCTTAACACAATGCTGTAATCCTCAACTCAGAGCACCAGAGCCAAGAAGAGGAGTCCACATAAAATATGGCAGTGAAAATCAGCAGGGATGCTGTCAGACAGAGATGGGAGTCTTCTAGAAACCCAGGTATCCTCTAAAAGGGTTAATGCATATCTCATTTGTGGCCACTCACCCTGCAATATGGTGCAGGGAAGATAAGTCAGAGTGGACTGGAGTCATAGTAAGAGATACTGGCTTTGTGGCTTTCGGAGAGGGCTGAATGGATAGTCACTAAGGTCCCTGTGTTAAGTCCCTCTCTCACACTGCCCACAGATGCTATTTTTCCTGGGTTGAGCACTTCCTTCCATATGGCATCAACCTAGGGGAATATACTAACCTCACACTGCTAACTCCTTGTAGCCCTGTCCTGCCAAGCTCACACCATGTGGAGGAATCTGTGGGCTGAGGACAGCCTGGGTCTATGGTGAAGACTTTCCTGGAGGGCTCCTGAGAAGGTCTGGGCAGACTCAGGGTAAATTAGAGACACAGAGAAACTGTGGCTCTAAGGCAAGGGACATTATTTCTTCACTTGCTTGACTAGTACTACTCTTTGTATGCAAAGTCATTCCTCCACATGGCCAAATATTGGTTTCTTTCAGCCCAGTAAACTCTGTTGGACTCATGCTGTGGACTCCCTGCAGCTTATCCTTACCACAAAGGTCCACAGGCCACACACAGATGGCAGGTGGTTTTGGTGTATATGGAGACTTTCCTTGAGTGGCCTTAGTCAGAACTGGCATTGAGTTTGAATCTATAGCAATTTGGTGAAAACTACTGCACTCCACCTGATGACTCACTGAGGACCCACCTACCTCACACAATAGCATCAGAGGTCCTTCCAGTCACTGAGCCTGACAGGCAACCAAAAGGCAGAGGAAGATCTCAGAGAGCTTTGGGTCTTTTGGTGACTGGCCCTGGACTCAATACTGGTGGAAACCAGGCTTTGCCTGCACCTTTGTGCCTCCCAGGTACACTAAGGTAAAACAGAGACAGCCACAAACAGTGAATTGCTTTGTATCTCCAAACAGGTAGCCCAGGGCTAGTCACATGGAGAGTCTGACATTGATCAGCACCAGAGTCTTTCTTAAGAGGTCCCAGAATCAACACATTCAATGGCAAGCTTTAGCCTACATCAGAGCATAAACCAGTTAGCTCTAAAAATGCCATATCCAAAAAGGAGTGCTCAGCAGGCACCGAACCTTTCTGGGGAGAATTCTACTTTTGGGGGTCAATCCATGGCAGAGGAACTAATATACTGTGGTAGGGGGTCAAATCTCATAGTCAGCCAGCTTGAAGGTTAACCCATAGAAGGGCCAACAGTCAAGATTTAACTGCAACAGGAGAGCTTATATAACCCACACAATGGACATTCCTGGTACATCCAGCTCAGATGATCAGGGAGACGGTGCTGTTGAACCCCACAGGATACCTAAAACATAAGGCCACCCTACCAAGACTGCTAGACATAGCAGATCTAATATTTACAGAATACAGTGAGGCAGCCAAAATTGAGATGCAAATAAATATGTCTCAATTGAAAGAACAGGAGTAATCCCAGAAAAAAAAAGTAAATGAAATGGAGGCAAGCAATCTACCAGATACAGATTTTAAAAACTAACTATAAGGATGCTTAAGGAACTTAGGAGAAGAATGAATAAACTCTATGAGAAATTCAACAAATGGATAGTAAGAATAAAAAAGGACATAAAACCATAAAAAATAACCAGTATTAATGAAGAATACACTAGAAGGAATCAACAGCAGATTAGATGAAGCAGAGGACTGAATCATCAATTTGGAAGCCAATGTAGCAGAAAATACCCAATCAGAGCAAGAAGAAGAAAAAAGAATTTAAAAAATTGAGGCTAGTTTAAGGGACTTTGGAACAACATAGAGTGTAAAAACATCAGCATCATAGGAGTAACAGAAGGAATGGAGGGAGAGAGCAAGGGATTAAGATACTATTTGAAGAAATAACTGAAAATATCCTTAATTTGGGAAAGGAAAAAGACATACAAGTCCAGGAAGCATGGAACCCAAACAAGATGAAACCAAAGAGGACCACACCAAAACACATCATAATTAAAATGGCAAAGGATTAAGACAAGGAGAGAATCTTAAAAGCAAAAAGATAAAGACAGTTACCTGCAAGGGAATTCCCATAAGAATATCAGTTGTTTTCTCAACAGAAACATTTTTTTTTTTTAGTGAGAGAAAGAGAGAGAGAAGGGGGTGAAGACAAGTACAGACAGACAGGAAGGAAGAGCAATGAGAAGTATCAATTCTTCATTGCGGCACCTTAGTTGTTCATTGATTGCTTTCTCATATGTGTCTTGACCGGGGACCTCCAGCCAAGCCAGTGACCAGTTGCTCAAGCCAGCAACCTTGGGTTCAAGCCAGGGACATTTTGCTTCAAGCCAGCGACCTTTAGGCTCAAGCCAGTGACCATGGGGTCATGTCTATGATCCCATGCTCAAGCCAGCAACCTCAGGCTCAAGCTAGTAAGATCACACTCAAGCAGGTGAACTCAGGGTTTCAAACTTGGGTCCTCTGTGTCCCAGGCTGATTCTCTAGCCAGTGCACCACCACCTGTTCAAGCTCAACAGAAACATTTCAGGCCAGAAAAGACTGGCACAAAATATTCTAAGTGATGAAAATCAAGGACCTACAACCAAGACTACTATACCTATCAAGACTATTATTTAAAATAGAAGGAGAAATAAAGAATTTTCCAGGGAAGAAAAAGTTAAACCACAAAACCAGTGTTGCAAGAAATGTTAAAGGGCTGTCATTAAGAAGAAGAAAAAAAAAAGTGGAACATAATTATAAAAAATGAAATGGCACCAAGTAAAAACCTATTATTGGCCTGACCTGTGGTGGTGCAGTGGATAAAGTATTGGCCTGGGACTCTGAGGTTACCATTTCAAATCCTGGGCTTGGCTTAACCAGTCAACACACACACAGAAAGCAGCTACTATGAGTTGATGCTTCCCATTTCTCCCCCCACCTTTCCCTGTCTCTCTCTTTCTTTCTAAAAAAAAAAAATTAAAAAATACAAATCTATCTTTAATCACATTAAAAGTAAATGGTTAAAGATTCTAATCAAAAGATATAGGTTAGATCAGTGGTAGTCAACTTGGTCCATACTGCCCACTGTTGGGCATTCCAGCTTTCATGGTGGGCGGTAGCAGAGCAACCAAAGTATAAATAAAAAGATTTAACTAGTAAGTTGTTTTATAAAGAGTTATTCTGCCAAATTTAGCAAAAGTCTGACATAAAGTACTTGGTAAGTAATTATTATTATATGCTTTAGCTTGCTGTAACTCTGCTTTATAAATTTTATAAAGTAAAGTTACTTCCCTACTTTATAAATCATCATTACTGTGAAACCGGTGGGAGGTTAGAAAATTTTATTACTAACAGAGATACAAAAGTGGGCAGTAGGTATAAAAAGGTTGACTACCCCTGGGTTAGATGAATGAATAAGTAAGCAAGACTTACATACATGCTGTCCACAAGAGACGCATCTCAAAATGAAAGATATATATATACCAAGAGTAAATTATTGAAAAAAAAGAACAAAATCTTACCATCTGTGACAACATAGATGAACCTAAAAGGTATTATGGTCAGTGAAATAAGTTATTCATAGAAAGACAAATAACATATGATTTCACTTACATATGGAATCAAAAGAACAAAATAAGTGAACCAACAAAATTGAAACAGACTCAGAGATACAGAGAACAAACTAATGGTTGATACAGGGGAAGAAGTTTGGGAAACTGGGTGAAAAAAGTGAACTGATTATGAAATACAAATTGGTAATTAGAAAATAATCACAAAGATGTAAAGTACCTCATAGGGCAGTGGTCCCCAACCCCTGGGCCACGGACCGGTAACGGTCTGTGGGCCATTTGGTACAGGTCCTCAGAGAAAGAATAAATAACATATTATTTCTGTTTTATTTATATTTAAGTCTGAACGATGTTTTATTTTTAAAAAATGACCAGATTCCCTCTGTTACATCCGTCTAAGACTCACTCTTGATGCTTGTCTCGGTCACGGGATACATTTATCCATCCCACCAGGCCAAAGGCTGGTCCATGAAAATATTTTCTGACATTAAACTGATCCGTGGCCCAAAAAAGGTTGGGGACCACTGCCATAGGCAATATAGTCAATAATAGTGTAGTAACTGTGTACAGTGTCAAGTGGGTACTGGGAATATCGGAAGGAACACTTTGTAAAGTATATGGTTGTCTAACCACTATGCCTTACACCAGAAACTAATACAAAATATTATTAAATGTAAAACATAATTGAAAAAAAATTAATTAGGGGAGATGGAAGAGAGTATAGGGAGTATAAATGGTGATGGACAAAGATTGACTTGGGATGGGGGTGAACACACAATATAGTATACAAAGATGTGTTGTGGAATTGGTCACCTGAAACCTGCATAATTATGTTAAACAGTGTCACCCCAATAAATTCAATTAAGAAATAAAAACCAAAAGGAAAGAAAAACAAAATTTAAAACAAAAAAGTAAATCCTGAAAAAAAATTTAGAAGTAAATGTGTATATATCTTTTCAAATATCAGATTCTGATAATGCACTGGTGATGTAGAGGGGTGTTAGCTAAAGGGTGGCACAGACTGAGCAGGGTTCTCTAGGACAGCGGAAAGGGTAGATTGAATGCCAGTTTTCAGGTAAACATGTCCAAAACTGATGTGAATATACAGATAATAGAAATGAAAAATATCTATGCAGCACTGATATGATTAGTTAACCCAAAAAATCCCCAGGGGTTTTTATTCTATTTTTCTCAGGCTTAATTTCCAAATGTAACTGTTAATGATGCAAGCCAAAGGCTACAGAAAAAAACCAAAGCTCAGTTAAAACAACTGCAGATACTTTTAAACTCAAATGTGCTACGAGAGACACTTCACAATTGGTTTAATTCAACATTAGCAGCAGCAAACAGAACACCCAGTATTCTTTACAGGCCAGAAAATTTCAATTCCTTGTTTGTCATGAAAATAAGTAGCTTCAAAACAAACAAACAAACAAACAAACAAAAACAATGGCATTTGGAATTTGGGAGTGCAATAAATTTCACTAAATATTTTATTTATATTTTCTTTGGAAATTCCATTTTCTTGGATTCTCAAACATTTTGACCTGTTCTGTCTATTTCAAATGATCTTTTTTTAACAGCTGAGATAAAAAAAAAAGGTATTATATGTATTATCCTGTAATGAGCCCTTTGTACAGCAGGTTTCCAGTTATGGAGGAGTGATTGAGAGTTTGGGCTCTGGGCTGAATTCTACTTCTGACTAACAAGGCATGCATCATTGATAGGTTATTTAACCTGTCTCAGCCTCAGTTTCCTCACTCAAAACAAGGAGCTCTGAAGAGTTTTAGGAGGCTCATACAATTATGAGAACTCAATAAAGTGATAAAGAACTCAATATATGTTATTTATTACATATGATTAATGTAACTATGGATCCTCAAAACCAAAACTGGTTCATCTCAACACTTACTGCTGTCACAGCTCCTAGTGGGAAATTCTCTGTGATGCCCAGACCAGCATTCGGAACATAATGGCTGTACAATTAACAGTAACAGTGATCTTCATAATTACCATCATACTAGTAGATACAAATATGTACCAGGCATGTATTCAGAGAGAAGCACAGCTCTAAAATCTTTACATATTTTGCCTAACTGAATCATCAAAGAAATCTTTATAGGTAGATACTAACATTTTTCTCAGTTTAAACGTAAAAAGAGGTTGAATAACTAGCCCACAGGTCACTAAGTATGTGGGGGCCATGATTCAAACTAAACCATGTGGTTCTTACCCACACTTTTAACCATGGGCTTTCTAGGGAATGACTGTTTAACTCAACCTCCCTCCTACAAATGATGAAATGGATGTGTAGTGGCATTAAGTGATTTTTTCCTAGGGTTACACATCTAGTAAGGGACTAATAGGGACTCCTTTGTTGCAAAGATATCCAAACATTTAAACCTCATGAATAATTATGATATTGAGAGGAGAGAGAGAAGAAAGAAGAGAGAAGATACCTGACTGTGTACTGGCGTCAGCGGGGAGCAGATCTGGCCCTAACAGTTAGAGTTGATGTTCGCCTGCTGTGTATAAACAAGGTCACAGAACATCAAAAAACACCTAATAAGGTTGCTCTGTGACCACGGTAGAGAGAAAGAAAAAGAGACCACTTCGTAATCCAGTAATTTTCAAACTGTATGCTGCAAGAGATTTTAAAAGATGCAATGCCTGACTATTTAGTCAGGAGCACTGACCTCTTTTCCCCTAGACTGTAAAATAAAAACATGACAACAGTCAACACAACAGTAGCCGTCCAGTGTGAAAGGATCAAAATTATACCTATTTTTTTGTCAAATTAGCAAAAAATATGTATCTTTGGTGTGCCGCAAAATCATAGTAATTAATTTATGTGTGCCACGAGATGAAAAAGGTTGAAAAATCTCTGCTTTAACCATGTCTAAGAAGAGACTGAAACAAGAACATGATCTAAATTCCCTTTTGCCTAATATAATGACTGTTATTTCTTTACTAATTACAGCTTTAGCCCCACTTTGTTGGTCCCACCTACTTACAAAAATTGTCAAGATGCCCAATCACAGAAACACTTCTGCTTTCTGAAAGCACCTAATCCAGAGCAAAACCATGAAACCTCCCCAGATACTTAACAAGTCAAATCCTGTACTAAGCCCTTTCTTACAACATCTTGTTGCAACTGCTTACACTTCCCCAAGGAGCACTGTCCTCTTTTCTACAAGACTGAAACCCAACTCTTACTACTTCTGATGCTCCTGGTGTTCTTGTGGTTCTCTTTGCCTGCACTAATACAGTATCTTCAAATATATTCTTTGTTAGGTGAGGATAGTTTTTTTAAAGTCATATTATTTATCTATAACCAAAATCCCTAAAAGAAAATGCATTTATCAGCAAAACATAGTGTGGAAATACTTTCTCCTCCTCCCAGCAAATAGGCCCATGAGACTATGTCAATAGTATTAGTTTAAGTTATGAAAAGTCTCTAAGTTGTTCTTATTTTTCCTATCTTATTTTAGACTAACAAAATCTTTGCAATAGGCCAGCACTGCCAGGAATAAATCTGGGTTTTGGGAAGCGTAAAGCATATATAATTTGAGGGTGGGCAAATTTAGGCAGTAAAGTTGACAGTTACTAAGAATGAGAAAAGAAATACAATAATTCCTGGAGTCTTTTGTGTGTGTGTGTGTGTGTGTGACAGAGGCAGAGAGAGAGTCAGAGAGAGGGACAGATAGGGACAGAGAGACAGAAAGGGGAAAAGATGAGAAACATCAATTCTTCGTTGCAGTTCCTTAGTTGTTCATTGATTGACTTCTCATATGTGCCTTGACAGGGGGGCTACAGCAGACCGAGTGACCCACTTGCTCGAGACAGCAACCTTGGGTTCAAGCTGGTGAGCCTTGCTCCAACCAGATGAGGCTGCGCTCAAGCTGACAACCTCGGGGTCTTGAACCCGGGTCTTTCACATCCCAGTCCAACACTTTATCCACTGTGCCACTGCCTGGTCAGGCAATTCCTGGAGTCTTGGAGATGTAGGTGCCCTTCTTTTGTTATCCCTTAAATACTCTATCTGAAATGCATAGGTAGAAATTACTCTGTTTGCATTCTGGCTACCCCTTCCTACCCAGAGCACAATATGAGGGCCTGTTGCCTGTGGAGCATTCCAAAGCTAACGTTTCACAGGAAATCCACCAAGTGCTGGCATTTGGTACACATTGCCTTGTGTCAAGCTGCTTCCTGGAATTAGTTTTCAAGAACTGAAGTCCAACTGATCTTACAGGTGAAAGGAATAAACCAATATTTGTATCATTTTGTTCACCTTCACTATCGACAGTTGCCAATTCTTCCCCCTCCCTGTCAGTTTAAGGCAACTATGGGCGTTTCAGCCTTGAAAATGATAGCTTTGATGACCCCATTGCCAGATTACGTGTACAAAGACAGGCAATTTGATACATTTTGGCCAAAGAATTGTCAGTCACTGGCCTGTGATTAACTCAAATGCTCTTGCTTCCTTTCTTTATAAAATTCAATGTTTTGTTTTGTTTGGTTTAGTTTCTAACTCCCCTCAGTTTTTCTTTGCATTTGTGTTGGCTCCTATTTCCTGACTCTTCCACCTATTTCCAAGTTCTAGCCATTTGAATCTATTCATTTCAATGAATTTTACACAGCTGGGTAGGTCTGCAGGTGGCAGCTAATGTGCTATACAGGTGGCTGCATAAATTCTGATTCATTTCTTCTAGAAGAGACAGTGTATCTCCCTGGGGTCTATTTAGTTCACCTGGATCTAAGGCAGACAGTCCAATGGTTCAGGTGAGATGATACTCAGCAAAACTGCATGAGGATTTTATGAAAGATTTATTTTCAAAACCTCTTTCAATATAAACAATGGTACCTCTTCGCAGAAATTATAAATATTATTAGAACCCCAACTGGCCTGGTTTTCCTGAAGGTAGAGAGGCTATCTGCTTTAATGGGAACTGTGAGGTTTGGGTTCAGGGCTCCTCTAAATTCAACGCTCCCCAATTTTTAAAAAACCTTTTTTTAAGGTTTATTTATTTATATTTAGAAAGAGGAGACAGAGGGAGAAGAAAGAGAAAGAGAGGGGAGAAGTGGGAAGCATCCACTCGTAGTAGCTGCTTCCCATATGTGCCTTGACTGGGCAAGCCTGGGGTCTCTAACCGGTGACCTCAGTGTTTCAGGTCAATGCTTTATCACTGTGCCACCACAGATCAGGCCCAAGGTCACTTTAAAATTCAAATTCCTTGCACCCAACCTCCCAATGGGGCAGCTTCCTCATTAGGAATCTCCATCACCCAACCGACCTCTCCCTTCCCTTAAATGACTTCCCCAACCCTGGGAAGGCTCTGGGAAGTGTCCTTGGGACAAGGTCTTTGGAAGAGACCTGAGGGTTGAGAAAAGGGACACAGTCTGTGACCAAGGCCACAAGCCAGGATATGCTAATCTGAGTATGTCCAGGTGCACCAACCCCCATACAGGCAAATGCCTGCAGTAGTCCCCGTATCAGACACCCCCTTCCTGAAGCTCTCCATTGATGTTGCTAGGTCTCAGCTCCTATGTTTGCAGGTTTTGTGCATCCCTCCTTCGGCCTCTTGTTCAGACTCTGTTTCTAATTACATGAACTTGATTGGGCAGGACATGTAACTCCTCCAAATCTGGGGTCCCAAATACAGTAGAGACTCTTCCCACTGATGTTTTAGGATGTGAGAATGAACTAACACGATGTCTCTCTGGATTTCTTGAGTGAAGTGTGTGTTTCTAAGGGCATATGATAGTGGTAAGAGGAACAAGAAGATATGGGCACAAACTCAGTAAATCTTTTTTTAAAATTTTATCATTATTATTATTTTTTATGATTTTAATTTATTGTGTTTACATAGTTTCAAGTGTCCCACTGAATATATCTCACCCCACCCCCATGTTCCACTCGGCTCCTGCCATTTCCCACTTGCCCTAATGACTTTTCCCCTTCTCTCCAGGATTTGATGTCCTGTTCTCTATAATGCTGTGTTATGCATATATAATTTCATTAATCTCTTTCCCTTCTCTGATCCTATCTTCTCTTCCACTTTCCCTCTGTCCTCTTTCCCTCTGGTCCCTTTCATCCCGCCTCTGCTTCTGTTCCGTTCCTCAGTTCACATTGTTCATTAGATTCCTCAAATGAGTGATGTCATATATTTTTCTTTCTCTGCCTGGCTTATTTCACTTAGCATGATAGTTTCCAGGTCCATCCATGTTGTCGCATCCATGTTTCTTATTCCTTACGGCCATGTAGTATTCCATTGTGTATATGTACCACAGCTTTTTAATCCATTCATCCACTGACGGACACTTGGGCTGTTTCTAGATCTTTGCTATTATAAAGAATGCAAAGTGCTTTGAATCAGTGCTTTGGTATCCATAGGATATATTTCTAAAAGTGGAATTGCTGGGTCAAAGGGCAGTCATTTTTAATTTTTTGACGAATCTCCATACTGTTCTCCACAGTGGCTGCACCAGTCTGCATTACTACCAGCAATGCAGGAGGGTTCCCTTTTCTCCACACCCTCTCCAGCACTTATTATATGTTGTTTTGTTAATGAGCGCCATTCTGACTGGTGTAAGGTGGTATCTCATTGTGGTTTTAATTTGCATTTCTCTAATAATTAGTGATGTACATTTTTCATAAGCCTATTGGCCATCTGGATGTCCTCTTTGGGAAAGTGTCTATTCCCGTGATGGCAAACTTTTTATAAAAACTGCCCACTTTTGCAGTGCTGGTCAATCTGGTCCCTCCCGTCTATTAGTGGGCATTCCAGCTTTCATGCTGGGTGGTAGCAGAGCAACCAAACCGCTCCACGATTGCTATCAGGAAGTGTGATACCCCTCATTTTATTCTTCTTTTTCAGGATTGCTGAGGCTATTTGTGTTTTGTTTTGTTTTTTGGTTCCATATAAATTTTTGGAATATGTGTTCTATATCTTTGAAGTATGTCATTGATATTTTAATAGAAATTGCATTGAATTTATAGATTGCTTTGGGTAAAAAAAGACATTTTAATGATGTTTATTTTTCCTATCCATGAACACGGTATATGCTTCTACTTGTTTATATCTTCCCTGATTTCCTTTATCAACATTTCATAATTTTCTAAGAACAAGTCTTTAACATATTTGGTTAAATTTACTCCTAAGTACTTTATTTTTTTATTGTTGCAATAGTGAAGGGGATTGTTTTCTTCATTTCTCTTTCAAACAGTTAATTATTGGTGTATAAAAATGTCACTGATTTCTGAATATTGATTTCATATCTTGCCACCTCGCTGAATTCATTTATCAGGTCCAATAGTTTTTTTACTGAGATTTTAGGCTTTCTATGTACAGTATCATATCATCAGCAAACAATGATAGTTTAACTTCTTCTTTTCCAATTTGGATACCTTTTATTTCTTCTTCTTGTCAGATTGCTGTGGCGAGGACTTCCAGAACTATGTTGAATAAGAGTGGTGAAAGGGAGCACCCCTGCCTTGTTGATAATCTTAACAAGATTTCTTTTAATTTATGCCCATTGATTACGATGGTGACTGTGGGTCTGTCATACGTGGCCTTTATCATGTTGAGGTATGATTTCTATATTCCCACTTTGCTGGGAGTTTTGATCATAAATTGGTGCTTGATTTTATCAAATGCTTTTTCTGCATCTATTGATATTATCACATTATTTTTACACTTTCTTTTGTTTATGTGTTCAATCACACTGATTGATTTAGAATATTATACCAGCCTTGTCTCCCCAGAATAAATCCCACCTGATTATGATGTATACTTTTTTTCATGTATTGCTGGATCCGATTTGCTAATACTTTGTTGAGAATTTTAGCATCTAAGTTCATCAGGGATAAAGATCTATAGTTTTTTTTTTTCTTTGTGTTGCTTTTGCCTAGTTTTGGAATCAGAATTATGCTTGCCTCATAAAAGGAGTTTGAACGTCTTCCCTCCTCTTGAATTTTTTGAAATAGCTTGAGAAGGATAGGAGTTAGTTCTCTTTTGAATAATTGGTAACATTCACCTGTGATGCCATCTGACCCAGGACTTTTGTTTGTTGGGAGATTTTTGATAACTGTTTCAATCTCATTTGATGAAATTGGTTTGTTTAAGTTTTCTGATTCTTCTATATTGACTTTGAAATATTATGTTTCAAGGAATTTGTTCATTTCATCTAGGTTGTCTAATTTCATAGCATAAAATTATTCATACTGTTGCCCTGGCCGGTTGGCTCAGCGGTAGAGCGTCGGCCTAGCGTGCGGAGGACCCGGGTTCGATTCCCGGCCAGGGCACATAGGAGAAGCGCCCATTTGCTTCTCCACCCCTCCGCCGCGCTTTCCTCTCTGTCTCTCTCTTCCCCTCCCGCAGCCAAGGCTCCATTGGAGCAAAGATGGCCCGGGCGCTGGGCATGGCTCTGTGGCCTCTGCCTCAGGCGCTAGAGTGGCTCTGGTCGCAATATGGCGACGCCCAGGATGGGCAGAGCATCGCCCCCTGGGGGGCAGAGCACCGCCCCTGGTGGGTGTGCCGGGTGGATCCCGGTCGGGCGCATGCGGGAGTCTGTCTGACTGTCTCTCCCTGTTTCCAGCTTCAGAAAAATGAAAAAAAAAAAAAAAAAAAAAAAAAAAAAAAAAAAAAAAAATTATTCATACTGTTTTCTTACAATATTTTGTATTTCTGCTATGTCAGTTCTTAATTCTCTCTCATTTCTAATTTTATTTATTTGAGTCCTCTCTCTTTTTTTCTTGTGGAGTCTGGTTACCTTTTTTACCTTTTAAAAGAATCAGCTCTTGGTTTCATCGATCCTCTGTATTTTTTTTTAGGCTCTATGTCATTTATTTTCCCTCTGATCTTTATTATTTCTTTCCTTCTACTTCCTCTGGGCTTTACTTGCTGTTCTTTTTCTAGAACTTTTAGATGCAGGGTTAAATTGTTTATTTGAGCTTTTTCAAGCTTCTTAAGGTAAGCCTCTAATGCTATAAACTTCCCTCTCAGGACTGCTTTCGCTGTGTCCTATAAATTTTGAGTTGTATGATTGTTTTCATTTGTTACAAGAAAATTTTTTATTTCTTCCTTAATATCATTGTTAACCAATTTGTTATTTAATAACATGCTATTTAGTTTCTAAAGTTTGAAAGTTTTTCAGTTTTTCTATTGTAGTTGATTTCTACTAGTTTCATGCTCTTGTGGTCAGAGAATATGCTTGATATAATTTTAATCTTTTTAAATTTGTTGAGACTCATTTTGTGTCCTAATACATAGTCTATTCTAGAGAATGTACCATGAGCACTTGAAAAGAATGTATATTCAGCTGCTTTAGAGTAAAAGGTTCTGAAGATATTTATTAAATCCAGTTGATCTAGTACAGTGGTAGTAAACCTGGTCCCTACTGCCCACTAGTGGGCGTTCCAGCTTTCATGGTGGGCAGTAGCAGAGCAACCAAAGTATAAATAAAAAGATAGATTTAACTATAGTAAGTTGTTTTATAAAGATTTATTCTGCCAAACAGCAAAAATACGACATAAAGTACTTGTTAAGTAATTATTATTATATGCTTTAACTTGTTGTAACTCTGCTTTATAAATTTTATAAAGTAAAGTTACTTTCCTACTTTATAAATCACCATTACTTTGAAACCTATAGGCTGTTAGAAAATTTTACTACTAACAGAGATACAAATGTGGGTCGTAGGTATAAAAAGGTTCACTACCCTGATCTAGTGTGTCCTTTAAGTCTGCTGTTTTTTGTTAATTTTCTTTTTTGAGAATATATCCAGTGATGTTAGTGGGGTATTGAAATCCCCTACTATGATAGTGTTGCTGTTGATCTTGCCCTTTATGTCCATCAACTCCCTTATGTGCCTTGACTGGGCAAGCCTAGGGTTTTGAACCGGCAACCTCAGCATTCCAGGTCAATGCTTGATCCATTGCACCACCACAGGTCAGCCTTTATGTCCATCAAAATCTGCTTTATAGATCAGGCATTGATCAGCAGCTGAGCAAAGGTGCTCACCTCTGCCCTCTGGGCCAAGGCTTGAGGCCGGATGCAGCACATAACCCCACCCGCAGGGGTGGGGCAAAGGCCGAGGCCACAGAGACTTGTACACCGGAGCATGTGATCACAACCCATCCGTGAAAGAGAGGCAGAAACCACAGCAACAGCCCCAGTGGGCTGGCACCAGCAAACCCCATACCCCAACACCCTAGGCAGCAGCAGCAGAGAGGGTGGTGGGTCTGCAGACAGAAAACACCTAGTAAAAACAGAGGCCAGACCCAGTGGACTCCAGTGGCCAAAACCTTCTTTTACACAGACAAAATGGGAAGGCAGAGAAATGCAACACAACTGAATCAAGACAAATCCCCAGAAAAGACTTGAATGAGTCAGATATAACCAACTTACCGAATATAGAGTTTAAAATAACGATTGTTATTGTGCTCAAAGATCTTAGAAAAACAATAGATGATCATTACAAACACCTAAATAAAGAGATAGTAAATATAAAAAAGAACATTGAAATAATAAAAAAGAATCAGTCAGAAATGACAAATACAATATCAGAAATAAAGAACACAATGGAAGGAATTAAAAGCAAGATGGAAGATGACGTCAGAGTAATGACGGGGTAGGAAGCAATACCGATAAATCTCCCCCCAAACTCAACAAGATCTTCAACCAGAAACAGAAAAACCTATCCTTGGAGCCTCCAGATGTTTTGCAATACACCCAAAGGTATGATCGAGCGAAAAATTGGCTAAATATATAACCAAACCCCGAAGGAAATAGGGAGTAAGAAATGCTCTGCCTTCCTCACTAACCTAAATAGGGCGGCTTTCACTGGAAACTGAGAATATAGAAACTAAGGCGGGCAAAGGGGGTGAATAGATCCAGGCCGCAGCACAAACGGCCGAACCAGGCTGTGGCACGGAGATCCAAGCCGAGAAAAACTGTTCCTGTGACAACCCGGGCGATACAAGCTAACACTCGCGAAAAACCCAGACAAAGAAAGACAAGTGGGGCAGCCATTTTACCCGATCACCTGGTCGGCGCATGCAGATAGTGGGCGAGAGATTCCTTCCAAAGCCCCGGGAGTGTGCACCCGTGTTGTACCACAGAGGGGCAGAGTCAGGGGCCTTTGTGTGGGCCTAAAGCGGAATCTCAGGCCGCCCCAGCGCCTTGAAAAAGCCACACACGGGGACGGAGCGAGAGCCAATTCCAACGCTGGAACTTTTCAGTGCGGGCAGGGGGTTTCACTCAGAGGGCGAGACGTCCAGTCTGATATCCTGGTCTGCACGCGCAGATAGTGAGCGAGAGATTCCTCCGAGTGCCTCGGCAGTGCCTGCCCGTGTTATCCCACAGAGGGGCAGAGTCAGGGGCCTTTGTGTGGGCCTAAAGTGGAATCTCAGGCTACCCCAGTGCCTTGAAAAAGCTGCACACGGGGACGGAGCGAGAGCCAATTCCAATGCTGGAACTTTTCAGTGCGGGCAGGGGGTTTCACTCAGAGGGCGAGACTTCCGCTCTGACATCCTGGTCTGCGCACGCAGATAGTGAGCGAGAGATTCCTCCGAGTGCCTCGGCAGTGCCTGTCCATGTTATCCCACAGAGGGGCAGAATCAGGGGCCTTTGTGTGGGCCTAAAGCGGAATCTCAGGCTACCCCAGCACCTTGAAAAAGCCGCACACGGGGACGGAGCGAGAGCCAATTCCAATGCTGGAACTTTTCAGTGCAGGTGGGGGGGTTTCACTCAGAGGGCGAGACTTCCGGTCTGACATCCTGGTCTGCGCACGCAGATAGTGAACGAGAGTTTCCTCCAAACGCCCCGGGAGTGGATGCCCGCCCGTGATACCGGACAGAGTGGCAGAGCCAGAGGTCTTTGAGTGGGTGGAAGCCCCGGCTGATTATGCTAGCAGCTCTGATTGACTGAGCCTTACCCAGAGCCCTGTGCTGAGTGGGAATAGAGTGGGGAGTGGCCAGCTCTTTGAGCCTCTTACTATCCAGGCAGAGGCAGCAGCAGCCCCATAGCTGGATTATCAGGCTACTAATTGAGGAAGGAAAGATTAGGAGAGAGGCACCAGGAACACGGACTCTCTCACTGTCGGAGCCTATAAATGCTAATGAGCCTCAACTGCCAACGTGATTAACGCACAATACATGACATCGCCATAGAGACTTATCAACTGCAAACCTCTACCTGAGCGTGCCAAAGGGGAAGAACCCGGGGTACAGAGTCACCGACCAGGAAGAGAGAGAGAAAAGAAAACACAAGAAGATAACCTCTCAAAATCAAGAATAATCCGCAGACTTTATAACCTATCCCATTTTATTATATTTGTTCGTTTGTTTCTCTTATCTTCGTCCTTGATTTTTTTTTTTTCCTCCTCCAATTTGGTTGTTTAACTATCTACCGGTCTTACTCTCTCCTCTCCTTAAACTACACTACTCATAAGTGTTACATCTCCCATTATCTTTTCTTTCCTCTTCCTTTCTCTCTATGATGGTTGCACTACAAAACCCTTAACTCTCTCTCTCTCTCTCCTCTTTTTTCTTTATTCTTCTTTTAGTGGTTCCCTCTTTTTTTTCTCTCTCTCTCTTTCTTTTCTCCCTCTATATTAGTTTCTTCCTTTCTCCTTTACGTCTCCTCTCATTCAAACCTCAATAACAAACAAATTATCTTATCTGGGACTCAAACTTACGTTTGTGGCATTTTGGGGGGGTTTTACTTCACGTTTTTAACTCACTAGCAGTGCTCCCATCCCTGGCTCTCCATTTTATCAAGCTCTTTTTCCACTAAATACAATAGTAATTTTTTTAATTTGTCCCCCCATTTTCCTGTTTCCCTCTTATTCCTCTCATCATAACTCTTAGTCAACCAACACCTAAACGCAAATCATTTTATTCTTGATACAAATTTTTTCATTATTTGCTTTTTGTGGGTCCATAACCCCCTTTTTTTATTTTTATTATATTTATATATTTTTTAAATTTTTTTGCCCCTTTATTACTTTTCCCCAATTCAGGCCCTCCATTACAGGCATTCTTTGTTCTATTAAATACAATATAATTCACAGTTCACCACAAGATTTTCTCAAGAAAGAGGGGAGAGGAGAGGAGAGGAAAAAAGGAGGGGGGGAATAATTTTCTTTTTTTTTTTTAATTTTTTAAAAAAAATTTTTATTGAGGATGACGTCAGAGTAATGGCGGGGTAGGAAGCGATACCGATAAATCTCCCCCAAAACTCAACAAGATCTTCAACCAGAAACAGAAAAACCTATACTTGGAGCCTCCAGATGCTTCGCAATACACCCAAAGGTATGGTCGAGTGAAAAATTGGCTAAATATATAACCAAACCCCGAAGGAAATAGGGAGTAAGAAATGCTCCGCCTTCCTCACTAACCTAAACAGGGCGGCTTTCTCTGATAACTGTGAATATAGAAACTGAGGCGGGCAAAGGGGGTGAATAGATCCAGGCCGTGGCACAAACGGCTGAACCAGGCTGTGGCATGGAGATCCAAGCCGAGGAAAAACTGATCCTGTGGCAACCCGGGCAATACAAGCTAACACTCGCGCCAAACCCAAACAAAGAAAGACAAGCGGGGCGGCCATTTTACCCGGTCTCCTGGTTGGTGCGCAGTTAGTGGACGAGAGATTTCTTCCTAGGCCCCGAGAGTGGGTGCCCGTGTTGCCCCACGGAGAGGCAGGGTCAGAGGCCTTTCTGTGGGCCGAGGGCAGAGTCTCTGGGCAGCCCCAGTGCCCTGGGAAAGTCACGCACGGGAGGGAGTGAGAACTAATTCCAATGGTGGAAATTTTCCATGCTAGTGGTGGTTTCACTCAGAGGGAAACGCGGCCGGCCTCATATCCGGGTTTGCGCGCGCAGATAGTGAATGAGAGATTCCTCCGAGTGCCTCGGCAGTGCGCACCCGTGTTATCGCACAGAGGGGCAGAGTCAGGGGCCTTTGTGTGGGCCAAAGCGGAATCTTGGGCCGCCCCAGTGCCTTGCAAAAGCTGCACATGGGGACGGAGCGAGACTCAATTCCAATGCTGCAACTTTTCCCTGCGGTTGGGGGTTTCACTCAGAGCGTGAGACTGCTGGCCGGATATCCTGGTCTGCGCATGCAGCCAGTGAGTGAGAGTTTCCTCCAAGCGCCCCGGAAGTGGGCGCCCGCCTGTGTTACCGGACAGAGTGGCAGACAGAGCCAGAGGTCTTTGAGTGCGCGGAAAGCCCGCCTGATTATGCTAGCAACTCTGACTGACTGAGCCTTACCCAGAGCCCTGTGCTGAGTGGAAATAGAGTGGGGAGTGGCCAGCTCTTTGAGCCTCTTACTATCCAGGCAGAGGCAGCAGCAACCCCATAGCTGGATTATCAGGCTACTAATTGAGAAAGGAAAGACTAGGAGAAAGGCTCCAGGAACACGGACTCTCTCACTGTCGGAGCCTATAAATGCTAATGAGCCTCGACTGCCAACGAGACTAAAGCACAATACATGACATTGCCATAGAGACTTATCAACTGCAAACCTCTACCTGAGCATGCCAAAGGGGCAGAACCCGGGGTACAGAGTCACTGACCAGGAAGAGGGAGAGAAAATAAAAAGCAAGAAGATAACCTCTCAAAATCAAGAATAATCTGCAGACTTTATAACCTATCCCATTTTATTATATTTGTTTGTTTGTTTCTCTTATCTTCATTCTTGATACTTTTTTTCCTCCTCCAATTTGGCCGATTAACTCTCTGCTGGTCTTACTCTCTCCTCTCCTTGAACTACACTACCCATAAGTGTTACCTCTTCCATTATCTTTTCTCTTCTCTTCCTTTCTCTCTATGAGGGTTGCACTGCAAAACCCTTAACTCTCTCTCTCTCTCTCTCCTTTCTTTTTTCTTCTTTTAGTGGTTCCCTCTTTTTTTCTCTCTCTCTCTTTCTTTTCTCCCTCTATATTAGTTTCTTCCTTTCTCCTTTACATTTCCTCTCATTCAAACCTCAATAACAAACAAATTATCTTATCTGGGACTCAAACTTATGTTTGTGGCATTTTGGGGGGTTTTTACTTCACGTTTTTAACTCACTAGCAGTGCTCCCATCCCTGGCTCTCCATATTATCTAGTTCTTGTTCCACTAAATACAATAGTAATTTTTTAATTTGTCCCCCCATTTTTCCGTTTTCCTCTTATTCCTCTCATCATAACTCTTAGACAACCAACACCTAAAAGCAAATCATTTTATTTTTGACCCAAATTTTTTCCTTATTTGCTTTTTGTGGGTCCATACGCTCTTTTTTTTTTTTCTTTTTTTTTTTTTCGTTTTTCTTTTTTTTTTTTTTTTTTTGCCCCTTTATTACTTTTCCCCAATTCAGGCCCTCCATCACAGGCATTGTTTGTTATAATTCACAGTTCACCACAAGATTTTCTCAAGAAAGAGGGGAGAGGAGAGGAGAGGAAAAAAGGAGGGGGGGAATAATTTCCTTTTTTAAAAATTTTTATTTTATTTTATTTTTCTTTATTTCATTATTAATTTAAAAAAAAAAACTCTTTTCGATTTTTTATTTTTTTAATTATTTTTTTAAATTTTTATTCTTTATTAAATCTCATTAATACTATCAACAAAACCACCCTCAGATGCCATTAAGGAAGAGAAAATCGAATATCATGGATACAAAAGAAAGAGAGGTAACACAGCTAGATGAGGAAAAATCTATGGAGAAAAAATTTAATATATTGGAAACCTTGGAGCTAAATGACAGAGAATTCAAGATAGAAATCCTAAAAATCCTCCGAGATATACAAGAAAACACAGAAAGGCAATTTAGGGAGCTCAGAAAACAACTCAATGAACACAAAGAATATATGTCCAAGGAAATTGAAACTATAAAAACAAATCAAACAGAGATGAAAAACTCAATTCACGAGCTGAAAAACGAAGTAACAAGCTTAGCTAATAGAACAGGTCAGATAGAGGTAGGATTAGTGAAATAGAAGACAAGCAACTTGAGGCACAACAGAGAGAAGAAGAAAGAGACTCAAAAATAAAAAAAAATGAGATAGCCCTACAAGAATTATCTGACTCCATCAAAAAGAATAACATAAGAATAATAGGTATATCAGAAGGAGAAGAGAGAGAAAATGGAATGGAGAACATACTCAAACAAATAATAGATGAGAATTTCCCAAGCCTGTGGAAAGAACTAAAGCCTCAAGTTCAAGAAGCAAACAGAACTCCGTGTTTTCTTAACCCGAACAAACCTACTCCAAGGCATATCATAATGAAATTGACACAAACCAACAGCAAAGAAAAAATTCTCAAGGCAGCCAGGGAAAAGAAGAATACAACATATAAAGGAAGGCCCATTAGATTATCATCAGATTTCTCAGCAGAAACTCTACAAGCTAGAAGAGAGTGGACCCCAATATTTAAAGTCCTGAAAGAGAGGAACTTTCAGCCACGAATACTATACCCATCAAAGCTATCCTTCAAATATGAAGGAGAAATAAAAAACATTCACAGATACAGAAAAGATGAGGGAATTTATCATCAGAAAACCTCCACTCCAGGAATTACTAAAGGGGGTTCTCCAATCAGACACAAAGAACAACAAAAAAAAAAACAAAGGTTCCCCAGCCTCTGCCTCGTCTCTGTGGGTGGGACCACGCTGCCATGTCCAGCTGCTGCCCACCCTCCAGTTAGCACTCAGTAGTGTGTGGGTGGCAATGTAGCTCAGACCTCAGCACTCAACACTGTATCCCAGATGGCTCCCTGCTTCTAAGCTACTCTGCTCTGACTTCAGCAGGAGAGCTTTTGTTTGGCAGGTGACCTGCTTCCCTTCGCTGGTATTGCTGGTTCCAGGAAAAGTATTCACTTTAGATTTAGGGAGTGTCAGCCCCTAAATCTAGGGTTAGGGTGGCTGTTCTTCAAAGTGTTTGTCCCTGTGCCTCCTAGATTACACTCTCTTCCTGTTACTCTGGTACTCTCAGCTCTCCCCGTCTCCTGGAGCCCCGAGTGGTTGTGAAAGAGGTTTTCTGCATGGTCCCTTTAAGACAAATCCTGGGTCTGAGAAAGAAGTCTCTTTCTCACAAACAGTATCCTGGCTTATTTTGTAGCTAAATACTGTTCATATGCCTCTTCTAGGCTCCGGGGCTACAGGCTGGGGCTTGGGTCCTGAGGCCCAGGACCCTCCCCTCTTCAGGAAACCCCCACTGCACCACACCAGTCCCTCCAGGCTGCTGCTTGCTCCTGGGAGCTGGGCAGCCCTCTCTGCGTCTCCGCTTTTCCTACCAGTCTCAGTGTGGCTTCTTCAGGGACCTTTGGTTATAGATTCCTCTTGGTTTAGCCCAAAGTTAGTTTTTCCACATGATTGGTCTTAAAATTAAGTTGTAATCCACTTTGGTTCTGGGAGGTAGAAGTTAAAACTTCTGCCTACTCCATCGCCATCTTGCCGCTCATCAGCAAATCTTAATGAAGCATTGATTTTATTTTACATAAAAATTGAGCTTCATGTAATTTAATTTAGTAAATATTTTAAAATACTATTTTATAATAATTTTTTATTAAAACAAATATTTTAGAGTTTGAAGCAAACTATGAATGCTTTCAATAAAAGCATCTATAATACAAGCAAGATCCTAGAAAATTTCTCTTATGCAGGTAATTTTGGCTAATGGCCCAGGTCCATGAAATTAGAAAAGTAGCTTCTCTGTCATTAATAATATGTAAAATTTTATTGTTTTTATAAAGTACTCCCTAAAATTCTAGAACAATCCTAACCTACCATATTTTTCGCTCCATAATATGCACCTGACCATAAGACACACCTAGGGTTTTAAGGAGGAAAATAAGAAAAAAAATATTCTGTGTGTTAAAATACTTAATAAAATACCATAATTTTTGCTCCATAAGACGTATGGGCATTTCCCCTCCACTTTTAGGGAGGAAAAGTACATCTTATCGAGCAAAGAATATGGTATATGTGGCTGTAGATGACGATTTCTCTGCCTTTGGAAATGGATATACAGTAGCTGAAATGCATAGGAATTTATTTTAAGATGGAAATATATTTTTATGACTGACATTAATAAGAGAGAGAAGAATGTGATTATTTATTTTTAGTGCCTTGAAGAAAACTTTGAAGATTGCAGTTGGTATTTTCTTTAAAATGGCAGACAATGTCTTCCCTGGTTTTCACGGCCTCCATGTCAAGATAGAGGCTAGAGTGGGCAAACAGAGTTAATATAACTTAGAAGGCATGATTGCAGTGGGTGAGGAAGATGGATCAGTGACAGGTGGGGGTGAGTCAGAGAGCAGGGGCTAGGTCAAGGAAAGAGGAAAGGATAGAAACAAGGAGTCACCACAGCTTCCTCATAGACAAATGCTTAGAAAGGTGGAGCTTCCTGACAATCCCTAGCATTTTTGTTTCAGTCTTGTTTCTTATACACCATTGTTTACTCATAATTCTCAAATAATACAGAGTTGATTGGTGCCTGCAAAATGAAAGTCAGATGAAAAGTCTTGAATATTTGGTTCTTATGTATTTAATATTTTCATTTACTTATTAAAAACTTTCAATTTCCTCTTTCTTTCTGTCAACCATCAAGAGGAATATTGATTAAAGACACTCCCAAATGAGGTGACAATAATAATAGCTAATTTACTGAGCCCTCATTATGTGCCAGTCACATGCCTTATCTCTTTAAATCTTACATCTAACCTATGAAATAGAGGCCATTATATCCTCTTTTTATATGATGACCAAGAAGGATAACAATATGTTATAGGAGGCTTCCCATGTATTGAGCAATGCTCTAATTGCTTTTGTATATTAGACTCCATATACATCATGATAATCTTCTGAAGTAGCTTTTATCACCCCCCCCCCATTTTATAGAAAGAGATCTCGGGGAGCTTAATTGATTTGCCCACATAACACAGCCAGGAAAGGGCAGGCCAGAGGTTTGAACCCTGACAATATGGCTAGGAAACCCATCCCTATAATCATAGTTTACACTGCCTCCGATGTATTAGAAATGTGAAAACTTCTACTCCGCTCTCCAAAAGAAAGTAAATGGGGCAGATCTTCTTCAAGGTCTCCCTGGCCCCTTCTCTTCCAGTCTCCGTGGGAAGAGAGCGTCCTCGTGGATTGGAGACCTGGTGAGAGGGAGGAAACGAGCAGGAGCACCTGTGCCTCCTGTGGAGGGAGAGCTCTGCCTCTTGGAGTTCCTGCCTCTGCAGCGCCACCTGGAGTCTAAGTGGCCGTCAGCATGGGACCGTCTTTAGAACAGGCTTTCATCATAAAACTGGTTACAGAGGTGAGAGCAGAGGTGTGAAGCCAAATAGGTGACCGGGATTGGCAGTAGCAGAAAGCCACCTCCGGCCTGTGTCAGAGGAGGCGGGGTGGAGGTGGGGCGCTTTCCAGTGGCTGTCAGGAGAAGTGGAACCAAGGCAGCCTCTCCAGCAGGATCTGGAAGCACGAAGAGGATGGATTTTCTGCTGCAGGAGACATCACAGAGGCAGAGAGGGAGAAGTACCCCTGCTCTCCTTTCCCATCCCCTGTGCATTGCCTGTCTGAATCCAATTGGCACAGGAGCATGGGAGACGCAGCCTGACGCAGACTGTCACAGTACACAGAGCAGAGCAAGGGAAGGTGATGATGGACCCCAGGGCCGACCGCCTGGACCACAACGTAGGCACAGTTAACTTGGAGGGAACAGCATACAGAAGCTAGATTGTGGCCACATACCTAAGCTTGCTCTCAACTTGGCTTTATTATTAATAAAGCTAAAATATTGTAACAATCTTCATTTGTACAGTATCTCTCAACTAACTTGGAATTTGGGAAACGAGAAAAGACTTGATTATTACCCTCCATCCTCAACCCAAATGGTAAAACTTATCTTTAAATTGTAAGCACTGGGAGATTTGTATTACTTTTTTATATACACACACATCTATATATTCAAATTAGACACAAAGTATTCAGTTAAAATAATCACTTTAGAAGAAACACAGTTTTATACTATTCTCATTACTTGCTTTATCAAAGCTAACAACCATTCTAATGTTACTATGAAAATACCAATTATTTTTATGATAATGAGGAATTTAAGTATATCAATAGGATTAATTAGATCCAAACTATGGTTTAGCTCAGGGGTCCCCAAACTACGGCCCGCGGGCCACATGCGGCCCCCTGAGGCCATTTATCCGGCCCCCACTGCACCTCCGATAGAGGCACCTCTTTCATTGGTGGTCAGTGAGAGGAGTACAGGATCCGTCCTCATCCTGTGCCCCGGGAGTACTGTATGTGGAGGTGCCACAAAGCGCAGCATGGCTCACGTACAATACTACTTCCAGTGACATGGGATGCACGCATCACGGCTCCGGAAGCGCGTCATATCACCTGTTACGGCTAGCAGTGACAAATATGGAACCGGACATTGACCATCTCATTAGCCAAAAGCAGGCCCATAGTTCCCATTGAAATACTGGTCAGTTTGTTGATTTAAATTTACTTGTTCTTTTTTTTTAAATATTGTATTTGTTCCCATTTTTTTTTCCTTTTTTTTTTTTTTAATAATTTTATTTTTTTTTAATGGGGTGACATCAATACCCATTTTTTTTTTACTTTAAAATAAGATATGTGCAATGTGCGTAGGGATTTGTTCATAGTTTTTTTTATAGTCCGGCCCTCCAACGGTCTGAGGGACAGTGAACTGACCCCCTGTGTAAAAAGTTTGGGGACCCCTGGTTTAGCTGGTTCTTTCCATCTTTAGAATACTGAACTAGAATGAAGGGCTTAACCTTCTAATATGGCAACAACTCTTTTGACATAAAAAGAGAAAAAGATATTACTTACACTATTTCAAGCATGACGATTAATTCTGAGAAGAGGATGTGAAAAAAATTGATCTAAGGGACAAAGCCCAGAATGAATTTAACTTAGTCAAAATCCTTAGTGGTAACAAGGATAGACAATAACAATGCACGGCCATGTGATAACATTGGACAAAACTTGATTGCTTTTTTATAAACTACCCATCTCTCTTGATGCCTTGGATGGAGCCTCTAGGTCAGGGGTCCCCAAACTACGGCCCGCAGGCCGCATGCGGCCCCCTGAGGCTATTTATCCGGCCCCCGCCGCACTTCCGGAAGGGGCATCTCTTTCATTGGTGGTCAGTGAGAGAAGCACATTGACCATCTCATTAGCCAAAAGCAGGCCCATAGTTCCCATTGAAATACTGGTCAGTTTGTTGATTGAAATTTACTTGTTCTTTATTTTAAATATTGTATTTGTTCCCATTTTGTTTTTTTACTTTAAAATAAGATATGTGCAGTGTGCATAGGGATTTGTTCATAGTTTTTTTTTTTATAGTCCGGCCCTCCAACGGTCTGAGGGACAGTGAACTGGCCCCCTGTGTAAAAAGTTTGGGGACCCCTGCTCTAGGTCAAGGTTTCTCAAACTCATAGTATTAACATTTTGAGCCAGATAGTTATTTGTTGGAGTGGGATACTCTCCTTTGTAATATAGCATGCTCCCCAAATTTCTGGACTTGATCCATGAGATGCTGCTAGCAGTCCCTGCTCATCCATGGCATCCATTTCTCCAGTTATTGTCAAATGGCCCCTGGGCAGGAGGGAGTGGGACAAAATGCCCCAGTTGAGAATTACTTCTCTAGAGATTTACAGTTCTCTATTTCACTTATGTTATTGTTGGTTGTGATGTTTGCTAGTTTTGTTGAATTAGTTCAACTTTTAGCTTTAAAATCATAAACATTTTATTGGATTGTACTAGTATAGAAGTAATACTGGAGGGTCAAATCTCTTTATGGGATTACAACATTTCCTAACTATCTTTTATGTCCTTAAAGTGAACCAAAATTTTAGTTTCAATATGCCTAGTAGGACTGAAGAAACCTCAAGTACACTGTGAAAAAGATTTATTTGCCAAGGATGTGCAAGTAGAAAGGGGAGAGGAGAAGAAACAATAATGCCCAAATAAAATTCTGTCTGAGTTACCTGCTCTAGGGTAATTCCTTTAAAAAGTGAGCCTTCATTCACTTGTTATGAATTTATGCTATGAATTCTGTTTCTAGCTATGAATTCAAATATTGGGACTCACTCTTTTTATTAGTAAGCATGTTATATGGTACATCTTTATGGAAGAGGACATAATTCAGAAGGATTAAATTCAATTAATTGTCAGGTAAAATAAACTCACTTGACCAGATTACCTCAGAAATTTTCAGCAGTCATAGGAAAGATATATTCTTCAGATGTAAAAAAAATTTAGTTTCCCATAAAACAAATTCCTCAAACAGTTTAAGAAAGCATTTATCCTCTCCTATAACTTCTAATGGAGACTGGAAACAAAATGCAAATTAAACACTTAAGGAGGAAGGAAAACATATTAAGAAATCAAAACATCTCATTATATTAGAGAGAAAGACAGGAGAACCAGTCAGGAGAGCTGGATCTTTGTCAGTGTCAGGTCTATACCAGCATACTGTAATATTACCACAAACATGTCACTCTGTTTCCATGGGTTTTCATCCCTCTGCAGTCAGATCAGACAGTCAGATTAAAAGACTGAAGAGAGGAGAGCCAGGCAGCTGGTAGGTTATGGAGTGAGGCTCCCAGGCACATGTGTAGGTCAGCACTCCCCAGCAGGAATTCCTATGCCTGAGCAAGCTCGGTGTTAAATAGAAAATAAAAACATCGTGACAAAGAGGCAGAGACAGATTCAGAGAGAAGGAAACATTTTATAATTTTTGTAACTCTAATGGAACTTTTACTCCTATTTTTTTAATACAGGGCCCTGCATTATTATTGTATTTTGCACTAGTCCCCCACACGTAGCTGATCCTACAATCAACAAATATTTACTGAGCTTCTGGCATATTCCAGGCACTGTGCGACATTCAGGAGATGTGATGGTGAGCAAAAGAAAGCACACTTATCCCTTGCGCTATTTCCAATGACTTCACAGTTATTGACTTGCCATGCCACTCCTGACACTGTCAAGACCCCTTATGAAGACATTCCCTGTATACTGGTGAGAAATGATCAAAATCAGTTATTTAGATTGAGTTACTGGCTTATCAAATATTCTAATTTTCATCCCTGAGTATCCCAGCCAGAGGCAGGGATATGCATCCTCTCTCTGGTGAACTCAGGAGTGGCCATGCAACTTGCTTTGACCAGTGAAATGTGAGCAGAAGTGTGTGTGTCACAGGGAGAGGGACTTTAAGAGCCAGCACATGGTTCATGAGTGCTCTTTTTCACTGCTGCAATGACTGGCTATACTTTTAAGAGGTGCTGGTCTCTTAGCCTGGATCTTGGGAGGAAAGTGGCAGCTGATATGTCGCCTAAGAAATAAACTTCAACTGTGGCAGGTAACTGGAACATAGGCATTGTCTATTACTGCAGCATAATCTATCCTACTTTCACTAATCTACCAATTTATGGCCTTTCACTTGAGGGAGAAAATAGCTATGTGATTTAGCAGGAGAGATGGGATCTCTAAACATATAATGTCTCTACTACATCCAGAAAACAATTATTTTTTTCAACAAATCATTGGTATCCTTTTTCTCAATGATCAGCTTTTCAACAATCGTTTTTATAGCCATCCCTTCCATCACTCATCACCAAATTATTGACTTTAAATTATTGGGTACGTCTTATCTGGTATCATCAAATTCAGATGTTGACTTGGCTCTGTTATTTACATGCTGCTATTACAATGTGATGAAAAATAAAGAAGGAAATATTGGAGATATAAGGGTATATTTCATTAATCAAAACACTTAAGAAATGTTCATTCATTAATCACGTTCCCTACTTTTTCTCCATATTTTAGAAAAGCAAACCAAGAACTGATCAAAGCCACCGAATTCAAATATAGACACCTAGTTCCACTTCACGGGTTTATTCCAAACGTTTATGGAGAACTACTATGTGTCAGGCACTGTTATAGACATTGAATTCCCCAACACTTAGTGTAGCTTCAGACATGTACACAGTGGTCAGTAAATAGTTGATAAAAAATGCGAATTTAGTGAGTTTAGTACAGACTCAAACCCCTCAGAAACCTATATGGTTTTCAATATATTTTCTAGACTCATTCCTTCCCCTGTGTAAAAGAAAATGCCAAGAAAAGGAGAGCCAACCATTACAAGTTAGTAACCTGAAAAGGCAGACCTCTGTGAAAACCCAAATGTGATAAAGACATTATTCAGAGGGAGATTTAAACCTAAAGCAATATGAAACATTATAAGTTAAGAATTAGTTCTGTTTCCTTTTCAGGGCCGGTGAATTCTTCATGCCACTATAATTTTATGGAACCATTTTGATCTCTACATTCTCATTTCCAGGTATTCTTCAGTTTTACAAGCCAAGCGGTAAAATGCATATTTAAAATAAATTATTTTAATACAAGCATTAGTATGCTTATAGAAGAAAATAGCCTTTACTCAGCTTAGATTAGTGAATCCCTCATTTAATTACAACAGGAAAGGTTAGAGAGTTCCTATCATACACACATATTCTCTGGGAATTATCTGGCTTTGAAATATAATTAATCATCTTCTGTCATGCTTTCATTAAGTGCACTGCTCTACAGAGCCATTGCTTTCTTCCTTCTTCATTCAGATTCCTCTGACCTCCCCCTCACGGTGACCACAGACCTCTGGAGGATTTTGTAAACTGCTCAGCTATGACTGGCTATTGTTAAACCCATTAGTTAAGCACATTATCAGCTCACAAACATGAGATCTCTGCATATGTGTAGACTTCCCATGTTCAGCAGTCCAAGTGTTAACATGCATGGCATCTGTCAATATTTACAAAAATTAAATTTTAAAAGTTCTGTAAATAATAAAGCAGTCATATAGAGATTATTTCTTTTTTTCTTTTTTTTTGTAACAGAGACAGAGAGAGGGATGGATAGTGACAAACAGGAAGGAAGAGAGATAAGAAACATCAATTCTTTGTTGCGGCTCCTTAGTTGTTCATTGATTGCTTTCTCATATGTGCCTTGCCGAGGGGGGTGGTACAGCAAAGTGAATGAATCCTTGCTCAAGCCAGAGACCATGGGGTCATGTTTATGATCCCATGCTCAAACCAGCAACCTCACACTCAAGCTGGTGAGCCTGCGCTCATGCCAGATGAGCCTGCACTCAAGTTGGCAACCTCGGAGTTTCGAACCTGGGTTCTCTGCGTCCCAGTCTGATGCTCTATCCACTGCACCAGTGCCTAGTCAGGTTAGAGATTTCTTGAGCATAAGCTACCAGTAAACACAATTTTCATACAGTGCTTACAGCTGTTTCAACACAAGCTCCTTGCTATGGTTCATTAAGATGATTTGATTTGTCAAAGTCTATGATAGTTAAAAGTTTTTATGTTAAACTATTTTTAGTTTAGTGATTTTTTAAAACATTTTTAGAATTGTGCACACATAGCATAAGAAGAATAAAGTGAAGTGAATAATGTATCTTCAAGAGAAATCATTAGCATTTTAAGGTGTCAAGAATTCATCATTCAGTCAATTCCAAAGGACTTTTCAGGACCACCCAGTCTCCCTGTCCCAGCAAAGCTTGTGTACTTTACACATACAACCAGGGAAGTGGGGTGGCTCAGGTACACCAATCTCAACATCCGATGATGTGATGGCTTTCCACTTCAGTGACTGAACATGACAAAATCAAGTGTGTGTTCATCAACCTGGTAATCACTTAAACTTGTCTCTGAGAGTTTTCTGTGAAGTTTATTTAATTCTATAGTTCTGCCACTCTCCTGTCACTTTCCAATCAGAAATCATAAAATCTAATTATTTGGTGGCACTGCTAAATGACATGTGTTGGCATTTTCTCCTACAAGAAGAGTGGAGCCAATCATTTTAAAAAAACATGATTGGAAAGTGTTTAGAAAACAGCTTTGTTAGGCATGCTTGCTTACACTTTGCATGATTAGTGTGTGAGCATGTGGTAGAGACATGTGTGCATAGCCTATGTAAGCCGATGGGTGCTTTAAATCAGGGCACATTGTGAATTGCCTACCCGCCACTGTGAGGGGTCATTTTGCTGTTCCCTGCTGCCATGAGGAGCGGTTTTCCCCTGCCTGTTTGTTCATCTACAGTTGTGAGACTCTATTAAATGGAATGGTCCAACACTTTCCAGCTCCCAGTTCCTCTGCCATCTGTCCAAATCCAATGTGAACCTGCCTAGCCTTGGCCACTGACATTACATCTGGCATAGTTGGCAGGATTCGGATCAGATCAGTATGAAACTGCAACAATCTTGAAGGGTGGAATACAGGAGTGGCTGTTCCCTGTGGTTCTTCTACTGGGGGCTGTGGTTTGGGTGTTTTTTAGAGCTCTGCAAGAAGAAACAAAAAGCTCTGTGTGAGAGGTATCACGAGGTAAAAAGCTCCAGGATGAACTGCAGACTGAGTGCCGACAATGAGAGGAACTACAAGAAGTTGCTGGAGGAGACTGACTGAGTTCAAGAACTTTAGTGTGAAATGCAGACTGAACACCAATGGCACCTGGAACTGGAATGGTCATTTGAGAAGGAATTGTGGATTCAAGAGCTGTAGTTTTCCCCAGAAGCAGAATGCTGGCACTGGCAGTTGTTAGAGAAATAACTATGGGTTCAAGAGATCAAGTCTTAGCTTCAGGCTGAGAACTGGCAGCCTTACAAGCCAAAGTGATCCCTGAAGAAGGAGCTGCATTTGTGCCAGCAGAGTGACTCTGAGTCAGAAGTTGTAGTCATTTCCAACTCCTCCTCCTCTGAGGAGGATGAGGATTGGGATAAAACTGCCATCCACAGACTCAGAGTCTGGCTGGTGGTCACCCAGAAGATAAAATCCCCAACAGCCAAAAGTGCCTCAGGGGCAACCCCCTCCACAAGTAATTGAGCACTTTGTGGTCCAGCCCTACACCCAAAGTTAGGGGCAAGATTCAGGCAGAAACCCACTGAGTCCCTGGCAGATTGGTTGCTGAGGTTGTGAGACAGAGGGGTGAATGGCATCACACTCTTCAGAACAGAGATGGAGAAATTAGCTGCCATTACCACACACTCCTCCTTGGGTCAGCATCTTCAAAACTGCCATGACAACCCAGGAAACTGTACCATATTAGAATGGGTGATGGCTCCCATTTGTACAGTCTGGCAGAATGCTGGAGACTTGCCAGGGGCAGCAAATTGGTAGTAGTCATATACTGAGCTGCAGAAGGTCCTCTGGGAACTAGGTATGAGAAATTTTCTTTCAACTTGAGGTCCTGTGGGCTGGATGAGGAAGTATTTAGAGCCTAAATGAGGGAGCTTATTCTCTGTATCACCCCGTCAGCCCTTTTTGGGTCACTAAGGGCAATCTTGAGCCCCTATGTGGGGCAGCCCATCAATGTGGTTACACAGATGGTGGCATATTTGTGGGAGGTAGAGGCAGCACAGAACCATAAGTCTGTGTGGGCTGCTACCTGTGCTGCCCCCTTGACTAACAAGGGAAACAAGCATGTAAAGGTTACTGGAATACCAATGTGGGTAGGTTTATTTGTGGCAGGACAGATAGGGAGAAATTAAATGGCAGGTCTAATAGAGTCCTGTTAGAACTATGGCAACAGCTTAAGCTGGAACAAAGGTTCCAGCCGCTGAAAAAGCAAGGAAGGCAGGTGACCCCAGCAGATGCCAAGAAATTGGCTGGCATTCAGTCTGCATGGTTGTAGGATTATATGATGGAGAAAGCTGTGAGAGAGGAGGATCTTCAAGACTTGTTGTCCCAGTTTGAATAAAGGGTAAGCTGAGGGGCCTGTTTAACAGGAATAGGTTGGGGCCAGAGGCCCCATGTAAAATTGGCAATCCACTGGTCCCATTCTAATGTGCTGCAGGTGTTAGCCTTAGATGATAACAGGTGCTTTTTTGCAGTAGTGGCAGCAGCGGCAATAGCTAAGAAGTGGCACAGGCCTTGAATGTGTTTGACCCTGTCAGGCCCTATGTGCTGGCTGTGGGTTTGGATGGGGTTTGAGGCAACAGACAGAGCACTTCTAGGAAGGCATTGAGGTCTGTTATCAAATAACTGTATGGCTAGATGCCTGCAATGGACTTTCACCTTGGGTGATTTGCACAGACAGCTAGGCTGTCTATCATGGACTGATCATTGAATGGTGTAATGGACTCGTGGACTGTGACTGGAGGGTGGCACTGGCTACCTTGCTGGATGGGCACATTGCTTGTAGATAGTACTACAAGAGACCTTGGTAGGGGGAGGGTGCAGCACCTGTGAAAGTCCTCCTGCACCAGGAAGCTGCTCCCATCTAATTGCAGAGATGCACCAAAGATACTTTCTTCAATGGACATGACCCTGGACTATACAGGCCCTCCCACCTACCATGGGGTAGGGGGCTAGAGGTTGGTCTCCAGTTAACTCTCTGGGCAGAATGATCAGGGAGACATTGTGAAAGGCTCCTTTGTAATTGTCATTTTTTTGTATAGCTTGGGATTTTGAATTTGGTTGGTGGCCTGTACTGTTTCTGTGATGTAATCTACCTCATTCCTCACACAGGGACCATTATGGAAGATACCTGTCACATAGTTTGTGAGGCAAGCAATCCTAAAGGGGTGTATTGTTGTAAAAATGGCTGTGTTAGACTTGCTTGCTTGCACTTTGCATGATTAGTGCATGAGCATATGGCAGAGCCACGTGTGTATAGCCTGTGTTAGGCTATGGGTATTTTGACTCAGGGCAGATTGAGGATTGCCTGGTCGCCACTGCAAGGGTCCATTTTGTTTGTTCACCTGCTGCCGTGAGAAGCGGTTTTTCCTGCCTGTTTGCTCATCTGCCACCATGAAATTCTATTAAATGGGAATGGCCCACTGTTTTCCAGCTCCCTAGTTCCTCTACCATCTTCAGGAATCCAATGTGAATGAACCTCCCTGGCTTTGGTCACAGGCATTACAGAAAGTCTGGTTTTCATCATTTTGAGGAAAGAATAATTAATTTCATATTTACTGAAGTCCTATTTGACAGACAAAAAACTTCTTGTGTCTAACTGATGATTTTTTATATTTTATTCTCTTTTTCAATATTACATTATATGTCACTATCAGCATCACCACCACTATCTATATAACTGTCCCGAGACCCAAGAATAACTAGAGTAAGTCAGGATTCAGCCAGCTCTTCTAGACTGTGGCCTTGAGTATCCCTTTAAAATCACCTGTGGTCTCTTCTGTGCTAGAGCGTCTCCTGTTTCATTAAGATGCAGGGGCCAGGCTGACCTTCTCTTACTATAGAGCATGTATTTTAAAAGAACTTTTAAGATTAAATATAAAAGCACTTGCTAAAGGCATTTACAAATGCAGTTCTAATGTCAGCGAAATAGTGACTTTCATTCATTGACTAGTCACCATCATAAGCAGTGACACTGTGTGCCCAGGTCCACACTTATGAGTACTGTAGAGTTATGACTTCTCTTTGAAAATCAATCCCACTAAAGAAAAAAATTGTGAGATGTTTTTATTTTATTCAATGTTTTGATGTAGAAAGAATTATTTCAGACACCAATTTGTGAACATTAATAGTAGGAGAATCAAAGCATAAGGGACTGAGGGAGTGACAGAAATGACTAGACGTAGCAGTGGGAATTTGCCACAACTTTGATATAGAAAGGTAGGTATTAATTTCCTTTAGAATCAGTATCCTAATCAGCTCTCAACACACTCCTCCACAGACAGAAACAGGTGTTCTACTTGAATTTTGTAAAGAAAGGTACCCTTGCCTACTCACCCAACTGGGAAGGACTGCTATCTAATTGGACCAGGTGGTAAATATAAAGGGCAGTTTCTTCCTAAAGAGCTTCCAGAGGCTATCATATTACAGGCAAGTCAAACACTCACCTAAACAAACCCCTACAGCCTAGGAAAATAAAGAAGACTGGAGTCATTTTGATCCTATGCAGTGATACTAAGACATAATGGAGTGAAAAGTGTACCTTCACTTAACATTGAAAAACAAATTCCTTTTTACATTTCGACTTATTTTTGTAATCAAACATACAAAGCATATTTGTGATTCCTGCAGGCTAATATTCACACACATTGCTTAAAGCAGAAGCTTCCTACACTTCCAGCCCATGAGGCTACTGACTTTGACTCCAGGCCTTTAGACAGAGGCAAAGCCCATCAGAATAATTCATGACCCAGCCACAGTGGTTGATTCAGGCAGATGACCCACACCTGCCATTTAGAGCCAAATAGAGTGAGTATTGAGAGTTTCCTTACACTCTTTTCAGGGTGGCTGTATCTCAGTTATACTGTTATTATTGGCATTTTACAAATGAAGAAACAAAAGTCCATACAAGTTCAATGACTTTCCTGAGTCATTTGGCACAGCTGGCATTAGACCAGTCCTTGCTGGCTCCAAAGATCTTGCCTTAACCACTACTTGATGCTTCCTTGAAGTGTCACCAAATATTTACAGAATAAGATGTGCAAATATTTTGCAGAAAGTCATTGAAAATATGTGAATTAAGCCATAATTTGTCTCATGGAGGAAGCAATGGGTGAGGCTGGTGCTGGACTCTAGAGAAAAATTTCTTCTCTTGTACCCTGAAGATTTAGCATTAAAAATAGCAACCCACTTGGTATGGCTACTATCTTGGGCAGCCTGGTTTGCAGACACCTGAATCATGTTCAGACACTGGAGACAAATAACTCTGTAATTGGGATAGATTTTCACGTATGGTTCAGAAACCAATTGTAGCTCCTCTAAGGTCTGGATCAATCCAGTGGCGAGACTCAATTAATTTTTAGAGTCTAAATTTAAACTGTTTAGTTAGAATATATTTTTGACAGTGTGTAAATTTAAAGACACAAGCACACTCATTACTCGATATTTAAGTTCCAAGAATCATTGTAATTATTTGCTCTGGTAAGGAAATGTATTAGTATATTTTTATTATTCCCAGGATCTAAAGTGTCTATTACTATCTTCAAGAAAATTATTCTTTCCCTAAGTCATTACAGACTGTTCTTCCTCACCCCCAGATATGTTCAAGTCCTAAGCCCTGTGCTTGGAAATATCAGTTTCCTTGTACACAGAGTCTTTGCAGATATAATCAAGTTAAGATGGAGTGATTTGGGTGGGCTCTAAAACAATATGGCAGATGTCCTTATCTAAACAGGGAAGCATTAGAAGAAACTGACACACAGGAAGAACACCATGGGATGACAGAGGCAGAGACTGGAATTATGTAATTGTAACCCAAGGAAGACCAAAAATAGATGGCCCCCTCCATAAGCCAGAAAGAGAAGAGAAAGAGTTCCAACTAGAACCCCGGGGAAGAATCCCTGTAACACACTGGTTTCACATGTCCAGCCTCCAGAACTGTGGAAGAATGGATTTCTGTTGTGCTAAGCACTCGGTTTTATAGTACTTTGCTTTTGCAGTCCTAGGGAACTAATAGTATTTCATATTTTATTTTTACTCCAGTTTGCATGAAATGAGACCAGATGGGGATTCACTACTATGTAGTTACATGGTTTACTCCAGTGACTTTTTGAGTGGTCAGTCAAAACACACAACAAATGAAAACACCTATCTAAACAAACACAAACTTTCCTTGGCAAACTTTTCCCCCAGTAACTTCACTTTTACCTCTTCTTATGAACTGCCTTAATAATTCATTAGCATAAAAATAATTTTAAGTTTTTGGTTCTCCATTTTAAAAGTGTGATCTTTCCAAATCACTCATCAACATAAACAATTAAGTAAGATCTATTATATCTCAGCGGCTGAAAAGAGTAGTCTGTAGCAGTGTTGTACAAGGTTTATCTCACTTCTTGGGCACCACAGGAATGGTTATCACTCCACTATTAGTACTAATCCTGACAATAAGGTATTTTCTTATAACTTCATGGACATGCTGATGTGTGGGAGCACAGGGCATGCCACCCTTTATTTATATTGTTTAGTAAAAAGTTACATACTGAAAATCAGCAATACTACAAATATGAAGTGATAACCAAGAAGAACTTTTAGCTTGAATAAGATGTAAAGGAAACTTCAAAAAGACTTCTCACTGTGCTTAGATATTTGCTTATATTGATTTGGGCTTCAACAAATAAAATGCTACAGAATTTGAATTTTGTATGTGCACACATTAGGCATCTATCATTTAAATCACACAACTATTGAATACTTTCTACTTTAGTAGCTGACCAGAGGAAAATATGATTAGAATACTTCCACATGCTTTTAGAAGCCTTCATTTGGCTATATTTAATTTCAGACTTCTATCATTGTGACTAGCTTTGTCTTATTCTTCATGGCTAAAACTGTTACTGTACATGACAACTTTCCACTAATGTAATGTCTACATTTGTTAAGCAAGCTCTATATTCTGGGTGCAGCCCTAATATTTGTAATTCTGAGTGTATTTCTGGGGTAACACAATGGATAAAAAGCTTTTATTTCTGTTTTCCTAAAAATGTTTTAATAAGGGAGAGGACAGTGGTTCTTCAACTGTTTTGCATATACATGTTAGCAAACAAGAAACTTCCCATAAGAACTTTGCCTCTTTGTGCCATATTTTTTAATTCTTCTTAAGAATTTCCATAACCAGGAGAGTTGGACCAAAAGACATTTTCTCTATCTCCTCTTTAGATGGAGTAAAGGACAACCTTTGAAGGATGATACAAAGAAAAATACACATTAAAGTTGTTTTTATTTTTTTAAGATTTTATTTATTCATTATAGAGAGGGGGGGAGAGAGAGAGAGAGAGAGAGAGAGAGAGAGAGAGAAGGGGGGAGGAGCAGGAAGCATCAACTCCCATATGTGCATTGACCAGGCAAGCCCAGGGTTTTGAACCGGCAACCTCAGTGTTTCCAGGTTGACGCTTTATCCACTGCACCACCACAGGTCAGGCCTAAAGTTGTTTTTATTTTGAAAAAGAATGAATAGAAGGAGAAAATAAAAGAAAATACAAGAAAATACAAGAAAATAAAAGTGACTGTGAGACAGGGAACAAGAAGACTTGGGAGTAGGATTAAGATTTAAATGTTTTATTGAGCATCTGTAATGCTAGTTTAATTTTTTTTAACCATATGAATGCATTACCTTTTAAAAAAGGTGACAGACACCTGACCAGGTGGTGGCGCAGTGGATGAAGCGTCGAACTGGGATGTGGAGGACCCAGGTTTGAGACCCCGAGGTTGCCGGCTTGAGGATGGGCTCATCTGATTTGAGCAAAAGCTCAACAGCTTGAACCCAAGGTCACTGGCTCCAGCAAGGGGTTACTCGGTCTGCTGAAGGCCAGCGGTCAAGGCACATATGAGAAAGCAATCAATGAACAACTAAGGTGTCACAACGAAAAACTGATGATTGATGCTTCCCATCTCTCTCCGTTCCTGCCTATCTGTCCCTATCTGTCCCTCTCTCTGACTCTCTGTCTGTCTCTGTAAAAATAATAATAATAATAAATTAAAAAGGCGACAGACTTTGATGGTGTTTATATGAATCTGCATATGTGGTAAAATTCCATTGACCTATACGTTAAAAAAAGAAGCAAGTGCACATAAAAGCTGATGGACTCTAAAGAAGGTCTGGAATTTAGTAAATGGTATGGCACCAATGTCAACTTTCTGGTTCTGGTAATTGTGCTGTTTGCAGCAAAAGTTATTGGTGGGAGCAGTTTGGTCAGGGTATATGTTAACTTTGCTCTATTTTTGCAAGTCTATGAGTCTAATATTATTTTTAAACAGAAAGTTAAAAACCCCAATGTGACAGAGTTAGCCTGGAATTTCAAGGAATTACTATTATTGGAAAGAAAAATAAAATTAACAACTTCTAATGAAATAGGTAAGAAAAACTAAACAATAACTAGTATCTGGAAAAAAGGGGGGATCTATATATCAGTTGTCAGAGGCAAGAAAGAAAACTGGGTGGACTCACAATGCCACATCCTCAGAGCAAAAGCAGTGTGGTTTGCCGCTTCTTCCAGTAGGTCCCCTCTCTTCCACGTCGCGTTGTATCATTGTGTCTTCCTGCCCAGTGATCCTCTGCTGCACTGTGTCTTCTCTCTGCTTCTCTTCTCTCTCACTGTCCCCGTTTTTCTCAGTTTCCCTCCCTTGTTGAGTTTTTGGCTGTCCCTCCATGCTACCACCCCAGCTACAGGATGTTTCATCACTGCTCCAACCCCTTCAATTTCCTCCTTCCTGTCCCTTCCTGCCCTTTCCATTTTGTTTCATTCATTTGGCTTCCCCTCTTGCCAAAAGCATATGATATACATAGCTCTTTGTCTGCAGCTACTGACAGCCCCTCTGGTCCCAATTCTACACGACTTCTCAGTAATTAGATATCTTGGATCCTATTTCAAATTCCTGCAAGAAGCATCTAAGTGGCTGCTAGAAATCTTGTACAACTTTGGCTGCTGCTGAGATAGTTGTGCTTTTGTAACTCATGTTTGTCAGGGACAGTGGGCACAGGCTTTCAAGGGAAGGTTATAGCAAGAGCAGGCACCGCAATCTCACAGATGGAGATGGACTAACAGAAGACAGGGAAAAGTCTCCAGGTCCAATGAGATAATTTTGTCTCTGAGAGGAAACATCTTTGTCTTACTTCTGAAGTGTTCACAAAGTGCAAATAATATTAATTGCAAGAAAATATTTAAATTATATAATAGTAAGTTCTTATTGAATGAGAATCAAGATAAAAATAGCAATGTCTGAAATGCTAAACTTACTGAGCTTGTTGTAATAAGTAATTAATTAAGTGTCAGAATAACTAAAACACCAAATCACAAAGAATGAAAAGTTTTCAAGGAGGAAAGCAAAATAAATGATATGAACATATAGAAATATTAATAATACAGAGACTCAGAAATTTAAAAAAAATAAAATATCACAGACTTTCTCCTCCATTAGATCGTTTCAAAACGTGACTGGTAATATTATCTATTCTACTGGGGGAGATATTATCTTTAATAAAGGGTGATACACAAAACTGAATCCTAATGCAATAGCTCCCAGACTTTATCATCCATCAGAATGACTAATAGAAGGTATAAAACATAAAGATGGCTGTGCCCCACCCTTGAGCTATGGAGGCAGGATCTTTGGGAATTGGGGGAGGACATTTTAGTATCTATTTGTTTAAAATTTCACCAGGGATTTAGGATAGAGATTCAAAAGTAACTGTTTGGAAGACCTAAGGAGAAGGTTCCACACTAATTCTTGGTTTTTCTTAGGAAAACTGAAGATCTGAATAGTTCCACAACCTTAGTTAATGAACAGGAATGCCCTATTAAAATTGGTATTAGAATAAAAATCAGATTAGATTTAGATTTAAGACTTAAAATAAGGATTAACAGTTGTGACAGCCTATCAAGTCCTGTAGGGCCTGCCCCCTGTCTCCCCTTCTCTGTCGCCCTGTGTTATCCTCCTGCTTGTTTTCTAAGCTCCAGCTACATGGCCTTGCTTTGACTTTTTTGAATGTGTCATGCTACCTTCTGTCTCAGAGCTTTGGCACATGCTGTTCCACCTGGAAGGTCTACCCCCCTTCTCTTTCCTATGGCCTACAGTGCAGTGTTTCATGCTGTGGGTCTCAGTTCAATCAAAGACTTCTTGACCTCTTTAATTAGTTCATTTCCTCTCTACATCCTCCAAGATCACTGTTTTCCTCAGCTTTACCTGCTAGTTAACTATGGTTATATATTTTTTTCATTTCATATTTGATGAACACCTCTCCCCAGTGATGACAGGCTCCATAAGGGCAGCAGCCAAGTCTGTTTGTGCATCTTCGTACCCTGAGCACCTAGCACAGTGCCTGTACATGGTTAGTCCTAGGGCTGAATGTTTGTGTCCCCTCCAAATTCACATGTGGAAGCCTAAAACTCCAGTGTGATGCATTGTGAGGCAGGATTTTGGGAGGTGATTAGATCATGAGGGTAGAACCCTCCTGAATGGGATACGTGCTCTAATAAAAAGACACATAAGAGACCCTGTTCAGCTGGCTCAGTAGATAGAGCATTGGCCCTGTGTGAGGACATCCCAGGTTTGATTCCCAGTCAGGGCACACATGAGAAGTGACCATCTGCTTCTCTTCCCCTCCCTCTCTGCCTTCCCTTTCTCTTCCTCTCTTGAAGTCAGTGTCTTGACTGGCTTGAGTGATGGTCCTGGACAGTGAGGATAGCTCATTGATTCGAGCATAGGCCCCGCATGGCGGTTGCCACGTGGACCCTGGTCAGGGCAGGTGGGGGAGTTTGTCTATGCTCTCTTCTCTCACTTAAAAAAGAAAGCAACAAGAGAGATGTCTGCTTTCACTGCTCTCTGCCAAGTAGAGATATAATGAGAATACAGCCATCTATAGATGAGGAAGAGGGCCTTCACCGAAAACTTGACTCTGCTGGTACCCTGACCTCAGACTTCCAGCCTTCAGAACTATGAACAATAAATTTCTATTGTTTGCCACCCATTCTATAGTATTCTGTATAGCAGCCCAAACTAAGACAATAAACTTTTGATAACTATTAGGTATATTAATAAATAGGCACACAGGTGGGCAATTTGTAGGTTGAAGCAGGAAGACCTTCCATCTGAGCAAGTCAGTTCAGCAGAGGCCTCAGAGCAGGTTGGTTGAAAGCCAGCGCAGGAGTGGCTGTTTCCACTAGCCCTGAAACATCAGTTGTTACCTTGTATTCTTTTCAAGGATAATCTGAGTGCGTAAAGTTGACTCTATCTTACCTTGACTGTTTAGTGTAAAACGACTACATGGGTTTTCATTAAATTCCAAGGTAATGTTTGGGATTATGTGGTCTAAATAGAGATTATAAAACATACGACAGAAATCCATTTAGGAGGCTCCTGGGAGCAATTCAACCAGACAGGCAGTAATTCTCCAAAAGGCCAAAACTGAAATTCAAGAAGGGATCCACGTGGAGAGACGTGCCACATGCGTTAAAAGGCTGTAAATGGAAACAACAATCATGGTATCAAACATGAACTCAAACAAAACACTATGAGGGCAGGTGATTCAGACTGCCAGTGCTGACCTGTGCTGGGCATGCAGCTCACACTGGCCCTGGGCAGAGCAGGGTTCGACATTGTGATGTAGTTTTGAGTCATTAATTTCTCCATATGAATTCCCATGAACAGTAATGAGGCTTGTTCTCCAAAGAGAATTAATTTGATCTCTCATCAATGTAGAATCAGAACTCTTTGCCTTGTATAAAATGATTTTTTTCACGTGTACTGATTTTTATTATAAATGTAATATATGTTTTTTGTTCAAAACTGAAATACTAGAGAAGTCTTCAAAATTAAACAGGAAACGTTCTCTTCTTTCCATCCCTTCCTGTGGGAATAAACAGTCTTAATGTGCATGTTTTTCAAACACACACACCTTCCCTTTGTCCATGCTGTCACTTAATCTCTTTTTCAAAATAAAATAAAATAAATTTTATTTTATTAAAAATACATCTTGAAATCTTAAAATCAAGAGGAAAGCATTGATATCTTAACCTAAAGCATTAAAAAATTGCTTTAAGAAGGTCCCGACCCACTACATTCTACTTTAGGATGTATCATTATCAGTGGCGATGGATGGAGACTAATTCTTCCTGTCTCTGCAAATGTGGAACCTGATACAAAATAAATAGTTGACTCTCTCTATATCATGAAATTAAACATTTTATAGCTGTAGGGAAAACAGCTGTGGTTAGCTTGCTCACTTGTGCATGATTAGTGCATGAGCATGTGGCAGAAAGCAGTGTGTGTGAGTGTAATTGTGTGTGTGTGAGTGTGTGTGTGTGAGTGTGTGTGTGAGAGTGAGTGTGTGTGTGAGTGTGAGTGTGTGTGTGTGTGAGTGAGTGTGTGTGTGAGAATGTGAGTGTGTGAGTGTGTGTGTGTGTGAGTGTGCGAGCGTGTGTGAGCGTGTGTGTGTGAGTGTGTGTGAGTGTATGTGTTAGTGTGTGTTTGTGTGAGTGAGTGTGTGTGTGTGAGAATGTGAGTGTGTGAGTGTGAGTGTGTGAGTGTGTGTGAATGTGTGTGAGTGTGTGTGTGAGTGTGTGTGTGGGGGGGGGGGGGCTAAGGCTAGGGCACTTTCCCTTGGCGCAGATTGTTTGCCTACTACTTCAAGGGCAGTTTTCCCGTTTGTTCGCCTGCTTGGGTGAGAAGTGGTTTCCCCTGCCTGTTTGTTCACCACCATTGTGCAAATCTAATAAACGGGAATGGCCCCATGCCTTTTGGCTCCGCGGTTCTTCTGTGGTCTGCCCGAATCCAGTGTGAACCTGCCTGGCCTCACCACCTGCATGACAGCCTTTTCTCTTACATTATCTCCTTCAACTCTCACAAGAAACTTATGAGCTTAGGGAGCTGGATGAAGGGGACAAAACTGAGGATCAGAGAAGGCAAATAAGTTGCACAAGACAGAATAAATAATGGGAGACAGGATTCAACTCTAGAGCGACTGACTCAAAATTCACATTCTTTCCTGTAAACTGGGACAGTCCAACAATACCGAATACCACATGTGGCTATTGTGCATTTTCAAAGTGGTAGCTGTGTAAACCAGGAGATGTATTTTTAATTTTATTTAATTGTAAATTTTAAATGGAAATAATGTAATTTTTCTCTAAACACAACTTAATTGTTCTGGCAGGACTGCAATTTACTTTTATCATAAAAAATTTAGCTTCAGAATATAGATGTTGTGAGGAAAACAGCTGTAGTTAGGCTTGCTCACTGGTTTCCCAGCTGCAAGCACTTTGCATTTGCACAATGAGTGGGTGAGTATGGGCAGAGCGCTATGATGTGTCTATGTAAAGCTACAGGTGCTTTCCCTTAGAGATGACTCTCCCAGATTGCTCTCCTGCCACCACAGGGGGCGGTTCCTGTGAGAAAAGCAGTTTTCCTTTGCGTATTTGCTTGCCTGTCTCTGCAAGCCTCCAATAAATGGGTAATGGCCCAACACTTTCCGGCTCCGCAGTTCCTCTACCATCTGCCCGAATCCAATGCAAACCTGCCTGGCCTCGGCCACCGGGACCACAGATGTACTGTAAGTATAATAGACCCACTGGATTTAAAGTCTTGGTACAAAAAGAAGACTCTCTTTATTACAGTTTTATATTGAGTGCAGGTTGAAACAATATTTTGGATATACTGGGTTAACTATATTATTACAATTAATTTCACTTTGTTTAACTTCTAAAAATTTAACTACCTGAAAATTTAAAATTATGTATGCTGCTTGCATTTTTCTTATTTTGTGTAATGTTGTGCTAAATTGCACTGTCCTATCAGTTCCTTGACCATTGAGAAAATCATGTGTAGAATATTAAAATTTGTGGTTTTGTTATTTATTGCATAATGGACAATTACATATATGTTGGAGTATTTCCTAAAATAATAGAAGACCCAAGCCAGAATCAAATCAGAGGCAATTTTCTTAACTGCTGATATTCTTTGCTAGTGTTACTCTGAAAGCATTTCACTGCGAATGAACAAAAATCCTACATCTGAATCGATAGCTTTGCAGAGAGAGTCTCTGTGCTTTGATCAAGTTCTGTTTCTCTGTCTTTCTGACAAGGTTCGCCTTCCTCCCTGACCTTCCTCATAGAGGGCTAGAGGGAGCAGTCTCTTGGTGGGCCTTGAAATGAAGTGAAGAGGCCTTTCCCACCAGTTCTCAACCTGGAAATTGCTCTTTGGATCCCCCCAAATCTCCAAAGATCAGTTTCTTTGCCTCTGCTTCCATTCCCACTGAAAAACCTGAACCACTAAATAAATACAAATGCTTTATGAAGAGAGTGATAGCTAACATGGATGGAGCCCGTGTGCCACGCAACATGCTATGTCCTGTTATATGAGATATCTCATTTAGTTCTTGTGGAGATCTGCTAATATTAATCATAGGACTGGGAACAGACAGTTTGCCTGTGATCATATAACCAGAAAGAGGTAAGTCTGGGGGGTTTGAGCCCTTGTTCACCTGATACTGAACATATACTGAACATTGCACTCTAGTCAGGCCGCAAAGTAAATGAAGGGTGATTTACATGGGGGTTTTTAATCTGGGTCCTCAGATAAATGTCAGGAAGTACATGAAGTACCTGATGCTTTTGCTCCATTTGTCAGCATGCTTACTGTTCCCTGGGGAGAGGATCTATTGCTTTCATTACACTGTTAAGGCACCTCGTCAGCTAGGAAGGTTGAGAACCTTTGGTCTAGAGAAAAGTGAATATTTGGTGAACTTTTCTAGCTATCAGGTTACAATTGTTAGTTCAACCTAAGGCATTAAAAAAAGTCATTCTTTAATAGTAATAGCTTTAAAAAGGTACAAGATAGAATATGTAGCTTTTTGGAATTAATGAAGAAGTAGAAGGGAATTAATTAATAAAATGCCTCTTAATCCAACCTGTGGATGAGAATGAGGAAGCAATTATTTTTTTTCCTTGGAACTTTCCCAAGATGGGAAAGAACAGAGAACTAAATAATTATTCAAATCCTTACACATAACTCAAACAATGTGTATATGAGATTCTCAAAAAGTTTTGAAACATTTCTGGAAGCTGTATGATAAAAGAGCAAAGGAAGACTGAAAAAAAGACCACAGAGATGATAGTATGGGAAATCTGGACAGTAAGTAGTCTGGTTCTCTAAGTCTCTAGGTAGGCAAGACTAAATAACTCCACACAGCTACTAAGAACTATATATATACACAGGTAACCTAACTGTGGTCTACATATGCTTAATTGAATGTTTAGAATAAACATTTTATGTAATATGTGTGAAAAAAATGACAGCTGATGCCTAGGTTGATTTTGCCTGGAGGAGAAAATAAAAATGAAGAGTATATGACATGGATAAAAATTGAAACCATATTTGTACCAATGCAGAAATAACATTCTCAAGATTTTGAAGGGTAAATTTTCTTGAAATTTTGTTGAAGTCATTGTTAGAATCTTTACAAAGTCAAAAACTGAGGGAATCATGCAAATGTGTCAGATTCTCAAAGAGCTTATTTACCATCAACTATAGCAGGGGTCTCAAACTCAACTCAGCATGTGGGCCGCAGAGCAAGATCACAGCCATTTGGCGGGCTGCACTAGGTCTACAAAAGGCAACTGTTACGCAACACTTTTCTCACTGCAGTTGAAAACAAAAAAAAATCAGTACAACAAGCACAATCATACATGCAGTTTACTCAGTGTCACAAAACGACCAGAAACTGTAGTTCGCATCACAACTGCTGTTACCTAAGCTAATATCTAGCTAGGATGCTAGAGAAATGAAAAATACAAGTAGGCCCCTAGGCTTTCTTAATTTTATCCAAAATATTTTGAACTTCGTGGATTAGTCTGCGGGCCATACAAAATTGTTCGGGGGGCCGCGAGTTTGAGACCCCTGAACTATAGTCAGATATTCTGGGAACCTGACATTTTCTATCATTTCCTGGTGAATCTACCTCCAGGTAGACTGGCTACCTTGATTTCCCTCAGAACAAATAATGAGTATATACTGTACTCATCCTTTTGTGTACAAAGGTAGCTGAACTGTCCTATTCTAACCCAGACAGATGAAAAGCCCTCTCTTCTAAAACCCTTCAGCCAATGCCCCATTCTTCTTGTCACCTCCTTCAGTAACGGTTTTGCTACCTCATATTTTACCTGTGGTTTCAGTTGGTCTACATTAGACTGAAATGTTTTTATTCATGCAGCCACCTCCCATATATTTATGAAGAAATTATTATGCACATGACACTCTTTTATTTCCCCATTAGAAAATTAGCTTTTAAAGTGAAGAAATGTAGTCTATATTTGTTATTCCTTGTATGGCAGCTGACCCAGGATTCTCTAAATAAATGTACGTTTACTTCTAAGAAAATATTTAGTCCATAGGATTTGTGGTTTTAGGGGCATAAACCTCATTTTGGTTTATAGTACTTTAAAATTCCTTAAACATAATCCAGATTCCTGGCGTGCGGAAGGGCCATCTTATGTCAATTTGCACTGCTTTAATATGCAGATCTTCTCTGCTTCCACTCCTTTTAAACAATGAATTTTTCTTCACATGATTCTTTAATAGTAGTACTTAGACTGTTTAAGAGTATGGGTTCTGCTGGCAGACAGAGTTAGGTCAAAATCTACCTCCAATTCTTAGTAGCTGTGTGGTCTGGTACATGGTCCTTGGAGCCTCATAGCGTTAATTTATTGTTGTCATACAGTGTGATCACAATACTGCTTACCTCACAGAGCTGTTTTGAAAGCTAAAGGGCTTAGCACACCACTTGGCAAGTAAAAAGTACACTATGTGTGGAAACTATAATATTGTTCTCTAAAACAGTGGTCCCCAACCTTTTTTGGGACACAGACCGGTTTAATGTCAGAAAATATTTTCACAGACCGGCCTTTAGGATGGGACGGATAAATGTATCACGTGACCGAGACAAGCGTCAAGAGTGAGTCTTAGACGAATGTAACAGGGAATCTGGTCATTTTTAAAAAATAAAATCATTCAGGCTTAAATATAAATAAAATGGAAATAATGTAAGTTATTTATTCTTTCTCTGCGGACTGGTACCAAATGGCCCAAGGACTGGTACCGGTCTGCAGCCCGGGGTTTGGGGACCACTGCTCTAAAGCACCATCTAATTGTTCATGGTAACGTTGCTAATTCTGAGCTATATTTTATGACTCTGATTCTAAATACCTTAGTCTACTAAAGTAATAAGGGACACTGAATGTGAGTTTCATACTATTTCCATTGAACAAATATATATTAACCCGTAGTTCTGTCAGATCATAAAGTCTTTAAAACTGAGATGAATGGAGCTAACATTCCTTCTACACTTTATTTGAGCCAGATCCTGTTCTAATCCTTTTAGTGTTTCACTTCTATTTGATATTCATGATGACCCTAAATCTATTATTTTCCCTATTCTACACGTGAGAAAAATAAAGTTTGCAAGACTATATAGTTATGAAATAAAAAGTGGATTAGATCTTGAGGAAAAAGGAAGGTTTGTTTTTAAAAGGGAGAGTTAATTCATTTTGAGTTGCAGTTTTTAGATTTATACATACTTGACATCATAGTTGATCACTAAATTTTTCACTTTTATTTCTCACATGCAGGTCAAAGGTTACAAATTAATAGTTAAACATATTGTGAAAATATGCATTCTTCTTAAAGTAGTAATATAAGTGTCAATTAAATAGCAAATTAGGAGTGCATTTTGACTTATATAAAAAGAAGAGAATTGCTACAGCATTAAAGCGTTTTTAAGTACTGGGTAGTCAGGTAATTAGGAAGCTGTCAAAGCTTGTTAAGTTATGTTGTAGCAGTTAGTGTTCAGAATATTTCTTGCTACTCTTGTCTGAATGGAATGTGGTTTTAATAATATAGTTTCAGTCAGACACAAAGGTTCAAAGGGGACAATTTAATTAGGACTCTGTAACTTCTTAATTTTCAATTATTATGACATGGGGGTAACTGCCCTTGAGAAAGGGAAGTTAAAATACATTTACTATTTACATAAGATTGCATAAATATCCATATTTGAACAAGAAGTAATATTTACTGGTTGCAGAAAGGCAGTGAAACTCTCCAGAGTGTGTGTGTGTGTGTGTGTGTGTGTGTACATATTAACATGACAAACTAAAGACCCACTTTTCTAAAGGTTATTCCATAGAACATTACTACTAGTAGTGTGAAATCTTAATAGGTCTGACTTTGAGAACACTTGTTAAAAATGAAATAAATCTGAAATATACTAGGTTAAATAAAGCTAAATATGATATTTATTTCCTGTATCATATTTGAGATTTAACTGACATATATAATAAATCATCAGAGGAGTTAGTATATAAAATATTCAGAATTACTAACTTTGTTTTTCCATAATACTTTGAAACTAAAGCTCACTGCATTTGATACAATAAGTAAAAATCCTAAACTTAGGGTGAAAATACCCAGGAACTCTAATTCTGATACTAATTTATGTATCATGGATTTATCCTTGGTTCATTCATTCATTTATTTATTCATTTCTACTTAGGTGAGCCCCTTCAAACTTAATCTGAGCAAACAGAGTTCTTTAGTTTGACTTACAGATCTTTTCTTTTTTGTCTGTTCAATCAATTATACTCAATAATGCTATCACTCATCCAATTGCTCAAGTAAAAAATCAAGAAGACATCCTTATTTCTCTTTTTCTCTCCCTTCTCTTCTATAAAATTTGAAGGGTCAACTTCTGAAATATATTTTAAATCCAACAATTTCCCTCTATTTTTACTGCTACCACCCAAATCCTAGCCATAATCATTTCTTATCTGAAATATTGAGGCAAAATATTCTAAGTGTTTTCTCTGTCTCAACTTTTATCCATCTTCCACATGGCAGCCAAAAAGGCCTTCATGAAACACGGACTACCCCATGCCAAGCCTCTTGTAAGAATATAATAAGCTCTGGCTGGTTGGCTCAGTGGTAGAGCGTCGGCCTGGCATGTGGAAGTCCTGGGTTCAATTCCTGACCAGGGCACATGGGAGAAGTGCCCATCTGCTTCTCCACCTTTTGCCCTCTCCTTTCTCTCTATCTCTCTCTTCGCCTCCTGCAGCCAAGGCTCTATTGGAGCAAAGTTGGCACAGGCACTGAGGATGGCTCCATGGCCTCTGCCTCCGGCGCTAGAATGGCCTGGCAGAGCATTGCCCCCTGGTGGGAATGCCAGGTGGATCTGGTCGGGCGCATATGGGAGTTTGTCTGACTGCCTCTCTGCTTCTAACTTTGGAAAAGTACAAAAGAAAAACAAAAAATATAATAGTGGTTTCCCATGGCTCTCACATGGTCACCAAACTAAATTTCTGGATGAATGCTTATCTAACTATGCTAGACAAGCAGTAAATCTTCTAGGAAGTAGTAGTGCAGATAATCTTCATGACTTTGGGACAGGGAGAGATTTTTAAAAGAGGCTTAACAAAAACCACCAACTGTAGCAGAACAGTTTGATAAATGAGACCACATTAAAATTCAGAAATTTTATTCCTCAAAATATATTTAAAGAGTAAACATTCAGTCTACATGATAGGCTTTTATTAACACATATACTAGACAGAGGATTCATATCTACTGCTTATAAAAAATGTATATAAACAACACCTATAAATCATACAAAAGTAGAACAACCCAATAGAATAGGGGCTAACGACATGAACAAGTCACCTTAAAAATATTCTATGTCACCTGACCTGTGGAGGGCAGTGGATAAAGTGTCAACCTAGAAATGCTGAGGTCACTGGTTGGAAACCCCAGGTTTGACTGATCAAAGCATATATGGAAACTGATGCTTCCTGTTCCTTCTCCCTTCTCTTTCTCTTTTCTCTCTCTAAATAATGGATAAATAAAATTTAAAAAAAATTCTATGTCTTGAACATGCCAGTAGTTAAACACTTAAAATTTTTTTTATTGATTGATTTTAGAGAGAGAGAGAGAGGTAAACATCGATTTGTTGTTTTACTTATTTATTCATACACTGGTTGAGTCTTGTATGTGCCCTGACCTGAGATCAAAACCTCAATCTTGATGTATCAGAGCAATGCTCTAAGCAAGGGAGCTACCTAGCCAGGACCAGTTATACATTTTTTGATAATTCATTGAACTATACATTTATGGTATGTGGTTTCCACTTCAATATGTGTGACTAAAATGTACATATCTAAATACCTCAAGAGATAAACTAACATCCTGGAGACTGAAATAATTTGACCTAGTTTCAATACTTAGTTATCTCTACAATGGTCTTTTATGAAGCAAGTCATTTCTTTTTCTTGGAAAAGTTAGATATATTTCACTTTTCCCCTACAGGGGGAACATTTTTGAATAAGAATTGCAAGATTATATAAAGCCTTAGCTCTCCATATCATGGCACAGTTATTAATAAGTCATTGAGTCTGACCATGCAGTCACATTTAATACAGATGGAGGGCTCACTGTTGTATTTTGCATAAGATGAATAAACAAAAAATCAAAGAACAAGGGGCATTAATATTTTAAGTATAATATTTAATTCGAGAAACAGGATGGGAGACATTAGCATTGAAAGCAGATAGGGAATAATGTCTGGATGAAAAATGGAGAAGAAGCATCATTAAAAATGTGGGCTAGGTAAGAATACAAATTCAAAGAAGTCTAGTCTCACTTGACAAACAGCCACACTAACTCAGTGCAAATGGTGACATCATCTTCCATGGGCCAATTCTCCTGCAAGCTAGAATTTTCCTGGAGTCAATCTGCATTTTATTTGCCTCATTTCTGCTTTTGTGACTCTGTTAGATTCAACACAAATACAAGCCCAAGGATTGCTCCATCTTGACAAAGCTGCTTAAAAAAATAAATGTTCTTCTTGTGCCCGAGGCAATGTCAGGGATCACACACAGGCCTAGAACCAAGTTCTGTTTTGCACTGTGACAGGTGAGCAGCAGCAAATGCAAGGGAACTATTACCTCAAGGAGGCTGTTTTTCCATTTCTGCTAAATCTGAGTTAGAAACAACCATGAACTCTCAATCCTGCAGTAGAGGGGCAATCATCTCTGACCAGAGAGAAAGGTAATGGGAGTCGAGAGCAAAGGCATTTTCAGAACCCAAGGAAAGGCTGCACTAAAGGGAGTTGCATTGGCTTCTGCACAGTGTCTTGTGAAAACTGGTCTTTAAAAAAAAAATAAACCAAAGGCCTCCAATCATTTGAGGAGTCTCAGGAAATAAAGGCAACAAAGCCAAACCCTACTACTAAACAAAAATCTTCCAGACATAAGAAGTGTAAAAAGACCTAAAAATGCCCTTCATTCTGGAAATAAGCAGTATAATTATATAGATGTCACAAATGGCCTTGCCTCTGGGCACACTGGAGGGAGGGACAAACAGTTCTAACTGCAGGAGTGTGCAGTGTGTGGCAGGCCAGGAAACATCACTATTAAAATCATTTCCTTGAATATATTTTTTAACACACTTAAAATACATTTGGAATCATCAGAAGGGAACTTTAAAGCCTTTGGCAGGAGAGACATTGCAAAGCTGAGGTCCTTGGTTCTGACGAATGTGGTAAGATGGTCTCATTAGCCAGGTGTCATATGTCTCTGTCTCTGTCTCATTGCAGGGACAGAGAGCAGCGGTTAATGCTCCCTGTCCCTCAAAGGCAAAGCAAAGTCTCCTTGCCCCTGACTGGGATTCCATGCACAGACGACACTCATCTGTTTGCTCCTAGAGCAGGGTGGGGCGCAGACAGCTCAGGGCACAGCAGCTCCGTTACAACGGGGCAGCTTGATTAGGTTTTCATAGTTATCAGCTGACAGATGAAGGGCAGAGCCAGTCTGCTCCTGCGATCTGGCGATGATGGGGGACTCGTGTGGGCTGCTCTACTCCACTGTGGCTGCTGTCAGCTTTTCCCTTACATATGCTGCTTTTCAGGAAGGTGAAAATTCAATTCCAGAGTAAGGAAATATAAAACAAAAGCAAATGAACTGTGGGCCGAGAATGGCGAATAGGGTCCCCACTTGGGCATGCAGAGTTTAAGGAATTATGAAGCGAGTCCATTTTAATTCTAGGCCAGAGAAATGACAGTTTTCTGGCATTTTTCGTTACAGTGGGGTTGACTGCAGAGCCCTGGGACCGCTGAACTCCCCCTGCGTGAAATGCAGTGAGCCTCTATTCCAAACGGGGAGCACTGAGGACAGCGCTGCTAAAAGCCGGTGCCAAGGGGCCTGCCTGCCTCTTCAAGTAAGATGGCCCCTCTGTTGTACCAGCACGAGGGATAGAGAGCTCTGCCCAATTTCCCTCGCTGGCATGATATTTTTCCCTCCTACCCTCTGGTCAGAGTCAATACTCAATATCCTGATTGCTCTACATTAAAGCAGCCTTGTGCTTATCCCTAGCCCCCTCCCACTTCACTGGGACAGCCCAGGAAGATGCCAGCCATGACCTCTCAACAGCCCAATTCCAGTGCCCTGATAGCAAGTGCTCAGAAAATACTGCTGAGTGATATTCAAAAGATGCTTTCATGCAATTCTCAACTTTCCTGGGTTTTCTGCTCTTTCCCCCTCCCCGTTCTCTCTTATCAATTTTTCTTAGCATCCTCTGTCTAGAGTCTCTACTCCTTTTGTTTACTCTGAGTGTTGAAGGCCATCAGCTTCTGGTAGCACTTTTGTTCGCTCCGAATAGTCTCTTTATGTGATCGCCTTCAAAGTCAAGCAACAATGTATATACAACTAGAGATTCTCACATCTCTGTCCATCCCAGCCTCAGGTCAATGATGAGCTCTTGGCCCATGGAGCCAACAAGCTGCTCTTGAATGACTCATTGAAACATCAAGCTCTTTCCAAAAATGGACTCATTAACTTACTGCTCACCCCACTCTAATACAGGCTTATTGATCTGTGCTCCATAGTTTAGTTACCTAATTTATAAAACTGGGCTTCCTTCCTATAGGTCAACATCTGGCCATTCTTGTTTTATCTCTGCTCTCAATTTATTGGTTGAAATGTTTAATGTAAATCTTAGATATCATATCATTTTACCTTGAGTCACAATATCACTATCATATGCAGCAAAATTAATAATAAACTCTTAGTATTATTTAGCAACCAGCCTGTGTTCAGTTTATCCCCAGTGATACAAAAATTTCTTTAGTTTTTTAAAAAAATCAGGCCCAAACAAGATCCACACAGATTGGCATTTGATTGGTAAGTCTGCCCCATATTTGTTAAAGAAGCTAGGTATTCATAAGGTTTTTTAATATAAAATTATTAATTTTTGTGATATGACATATTAATAAATTATTCCAAAACAATATATAGGTTATTTGGAATTTTTGAGATATAATGTAAATATAGTAAAATTTATAAATCTTTAAAGCACATTTCCATGGTTTTTACCTATGTAGACATAATATTGGCACTATCCAGATTAATAGTGAGGACATTTTTATCCCCCAGAAAGTTCCCTGCGCCTCTCTCTTCCCAGTCATCAGCTCTCAGAGGCTGACGGTATTCTGACTGCAAGAGAACTATTACCTCGAGGAGCCTATTTTTCCATTTCTGCTAAATCTTAGCATAGGTTGTTCTTGCCTATTTGTGTGCTTTGTGCTAATAAAATTATACATTGTGAACTCCTCTGTACCTTGCTTTCTTATTCAACATGTTTTCTGAGTTTTGTCCATGTTGTTGAGTCTATTTACAGTTTGTTCTTTCCTGTTGCTGTGTAGTTTTATATCATATGAACACAGGGCAATTCATTTACCCATTCTACTGATGCCCACTTGAATAATTGCTAGTTATGAATAATTAATAATTAGTAATTTGAATAAAAATTTCTAATTGTAACTAAAGCATATATTTTGTTCAAAAGTGCTAGTTTATCTAAGTGGTTAACCACTTAGATATAAGTGGATATAACCTGCCAACATACTCCCGTAAGAAACAGCACCCTTTAGCATTTTATAATTTTATCAGCAATGTATAAAATTTCCAGTTATTCCATGTCCTAATCAACATTTCATATTATCAATCTTTTAAATTTTGGCCATTCTGAAGAATGTTCAGAGTTTGATTGATGCAGAGTGCTAGCATTTACCTTTAATTTCTAAAATTCTGAGGAAAACAACTTTCATAACATCCAACATTAGTAAAAGTGCCACTAAGGTTGGTGGGGCTGAAAAAAAGGAGAGAAAGAAAGAGACTCAAACCTCATCTAATTATTTCTTCTTTTAAAATTCTTGGGCTTCCATGCTGATTCAACATCAAAAACCTAATAACAGCCTGGCCAGTTGTAAATAACATCACACAGTATAGCAGATATTCTCACAGGAAAATCTCAGATCCTGGTTACTGGTTAAAGTTGATGTATCCACCTTTCCCCCTATAGCATTTACCTAACTTGACAAGATGTACAAACTGTACAACCATTGACCCAAGAGGTCAATAAATCAATGAGTATTTCACAACATATGCAGCTACTTCATATATAAAAGTAAATTAAGTGCAAATAAAAAACAGTTGCATGCTCTTATTCCAGGAATGGTTTTCAGGCTTTGTGGGGTGAGATGGGCTGTCGGGAGCAGTGAGATGGGAAGGGAAATATATTTGCTAAATTCTTGCAATACATCAGAGATTATGCAGACCTTTTTATGTAGATAAAGCCTGGAGTTTTATTAATTCCTCAGTAAAATACTTCAAGTTGGCTTTTATTATTGCAGTTTACTGAAAAGGAAACTGAGGCTCACAGGCATTTAGGAATTTTCACTGTAAGGGCTCAAGCCAGAATGTACCCAGGAACAAAGAAATGCTATGAAGTTATAGCTTACAAGGAGGGTGGTATATATATCAAATTTAGACATAATATAAAAATTTATATAATTTATTCTAAAAAAATCTTTTGAATTATCCACAAAGTAAGGCAAAGTGGCTTGGTGTATATAACTGTTAATAATATTTGTCAATACCGAAGCTTAAAAATCATTAAGTTAGAATAAAAGAGGGAACAAAGGTATTATATGCAGATTTAGGGTTCTGTTCTTTTGCATTTAAAGGTAGTTATAAAGAGTCTAGTGGTGAATCAGTATTCCTGTTTGTGTACAGGATTTACAAATTTGGTTTAAGTAATAATACTCTATAATTGTAAACAACTTACATCTTTTAGTTTTGAGAATTTAACAAAACAATGAAATCACTCAGAGCTGCAGTGGAAAAGGTCATTGTTCAAAATCAGCCAAAAAGTAAAATGTGTTTACAGTATCATTCCTTTGTATTTGTACTGTATTATTAATAAAACTAAGGTTCAGAGAGATTCAAGATGTGTGACCCAAACTCTAGTACACGCCAGACAAGAAAGTGAACCCAGTACTTCTATTATATACAGTACTCAAAGTTGAAAGCCCTTCCCACGAATCAGGTGGCCAAAGTTTTAGTCACTGAAGACCTGGAATCAGTTTACCTGTAATTTGAGGTACTTCAGACACTATCATTGACAAAAAAACAAAAAACAAAAAACTGGAATTTGATATATTTCAGACAATGTCACTGACCAAAAAAAAAATGGTGGGGATCTTACCCATAAAATTATTGTGCACATTGGTAAATACTTGACTCACTAGAAATGAAGGCCAACAATTCTCCTGTTCACAGACGAGATGCTTTGGGAGCACTCTTCCCAGCCTCGACGCCACGGTGATACTCATAATGATGGTGCTCTCCAGACAGCAGATGTGCTCACTGGGTTGTACTCAGGTTGTGGATTCCATAGGTGTGCTCTCACTACACCCCCTTTCCTCACACTCAGGAGAGCACATCAGAATGCAAAGTAGTTAAAATGACATCACTTACAGAATCTTGATTGTTCTCAATTTTGTCTCAGGAAGCAAGTCCTTCACAAATGGCTACTTTTTAACTGGTATTAGAGATTTTTTTGGTGACACATCCATAAATGCTGGGACAACGAGACTTCTTTATTATGGGTTAAGTGAGCAAACATGAAGCCTTTGAGCATAAGCTGAAGCAGAGAGAATAGAGTTTGATTTCTCAGATTTAAATATGAGCTCTCTTTTAATTACCTACTAGACCTTGGGCAACTTAGTCAATTTTTCTAAGTCACAGTGTTCACATCTTTTAAAGGAGGATGATAACTGTGCCTGCTTTGTAAGGCTGTGGTGAAGGCAATAAGATAATATGCATAACATGCTTAAAGCACTCAGCACATACTCTTAAATATTATGAGTATTTTGTTTAGCATAATATTCTCAAGATCCATCCATGACAGAGAGAAAAAAATTAAGAAATATATGATTTTACTCATATGTGGGTTATAAAACTGAAAGTAACAAATGAATAAACAAGAGAAACAAACAAATAAAAGCTCATAGAGACAGACAACAGCATGGTGGCTATCAGAGGGATCGGGGTGGGAGACAGTAAAGGGTAAGTGGGGTCAAATATATGGTGACAGAAGGAGACTTGACTTTGGATGATTGGCACACAAAGCAATATACATATGATGTATCATAGAATCATACACTTGAAACCTATATAATCTTATTAACTGCTGTCACCCTAATAAAATTAATTCAATAAAAATAAAGGGAGAAAAAGAAAGGAAGGAAGAAGAGAAGGAAGGAAGAAAAGAAGAAGGAAGGAAGGAAGGAAGGAAGGAAGGAAGGAAGGAAGGAAGGAAGGAAGGAAGGAAGGAAGGAAGGAAGGAAAAAAAGGAAAGACAAATAAGTGTGATATGTAAGGAAATGGAACATAGGCAAAAACAATGAGGAAAATAAGAATGGATATAACCTGCCAACATACTCCCATAAGAAACAGCAGCACCCTTTAGCATTAAAGAGGCAGCCCATGCATTGAAAACATTCTTAAAATTGTTTTATTACCCTGATGCATAAAGGTGTGGTTAGAATAATTTTGATGAGAAGAAATGAATAATGCCAGACATGATGATTAACTCTCACAGCACACGGGGGTCAGACTGATTTTTTTCTGTAAGTGTGGGACGTGCCCATACCTTTGCTTGATATTCTATCAGGAGAGGCAGCAGCACATCCTCTCTATGAGAATGGGTGCTGAAACTGAGAAACAGGGCATGAATCCCAGTTCTACATTTACCTGCTGTGTAAACTTGGGCAAGCCGCTGAACTATCCCTGAGTCTCAGTTTTCTCACATGTAAAGTAGGGATTAATAACTACAAATATCCTGTAAAGTAGTTGGGAGGCTTATGCCCAAAGTACTCGGAACAGTGCCTGATTCACAGTAAATTCTCAACACCTGTTGTTCATGTTCATCACCACTAGGAAGAGGAAAGGAAAGATAGCAAAGTGATTTCATTTCTTTGTTGGGATCAGAAATAATATCAATCATTTATTCTAATGGATATCAAAGAGGTAAAATAATGGTGCTACAAACACATCCCTTCTTTTACTTTCCCAAACAGTATAAAAACTTCCTATGGAAATAAAGATACAATCCATCTATTCCAACAGAGGAATTACATCAGATATAGAGTCCCCATGACTTTAACTGAGTTTTAGAGCTGATGACAGACTCTGTGTGAACAATAGCCCAGATGGCTGAAGATTCAGAACATAAACTCAAAGTTGGTTGCAGTTTATCTATATCACTGTTGTGCTATAAATAAATAGTTAAATGTTATAATGGAATTCTCCTGGTCTTCCTTTCCAACAATACCTATATGACTCATTAGAACACTTAATGTGGAAACTCGTTCCCAGAAAAATCAAAACAAATGACTGATTCTGGGGCTTGATGTCACAGAATGTTTTTAGCATTTCTGATTTGCAAAAGACTAAAAATATAATCTTAATATGATATATGGGTAACCTCAAGGGCAAACTGGTGCAGTGGAAAAAACACTGAGTCAGAAAATAAGGGCTTTATTCTCATAACATTATTTATTTCTACGCAACTTCAAGTTTTTTTAAAATGTATATGTTTGCCAGTTTCCTTAAGCCTCATTTTACTCATCTGGAAAACCTCAAGTAAAATATTTATTATGTGTCTCATAGAGTGCTGTTGTGAGAATTGTAGCAGACAATGTACTTAAACTTTAAAATGCTAACATCTATTTAATTATTTTATTAGAAATTTTATGGTTTTCTTATTCCATAATAATGCAACAATAGCTGAAGAAATAAGTTGCATAACTGCATCAAGATATTTCTAAGCAGCCCCTGTACAGCAGGGAAAAGCAATGTGTGCTCAACCCCTTCCAAAGTGGAGGTAGAGTTCTTTAGTAATGATGTGAGGCTGCCAGTTTATACCCAAGGGCCTCTTTCACTAGACAATGTCCTGCCTAAAAATACTCTTAACCACCTGAGGAATTTTGTAATTCACTTACTAAGCTGCATTCATCAAGACATAGAATGTTGAGACTGCCTAACTGTGACCACAAAATAGGGCAGAAGGAATGCCACTAACTTGGTTACTTACAAAGAATGATTGCCAGCCAGTGCTGTTAAAGGGATCAATGGTATTGAAAGGATGAGCTGTGGTGAGCAGAGTATTGACCATGGAGAAGAGTGATGGACAATTACAGTCCTGGCCCAATATCAGTGTTATAAAGATCACTGCTGAAAAATGGTTCAATTCCCCCCTTTTAAAAGAGTTCTTATGCTTGATTACATTTCTTTTTACTCTCACTACTCTGTTTTCTCAAGGGTTTCTTTCAGAATATTAATGACAGTGAGTAGCACATGCAGCAGATGGTAAATATATCAATTACATTATAAGCATTTTGTGATTTTTACCACCTGTACAGAAAGCTATAGAGAATGAGAATTTGGAAAAACAATAATGCAGAGCGAGACTGCAGTTGGCACATTATTCAAAATACAAACGCTAAGTTGTACATCATTGAGACTACAAGTACAAATTCCCCCAAAGTCAAAGAAGGAAGAAAGTGTGGTTCTCTAGGGAGTGTTCATTTACCCACTGACATGTGTACTGTGTAATGAACATGTGTCATACTTACAAACCTAGCTAATAATCAGGATACAACCCATGCACAAATCCCATATCATGACTTAACGTTACTTGGAAAAACATCACCTTGACATTTATATGCTTTTGTGAGGTATTTTCTTTTTTTGAAATGGGACATTTTTTATTAAGTCAATGTTTAGAATTTAACTTTCCAAAAGGGGGAAACAGAGAAGGAGAAGAAAATATTTTTTTCTGGCCCTGGCTGGTAGCTCAATGGATAGAGCATAGGCCCGGCATATAGACATCTTGGTTCAATTCCCAGTCAGGCACACAAGAGAAGTGACCATCTGCTTCTCCTCCTTCACCCTTCTCTCCCTCTTTCCCTCCCACTGCCAGTGACTTGATTTGAGCACTTCCCTGGCCACTGTGGATAGCTCAGTACGTAAGCATTGGCTCCAGATGGGGTTGCCAGGTGGATCCTGGTCAGGGTGCATATGGGAGTCTTCCTCACTATGTTCCCTCCTCTCACCTGAAAAAACAAATCTCTCTCTATATATAAATAGACTATATATAGACTATCTATATATAGATAGACTATATATAGACTTCCTATAGGTGTTGATAATGGTTTATTATCTGTACATCTTTGACCAGTTTATCAGTCTAGTGAAGTAAAATCATCTTTGATTCAACTCCTGATTCATTTCTGCATGGCTCCAGCATCCAGCATAGTCATATAAATGGTCAATGCAAATGTCTGCGTCTTGATCAGATGGGTGTTTTGAGGAAGATGTAAGATACATCCAAGTGAGAACACCTGTGCATCACATTTATGACATCTTAATTAGTGGCTCCAACAATTACTTACTCATTGATACAAAAGTTGTCTGAAAAAGATAACCAGGCCCCACTAAAATTTCAGTGAATGAGAATTTCTCAATGTGGGATACTGAAATCTAAAGTTTAAGAGAAGTTTCTTAGTTGAATATGTTGCAGCCAATAAGGTATATTCTGTCAAGTAACATTTAGAAATCTTTGTGAGCAAAGAAGCCCATGATTCTAGATCAAATTTAGCCAATTGATTTCACTTCATAAACCATCTCTGATAGTTGATCACTGAGGATATAGATGCTCAAATTTGGTCCATGGACCAGCAGTATCACTGAGAAGCTTGTTAGAAAAGCTAAATCTCAGGCTTTGGAACAGACCTACTGAATTAAAATCTACATTTCAACCTAGCCCCCAGTGATTCATATGCATGTTAACATTTGGGTACACTGGTCTTGAACACCGTTAACAAAGTAGGACACATAGACAGGCACCCCTACCACCTTGTTAGAAATGTAAAAATTAATACAACAAAGAGCTGCTTCTTTGAAAAGATCAATAAAATTGACAAACCCCTAGCTAGACTCACTAAGGAAAAAAGAAAGTATTCATGTAAACAAAATCTGAAATGAAAAAGGAGACATTACCACAGATATCATAGATATACAAAGAATTATCATAGGATACTATGAAAGATTATAGCCACCAAATTCAATAACTTAGAAGAAACGGATACATTCCTAGACTGAGTCACAAAGAAGGGAAAACCTAAATAGACCCAGGGAGGAAATAGAAACAACTATCAAAAACCTCCCCCAAAACAAGAGTCTAGGACAAGAGGGCTACACTAGTGAATTCTACCAAACATTCAACGAAGATTTGGTACTTTTCCTTCTCAAAGTCTTCCAGAAAATTGAAGATGAAGCAATACTCCAAAACATATTTTATGAGGTCAACATAACCCTGATATTAAAACTCAGCAAGGACAACACAAGAAAGGAAAACTATAGACCAATATCTCTAATGAATACAGATGCAAAAATTCTAAACAAAATACTAGCAAATTGAATACAACATGGATTTATTCCAGGAGCACAAGGATGGTTCAACATATGCAAATTGATCAACACCATATACCACATCGACAAAATAATGACATATATAAATATTGATCTGAAAGGTTGTCAGCAATATACTGTTAAGAAGAGGGAAATACCTATGTCTATAAACCCTTTAAAAATTTATTTATTGATTTGAGAGAGAGAAACATTGATTTGTTGTTCCACTTACTTATGATTGGATGATTCCAGTATGAACCCTGACCAAGAATCTAACCTGCAACCTTGGTGTACTGGGACAATGCTCTAACCAACTGAGCTACCTAGCGAGGGATTATATACTCTTTCTATGGGAAGAAAAAACAATCTTAATGTTTATATAGGTGGTTCTCTTTATATGCACAGAGGCAGGCACCTGGAAATTTAATACTAAATAGTTAATGGTTAACTTGGGGGAAAGTATGTTAACTTTTGGGAGGATGTCTATCACTTTTAACTTGGTACCATTTTTTTTTTTTTTTTTTTTTTTTTTGTGGCAGAGACAGAGAGAGTCAGGGAGAGGGACAGATAGGGACAGACAGACAGGAAGGGAGAGAGATGAGAAACATCAATCCTTCATTGTGGCACCTTAATTGTTCATTGATTGCTTTCTCATATGTGCCTTGACGGGGGGGGGGGGGGAGGTACAGCAGACCGAGTGACCCCTTGCTCGAGCCAGTGACCTTGGGTTCAGCTGGTGAGCTTTTTGCTCAAACCAGATGAGCCCGTGTTCAAGCTGGTGACCTTGGGGTCTCAAACCTGGGTCCTCTGTGTCCCAGTCCGATGCTCTATACACTGCGCCACCATCTGGTCAGGCTAACTTGGTACAATTTTGTACTAGTTTCAGCTTTTGTATTTTGGTACATGTGACACAGTTCCAGCCAATGATATATAAATAGTGCACTGGGAAAGCTCTTTTAAGTTCTGAGAAAGCTCCTTTATGGGGTCTCATTCAGGTGGCCCCTGCCTTTTGCTCTTTCCCCTTTTCTGCCTCTTCCACTTCTGAACCTGGATGAGAAATCCCTTAAGGGGCAGTTATTCTGTAAGCACTGGACCAATGGAGCCATGTTAGAAATGAATGACAGAATGGAAAGCCAGAGGAGCTTGTGTTCCCGGTGGGAGTGTGGACTGACTGCACAGGCCATGAGTGGTTCTCTTTCCAACCTCTTATTATATAAATAAGATAAAGCCATTAATTTAAGTTAGTATTTTTCAGGTTTCTGTCACTCACAGCCTAACAATTCATGAGCACAGTATTACTTAACTATCCAGGTGTTGAGGTACATCTGGTGGAATACACATCCATACATGCAATCAGGGCTCACTAAATAAGCACTTGGACATCTGATCCAGTGTGAACTCCAGTGTTAGCACCGTGCCTGTGCATTCTTTAATGGAGGAGAAAAGGAATCCATAAAGAAGTGATGTACATGTGATCTCTGGATGGCGGGGTTATAGGTGGTTTTACTTTCCTTTTGTGTACTTGCCTATATCCTCTGAATATTTAAAATCAGGAAAGAAAGTTATTTTAAAAAGTTAAAACTGTATAGGAAAGCTGAGTGATGTTGTTGACTGACCGCAGGAACTGTGTTATCCCGCCAGTTCCAACATCTTGAAAATAAGACATTTTTCTCCTCCTTCTTCTCTCCACAAGCTACTTAAAACATAGAAAAAAATCCTGATAAAATTCAATATCAAGATAAGTATTAGTCTGATCACCCATCAAGATGATAAAGAAGGTTTACTCTACAATTGTATTACATATTTATAAAGAATTTTGGAATTGGTTCTTTTACATTGATGGATGGCTCAACACTAACCATAAAAAATAATAAAAAATTAAGCATCTTTGTTTTGCTGCTGCTAAGAATGCATGCACGATGTACAGTATTTTGACCCAGGGGGACATGTTTGTCACAGCTCTCAGGAAAACTTGGCATACACATCAACTGAAACCTCTCTGGGTGGTGTCACTTCCACAACATTTTAGAAAGTGTCATGGCAGTAATGCTTTTATGCCAGTGGTCTCAAACTGAGCCATGTGGCAACATTGGGCACTTGTCACCACCGAGAGGATGCCGGCAGTATCCAGCGGGCAGGGGACCGCGCTGCCCAGCGCTGCCCCGGCGGTATCCAGCGGGCAGGGGATCGCGCTGCCCAGCGCTGCCCCGGCGGTATCCAGCGGGCAGCGGACCGCGCTGCCCAGCGCTGCCCCGGCGGTATCCAGCGGGCAGGGGATCGCGCTGCCCAGCGCTGCCCCGGCGGTATCCAGTGGGCAGGGGATCGCGCTGCCCAGCGCTGCCCCGGCGGTATCCAGCGGGCAGGGGACCGCGCTGCCCAGCGCTGCCCCGGCGGTATCCAGCGGGCAGGGGACCGCGCTGCCCAGCGCTGCCCCGGCGGTATCCAGCGGGCAGGGGATCGCGCTGCCCAGCGCTGCCCCGGCGGTATCCAGCGGGCAGGGGATCGCGCTGCCCAGCGCTGCCCCGGCGGTATCCAGCGGGCAGGGGACCGCGCTGCCCAGCGCTGCCCCGGACAGTCCCCTCGGTGAAGAATTATTCAGTCCCAACTGCTAATAGTGCTGAGGCTGAGAAACCCCTGCTTTACATGACTTTTTTTCTGTCTTATAATTTAGGCTATCTCTATCCCTATAAGTAATTTGACTGCTTTGACTTTCTGTATGTTTCTTATTGTGTTATTAGATTACAAATTGGCTAATCACATTTAAACTGTTGTTTTTATAGTCCCAGAATTTTAGCACTATATATGTGACTACTTTATCTTAGGGTTCCCTCATGCAACAGACAGTTACTGAGTGTCTAGGAAATACTGGCGTTGCCCCAGGCGTTGAGTGCACAGACATGAGTGGTCCTTGTGCCCAAGCATGGGTACTGCAGTGAAAGAGAAAACACCCCTTGACTTCAGGTAGCAGGAGGACCAGCAGATGATGGCATGTGTGGCACTAAAATGAACTCAGAATATGAACTCCAGGCCCAGGTCCAAATTCCAGTGAGCCAGTCCCTGCTCTCTCCATTGAACAAATAGTGCGGTCCTGCCTCCTGCATCTCACACTTTTTACTCGGCTGCTGGAAATGCCCTTTCTTCGGGTCTCTGCTCTGCTGGATCTTCTGTGCCATACTGGTCTCTGCTCAATGGCACCTTCTCACAGAGGACATTTCTGACCTTGCTGTTGTCTTCTCTAAGCTGCCTCTATCTCACTATCTTCTTTCATATTTCCTATCTGAAATTATCTTCTTCACTTATTTTATGTTCATCTCCACAAAAATGACCTTAGTACTTTTGAAAAAAGCCCTCTAGTCCTTCAAGGTCTTGGATAAAGTGAATTCTGAAGGTGCAGGTGTTCTTACCGAAGCCCACCTCTCCCTCTTGCTCCTTCGAGCCACCCTAGACTTGTTCCTTCAGCCAAACATCCTGTCTTTGAGCCTTTGGAATCTTCTCTCTGCCTGCAATTCTCTCTGTCCACATCCTGCCTAATAACTATTCACCCCTCAGCAGTTATCTTTAAATATGACTTCTTCCACTACCCACCAGGGTTGCTCACCATGTTTCTCTCCAACATTATGTATTCTGTTTTAGTTGCTGGCTCCTGTGGCCTGCCTTTCCTCTTGGCTGCATGCTCTACGAAGGCAGGGCTCTAGTCTTCTGCTCCCTGCTCCCTTCCCAGGGCCTGCTGTAAGATTCACTTACTCCAGCCTGCAGACCTGAAACTGGTTTTTAAAAATTAAAATTTAGTAAAACTTTCAGCAACACTTTTATCTTGTCTGCTTTTCTCAAGAGATATCAACTTTACAACTCACTTCTACTGTGCTTCTGCAAATTGCATATAGACTACATATAAATTTTGCAACAATAACAACAAAAAATGCAAACAAAGTCCTTTGCTAATAGAATAATTTCTAAAGGATATAACTAAATAAGAGATAAAGAGAGCACGAACGTGTAGAAGCAGTCATAATCTCATTAAATTGAAAGAAGACCACAGTTGTACTTCTGACTGAGGTTGCTGAACACACATGAACACCCATGTGAACCACCACACACACACACACACAGAGTTCCGTGTGAACACCTGCACCCCCACACACAGTGTCCTATGTGAACACCTGCACCTTCCCCTCACATAGTTCTATGTGAACACCTGCACTGCCCCCCCTCACATAGTTCTATGTGAACATCTGCACGCCCCCCCACACAGAGTTCTATGTGAACACCTGAACCCACATACATGCACACAGAGCTCTATGTGAACATCTGCACGCCCCCCCACACACAGAGTTCTATGTGAACACCTGAACCCACATACATGCACACAGAGCTCTATGTGGACACCTGCACCTATACACGCACACAGAGTTCTATGTGAACACTTGCACTCAACATGCACACACAGTTACATGTGAACACCAGTACCCCCACACATGTGCACAGAGATTTATATGAACAAGATGCAAACAACAAAGCCCCCAGTCCTTTGGCGAGGCTCTGATGAGAGGATGCATAGACTTGCCACCATATATTCCTCCAAAGTCCTCCCGGTGGAAATGATTGCCTCCCATAACAATCCAGGCAAACTCCAGGACTAGCCAAAGCAGAAACGAGTTATCCTTGAGGATATTAGTTGCAGAATGAATTTTGCAAACCACAGTGTGATGCTCACATTGACCTTCAGGCATTGAATCTGCAGACAGAAATGAACTTTGGCATTTTCTTGGATGAACTGGCCATCCACATTGTTGTTCCTCTATTATTTCACCTTTTTTTTTTTAATCTGAACACCAGAAAGAAAATGTTAACAAAAGTTTGGAGAGTTTTCTCTTTCGAATACCTCATTTAATAAAACTTTCATCATATTTCTTTTTAATCTTTTGCACTTCTTCATGAAAAACATCTGAAACACCAGAGAGTAAAACTTAGCATTCTTAATCTGGATTTAAGAAATTCATAGTCTGAGTTTGGAACTGGAATTTCATTTATATACCAGACTGAATGAAACATTATTAAGACATTCTGAATGTAAAATAGAGAAGATAACCCAATTCCAAGGCCAGCCAAGTCCCAGAGTTCTTAATAAGACCTACACTAATTTCTTGTTTTTTTTGGCCCAACAATATTCCCGCATCTCCACCTTGAGTGGAGGGCTGGGAAACTGGTTAGAACACTCTACCCAGACTAATGGAGTGGATGGGAAGGTTGCTCTGGCTCTGGGATATCTATAAACTAGACTAAAATGTTGATCCATGAGAGTCCTTAGAGATTAGATTCTACATGCTCATGTTACAGTAAAACAGTCACAGAGATGGAAAAATAAATGTAAGCTAGTCACATAGATAGGGCTGAGGTTGAAACGTTTTTTTCCTAAGCATTAGACCCATCACCACCCAGGTTAGCATCTCTTCACTGAATTTCTCTAGTAGTTTTCTCACTTGTCTCCCTGCTTCTACTTTTATATTCTCCACTCAACTTCTGTATGGTAGCAAGAATGATTTAAATGATAACATATTACTATAGTCCAGGGGTCGGGAAACTTTTTGGTTGAGAGAGCCATGAACGCCACATATTTTAAAATGTAATTCCATGAGAGTCATACAACGACCGTGTACGTACAATAAAAATTTGGTGTTGTCCCGGAGGACAGCTGTGATTGGCTCCAGCCACCCGCAACCATGAACATGAGCAATAGGAAATGAATGGATTGTAATACATGAGAATGTTTTATATTTTTAACATTATTATTTTTTTTATTAAAGATTAGTCTGCGAGCCAGATGCAGCCATCAAAAGAGCCATAACTGGCTCATAAGCCATAGGTTCCCGACCCCTGCTCTAGTCCCTTGCAATAGTGTTTCAAGGCAAAAGAAAATAATGTAAGCTCTTGACAGCACTACAAAATCATGTTTGATCTAGCCCCTTCCTTTCTCCAATCATATTGTATTACTTTCCCCTTCTCACCATGCTTCAGCTATACTGTTGCTCGCTCTTCCAATATTTCAGATCTAACTTACCCCAGGGCCATTGCACTTGCTCTTCCATCTGTTTGGATTGCTTCCCTTTTTCTCCTGAACATAGTCAAATTCCTTTTATTCTATATCTTAGTTTAAGCATCTAATTAATTAATCCCTTTTTTAGAGTCCTTGCTATAAGAAAACCAAACTTCCCTCATTAGTATTATTTCTGTTTCTCATGCCTTCTTTTTTTCCTTCATAACATGCACCATATTGTAATTATTTCTGTGATACATTTTTACTCCCTTCCTACAGTTAAACTATAATCCTTGTACCTAGGGTAGAGCAAGGAACAGAGCAGGCATTCAGTTCATCCTTGCAGAATAAAAGCATAAATGTGATTTGAATTCAAAGCTCCAACCTCCCCACCCAATTTATGTCCAACTGTATGAAGATGAAGGTATTAAAAATATTATTTTAATATTTTAGCAGTTTCACCCACTATCAAATCACTGTGTAGCTTAACATAAAGGTTAGCTTTGCTTCGAAAACATTAAGCATGTTGCCCTGGCCGGTTGGCTCAGTGGTAGAGCACCAACCTGGTGTGCAGGAATCCTGGATTCGATTCCCGGCCAGGACACACAGGAGAAGCACCCATCTGCTTCTCCACCCCTCCCCCTCTCCTTCCTCTCTGTCTCTCTCTTCCCCTCCTGCAGCCAAAGCTCCATTGGAGCAAAGTTGGCCCGGGCACTGAGGATGGCTCCATGGCCTCTGCCTCAGGCACTAGAATGGCCCTGGTTGCAATGGAGCAACACCCCAGATGGGCAGAGCATCGCCACCTGGTGGGCATGCCAGGTGGATCCCGGTCGGGCACATGAGGGAGTCTGTCTGACTGCCACCTCATTTCCAAATTCAGAAAAATACAAAAACAAACAAACAAACAAACAAAAAACATTAAGCATGTTTTTACAGTACATAAAAAGAAAACCTACCAAATGTTTTACTGAGAATCATAGAGTTTTAAATTCTGAGAAGGCCTGATCTGTGGTGGAGCAGTGGATAAAGCATCTACCTGGAACACTGAGGTCACTGGTTTGAAACCCTCGGGTTGCCTGGTCAAGGCACATATGGGAGTTAATGCTTCCTGCTCCTCCCCCTTCTCTCTCTCTCTCTCTCTCTCTCTCTCTCTTCTCTAAAATGAATAAATAAAAATATATAGAAAGGTTTTAAAAAATGCTGAGAGGATCCTAAAGATCTTATCTGAATCTTATTTTCTAGATGAAGAAACTATAGCCCAGACAGATGAATTACCACAAGTGCCACAGAACTGCTTACTCTCATAACCTAACACCTGGTCTATTTTGATAATTTTAGTTCTTAAAAAAAGAAATAGAATAAAAGTACTATTTTTTCTAACTTGCATTGAACTCTTATATTACATTTACTGCCATATACCAACAGGTCACACACTCACTCATCACCAACTCCTTGTTCCTTCATAATATGCCAGGTTCTGTACTGCATCTTTTATGTGTTTCACCTTACTTTGTCTTAACTCCTCATGCTTTAGGTAACTTTGTCATAATCATTAAAGAAATAGGAAACTGAGGTTTAGCATGACAAGTCAGTCCCCGGTAAGAAATGACCGGGCAGGATACAAGCTAAGGGCAGATTTGTGCGAAGTAGACGATTGTAAGCCCCCACTCTGCCTCCTTGAATGGTGCTCTCGTGCCTAGAGGAGCGATGTGGTTTTTCAAAGTATTGTGTTTTATTAAAAAAACAGCTTTTCATGTAAGGATCTTTTTATGTAAAGGGATCTTTATGTGTGGCAGAAACAACTATAATACAAAGTCACATTTCAGTCTGCTCCAAGCATGGCTCTCCCTATATATCTCCATAAGTCACAGGACTGGGGAGAATTTCCCCAGAGCACCTATTTTTGTTGCACAGTACACATCTTTATGTAACTGAAAATCACTCAACCACGTTCCAATCATTTGAGTAAAACCCTCTGGCTGGTATCACACCTCCATTTCTAAGGTGAATAAGCTATTCTATACATTTAACAGGTATAAATGTTTATGTGTGTGTGAGAGTGAGTGTGTACACACATAAGTGTGGGAGTAAAATCTGATATAAAAAGAGACAAAATACAGGTAGTTGTTATCTAAATGTTTCCCCTCCCCCATCTTCTGAACTTTTCTCTCTTTGCAAACATAAAGTATTTGCCCAAACACCTTGTTCTGACAGACACTCAGGAGTGCCACTCATCCTCTTTGTCACAAAGCCTTGGAGTCTCCATCTTATGTCCAGTTCTTTGAAGAAATATAACACCTTTATTTCCTTTTGGATCTTAAAAATTAATATTTTTTTCTATCCACTATTCATTCTTTTTTTTTGGAACAATACCTGGTTCTACTAGGAATCATCTCTGTCACCTTCTCAGTAATGTGGTTCTCATGGCCCCAGGTCTGGCCAGAGGTTGACAGTTCCATTCCTAGATCACGGACTGGGTTTCAGAATTGAGCAAGTGACGAAGCTTGGCCTAAGAAACTCTACCCCAGGACTTGTGTGGGCCCACCTGGGAAGCAGGAGTTCTATGTTTCATTGGAACTTTATAACATGGTGGAAAACAGATGTGGAGTAGCTAGTGGCCATCCTCACTACTTCATAGAGAGATCTTTCCTGAAATTGAAACTAGTTAAAGCAACACCAAGAGATGGAGAGGGAGAGGAAGAGCAAAGAGCAGAGTTGGTGAGGGGGACATGACACTGGTCCCTTCAACCTGCCATGTCCCCAGGCAGCTCCATCCTTCCAAACTTTATTTCTTTAACCCAACAATTTCTACCTCCTCCTCCTTTTCTTTGAGTTAAGTGGTTTTGTTTGAGTTTCTATATTTTCAACAAAAACTCTTGATTAATATACTATAGATTGAATATCAATGTTTTAAAGAAATCTTTATTAAAAAAATAAATTTAGTTCTCCTTTCACCAATCTGTGAGTTCATTTTCTAAAAAGCTCATGTATGCTAAATGGCTTCCACATGCTTTCCTAATAATTGTAAAGTGAGGGTTGCCTTTCCTCAACTTTAAATCTACAATAGGTCCTGTAACTGTTGGTGAGTTAGTCTATCACATCTCCCAGAAAATAAAGTTTCCTTTGACCTTCCTGATAGAAGCTTCAGGCTAGAAAAATAATACATTTGGCTGAGAGAGCATTTGTGCCTGGCCCATAGCTACCTGGCCTACTTGAAAAATCCTTTATACTTACAGGAAGCAAATACCAAAGATTGTACTATCAGGGGAATCAGTGCTACAGAGAAACATCAAGGGACTTGACTTGTGAATACATTAAAAATCATCTAACTTTTGGCCCTGACCAAAAGTTGGCTCAGTGGTAGAGCATCGACCCAGTGTATGGATGTCTTGTGTTCAATTCTCGGTCAGGACACACAGGAGAAGTCACCATCTACTTCTCTACCCCTCCCCCTCCCCCTTCTTTATCTCTCTCTCTTCCCTTCCCACAGCCAAGGCTGGACTGATTCAAGCACATTGGTCCTGGGCATTGAGAATGGCTCTGTGGAGCCTCTGCCTCAGATGCTAAAAAAAAGCTCAGTTGCAAACATGGCCCCAGATGGGGGTTGCTGGGTGGATCCTGATAGGAGCTCATGCAGGAGTCTATCTCTCTATCTCCCTTCCTCTCACTCGGAAAAAGAAGAAGAAGAAGAAAAAAGAAAATTATCTAAATTTTGGTCCACATTAGATAGCAGTGAATAAATTTTAATTCCAAGTATAGGAGATGCACAAAATTTTGGAATGTTTTCTTATCTTCTTACTGAACACAAAGATGCCAAATGTGACAAGAATCACTTCAGTACATTAACAGTTTACTTTTCTAAACTTCTAATTGTATTCTGATTCTTGCTAACCCTTCACTGAGGCCCTTCTACAACCCCATTAGGCAATTACTACTTTTATCCCCCTCGTAAACAGGGGTTTAGAGAGATTAAGTAAGAAAGTGATGGAGCAGAGATTCAAATCCACTTCTGCCTGAATCTCGAGGTCTTAGCTGCTTCCATCCTGCCTCACAGCAGAAGGGAGGGGGCTTCCTGCAGCCCGCCTTTCAGCAGTGGGGCAAGGGGCACAGCCTTCGCAGGGTTGGCACGGGGATTATTTCACCAAATGAAAATCTAAGCAACAGGTTCCAGCAGTGCTTTCGGTTTTGTTAAAATCAATTATGACTAACAGTACTAGAAATGAGTGGATTATTGTCTTGAGACTTGTCAAAGTGTTGTCCTTGGGTCAGCATCACCATTGTCTTCTGGAACATTAATAGGAAAACAGAATCCCAGGCTTCACCCTGGACTCACTGAATCAGAATCTGCATTCAGTAAGCCCCCAAGTGATGCAGATGGACATTCAATTTTGGGATAGACAGATGTGGTACCAGCTCTGAAAACGGTCCTTGGACAGCAGCTTCTGCATCAATGGGAGCACATTGTAGATGTAGAAGAAGGAAAAGAGAAAGGGAGGGCGGGAGGGAAGAGTGGGATAAGGAAGAGAAGGGAGGAAGAAATACCTGCATTAGCTGAAAACTCTTACATGCTGATGTAATGGGTATTGGAATTAATGTTAGTTCAGTCAGGCAAGACAGCTTAGTGTAATGAGTCAGTGTCAGCTACTCTGAAAGTTTACATCTTTTTTAATTATCATGATTATCCAGCTGACTGGTTTCCTTTTAACATCAGGAAAGTGCAGGGAGTGTGTGAGTTCAGCAGCATGAGCAGCTGGGACAGCACACCGGTAAGGAGAGCAGAGTGGAAATGTCAATCAGTCAAGAGGTGGATATTTTTAGGTTTCTGGAAGAAAACCAAAGGTCTTGGTCTGACCTCTTCTCCTGGTGTCAGGGTGTCTGGTCTCTCCCCACTATTCATACATTCTTTTCCTTCCTATCCCTTTCACCTTTCACTTCCTTTGCCATATTTTCTCCCAGTGGGGGTTGGGGGGACGATGATAATGCCCACCAAAGAGAGGGCAGGTAGCACAGGAAGAAAATATCTCAAGAATTCTAATATTTAGCTGACTGCCCTCCCTTCCCCCTTCTCAGTACCCATAGTGCGTTAAGTCATGGGCTCCAAGCATTTCCGATCTCTGGTTTGGATCTGCTAAACCTTGAAATGTCAAAGTTTAGGCAACACCTTAAAATATATTTCTTTGTGGAAACTGAAATGGTGCTGTCTCTCTTTTATTTTCTTGTATCCTGACCTGGCTGATTTTTTTTAGAATGTTATCTTAGAAGCCAAAATTTTGGGCATCTTCTTAGAATAAGAAGGACCCATAATAGCAGTCAAATACTTTAGCACATTATTTTTGGAGCTGGTGCTAGAAAAGAGATCAATAGAAGATTCTGAAAAAAGGCCTCGCCTCCCAACACCTCCTAACAGAGTTGGAAAACTTCAGCACAAAGAACAAGTAAAGCGCATTGTCTGGTATGCCAACAGCAAGTGACCACAGTCCTTCTAATGAGTTCATGAGCATGAAAATCTTCAGAACAAAATTATCGTCACCTGTTTATATTCATAGCAGCATCTAGCAATCTTAATAACACCTGACAATTGCCTAGCAGAGATTTATCACATGCTAGCTGTCTTTCCGTTGCAGATAAAAAGAGGAGTCACAGAAAAAGCACTCAGATGGAAAGAAAAGGCAGAATTGGAAAGCTACATACACAGAATAATATAAGGCTTGGATCACTCCACCCCACCCCTTACTTAATAAAATAAAAAAACCCCACTATTTAAACAACCTGTGCAGGGTAGAACAAAATTTCCAGGAGTGAATGCAGAAATCTTAATGTACTCAATTATTCTTTCATAAAGGAAAGTCCTCACAAAGGTGCTGCACAGATTCATTTAAATCTGTGGGGATTGATAGCTTGTCCCGGTAGAGTGGGGGAATTCCTGTGACAACTGTGTTCATGGGCTTCAGGATCCCACAGCTGCACTTCAAATGGTGGCTAACACTTGACTTTTTGTGTAATTCTGAGAGATACTTGAGCTTTTAGAGATAGGTTTCCTCATTTGAAATGATGATAATATACCCACCTTAGCTTCAGTCCAGGACTATATTATTTGAATAAAATCATACATGTTAAGTGCTTAGTGTATACGCATGTGTCCAGTAAGTCTGAGTCGCCGTGTTCTAACGGTCCAGTTTGCACTAAGGGGTGGGAATAAACTTGGATTATTGTGAGGAGAAACTCAGCTTTCTCTTGTTAATGTATTCCCAGGGAAGGAGAATCATTTGCATGCTGGAAGTCTATCACTGAGAAATCTGTTTTTATTGGCACCCAAAGGCCCCTGCACCTTTGACAACATTTATGGGAGAAACTTGAGGATATTAATCCACAGGAGCCTCTTTTGCTTGACTGAGCCCAAGAGTAGATGTACCTTATTAAAGACCAGTCAGGGAGGACTAGTTATAACTTCAAATTATGGTAACAAACCAAATAAAACCACACACTGATCCCTGGGATATGGGCAGCACCCCTGGAGAGAAGGCTGCAGAAGAGAGAAACCACTGGACAAGGCAGCCAGCGTCCTGCGTTCCTCCCCACCCCGCCTGTCCCCAAGCCTCGGGGAACGGAGCCCCCACAGGCTCTGTGTGGACCCCTCATTGTGTGTCTCCTGGAATGCGCCCTGCTCCCAGGACACATCTAATGGTTGGCAACCTTATACTATAGAAATGCAGATTTTCAACCTTACACAAAAGAAACTTCACTTTCCATTGACTGCAGGGACACCATTGTCTCAGGATGTAAAAGTTACCTGAAACCAGTCTTGGTAAGGGGAGAATAACAAAACAATACTGGGTACACCAGAGAGATGTAAAGGTCAAATGAGTTTCTGTTTGTGTAAGATCTTTGTAAACCATAAAAATACACGCCCAATGTCAGTATCATTAATGACCACAGTGAAAGGAGGCAGAGATTGGCTTAGGTCAACCTGTCACATCTCTTTTAGGTAAAAACAGTAGTTTTACTTATTAAATCTTCAACTTTACAACATATGTGATAGAGATCTCTTCAATTAAAGAGTTTTATTTTAATCTCAATTTCATTCTTTTAAGCCAAAAACGAAACTTCACTTTCCACTGACTGCAGGGACACCGTTGTCTCAGGATGTAAAAGTTGGAATGACCCTCCTGGCTGTCAGTTAGACTGCACTACATGAAAAAGATGACATTCCACCTCTATCTCAATTCAGCCCCAACACTGGCCACTTGTTTTTAAAGCTTTCTTTATCACAGACACTTTCTTTTCTTTACAAAGGAAATGTTTTATGTCCTAAAGTGCAGCAGTCAGGCCCATGCAAAAAAAGTAAGAACTTACTGACAGTGTCCGGGAAGCCTAACCTAACAGCGCCATTCAATTTAGAAACTCAAGACTGGGTAATTTTTTTCTTCTTAATATTCAGAAATTTTACTTCCAGATATAAATCCTTTAAGCCGGTTTGTGAAAATCCCGGGAAAGGAGGAGCCTGTTGCTTCTCAGACCTGGCAGGTTCATCACACTGGCTGCAGAGACACACACACACACACACACACACACACACACACACACGTTTTTCCGGTCATGTGATCTTTCTCGGGCCTGAAGACAACCCAGCTAGTTCAGGCTTCACACTGCTGCTCTGCCCAGAAAAGTTTCTCTCCCTGGAGGGACAGATGAAGACATCTTCCTGACACTTTGGAATTCATAGAAATTCCCACTGGGAACTTCAAGGAACTGCCAAACCTTGCCAGTAGTCAAGTGAGAGGGTTTTGGTAGGATACCAGGCCAGGAAGCTAAATCAGCTTTAATCAACAAAAGTTGCCCTTGATGATGGGGAAGCATCTTCACATGAAAGGACCTTTCAGATTAGCTTGATGTTGAAAGCAGCAGGCCAGGTCACTTTGGAGTACACAGCAAGAATGGTGAGAGCATGATTAGATAGCTAGCAAGAAATGATTAAGACAAAGAAAATGAAATCACCACATTAATATCGGCAGAGGAAAATTAAATGGGACACTGAGATCTAAGTGACCAGAGCCTTAGAAAGAGGTTTTGATGTGAATCTTTTAATAAGAGCATCCAAGTTAAACAGAGCCATTATGAAGTGAAAATAAAAATTAGGATTATGGAAATTATACAAAATTGAATTTGTTTTCTGTGTTGAGGACAAAGAAGCATATGAAATTCTAACTTCAATCTTACATCAAAACGCTCCATTTTTTGTGTACATTTTCATATAAACATGCTAATTTTATAGGGAAAGACTTGTTACTATAGCAGATCTTAATATTTATTAATAAAATCTTAACATCTCTTTTTCAGTTTTTTTTTATGGTAAACTAACATGGAATTGTAAGATATATAAAATAGTCAACATGGTGATTTCATACTACCATACATTGTGAAAGAATTTTCCCATGGAGTTAATTAACACACCAATCACCTCACATATTGACAATTATATGATATACTGTTATCCACCATGTTATATATTAGATCCTCATACATATTAATAAACTCAGTGAGTGTGGGGTAGAGCCCAAGAGTCTTAATTTCTAAAAAGCTCTCTGCAATGCATTTTGAATGACAAGGTACTAAGATATCTTTGAAAATATCCTAACAGAGCATGCCCCAAGTAAACTAGAAGGCTTCCAATTGAGGAATGGATCTATGTAACTGTTGTGTGACTCTATAGCCACACAATAAACAGCTCATTTTCCTTGTGCTGTGGCTGTGGCATTATCTGAAGTTTTGATTTGAAATATTCCCTAACACTTAGATTCACCATGACACTACTCAGTTAAACAGAATGGCTATGGTACCATGATAGTTTCTTATTCTTCTGGAAAAAGTATTTAAAAGATATTTTAAAAATATTTAAGGGAATATTTAAATACTTTAGAGTAAACAGAAAGTTGGTGATAGTTTTCTTTTAAAGAGACAGAGACACTAGCATACTTATTATATTCAAAATAGTAAACAGCATGCCATGCACGAGCCCAGACCAATTGGAACCAACAAGTAATAGCAACTTAAATCATGGCAGCTATAATAATCAGTGTATACTAACTAAAGGCTAATCTAGTTTCTGAACCAATTTAGCTATTAATTTTTTTAGGTTGAAATAATTTTATATTTATAGAAAGTTGCAAAGATATTATAGAGGGCTCTTTTAAATACCCTTTACTGATGGTTCAGGAATGGAACAATCAACCTCTGACTGGCCAGGGCTGGGTGATGAGAACATATCACTGAGAAGGTGACAGAGATGATTCCTAGTAGAACCAGGTATTGTCCCAAGAAGAAAAAATGAATTGTGGAAAGGAAAAACATTCAATATTTAAGAACAAAAAGGAAATAAAGGTGATATATTTCTTTAAAGAACTAGACATGAGATGGAGACTCCAAGGCTTTGTGACAAAGAGGATGAGTGGCACTCCTGAGTGTCTGTCAGAACAAGGTGTTTGGGCAAATACGTTATAGTTAGCAAAGAGCTAAAAGTTCAGAAGATGGGGGAGGGGAAACATTTAGATAATAACTACCTGTATTTTGTCTCTTACTATATTAGATTTTACTCCCATATTTAATGTGCATGACCATGCGCGCGCGCGCACACGCACACACGCACACATACACACATATACACATTCATTAAATACATAGAATAGCTCATTCACCTTAGAAATGGGTGTGATACCAGCCAGAGGGTTTTACTCAAATGATTGGAATATGCTTAAGTGATTTCCAAATATATAGCAATTCACATTGTGTTTGTCCTTGTTTTTTATAATATGGGGAGTTTGAAAGAGGCATTTTGTACAATGTTTCTAAACTGGCTTTTTCTGATGTTTGCCCATGGTTAGGCTGGCATTTTGAGTTTGAGGAAGAGTATCTTAAAAATGAGTTGCCTTTCTCATCACATCATATCATAGGGTGCATGATCATCAACATTTTATCATTGGTATATTAACCACCTGGCTAAGGCAACGTCTTCCAGGTTTACCTGCTGTAAAGTTACTGTTTTCACCATTTTTCTATTTCTATACTCTATTCTTTGGAATCAAATCTCTACATTCAGCCCGTACTGTAAGGAAAGGGTCATCACTTTCAGAGAGATCTAATAGTCCCTTTTTTTCCATTGTGTGAATATAAATCATTTCCGCATTAGGGGATTCTAATTGTAGTTAACTCAAAAGGTTATAGTGAGGATGAAATAAAATCATGAGTATTGTGCATTTAGCTCAATGCCTGGCACACAGTAAGTATTCATTTGTCCCTGCATTCATTGATTCAACAACTATTTATTAAGCCCCAACCATGTCTGAGGTGTTATCCTGGGAATCAGGATAAAAAAACACAGTATCAGGCCCTGGCCGGTTGGCTCAGTGGTAGAGCATTGGCCTGGTGTGCAGAAGTCCCGGGTTCGATTCCTGGCCAGGGCACACAGGAGAAGCGCCTATCTGCTTCTCCACCCCTCCCCCTCTCTTTTCTCTCTGTCTCTCTCTTCCCCTCCCGCAGCCAAGGCTCTATTGGAGCAAAGTTTGCCCAGGTGCTGAGGATGGCTCCGTGGCCTCTGCCTCAGGCGCTAGAATGGCTCTGATTGCAGCAGAGCCACGCCTCCGATGGGTAGAGCATCTCCCCCTGGTGGGCGTGCCAGGTGGATCCCAGTCGGGCGCATGTGGGAGTCTGTCTGACTGCCTCCCGTTTCCAACTTCAGAAAAATACAAAAAACAAAAAACAAAACAAAAAAAACAACAACAAAAAAACCCCACAGTATCAGCTCTTAAGAAGTTACCTGTTGACTTGGTTAACACTCAGATGTTAAACAAACATACCAAAAGACATAGCACTGCAAACTGAAATAAATTATTCAAAGCAAGAGGTCAGTGTGCTATGTCAGAAAATTAGATTAATGATGAGATGAAATTAACTTAAACTCTGGGGTAGGGTGGCGGGTTTCAAAGAAGTGCTCTCTAAGCAAGTTATATTTAGCTGCCACCTGAGAGGCGAGTCAAAGTGAGAGAAAGTGTGGACAGAATACGTCCCACAAACAACAGCCGGCATGTGCCCTGGGCTCGATAGACTTCATGGACTTGAGGACCAGGGATAGGGCGGCAGAGTCAAACCTTTTGAGTGAGGGGAGATGGGAGACGAAGCTAGAGAGGGAGGCCTGACACTTTCTATTTATCCAACATCCAACCAAGGAGTGATGCTAAGCATGGCAGTGATGGTGAGCCATCATTATGGAAACCAGGTGAACTTCAGTGTGAAAACAGGCTGGAGGAGGAAAGAGAGATTCAGGAGCTGTGACTACTGCGTCCATTATACAGATTCTAGAAAGAGGTGGGAGGCCAGGAGAGGAAGAAGGGGATGTACCCACTCAATACACAGAAAAACACATCAAGTTTCTAATCCTCCTCTCCTTCCACATCACCTAACTTGATTTATATTATAACTACCTCTCCAGGCTTATCATCCTACAGGCGAATTTGCCATCCTTCTGCCATCCAGTCTCCAAATAACATTCTTCACAATTTTAAGGGCATGTACATTGAACTACATACAAGACTATGTACATTAAAATTAAAAAACAATTTTACAAATACAATGCTTTCAATGATGTCTTTTTCTCTTAGGATAGATACCTGAGTCTTTTTACAGAGCATGCTGTTCATTATCCTAACGAATATTATTCTCTCACAGAGACAGTAATGTGACTTTATAAAGGAGGTAGGTACAGCTATCACCCCACTTTACAAATGGGATAAGTGAGGTAAAACATGTTAGGTAACTCCCAATCTACCTGCTCTGAACAAGTATGACATATTTCCCTACTTAGGGAGTTAGGGTTTGAGAGAAACTCTGGCATTTTTCCATCAGCTAAAGGAAGACATGTGAGATTGAGCCATCTATCTTGATATTAGAACTAGTATTTGGAAAATATTTTCAGGCTTTGATAAATAGTATATATCATAGCAGTTAGAGCTAGTTTAAATGAGAGAATCAAATGAATACTTCTATTTATTGCACTATGTAGACTAGCATTGTGGGTTTAGCTTGCTGCAAGCAGGATTAATTTGGCATTCTCTGATCCATCAAAAAATCTCATTACTCCCTCTGCCTCAATGACACCATGAGCCTTGGTAGAATTGGATCAGACATGAACATTCCAGAAGGTCACTTTCAAAAAACTGGGACTTAGTTGTGGTAGACCCACTGATAGAATCTAGGGTTATTTATAATATTCCTACATACCTTTAGCTTTCTTCCACAGGTGATAACTGTCTATCATAGGACCTCTTTGGTTCTTATATGGATGGATTTTAGCATAGTGTTCAAAGAGCGGCCTCAGTAATTATAGCCCTGCTCCTCACCATGATGGTATATGGGAAAGTGTTTTAGTTAAGAAATTTATGCAAATGGTGTATATTCTAGGTTTAAAAAATTCTTCTGAAATTTGACTGAATTTTAGATAAGCACTAACTTACCTTAATTAAAAAGTATACTTTGAACTTTTCATCTCCACTAACAATCATCTTAGATGGCTCAATCTTGATGTAATTGATTTTCATTCTTTCCTATTTCATTCTTTCCTGTAACTATTTTCTGTCCTTTTCTTTTCCTTCTTCTTTTTCTTTTCCAAGTGAGAGGAGGGAAGATACAGAGACTCCTGCATGTGCCCCAGCTGGCATCCACCCAGCAAAAGCCCTCTGGGGCCAACACTCTGCCTATCTGGAGCCATGCTTGCAACTGAGCTATTTTTAGCACCTGAGGTAGAAGCTCCACAAAGCCATCCTCAGCATCTGTGCTGAAGAGCTCTAACCAATCTAACCATGGTTGTGGAAGGGGGAGAGGGAAAGAAAGAGAGAGAAAGGGAAGGGAGGGGGTGGAGAAGAGAATGGTCACTTCTTCTGTGTGCCCTGACTGGGAATTGAACCCAGGACATCCACATGCCAGGTTGATGCTCTACCATTGAGCCAACCAGTCAGGGCCTCCTTATAACTATTTTCATCATCTCCATCGCACAATCTAATATATGTTGAATTTTCATATCTTTTATCCATGTTGAAAACCTAGGCCTAATATGAACCATATTCATTTATATACAGTATATAGATATATAGATATAGATATAGATTAGATATAGATATAGATATAATTATAGATATAAGTATAGAAATATAGTTTCCTATATAAACTTTCAGAGTTCTGTGGTAATTTTTAAAAAGTTGCCAAATAAGTTTCTAGCTTCTATAAGGTAGGAAGAACTAAGTCATATCACCATTGCTACATGAAAATGAACTTCATTATGGACCTAGTGCCATACAGTAATGATCTTCAATCCATGTCAATTTACACTAGAAGGGGTGAAAAAACTGTTTCAACACTATAACTGTGTTATTGATAACTGACTAGACAGAAAACTGACCTTCTAACTTGATATTGTTGCCCAAAAAAAGTGTCATAATAAAATTTCTCTCATGTGATTTCAGAAAAAAAAAAAAAAGATGTACCATATAGCATTTGTGCCAGCTTTCTGCCACAAAGCTGAAACATGACCCAATCATCACCTACCATGCTTCTCCATGACGATGCTCCAATCTTAGAGAAAACAGCAGCTGAAGCAAGTTAAATAGCAATGCAGAGGAGTAGATAAGTAAAATCAGAGGTAGAAGAACGGAGAGCAGTAAGAAATGATGTTCAGCCAGAGTGGCCAGCTAAGGCTTCCTAAAAGGGCAAGGCTTGAAGTAGATCTTAAGAAATGGATAGGATTCAGTGATCACAGAAGACCAAACAGTCTATTTTGGAAGGAGGATTAAGGCACACAAGAGCAGGGAGATGGGATAAAAGATACAATGATTTGACAAGTATAGCCATTTAAATGACACAGAACACAAGTTATAAATGGCAACCTCAAAAGTTAATTTAATGTTTAATAAGTGCTTTCAATGTCCAGCCATTGCTCTAAATGATTTTGTATGTGTTAGTTCATTTAATCATCACCTCAGGGATGTGAGACAATAATTATTTCCTACACTTTACAGATATTAAGTAACTGGTCAGCATTATAAGGTTAGTAAGTAGTAGAGCTAGGACTGCTCATTTTCAGCAGTTTTAATCCCTTAATGGCCACTATTGTTAACTATTGCCAAAATATGTGTGACTGCCTACCAGGACCAAACAGGTTAACTGTGATACTGTGGATGTCTGACCTGGGACTTGGCAGAGATGGAGACAGAGAGTGCATGCCGCATACAAAATGGGCAGCCACTGCTTCCTCCAGCCTTCTGGGAACATGGAGCTGGTATTCACAGATCTGATTTCCTACAAAAATAATCCAATTGTCTAATTTATGTGTATTTTTAAAAGAATATATGGTCATAATATAGCCTACAGTTGACCAACTTGAGAAATGGAAAGATAAGAAGGGCTGAGATTGAAAAGGTAGGCTAGTATCTGATTATTACAAGTTTATAAATATGGACAAGATGGAGTATGCACAGCTCAAAGCTTCAATAGTAGTCAGACCAATGGAAAAGAAGAAATGCAATCCATGAACTTTATAAGGGATAATTAATTGGATCTATGACAGAAAGAGGGGATTAGGGAAAAGTCAGATCAAGGAATAAGATGAGAAATAACGCCGGCTAAGATTTTAAATGAAGGGATCTCAATAGAAGAAGTTAGCTTCAAGGGTTATTGTTAATAAAATGAATAAGAGAGCATATACTGTATACTACATGAAATTATCTAGTGAGTAACTGAAAAGCTATGCCGTGATTACAAATAGTAAGGCTTTGGAATTGCGCAGACTACTCTCCTGGTGATGGCTTCCCAAATATGTTCTATCAGTGAGTTATTTAACATTTCTTCAGTTTCAATTTCCTAGCAGGTGAATCATGTCACTGCCCTGATATCACTCATATGTGGCTTCCTATCATCCTCAGAAAAAAATCCAGAGTATTTACCTGGCCTATAAGTCCCTGTCCACCTAGTCTAGCTCATGTCCCTCCTACCCTCTCAGCACACTCTATTCACAGAGAACATGCTCTGCTTTTCCCAAAATTGTTTCTTCTTCAGACCCTTTGCTTATACTGGTTCCTATGCCTGCAACATTATCCCCGAGCTCTCACCATGACTTTATTTAGGTCTCTGCTCAAATATCACCTCCCTGGGGCCTTCCTTGCCACCCCTGCTTCTCCTTTCACTTCTTGTCTTTCTCCCCCACCAGAATGCAAGCCTTCGTTTTCTTCATTGCTCTATCCACAGCACCTAGAATACTCTGTGGACTTGAGTGGGCATTCAATGAATATTTGCTGAAGGGTATAAATGAATAGACTAAAAATGCCAAAAGAAGGGAATAATACAATGTCTAAGAGAGAAGTGGAATGCAGATTATATGTGTGAAGCATTTAGCACAAAGCAATAGCAAATGTTTCATAAAAATGTAGCTGAAAATGTTAGGAAATAATAAAATGGGAGCAGAGAACTGGAGATGAGCCTTGGAGTTTGGAATCTGAGATTGTGAACAGGCTTCTGGGCAGTTAACTGTGTAACCACTGTCACCACACACACTCTCAGTGGTCTGTTACCTGAATTCTCAGGGAGACGTCTGAATGTTATCCCGCAAGAAGTTGATTGGTCATGATGGTGTGTTATAAATAAACAATTTGCTTTGTTTTCTTACTTAAAGATAATCTATAAACTGCCACTTGTTGCTGCTTTGCTGATAAATTGGAGATCATGGAATTGTATGGTATTAAATTGAAAGCAGTGAGAAGTTGAAAGAAAGTAAATGCCATTTCCTATTATGTGTGTTGTAGTTCTTTCAAAAATCACCATCACATTACTGTAATAAGACAAATACGTTCCTTTTCTTATTTTTATGTAACTATGCCCTTTATAAATAATACTTGACTTGATAGATCCTTGGCCTGCAGGGTCAGGCTCCAGGGAAGAAGGAAATTACTAGAAAGAATGAAAATAGATCATTTGGGTTTGCCTAATTTTGCTAGAAAATTCCTTTTCTTCTCAAAATTTCTATCTCAATCCCTACTCAAGCAATTTTCATTTTGCCTTAGAGGCTGGTTGCCTGAAAAGAGATAATAGGTGGGAATTTTAAAGTGTGCAAGATATCTTATAACTGAATCTGTCAGTGTTTTGGAAACAGAACTAGTCTTTTGGGAAAAGGAAGTGTTTGGAGGATATGCGATGGAGACCTGTGCATGCCTAGTATTGAAGTCCACCCTGGAGTGGGTGATCCACGTTTGACACTGGAGGGGACTCACTAAGCACCAAACAGACCTCCCAGTCAGGCGCCACGTCCAGGCAGCCTCCAGTTATTCTGCTCCTTTAAATCTGATCGGGTGCAAGGGATGCCAGGAGGGCTTTCCCTTTTCAGTTTTCTCTTCCTTTTGGTTCTTCTTGCTCATTGTTGGGCAGATGAAATATATTATGCTCACTTTGTTAAAGATGGTGCTGCCCACGTGTGTTGCCCAGGTGATATTAATGTGTTTTGGGGGAAGGCAGGATCCTTGTAGCCTGGGGCTTGGTTTTAGGACTAAGCCTTTCCCACCCTTTTTGATGTGGGGTGGTGCAATCCCACCATGCCTTAGATTAGTGACTTTGTATTAGAGACTTCCCTGTTTTGTATTAATATATTGGATTAAAGGTTTTGATTTCTACACTATAAAATGGGGGCAGAACGGGAGCTTGCTCTCTCTAGGTTCCTGAGATTAATATTAGAGGAGAGAGAAGAGAGGAGAGCAGAGAAAGACCACATGGAGGAGGCCAGGAGAGGCAGCCAAAATGGTGGAGTGTTGAAGGAAAAGCCAGTTTGTGTAGAGTTTGTGCAGGGAGAAGGAAGGAGATGGGGAACAGAGGTGAATAAGGCTGGTGAGCTAGAACCCTTTGATTCTAGGAAACTCGGAATAGTCAGTAGCTTTGTGAGCACTGAATGTAAGTGGGTTTTGGAGGCCAGTGTGTGTTTTTACTTGCCCGCCAGGTGCAAGCTAGAATTAAAGATTATGGCTCGCCAGTTCATGGCTCTGTTGTTTCATTACCATCTGTCCGAATCCAATGTGAACCCGCATGGGCTAGGTGGCTGTGATGGAGGCCATGGCAATGGGCCACACACTCACTGTCCTATGTTCTCCTCACCTGTGCCTGTCAAGTCCAGCTTTGGAAGAGGGGTGGTGGAGGACACCAAGTGGTTCTGTCTCCTCAGCAGTTATTTCCCCATTTCAGTTGATAAAACCACTATTTCCTCTGAGAACCTCCTCTGCTGTTACACAGGGACAACTGCAATTTCAAGCCCCAGCAGCTGCAATTTTCTCAGGGATGGTCATTTGATCCAAATCAAGTAATTGAGACTTAGTCTCAGAACTGTTACTGATTGATACAACCGGGTAAAGACCCGTGCTCTCAAGTAGAATTGCAGAACTAGTGGGGTTGAGTCTGGAACTCCCAAAATATCCTGACTTGATAGGAAGGTTCTGCTCAGTAGTGATACCCACAGTCAGGGACAGGGAGAGATCAAGTCCCGATGACATGATCGAGATTCTGGATCTGGTTTTAGTTCTGGGTTATTTTAGCCACTTGAGTTACTACATTTCTTTTGGTGCTTAAGCCTATTCAGATTGAGTTTTGGAAGGCTTGCATGTGGGTTTTCTTCTGATTTAGTTACACCAACTTCAATAAGATGGTTACTTTGATGTCTGAATTCAATCATTTGATAAACTTTTTTTTTTCCCCAAGTGATTTATCTCATCCTTAATCTTTTCTCAATAATTTAATTTTATTTCTAGAAACATCAAGCTTAAGGCAAATTGAAATCTTTTACCCGCTAATGATCTAAATTATTTAGCTCTATCAAGTGTTTCCACTTAGTGGGTCCTTTCAGGGTTTTGTATTAACCGAACTGGGAATTTCTCAGATTTAGAAAATAAGTAGCCCTACCATCAGATTGTACAGATACATTTATTAAAAATTATTATAATGAATATGTTTAGTAATTTACAATAATTTTAGCTTTTATTTTTAATAAGTATGCATTGAAAGTCAGTTATGTTCTGACCCTGGCCAGTTGGCTCAGCGTTAAAGCATCAGCCTGGAGTATGGAAGTCCCAGATTTGATTCCTGGTCAGGGCACACAGGAGAAGACACCATCTGCTTCTCTACCTCCCCCCTCCCCCCCCCTCTCTCTCTCATTAAAGCCATGGCTTTAATAGTTGGAGCAAATTGGCTGGCACTGAGGATGGCTTTATGGCCTTGCCTCAGGTGCTAAAATATCTAGTGCCGAGCAATGGAGCAATGCCCCAGATGGGCATAGCATCAACTGGTAAGGGTCTTGATGGGTGGATCCTGGTCAGGGTGCATGCGGGAGTCTGTTTCTCTGCCTCTCTGCTTCTTACTTAATTTTAAAAAAAGTCAGTTATGTTCTAAAGGTTTACATTCATCCTGGTATCAATGTCCATGTCTTAAAAGGATCTTAAAATTAGATATATATATTTTCCCCAATAGTTTTGCAACCAAGTACTTTAGATGGGGGTCACCCTTAATTCTACCCTTTAGCCAATAGTGGTTTGACATTCAAGTTATCTTCAGTTTATAAAGGGTATAAATCATAGCCTGAGAATTTGTCATTTTTCCAAAGTTACACAGCATTTCTTAACAAGAACAGATATCCCCCCCCCCCCGCCCCCACACACACACGAAAAAATAATCCGGCTAATTGATTTGGGCTCAGTGCAAACCTCTATAGAACTCAGAGCCCAAGATGACTATCAGAATCTGTAGCATGAGAAATTTCCAGTGTCTTCAAGCAAAAATCACCAGGACATAGACAAGGCTCTAAATCCATTCTATTTGAGGAGGTTGGCTGGAGTTGACAGATCTGGATCTAGGACAAGTGTTAGATCTGGTGACATTCTAACACAAAAAAGTAATTCCTGCATATATCTGTTTTTGTTTTTATCTTTAAACCAGGAGGAAAAGAAATTAGAGAATTCCTAGCAAAAATAAAGTGCCTCTTTCCAGGATGCTTATAAAAGAGAGATTTAGTTAGTATCTGAGGGAGTATTCCAAGTGGACTTTTTTCAAGATTATACACAACAGAATTTTCTTTGTTTCTTTGTTTCTTTCTTTTTTTTTTTTTTTTTTTTGTATTTTTCTGAAGCTGGAAACAGGGAGAGACAGTCAGACAGACTCCCGCATGCGCCCGACCGGGATCCACCTGGCACGCCCACCAGGGGGCGACGCTCTGCCCACCAGGGGGCGATGCTCTGCCCTTCAGGGGCGTCACTCTGTTGTGACCAGAGCCACTCTAGCACCTGGGGCAGAGGCCAAGGAGCCATCCCCAGCGCCCGGGCCATCTTTGCTCCAATGGAGCCTCGGCTGTGGGAGGGGAAGAGAGAGACAGAGAGGAAGGAGAGGGGGAGGGGTGGAGAAGCAGATGGGCGCTTCCCCTGTGTGCCCTGGCCGGGAATCGAACCCGGGACCTCTGCACGCCAGGCCGACGCTCTACCACTGAGCCAACCGGCCAGGGCCTTTTCTTTGTTTCTAACCACACGTATCTTTCAAGATCCAGGGAAGGGAAAGGGAGGAAGGAGAGAGAACCAGGTAAGAGGTACATAGGGTAGTTGGAGTTTTTAACAATGATAAAATAATAATTCATATTCATTAAAATTTAATATATGCCAGGCATTTAGGTAATCATTTTCTGTAATTTCATTTCATTCTTACATCAAACCCATAAATGAGGTAGGAATCTTTATCATGTGGTGTTTAACTGATAGAGAGATGGAGGCAACAGAAAGCTCAGAATCAGCAGGGCCAGAATTTGAACTCATGCAGCCTAATTTCACGTTCTAATCTTTATTATCCTTCTGAATCCTCAGAGTTACCGAAACTTACCCCCATTTGACATATGGGAAAAATAAGGCTTTGCCCGTTTTCAAAGACTTTACTCCTAGCTGAGATGTGAACCAGTCAATCTGAGCAGAAACCAAGGTGTGGTACCACTTTCACTGCTATGCAGAAGAACAATCCTCCTGACACGGGGACAGTGCCCTGTCGCTTGGAAAGTCTTCCACCGTATAGTCACATTTCATACAGATCAGCTAGGTTTAGCGTTATTAGTTCATTCTACAGAAAGAACATTGATATGAATAGAAGGAAAACAAGTTAACCAAGATTATCCAAAACTCTTTTTCTTGATTCAATTTTGTTTCCTCAAGAAGGTTGGCAACACTTGGGAGGTTTATCTGTGTACTGTGAAGGCAACAGATGCCTGGGGTTTGGGAGCATTGCCTTAGGAAGGAGTGTGAGGTCCCAAGCCACACTAGGCTAATTTCATTATCTTATAAACTCCACATCAAGGTACAGAAATGGAGCCAAAGAGCAACGGAGAGCACCAGACACAGTTGTTGACTCTAGAGATAGAGCAGGGAATAAAGCACACAGGTTCCCACTTCCTGGAGAGCTTCCATTACTGGACAGTATTCTGTGTCAGGTTCTTTAAATCCATGCCTTTGTCTTGCCATCTTCCCTAGATGAGCCCTCGCGAGGTTCTCATAAAATAACCACATATTTACACTTGCTTCCAAAAGACCAGCTATACAGTTCACAAAACAGGAAAACAATAAATTCTAACCCTCCGAATGAAGTAAAGCAGGTTTAGAGGAGGAGGCTGCTCAAGGTCATTCAGCAATAATCAGTAGAGGAAGCAAAGCAATTCATCTAATTTTTCCTCTATCTGTAAGATATTCTATTTGCAAAAAGGGCCCAAGTATTAAGTGTTTATGAAGGAAAGTAGAACTAAAGAAAAAAAAATCCTTTGCCAATTCCCACCAAGCAACATATAGCACTAGGTGACCCTCTTGTTCACTTTGATTTAATATGTGACGTCTAAGCAATCCTCCATGAAATGGAAAGTAGCACATTACAAATATAGGTAAATTGGGCTGTGACATGTTAATCACAAATAAGTCATTACTACAGGGCAGGGTCTAGGGAAACAGCCTATCAAGATTCTTAAAAGGAATTAGAGGCTTGATAAGTAAAAAGGTCATCATTAGCTACATGACCTTTGTTAAAAATCAACATGTATCTGGTAGAAGTTCTATTATGTACAAATTGAATAAAAAGGAACAAAAATACATTAGATGTTCTGGTTGTAACTATTGGAGTTTAGGGTTGTGTTCTGTGTTTCACTCTAAAGTACTATTTTTCTTTGCACCAATTGATTTGTAAGCTGAAAAAAAATTTCTTAAAAGCCATGAAAGAATTGACTTTGCAACATAGTTTCTTCCATTACATACCAGAGAACCTTAAGAATAAAATTACAAAATAAAATAAATCATATTTTTGTCCAAAACTATCCCCAGAAGATAATTGTGCTGTGTGAGGGTAGGAGGAAAAATAACACCAACTACTGTATTCTTTTTTCTTCTATTTAAATCTGTAAAAAGCAGACATTACTGATTTTTCACTCTTTCCAATAGGATCTAACAGAAAAACCTTTTATATAAAATGGGAAATTTTTGCCTGATCAGGTGGTGGCGCAGTGGATAGGGCATCGGACTGGGATGAGGAGGACCCAGGGTTGAAACCTCGAGGTCGCCAGTTTGAGAGGAGCTCATCTGATTTGAGCAAGGCTCACCAGCTTGAGCCCAAGGTCGCTAGATTGAGAAAGGGGTCACTCACTCTGTTGTAGCCCCCTGGCCAAGGCACATATGATAAAGCAATCAATGAACAACTAAGGTGCCACAAAAAAGAATCTATACTTCTCATCTCTCTCCTTTCCTGTCTGTCTGTCCCTGTCCATCCCTCCCTGACTGTCTCTGTCTGTCACAAAATAAATAAATAAATAAATAAATAAATAAATAAATAAATAGGCAGTTTTATGAAAAACCTAAGTATTATTTTGCAAGCCCAACCACTGACCTAACCACTGTGAAGACATGAAATTTCATATTCTTGTTAAAAAAAAACGCCAAAAATATTCAGTAATGGTTTACATTTGTGGAGGTCTTCCCCCTTTCAATCAAAGAAAAGAACAAAATATCCACTACAGAGCTGACTTTACAGCCTCAGAGCTTTCTTCGGTAGAGGTAAATATAGCCAAAACTCAGAATTATTTAATACTTCTTACAGTTCTGTGTTCATGGCTAAGTTGCTTTCTGTCTATGTGCAACACGCCTAAACTAAAACTAAGAGGTATGTTTGCTTTTTTTCTTGGTAGTACAAATTAGTAAGACACTGTCCATGATTCTTTGTAAAAGTGCACAGCAGCTTCAGAAAGCATATAGACTGTAAAGGAGGGTACAACGAATAATGTCTCTCTCCTTTATTTCCTATCTACCTTGCTCCTTTCCTAAGCACAGTGACAAACACTGAACACTCAGATTCTGGGACATACATGTGTAGGTCTAGGTCACAGAATGGAGCCTGCTCGCCATGTGGTCATTGTGCTTCTCTCTGTGCAGCTGGAGCAAAACAGAAGGGTCATGCAATGTTCTGAATAATGCATCTTCTGGCATATCTTGTTTCCCTGTGCTCTCAGATAGTTGACCTATGACAGCAGCGTGAGACTCACATTTGTGTTCAAGAGAAAGGGAAAAATCTGTTTGCCTCTAGTCAGTAAGAGTTCTGCCTTACTATTTTGCACATGCTCAGCTGCACATGAAGGGCTACTATGTTCTTAAGCAACTTTCCTTGCTCATCTATTCCATAAAGTGGGGTAGGATAGTTGAAGAGAGAATATGAGTATTCCTACCTAGATCCTTTGGTATACAATCACCAAGAGCATCCCGTTGCCTCCATCATTTTAAAAAGCATAGTAGATACAGCACTAAACTGGCAGTCAGAAGATGGGATGTTCTACTCCCAGCTCATATGCAAACCTGGGCAGTATCTCTGTAATACTCTTTTGCCTCATTTGTAAAATCACCCATTTTACAAAAGAGCTGCTGTGAGCATCAGATTTTAGAATGCATAAGAAAATCTGTTAGTTGTAAAACACTACTTATTTGTAAGGTACTATGATATATTTTAAAAACAAATCATTACCAATGAAACCATCTGTCTTTTCATCAATGAATGTGTCAATGAGGCATCACTGGGACATGGAGGCTGCAACTTGTACTGACTCATTGTCAGAAGGATTCAGTTGATCAGTTGACCATTTGCTCTAATGGCACAAAAGAAGCAGATGGACTGCTTTCTTACTTTGACTAATCCTGTTAATTGTTTTGGCAACTAAGCCTCTGGGAGATTAGAAGTTACACTAAGCACTACTGAACTCTTCTATAGCGACTGACAACTGAAAGGCATAGGCCCATCTTCAAGTACCAGTATGTTGTCACCATGGTTACTGTTTTTATTTGGTACTGGGTTGAGGTGGGGTTTAATGCACACAGAATTTAGATGCCATTCCTGGGAAGAGTTGAAGATTGGAAAAAATATCTTTTTACCAAACATTAGGGAAGAAAGAATAGTATCTCTATTACCATAAATTGGAAGTTTAACACAACTAACTGAGCAATAGAAACTTAGGCACCTTAATTATAAACAACTGTCTTAGGAATTGTCTCGTGTTCCAATAATTCACTGACTAACTTTCAACATCAGCTTAAATCAGTATGGTATTAAGTCTTGGTCCTTACTTTCTTCTTTATTATATTTGTCAATACTAAATTCTTTACAAATGCAAAGTAAGATAAAAGGGAGAGATAAAAAACTAAGACAACGCCTCACTTCCCATTTGATTTATGTGCTCATAAAAGTTAATTTGGTTCCAAATAAGTATGAAATACCAAATTATGTAATGTGTTATGCATACATAAATTAAAGCTCTATTGCTGGACAATCCACTTGAAGGGCATATGCTAATTAAATTGGCTGTAGGTCTTGCTTCCTGACCTAACATTTGGCATCAAGTTGCTAATCTCTGTTCAGAGAAAATCCAGAGTATCTCCTCTCTCTAGTGCACATAATGATTAGGGAAAATTAGCTGGTATAATTAACAAGGTACATAAAAATAACAAGTTCTCAGCCTAAAAGAGGAAGTTTCTCCTAGATTGCTGTATGTTAAAGCCCAAATGGTAGTAATTGCTACCTGCATCTGCTATTTCATTATTATTATTATAATTATTATTATTATTTTAGATTTTATTTATTTTAGAGTGAGAAAGAGAAGTGGGAGAGGAGTGGGAAGCATCAACTTGTAGTATTGCTTCTCGTATGTGCCTTGACCAGGCAAGCCCGGGGTTTCAAACCAGTGACCTCAGCATTCCAGGTCGATGCTTTACTCACTGTGCCACCAAAGGTCAGGTTAGGGTTCTTTTTAAGTTTCAGTAGCCAATCCCTTTGATATAGTAGGCAGTTAGACAGATATGAGAAGAGGAGGAATGATAGGCCAGATATAAAAGGTCACCAGGGTGGAAAGCCTCAGGTGCCTAGCAATGGGCAAAACTAGGAAACAAGTATCGTAGGGTGGGACTTCACCCACAGGGTGACCTTTCCTCCCCTAGCATATCACTGGTCATGTGGTTTAGACCCCATGACTCTTCATTTCACTGCTCATACTGTTTAGACCCCCTGACTATTCATATCACTGGTCATGTGGCTCAGATCCTCCACTCACCTTCCCTCCCCTGGCATGTAGCTAGTCATGCAACAGACACCATTAAAGGAGGAAAAAGGGGGCCAGAGGAGAACCTCAAAGAACTCTCATACAAGACCTTGCATGACTAGTTCCATAAGCATTAAGCTCTCAAGACAATGAGGTTCTGGTCCTATAAGGCCAGGAGCCACTGCCATGGCCATGAAGATTCTCACTGGATTTGGGCAGATGGTAAAGAAACTGTGGAGCCAGGAGATGGTGGATCATTCTATTTATTAAAATCTCATGATGGCAGACTAGCAAACAGGCAGAAGACTGCTTCCCTTTCTCACTACAGACTCATAGACCCCCACCAGCCTCAACAGGGCTCCCAAACCCCTCAGCACTCTCTCTCTCCTTCTCTCTCTCTCTATCTCTCTCTCTCTCTCCACTATCCTCCTAAGCAGGCTGGGACAAAAAAAAACCTTCTCCAGTAAACAATAGCAAACAATGGCCCCTCCCAAGCAGGAAGGCAGTCTGCAGTTTGCAATGTGCCGCCCTGAGGGCAAGCAGCACAGCCTTCCATAGACCACACACATGGTGCTGCCCAGGCCAATACAAAATATAAGTGAGCAAACCTAAACATACCTGTTTCACACTTATTTTTCCAACAGGTTCCCATAAAATAATGTAAGAAATAAAGTTTCGGGTCTGTTGATCAGAGAGACAGAGTTTTGGTTAATCTAGAGATCACATCTAGACCAAAGTTGTATTTCAGCTCCAGACTCAGAAAAGCAGAAAAACCAAGTGAAATTACATCATGGCTGACATCAGGATCAGCTGCAATAACTATGACTGCCTACCCTAGTGCCAGCTAATCAGTAGAAACCATGACCCTGAAGAGACACACCTAGAAAGCTAATGAACACTCTGTTGAAATTCTGCCCTGAGACCCACCCACCCCCTAAAACCCTTTCTTTAGAAAACAGATAAAACTCACAGGACGAAGGACTCTGTGCATGCTCTCCCTCTCATACCTGTGTCTTTCTTTCCCCTTTCTTGCCTCAAGCCTCGTGCCCTTACTTTCATTCTCCTAACTTCCAAGGGCCCTTCTGTTACCTCTGTAACTTGTTTTACTGAGTCCACACAGCCCAACCGACTAACTTCTACTACTTCTGTGACATTATAAATTCATTTTCTCTTATAATTAGAGTACTTGGCTCGAAATTCTTTCTCAGTGAATCTCAAGGACTGAGGTCAAAGTTTGCTGGTTATATTTGGTGCTACTCAGCATTAACACCTTGACACTCTAATCTCCTGCTGAAGTTCATAAATCTTTATATTAAATGTTCTTTTTCAATTACTGTGTAATTTCTCCTTTATCATTGGACCTGAATAAAACAATATCTTTTGGTATAGTTTTTATTTTTACGAGATTAAGGAATATATTTGTGATTGAATTAAAATCAAAAAGGAAAAATTTTTAAGCAAAAAAAAAAAAATGTGTAGGTAGGAAAAATACAGATACCAATTATGTGTTTATTATGAAATAATTTGCCTCCAAAATGTTATGAAGCACAGTCATACCACATAAATCCATATATATATATATGGTAGTTACTTCTATGGCAAATAGATAATTGGATATATATATATATCCAATTATCTATTTGCATTGGATATGTGGATAACATTTAAACCAAAGCAACTGGGGGTCTAATAGCTAGCTACCTGAGACTCAGTAGTCTATGTTATGTATTCTGTCTTATAATGCTAACATATGCTTGTGATATTATTCAATGATTTACTGTTTAGTGAACACAATCTAACTTTGATTAGAGCCACTAATTCATCTCTGAGATTTCCACTGTGGCCACATTAAATTCAGCACATGTGTTATGAGCTCCTATTGATGTGCTGTTAATAATCCTCCACAAAGGATTCCATAATCATGATCTCATGAGAAAGTGCTACATTCCCAGCATAACTCTGCCAGGAGGTCCAAGGCAGCAATTTAAGTGATGACACCCTGCATGAAGCCACACTATGTGGCCAGACAGGGATAGTCTAATGGACACTTAGCTTGAGAAATAATTAAAATTTGTTTTAAGATGTACATGTTCTCATGAATAATATAAATTCATTTTGCATGTGAAAGACTGCAATGGAAATATTTGGTGCAATAGAGATGTTTCAACAACTTCACTCTGTCATGTTTTACTATCATGTGCTTGGTTAGCTAATATCAGTCTCTTGAGTAGGCTGAGCCTATTAACATCTCCTTTCAGTATTTCTTGTTGTTAGTATAACTCTGTCACTGAGCACATCATCAAATAATGAAAGGTAGTGAGTGTAGTTGGTCATACCCCAGTACTTTTATTTCTATAAGAAAGCCATTTTCTAATACCAGTAATGAGTTATTTATTTATTTATTTACTTACTTATTTTAATTTATTTTTTAATTTATAGGAATGACATGGCTTGCCAAACCATACAGGTTTCAAGTGTACTACTCAATATAGTAATGAATATTTTATGATTTTATTCTGAATAAGCTGGTTTGTTGAAATATATTTTTAAACTATGTTATTAAAATTCAAGTATAACCAAAACAATCTTTACATTTTTAAACAAAAATTTAGAATATTAACTCATATACCCTGAGGAATTAAGGGTATGAATAATTAAGTAGTAGACTAGCTGAGATTTTACTATGTTTTCTTCTAGGATTTTTATGGTTTCAAGTATTATTTTCAGACTTTAATCCATTTTGAGTTTATTGTCTATAGTGTAAGTAGACTTCATAATAAAATGTCCATGTCACCCAAAGCCATCTAGAGATTCAATACAAGTTCTATGAAAGTACCGATAGTGTATTTCACAGAACTTAAACAACTATTGTAAAAATTTATATGGAATCACATATAAGACCTTGAATAGCCAGAGCAATCTAAAGAAAAAACAGCACAGCTGGAAGAATCATGCTATTTGGTATCAAAGTATACAAGGACATAGTAATCAAAACAGTATGATCCTGGCATAAAAAATAGTCATCTAGATCAATGGAACAGAATAGAGAGCCCAGAAATCAACCCATGCCTATATGACCAATTAATAGTTGACAAAGGAGGCGAGAGCATACAATGTAGTAGTAATGCCAGTCTGTTCAATAAATGGTGTTGTGTAAATTGGAAAAGTATGTGCAAAAAAAAAAAAAATTAAACTAGACCACCTTTTTACATGTACACAAGTATTTAGTCTTTATTGAACATCAACATCACACAACAGGATGAATTGGCATAGGAGTGTGGTATTGTGGTGGTTTTAATATTAAAAATTATAGCTGTATGTTAATCAAGCTTCCCAGTGGCAAATTCCAAAAAGCCAACACAAACCAACTTAAACAAATAAGGGAAATTTATAGTTCTGTTACTGGAAAAGTCCTAGAATCATTCTAGTTTTAAAAATGGCTATAAGATACTCAACCCATGTAATAAGGACATCATCTCTTTGCCATAACTTAGCTCTACTTTTCTCAGCTTTATCTTCACTCTAAAGAAGTTTCAGTGTATGTGGTGGTTCTTCAAAGTTCCACATGTATACTCTACTAGCATTTAGTGCAGCTGAAAGATAGTCTCTTTGCTAGGGTACCAGGTATAAGTCTCACTGGGCTACTCTGGGTCACAAGAAACCTGACTGGTCAGGTATGCTTTATCTACAAAGCATGGGGTAGGATCATCAATACAACATCATAAAGACTCCTCAAAATCTTTGTAGAAAATGGAAATAGGTGTTGGAAAGACATAAATAAAGTTCTCTATTTGTAGCAGTTACTATTTATTTTAGCCAAGAACTAACTTATAAGGCAATATTTAATCTATTCCTTAGAATCATTATATGTAATTTACAGATAAGACAGTTGGTGTTCAAAAAAATTAAATAACATGCCTAGGATTTCTTAACTGGCAGGTGTTAGAGCTGCTATTAATATAACAGAGTCAAAGTAATTATTCCTGAGGACCCTAGCCTATTAAGACATGATCTCTAAAATGCTTTCTGTGACTAATGTGGTGAGATATGGGAGGGAAAGGTGTTTAACTCAAAACGATTCACTCAGCTTGACTTGAATAAAATAAGATTTCTACCTATCTAGCGGAACTCAAAGTCTGTCTACAAGATTGCCTTATTTGATTCAGTAAAATACTTGAGACTCTCACAGAGGCAGCAGAAACACCCCTCACCTTGAACTGAGATGAAAACCCATCTAAGAGCCTCTAAGAGCAAGACTGTCAAAACTTCACAAAGTGTGTGTGTGTTGGGGGGGGGGGCACATATACATATATGCACACACAAGGTGGAATAGGAAGTTAGGAATTATTCAAATGTTTATCTGAGACAATAGTGTTTATCTGTGCTCTTCATTCATTCATTCAAGTGTGTTTACTGAGCATGGAATTCAAAGCAAGTTGCACAAAATTGACATTAAATATACATTACTTGAAATAAAAGTGACTTGCTTTCCCACTTTGCCTTTAACCATGTAATTTTCAGAGACTGAATAGTCAGAGGAATCTAAGAACATGTACTGCAAATACCAATTATGCTGGAGTTTGGCGGGGAGGGTTGATAGTGGTATGGGGGGGAGATTAGTTTCCCAAGACTGAAAGTAAAATGTGGGAAAAACTAACAGTGAAAAATGTAGCCAAGGATGATTTTATATGGGAAAGCCAAGCAGAGCTTTGGTGGGCCAAGTTAAAGTTATAAAAAGAGAATCTAGGACAGTGTCATTTGTGAATGAGTCAGGAGCCAATCATTTTGAAAGTAAGAAAAGGCTAACTATGGCTTCCCAGCATGTTAGAAGGGCTTGTTTGTTGTTGTTGTTGTTCTTGTTGTTTCTTACTTTAATTACACCCAGAATTGATGAATCTTAAATACTTTAATATGAGTTTGCACTGACAATTTTATTTCCAGAAGAGAAGACACTCAACACGTGAAGGCAGCATACATCTTTTGGGACTTTAATGTGAGAAAGACTTTTACATCTGTTTGCTTGAAAACCTGCCATAGAAGTAACTACCATCTGAGAACTCTGTCAACTTCTCTAATCATCCACGAAGTCTGCATCTAGCTCCTTGCTGTAGGAGGCCAATTCCAAATGTAGTTTCCAAACACTTGCCAAAGCTGTTCTTTGATTTCACTCTTAAATGCCATACATAGTGCGGAATCTGTTCAAGAAATCACCACCCCAGCCAATAACCCACAGAAACCTCAGCTGCTGGTTTATCTGTGTGCACGCCCCCATCCAGTGATGCTGTATAGAGGTGCAGAGATCATCAGCAAAGCCATCCTTGGAGCAGCGAGCCAGGCGATTGACTCTAAGGTTCTTCTGGCTGGATTCCACAACTATCAGGGCTTTCCAGACACTCTTAGTCTTCTCTTTTTTGTCTCATTGTTTTCTTATCAGTAAAATGAGAATGATTTAGTGTTCTAGGCATAAGGAATTAGAGTGAGCATAAAGATAAAAAAAATTTACAGGGAGATTTTTTTGTGCCATATAACCTCTGTTTTGTCATCCTGGGAGTCATAGTATAGGAACACTCCATAGATCCCTATTATATTGGTTAAAAATTACCACCTTTCAAATGTACAGAGGTGGGATAGAGATTAATAGTTACTTGGGCTGAGGGTGAGAAGACAGAATGACTTCAGATAGGCATGAAGAATTTTGGGGGGATGATGAAAATGTTCTAAAATTAGAGTTTGGTGCCTGACCAGGCAGTGGCGCAGTGAATAGATCCTCCATTTGGGACCCCAGGGTTGCTGGCTTGTGCACAGGTCAACTGGCTGGAGCCCAGGGTCTCTGACTTGAGTGTGGGATCATAGACATGACCCCATGGTTGCTGGCTTGAGCCCAAAGGTCACTGGCTTAAAACCAAAGGTCACTGGCTTGAGCCCAAGGTTGCTGGCTTTAACAAGAGGTCACTGGCTCAGCCAGAGCCCCCCAGTCAGGGCACATGAGAAAGCAATCAGTCAACAATTAAAGTGATGCAATGAAGAATTGATGTTACTCATCTCTCTCCCATCCTATCTGTCTGTCCCTGTCTGTCCCTCTCTCTGTCTCTCTGTGTGTCTCACTAAAAAAAGTAAAATAAAATAAGAGTTTGGTGATGGTTTCACACTCTGAATTTACTAAGAATCGTTAAATTGTAAATTTAAAACAAATGGATTTTATGGTATATAAAGTAGATCTCAAAGCTGTTAGCAAAAATAAGGATTACGGAATGGGTGGATTCTTTGAAATATGGTAAAGGAAATATAATAAAATGTTAAGCTAGGTGTTCGTAATGTGTGTACAAGCTAGATATTGGTAATGAATGTTCATTGTAGAATTTCTGTAGCTTCTGGGCACTTAAAATGTTTATAAAATGTCATAAAATATATATGCACAAAGATTGGCATCTCTAGGTTTGCTGGAAAAAACTGAACCTCCCACTTTTTACATTTCTGTGTAAAGATAAAAGATAAAAATACACACATATAGGCCTTGGCCAGTTGGCTCAGTGGTGGAGCGTCGGCCTGGTGTGCGGGAGTCCCGGGTTTGATTTCCAGCCAGGGCACACAGGAGAGGCGCCCATCTGCTTCTCCACCCCTCCCCCTCTCCTTCCTCTCTGTCTCTCTCTTCCCCACTCGCAGCCAAGGCTCCATTGGAGCAAAGTTGGCCCGGGCGCTGAGGATGGCTCTGTGGCCTCTGCCTCAGGCACTGGAACAGCTCTGGTTGCAGCAGAGTGATGCCCTGGATGGGCAGAGCATCGCCCCCTGGTGGGCATGCTGGGTGGATCCCGGTCGGGCACAAGTGGGAGTTTGTCTGACTGCCTCACCATTTCCAGCTTTAGAAAAATACAAAAAGGAAAAAAAAATACACACATATATAAACAGAAAGGTAAACAAACAAACCCTTACTGTCTTTGAGAAAAATACACTAAATAGGGTAAGATACTTGTGACTGGAAATGGCACTCAAGAAATAGTGAATGAATGACGCAGTGACTGCTCAGCTGCTGCCACATCTCCCGAGCCCCTGAGGACTTTACAGACATTAAATTCAGTTGTAAAAAGCTGTTTGGGGAGGCATTATAAATATCTTCATTAAATAGAGTAAAAAGCTGAGGCGTAAGAAGATTAAAATGCAATGTAAGTAGAAGAATTAGAATGTGAAACAGGGGTCTGGCTGGCTGGCTGAGTGGATAGAGCGTTAGCCTGCCATATTAACATTCCAGGTCCCATTCCCAGTCAGGGCACACAGGAGAAGTGACCATCTGTTTCTCCCCTCCGTCTTCCCCTTCTCTTCCTCTTTTCCTCTTGCAACCAGTGCCTCGATTTGAGCGTAGGCCCCAGGCACTAAGGATGGCTCTGTTGGTTCCAGCGTCAGTCTAAGGCACTAAAAATAGTTCAGTGACTCAAGCATCAGCCCAAGGTAGGGGTTGCCAGGTGGATCTTGGTCAGGGCACAAGCGAGAGTCTGTCTCACTATCTCTCCTCCTCTCACTTTAGAAAAAAAAAGAATGTGAAACAGATCTGACTTGAAAAAAAAAATACACATTGCAATCAGCTCACATGACATTGATTGCTATTTTATGTTTCCCCCATCTACCCAAAAGTATAATAAATAATGTAAAAAATACCTCAACCATCTGTGATACAATTATTTTGGCCATGCTATGTAGTTACAGCCTATGCGGCTACATTTTCTACAGTAGAAAAATAGTTTGCACCATTTGCAAAACGAAAACAAATATGGATTTTTCAGATCGTAGATATTTTTACTATTTTAGAATGGATATGTGAGAAAGAATTTACATTTTTTTTTTCAGCTAACATATAAGGATGTCATACATGTTTTTTTCACAGAGGTAAAATTGTTGTTTTGAAACCCTGAAAAAAAATGAGAAAGAGCAATAGAAAATCTTATTTGTCTGCTTGGTTGCCAATAAAAAACACCAGTAAGAAACTCTTCAGTGTGGCTTCGAAATCTACTCTAACATAAAATATTGCTAAGACTACTGGGTTCAAAAATATCAAGTAAGTAGCTAAGATTTCTTGAATTTAATGAATATCAAGATACTTGTTTTTCAAAAGTTGAGTCAGATGTCATACTTGGAGGGGGCAGAAAGTACAGGTGGCCATGGGTTTCGAGGAGGAGAAATGAGTGGGAAATCGTCTTGAGCAGGATGTACTGTTCTGGGGCAGTCCTTTCACTTTTATCACCACATTGTCCCTTTTTCTTTTTCCTTTCTCCTAATTCTCCTCTTTTTTTCAACCTTCACTTAACCTCATACCTTTGAGTAAGACTCATTATAGGTGGAGGAAGGCTGCCGTCCTGGCTTTTTCTCTTGCAAGTTTGAGATCAGATGAGATGGTTTTATTCCAGTTTTGGCATATTTCACAAAGCAGGTTTTACTAAGAAGCAAAGAAATGCTGCTTTCAAGTGAATTTAATTTGTGTATCCCAAGAAGTAGTAAATGTTGAGCTCTAGGTGTTAGAACTGGAGAGACCAGAAGAGATGACAGGAAACCTCTGCATTGAGACATTCATAGAATAATAGGATGGGCAGATAAACAAATTACTTACTAACCAGTCCAGCCAGAACAAATGAAATAAAGAAAAGTACAGGGCCATATGTTACTGCTGTATAGGAAAGAAAGACACAGTAGGAATGTATTTAATTTCTATAGAAAAATTTTTGAATCTGGTTATCAGGCAACCTTGATACACTCCTAGTTAATATTAATGAGGGCTTATGGCATACCAGATAATGTGATGATACTTTATATGCATGATCTCAATTTATCTTCACAATTATCTAATCAGCTCACTACTTTTATTTTCTGCATTTTTACAAATGAGCAAACCTCAAACACACCTGCTGAATTAGGCTGTTTTACCTTTCCATCTTGGAAGTTCAGCTGCAAGGTAGATAGTAAGTACTTGTTAACTTGTCTTCCAGTTCAACCCTTTGCTGTTTTCTCCAAAAGGTAGCCTTCCCCAAAAAGTACCTGCTCAACTCTAAGTTACATCCAGTGATAAAAGACTTCCTTCTACAGAATCACTTTTCACTTATAATGTACAGACTTTGCTCCACAAAGCAAATGTAGTAGGGGAAAAAACAATTTTTTAAATGTTTTGTTTGTTTATTTATTTATTTTAGTGAAACAGGAAGGGAGAGAGTTGAGAAGCATCAACTGGGAGTTGTGACACTTTAGTTGGTCTTTGCTTCTCATATGTGCCTTGAATGGAGGGCTGTAGTCAGGTCAGTGACCACTTGCTCAAGCCAGCAATCTGGTCTCAAGCCAATCACTATGGGATTATATGGAAGATCTGATGCTCAAGCCAGTGACCTCAGGGTTCCGAACATGGGATCTCAGCGTCCCATGTCGCTGCTTTATCCACTGTGCCAAGGATCATTTTAATAAAATGAAAATTCCCAGATGCTCCCAATATTGAGCGATAAGTTCTCACTCTGTTTGGGAATTCATCAAAGATTTAATAAGCTAGAGAGAAAGTTAATATTTCTGACCAAAGTTGAGGAAAATAAAAAATATAACATTCTTTTTTATAACAGAAATAACCAATATTATTTTTTTACATTTTTCTTTAAACCTTTTACTTAATTTTTCCTTTTGCATTTGGTGGTCTTTTATTATTCAAAATTTCCCCCAAATTAACATAAGAAGTCTTGCTATGTGGTGGTGGCATCATGAGTTTGAAGCATTCATCCTCCAGGTTCACCTGGAGATAGGTGTCTCCTACATGGCAAGGCTTAAAAGGACCTGGCTAAATTCCAGCCTCCATAATTATGTTCTAATCTGTCTTTAGTCTCTCTCTGCATTTTTCATGTTATCGTCTTAACACAGTTTAAATCACAAATTCATCGCTTTTTAGCTGGAAGGGAAATTAATGGGTGTACTGTGAGGTTAGCTAATGACATATAATTTATTTTTAGTTCCAATCCTGTTAGATGAAACCTAAATAGAAATTAGTAGCATATGAGCTAATCCACATTTAAAAAATATATTTTTATATGCAATATAGAAAATTTACATATAAGTGAAATATTATACATTATATGCAATATTTGCATATGTTACACCTACTAGAAATATTTAGCTCTTATTTAAAAAATCTTGAAGTATTTAAATACTAAACTGCAGCAGTGACAAAGACCACCTGACTCTAGTGTGACTGCAGCTCACTGTGCCGTGTGTGTGCATGACTCCCTCTGGTATTACATGGTCTCCCAATGACAGAGGCCAAGTCAGCTTTTCTTATGGTCCACATTAGCTAGGACAGGGCTGGGTATGCTTTGCTGCTCTGAATTTCTAGTTACTTTCTGGTGGCACTCATTGACAGTCCCTGCCTTTACTAGGAGTTGTTTTCCCAGGTGTAGGCATGGAGTATGACAGAGTGCAAAAACACTGGCCTCGGGCAGGAACTGAGCCTGGAGGTGACCAGTATCTGGTAATTATCAGTTCTGTGCCTTGGGCTAAGTTGGCCTAATCACTCTGAGCTTCATTTTTTTTTTTTACTTTTATTTAAAGGAAATATAATACTTTATGCTCTGCCTACATCTCAGAGCAGTTGAGAGTTCTTAGTGATATAATATACATGAAAGTATCTTGTAAAATGTGCTATACCATGGAGGTTAATGTTAAGAAGAGGGTAAGGCAGAGGGGAAGAAGTTATTAGGCCTCCTCTCCCACTTAAATTACAAGGTCCAAGGTCAAAGGAGATGTATCTCAAGTTTAATTATTTTTTTTCTCATTGTGTCTCCCTATTTAGGACCTCACAGAAAGGCCTGATGGAGACGGGATTAAATGGTGGGATGGTAATGTGGGAAGGCCAGGAAATATTCTGAAATTAGAATTCATATGCTCATATAAAAATCATGTCCTTAACACATCGTTGACCACTCACGAGTTACCTCGCATTTGTTTTCATGCCCATTAAGAAGCATGAGAGTCATTCTTCTGAACATGAAACAGAGGAACAGAAAACCTATGGTCTTGAGAATATGATTGTCTCTCTCCCTTTTTTCATGGGTGTGGAAGCACGCAATGCTCTTCTGAGCACACCGCCTGCCTGTGAGCAGCAGCACGTGCATGAGCCCCAGAACTGCTTCCTTCTGCGCTGCAGCCTGACCTCTGTGCTGGGTGGGCTGATCGAGAGGCAGCAGGGGACATCAGGAAAGGGGCACCTGAGATCAGGAAAACCATATTTTTCAATCAGTTAATCTTTCTTTGAATGTAAGTAAGCTGAACTTTGAAAATGGGTCTCAAATTTCAATTCCACCAATGACTGCATGCCAAATGAACGTGCATTGATATAAATACTCCTTTTTGTGAAATGACTTGTTTAGTTATGTCTCCACTCTATGCCATAAATTTATATACATTTTTTCCTCTTCATCTTCCTAGATGTTTTTCAAGTACTTTCATATGGCTTTGTTTATTTGATGTCACATCAACCCTGAGAAATACAGGTATTATTACTGCTTTCCTTTCATAGACAGCTTGTCTGCAGTTCAGATAAGTCACATTAGGAAACTTGCTCAAGGCCCATAGTTGCAAAGTAAGGGCAGAGAAAGGAAGGACTTAGGATGTGGAATGTCAGGCTCAGAGAACAGATTGCCTAGGTCTCATAGTTAGGAAATGGTAGAGACAGGACTTGAACCCTGAGAGACTGATTCTGATTCTGTCCCCTACTCTTAATCTTGCAGGGCAGATGCCTGGTGCAGGGCATGTCACATAGGAAGTGCTCAGGCAACGGGGATATCCTGTCACTCTAAGCTTCCATGCCCTACAGCAGAGATAGCAGGCATGCCTCCAGATGTGATCACTTCCAGGTTGCCAGCTGGCCCTCCTTCTTTGGAACCAGATGGCCACCACAGACAGGAACTATAAGGCCATCTATTTTGACTGTGGCTTTCCATGGATTTTGTTGGAATGAGTAAATTTATTTTAAATAGATGATCTGGTATTAGCTATTATGAATATGTGAGCACAGGATCAACTTAAATTATAGATTGTTGAAAACATCCCTATCATACCTCCTCTTGCACATGAGACTACAACAAGTTAAACCCAGTGATGTAAATTGCCAACTGAAAAACAAATAAAGGGCCACACCTTAAAGGCTTCTGACACAGAACATACTGCGGAGCACAATCACAGGCCTGCTCACCCTTGCCTTCTACTACCTCCCCCACTACAAGTCTAAGGTCCCCATTTCTCTGTTATTGACTGTTCAGATGAGCTACTCTTTCATAAATCATTTGGGTTAAGTGCCTCATTTCATAGGGGGGAAACAGAGACCCAGAGCAATGAAGGGGACTGCTAAAAATGACAGCCTATAAACCTAAGCCTGGAGGGTGACCTGGAGGCCAGTTTTTCTGTCCAGTGTTCTTTTTACCACACTGTGTGCTGTCCCTTGTAATGAGATCCACAGGCCACAAAATTTTCAAGAAAGATACACACTTCTCAAACTCAATATTACTCAAATTCCTGCATTTCTAGAATGCCAAAGGGTTTGCCACAGAAAGTTAAAATTACATTAGCAGCTCCTTCAGTTTAGATTATATATAAAAAACAAAGGGGATTAAAATGAAAAATAAAGTGACTTCCTCTGTCATAGCCTGATCCTAAAGACTGGGTGGATCACCATCTCTAACATTTGAAGCTGAACTTTATAAACTAGGGTCAGAATACCAGAATGGGAAAAGAAACTGATTTGAAGGAGGTGTCTGTTGTAGACTGCAAGTGGCAAAAAGCCTTTGTTTTAAATTCGAGGATTAGCAAAAGGCTAAATTCTCCCCCCCCCACCTCCATATTGGCTATGATGCTGAATATTTGCACCCACTTCACTTGCTTGATTAAGTTGTTGGAAGCAATTGACATGCCCTTCCTCTTCCTCTTTGTTTGTTCAGATGTTGGTTGATTTCGCTTATGCATGGTGGGGATTCCTGTTTATGCCTTGGGAGAGTTCCTGTTTTTGCCTCAGATGTATAACTTTGTATCAAGGACTTCCTTGATTTGCATATGGCTATATAATAAAGCAAACTGGGGCTATGGGCACTCAGCTACTGCCATCAGCATTGAAGAGTCTTCCCGATCCCATCAATTTTTCTTAATGAATCTGTTTTCTTAATTCCACACCGTTCTCACTCAAAACCCAGAACTAGGAGCTGCGCTGGTCCATGGCAGGTGTCAGTACTGGTCTTAGTCTGAATTCTTTTGTGCAGTCTTAAATTTGCCTACATCTACCTTTATTCACTAAAGGTGATTCACATATACATTTAAACCTTGCTCAGATATTTTAGATTTTATATTGAATGTGAGCAGTAAACCAGAAAACATTGTTCTGGGAAGGAGACATAAAACATATTAAAATACTAGTAGTTTGCCAAGACTATGAAATTTGTGCTTAATAAATTTTATTCCCATAACTACATTCTGGACAAAGAAAACAATGGATTAGGTTTAATCAAATTAATACATTGGATGTTAAGGCATTCACATAAACATAGTATATAGGCTTGTATTCAATTTTAAGTACAGAAGTAAAAATAAAGCAAGGTGAAACTCATGAAACTGGGATCGATCACAGATTTCAGCCCAAGATTGCTAATAACTTCAGGTGTGTCATGAATTACATTCACTGTGACTGTCAGCATCATGGCTCTGGCTAAATAAGCATTATTAATGAGATCCTGCTGTTTGTCTAAGCTTCCCCATCCCATCAGTGGGTCTTGGGGGAAAAAACCTTAGATGACTAAATGTTTAGGACCTTGCCTAGGAAGCTTGGAAGATCTCTTAAAAATTGCATGTTTTCTGTCTCTTTGTAGGTAAAATTCTGTGAAGACCTATATTTTTATTTCAAGGGTATAATGATAATGTGATATATGCATAAGAGTTTTATGTGCATAAACACACACGCACATATACACATATTTCTTATGAAAATTAGGAATCATTTTAAGTTTACTTTATATCTATGGCCCAGTTTTCTTGATTGTAAAGGTTGCCTGACACTATTGAATAGCACAAGTGCTTAGCATAGAGTCTGGGGCATAGTAAGGACTCATTTACTGAAAGAACACTTTGAGTTGGAAGTCCAGTTTGCTTATTGGCACACAATTCCTTCCAAGGCCACATAAAAATATTGAGAGGCTTGGTAAGGTCTCACACCCTTAAGTACTTTGGAAGTACCTAAAAAATTATTCAATAGACCTTTGTGGAAATCAGTCTGATTATTTCACTGGAGAGAGGACCACCTTCTTGATCACCTATGTTAGTCACCAAACTTGGGTCTTCCAAAAGGGATATCAAGCCCCAAAGAATAAAAAAATGCCAAAATTAATGCCACTGAACAGAATGTGAGTCGTATTTTAAAAGACAATACTCATCACTTCTTAAAAAAAGAATTCCTAAGGTATGATTTAGAGCAGTAATTCCTTCATCACAATAAGTGTTTAATTGGCCACATTGTGATGGCACAAAGACCCTGTACAAATAAACTCTGGAAGGTTAATGCAACCAAATAGACCTTGATCATCCTCCAGATTGGGGGAGGAAAGTAGACGCCCGGCTGTGGGGTGAGAGGCTGTGGGGTGAGAGGGCGTGGTGGCCTGGAGAGCCGCTGGTTGTCCGAGAACACGGAGGCTGCTGGCCAAGGAGACAACCAGCATTGTGTCACTTGAAACTGCAAATTCAGGTACATCAGAAAAGGAGACAGGGAGGACAGTGCGGTGCTTTTCTCCCTGCTACTAAGTTTATCTTGTGAAAAGAACAAGTATCTAAAGGCAGATTTTTTTCCTCAGTGACATCAGATAAAATTTGCTCTGAAGGACAAGAGAAAGTGCATCAGCCTCCACTCCATAGGCATGTTGCAGTAACACACAGAAATGCATGTGTTCCCTTGTAAATCAGAACTACAAACTGAAACAAGTCAGGTTTGCTCTTGCATTCCTTTCAGCCTCAATAAAATCATAAAAGTCAAATGAAAAATTTAGAGGATCTTTGGCTTGCTCAGGACCAACAGTCATTCATGAGCGAGTAAGTTCTCCACAGTGCTTCTCAGGTGCCAGTCCCTGTTACATTCCAGTGTGCAACAAAGACACCATAAGTTCTCATTCTACTCCACATTAAGTGACAATTTTTGTGTTCAAATTATATGGGAAATCTTATGAATTAAAACAACACAGCCATGCCACATTTGTGTATAGGATTCACAGAATCTCCCCACTGTAAATTTGCTCATTCTGTGCTCTCTTCCTAGATACCTGGCTACTTGAGATACTATTTAGTATTCTTTGAAATGATTTCCCAAACTATTAATATGCCTTTCCTATTTTTGACCTCCATCCCAGTTCCTCCAGGGCAGCCATCTGTCCGGAGGAAGAACAGGAGTATTAAGAGTATAGGAACAGAAGCAAGATAGGAACAAAGGTATCTTTGCTTTCAACATTTAAAAAAATATGATGTTGCAAAACAATCGCCTTATAAACCAGTCTATTTTCTTGAGAAAATATAACTGAAAATTATTTTATTGCTTTTTTAACATATCAAGGGGAAGTCTAGTCTCTTTGTGTTAGGGTTTTACACAGACAGATCCAGACAAGAAGAGGAACAGGCCCTAGAAAATACAGGGAAGGACAGACAGAGAAAGAGAAAATTGGGCCAAGTTATCTTCACTGGGGCCAAAGTCCAACCAGTGGAGTGACCCAGAGGAGCAAATGAGAAAGGGCATTTGGTACTGGAACAAGATGGTCGTTGGGACCATTCCTTGTACCAGTTTGAGGACATCTTGTGGCAAAGGACAGATAGAGGAAAGACCTGGGACTTAGCATTTTTTTCAGAGTTTAAAGACTTTATTAATATGAAAACTCATTTGTTTTTACAAGCATGAACAAGAGAGAAAGGAAAAACAGAAACAGTATGGAGCAGAGAATATGCCCCTTAGTAGTGTTTCGTGGGAAGGTGTGCTTTTGAATTCTCTGGAATTGAATGTCTGTTGTGTGGGGGTCCCCAAAAGCCCATGGCTGTTCTATTACCCATGCTCCACCAAGAAAAAGACACCAGCGAAAAAGCACAGATGGCAAGAGAAACCAAGAGGGTGCTAGGTCCTGCTGGGGCCATTTCCCCTGTGCAATAAGCTCTTAGGGTTAGAGAGGGAAGAGCTCCCTTTAGCCAGAAAAGGAGTGGAGGAAATGGGAAAGTGGAAAGGGATAAATAAGGGTTTTAGCATCGGGGAAGGGGAAGGAACCAGTGAGTGTGCACCTTTCTTTTGCCCAGTAGCCTCTATATATAAAGGAAAGGTAGAGAGGAGGTAGATTTCCAGTTTGCATTCAGATTAAGGGGAGGATTTAAAGGCAAGAAAAAAGATTTGAAAAAAAATCAACCAGCATAGCAGCTGATTCCCCAACAGGCTAATATGCCTCCTCCTGAGCAGAGGAGACATTGGGGATGGAGGTAGGCACGATTTCCCTACAGCCCCTTCAGAGGTGATGGCACACTCTGGGAACCTAAGGAGTAAGACTGGTACCACTTACTCCTCAAGCCAACCTTATTTTGAAATTTATCAGAACAAAATTTTTGCAAAATCCCAACTATATACCACTGAGCAGAAGTTTGCTACGATTCTTGTGTGGGAGAGACGGTATTAGAAGCTGCTAAGGACTATCTGGGGAGCCTCTGACAAGGGTGCTACAGCAGGAAGAAGGCTCCTCGGTGCCTAAGGCTATAAAGCAAACCATGGAAAACCAGGTCTTGGTGGAGAGCGTGGCCAGTCTGAAGGAGCATCTTGGTGCTAGTGGAGACAACGTAAGCCTGAGTTAGCGGTGAACTCTCCCTGACAACACTGTGGGAACTAACAGATCAGATAGATCTGTAAACCTGATTGGACATAGAGTTATTTTCTTTTCCGTTTTAGTAATGAGTGGGTAAAGGATTTAGGAAGAAGACTATTAATTATAGACGAATCAAAGAAATGACACCTCTGCACATTCAAGGTGTAGTGAATATTAAATGTGTTACCCTGCTTCATTCCCAGCCTCGGCACAAATGGCCTCACATCTGTAAGAATCAACTCAGTTTGAATTAATCACTTCTTCATCTGCTATTCATAAGATCTCAGTTTACTTTGGCACTGACTTCAGGTAGTCCTGTCTTGCAGACAATATTTATCTATCTAAATCATGAAATTATAAGCTCTTTGAGGCTACCTATCCCAGTTGTCATATAATACATTGTCTTATTGAGCTAATAAATTACCAAATTTAGTACCAAAGAGCATTTTTTTCTAATTAAGAATGTTTTGTTTCAAATGTCTACTTTGTGATTTGCATAATTAAGCAGGACCATGAAAAACTTACAAATTGATTTAGCACATTAATTCCACAAATAATCAGAGAGGACAAAGTCTTCTTATTCTTTCATACCTGTGGGACCTTGTTTCTTGTTTCCTTAGTACAGTAGTAGTCAACCTGGTCCCTACCGCCCACTGTTGGGCATTCCAGCTTTCATGGTGGGTGGTAGCGGAGCAACCAAAGTATAAATAAAAAGATAGATTTAACTATAGTAAGTTGTTTTATAAAGAGTTATTCTGCCAAACTTAGCAAAAGTCCGACATAAAGTACTTGGTAAGTAATTATTATTATATGCTTTAACTTGCTGTAACTCTGCTTTATAAGTTTTATAAAGTAAAGTTACTTCCCTACTTTATAAATCACCATTACTGTGGAACCGGTGGGCAGTTAGAAAATTTTACTACTAACAGAGATACAACAGTGGGCTGTAGGTATAACAAGGTTGACTACCCCTGCCTTAGTATGTACAGAGTCTCCTTTCTGATCTGGTAACAAACTCTAATCCCCTGACTCATAACCAATACTGAGCCAAACCTGGTGCCCAGCTGTGGAAGAAATCACAGACTTGCAGGTAGCCTCCAAGGTGCCCATGCTCTGGTATATATACCCTGTGGAATCTTTTTTTTTTTTGAGTGTGAGCAGGATTAGTGAATATATAGGCTAGAATTCCATTGATTAGGTTACTTATCAGTTGACTATGAGTTAGCCAAAAGGAAATTATTCTGGATGAACTTGACTGAATCAGGTGCACCGTTTAAAAAATGAAGCATTGAGATGCTCTCTGGAAGGCCTAAGAAAGCACACAGCCATGTGTGAGCAGAGGGAGCTTCCTAAGGGCTGAGAGCAACTCCTGGCTGACGGCCAGTCAGAAAGCTGGTCGAATATGGGCCTGGGTGCACGAGCAGGAGAGTGAGTTTATGAAGCACTGTATTCATGTGCAATTGCTGTTGGCAGAGCTGAAAAGAGTCCTGACAGAGCACAGCACTATCACTACTTCCTGAGCACTGTACTTTCTAAACTGCATTTTGACATTTAATAACGTCTATATTAGTATACAATATTCACAGGGGGATTTAACTTATTTGGATTTTATTTTACCATAGTTCTTGTCAAATTAGAATATTTGTAAAAGTGTTTTTGGGCTATAAGGAAAACTGTTCTGGCAGAATATAAATTCACTTCTTATGTCAGGCTATGCTTAAGATTTATTTTTTAAAGATATAATAGCTACAGCCTAATTTCCCTAGTGATAAAATGAAATCCTCTTAGTAATCCCCACGAATTCTTAAAGGGTTAACATGCAATGAAGAAGATTTTCTAGTGGTGAGTTATAAATCCTTTTAGAGAACATCTTGGTTTAAAATTTTTTTTTTTTAAAAAAAGCATGCTGAGGGATTCAGTAGTACTACTCAGAATTCTTCAGTAACATCAAGGATACTCAAAAGATTTCTACATTCAGGTTTGAGAAGATAAAAGAAAGTTATATTTTTGATGGTCAGGGGCAGTTAGAAACTACAGTTACTGGAGAAACACAACTGTATTTCTCTCAAAACTTGAGAGAAATGCAGGAGCTCTTCATTCAGCCCAACTCAACTTCAGATAGCCCTTTACACAAGAAACCTAATATCTGACAAGTTAATTAGCAGAAATTTGACCCAATGTGAAGTTAAACTGTATAAGCTTTGCTCTCTGGCACTCTGGAGAGCAAGTTGCATCTCTCTTCTATCTGGATGCCCTCCTAGTATTTGAAAATGGAAACTAGATAGAAGGTTTCGGAGGACAATCTGACTTTGGGTGATGGGTATGCAACATAATTGAATGACAAGATAACCTGGACATGTTTTCTTTGAACATATGTACCCTGATTTATTGGTGTCACCCCATTAAAATTAATAAAAATTAAAAAAATAAAGAAAATGGGTACCTATAGTGCCAGGCATGAAATTTAAACAAAGACATAAAGCATAAGATACAAATATATGAGACAATGGGAGTGATGGGTACTGTGGCAGAGAGTCCAAAGGGGCAGATGCTCCTCCTCCCTGCCCATACATGCTTATTGGGGAATTAATCACAGCAAGCCAAAGAAATAAATTATCAAAAATAAAATTCTCCCCTTTGAAAACTGTGATTAATTAATCTGTACACTCAGAAGTCACATTAGATCCTCCTAAATGTATCATTAAATTAAAACATACAATAAACTAAGACTTCAGAATATTTCTATCTTAAAGCCATTTGTCATTCAATGTTGAGAACATAATCTATGTCTATTTAAGTACATGGAAATGGAAATTTTGGGACCTTTTATTGAGTTTCTACAGTTGTGACCCAAAAGCTGAACTTTTTTTTTTACATTTAATTAATATTGGAATATTGATTCCAGTTAAATCCTGTGGGATGATGACTAGAACTCCCAGGAATATAATGTATAAATGTCCTGCCATAAAGACCTGAGGACATGATGACTGCTTTGGACACTCTTCCTAGAAAGCCACATCAGTACAAAGCATTTAGCATATAATTTTGGAGGTTCACTCATTCTCTTGAAGGGTACTCATTTTCTTCAAAGTATAAATACCCTTCAAAGTAAAAGCGATAATGATAATAAAAGGTAACACATATTAGGCAAAGCAAAGGTTTATTGTGATAATCACATGAGATAACAGGCATCAATTTCAGGTCATTGTAAGAATGAAGTAAATCAATACATGTAAGATGTTTGGAATATATGTTATATCAACTCTCCGTTTTTTAACAAGAATAATTTTTTTAACAGTATTAGATTTACAGAAAAATAATGAAGATAGTACAGGCCTCACATACTCCACACCCAATTCCCCTATTATAAATATCTTACATTAGTATGATACACTTGTTAATGATTCAACAATGATACGGAATTATTAACTAAAGTCTGTACTTTATTCAGATGTTTCCATATGCCCTTTCCCTGCTCCAGAACATCATCCAGGACATATTACAAGCAGTTATTATATCTTCTTAGGCTCCTCTGGGCTGCGGCAGTTTCTCAGACTTTTTCTTTCTTTTTTTTTTTTTGATAAGTACATGTCATAAAATTTGTAGAACATCCCTCGGTTTACACTTATCTGATTTTTTCCTCATTATTGGACTGAGATTATGGGTTTTAAGAGGAAGAACACAGAGAAAAGGTTATTTTTATCTCATTATATCAAAGCTACATGCTATCCACATGTTTATGTTAACCTTTAATCACCTGGCTGAGGTAATGTTTGTCAGCTTTCTCCACTGTAAAATTATTTTGCTCCCCATTTTCCACATTGTTTGCTTTGAAGGGAGTAATTATGCACAGCCCACACTTAAAGAGTGGGGAGTTAGGCCCCACCCCCTTGAGAGTGGAATAGCTACAAATATAATTTGAAATTTTTCTACATAATAATGTTGCCTATTCCCTTCCATTTATCTAGATATTCAATTACTTGTTTATATTAATACAGACTCATTGATATGTATCTTAAATTTTGGGTTACAACCCACTACTTCTACTTTATTTTGTTGGTCAAGTTTTTTGTGTGTTTTTTGTTTTTTTTGTTTTTGTGGTTTTGTTTTAGTTTTGGTCTCTAGTTCCCTTCAGTTGGGGCTAATGTCTCTGGCTCCATCAGTACGGGCTGTTTTCTTTTGGTCTGCACGTCCTTACTTTCTTTAAGGAGCTTTGTGTCCTTTCATTAGATAATGACATTAGAAACTAAGACCTGAACGGTGCATGAGCTCCTGCTAATGGAATAAAATATTTCTGTGTACACCAACTCATGTATACACACATTGAACCCATACTCCTGTGGGTACACTTTCATCAACTAGACTCCAGTGTTTATGTAGAGTTTTTTTCATTTTCGTTTTACAAACTCCACCTATTTCTAAAGTGACTTGTCAGAGTCGTCCTCCCCACTCCTTTCAATGAGGCTGTTTCATATACAGGCTCAGATGAAAGTACATCTACAGTTGTAAGTACTTGAAACACAGAGTTGCGGCCCTGGCCGGTTGGCTCAGCGGTAGAGCATCGGCCTGGCGTGCGGGGGACCTGGGTTCGATTCCCGGCCAGGGCACATAGGAGAAGCGCCCATTTGCTTCTCCACCCCTCCCCCTCTCCTTCCTCTCTGTCTCTCTCTTCCCCTCCCGCAGCCAAGGCTCCATTGGAGCAAAGATGGCCCGGGCGCTGGGGATGGCTCCTTGGCCTCTGCCCCAGGCACTAGAGTGGCTCTGGTCGCGACAGAGCGATGCCCCGGAGGGGCAGAGCATCGCCCCCTGGTGGGCAGAACTTTGCCCCTGGTGGGCGTGCCGGGTGGATCCCAGTCGGGCGCATGCGGGAGTCTGTCTGACTGTCTCTCCCCATTTCCAGCTTCAGAAAAATACAAAAAAAAAAAAAAAAGAAAAAAAAAAAAAGAAACACACAGTTGCTTCTTGTATTGTTATTTATTTTTCATTATATTATTTTTCATATGAACAACTGTAAATCTACATTTTCCCCACCCTGTCTTTTAGAATGGTCAGTAGTGGTGTTATTTTTATTTTTTTGTCACAATCTGCATTCATCCAGGCTCTTCCTGACCTCTGAAATGACCTTTTTGTACTTGCATACATTAAGAATTACTCATTGTTCTGTGAGGTTCAATGAGTTTTGACAAATGTATAATGCCATTTATCTATGATTACAATATCACACAGAATATTTTCACTGCCTTAAAAATATCCTGTGTTTTATCTACAATCGCTCTGCCTCCTGAGTCACTGACAATCACTAATCTCTTCACTGTTTAGATTTTACCTTTTGAAAAATATCATATAGTTGGCGTCATGCAGTATGTAGCCACTACAGAGTGGTTTCTCTCTCTTAATAATTGCGTATATGTTTACTCTGTGTCTTTTCATGACTTGCAAGCTCATTTTTTATGGCTGAACAATATTCTATTGCAGGATTATAACACAATTTGTTTATACAGTCACCTGTTAAAGCATGTCTTGGTTGTTACCAGTTTGGGGTGATTATGAATAAAGCTGCTATAAACATTTATGAGCAGGTTTTTGTGTGAACATAAACTTTCAAATCAGTTAGGAGTGTGATTGCTGAATCATATGGTAAAATTATGTTTAGCTTCATAAAAAACTGCCAAACTGTCTCCCATAGTGGCTGTGCCAGTGTTCATTCCCATCAGCAACAGAGAGAACTCTGGTTGCTCCAAATTCTTGTTAGCAATTGCTACTGCCACGCTCTAAGATTTCAGCCATTCTAATGGCTTGTTGTCTTTTACTGGATATTTGTCTTGGTTTGTCTTTCTGTTCTTTTAATAAAGACTTGCAAAGAGAAGAAATTTTCATTTTAATAAAAGTCTATTTTATTAATATTCTCTTCTGATCATTGCTTTCTGTTATATCTAAAAAGTTATCATCAAACCCAACTCTACCTAGATTTTCTTCAACCATCTATTTTTCAATAATTACACATTCCTTTTTTTCAGTTGGTAAAATTTGAGATTGAAGAATAAATGGGGCAGAGTCACATAGCCTGAATTTCAATTCAGATTGCCTGACCTCCAAACCTTCTGTCTCTTGACAATCAAGTTGTTTAACGTGAAGATTAAATTCAATAATTCATGGAAAGTACTCTGGCTGTATTGAGTATAATTTATTTTTCTATGTATTATTATTGTTGTTTTGTTTTCATTCATATTACTCCTCTTAGGCATGCAAATTATCTCAGGTTTTGATTTCAGTTTTAACCACACTAATTCACAGCGAAGGCTTGACATGCTGGATTAATGATGTATCTCCAAATTTAAAGTAGTTTTTTGGAGATTTATACTGATACGATTAAATAATGCAGAAATCTGGGTGTCCTTCATTTCACAGATGAGCAACAGTATACACAACCTCTAAGCAAAACCATAACTTTCTTCCTATATAAAATGCGTTCGCTAAAATTGTAGAGAAGTCCTCACTTACTCTCTATGGTTTCTCTTTACTCAACACTTTCAAAAGAAAACATTTGGCATTTATTATTTAAAAGATGGGGCAATGGATTCTTTCATGAGTGGAATAAATAATCAAAGGTGATTTCTATAAGAGCACACTTGGAACATCCTGTGAAGCATGTTTTAACAAACTGACGTTGCTGATGATAACTTAAAACATATTTTTGATCCCTGACTGTGTGCAAGACACTTAACATATATTACATACTTAACCTCAGTTACTATTAATATACTTCTTTTAAAGCCAGAAAACTGCTTGGAGAAATTAGGCTGCTTGCCCAGGGTCAGAGTAAGAGAAATGGCATGAGGATTTGAATACTGTTTTCTCTGAGCCCACAGCCTGCACTGTGAAGCACTCCACTCTTCTGTCCAAAGGCAGTCATGTTGTTAAAAGGCTACAATTTTTTTTCACACCAGGTTTCCTGCAAAGGGAAAGACCTCATAGTGCCTAAAGAATGGGATGGGAGTATTTTGGAAGACTGCCCCCAAATTTTTACCTGTGCCACATGACCAGGAGAATAACAAAGAATCATAGTTTCTATACATAGAGCTCAATTCCTGATCAGTTTAGTAAGCTATATTGTTCTAAGAATGTCTGGTAGGTTAAAAACAATGATTATGTTCTACAAATAGAGTAAGAAGGACAGAGAAGAGTGTCTGGACCATGTTGAATACTGAGTTGTCAATGTGTGTCAAGGAAAACACGAGTAGCCTAGCTTATCTATTCTTCCCAACAAGCTAATTCGAGAAATCAGTGCTAATAGAAATCAGTTTGACTAGGATAGGCAGAACCAGTTGAAAAAAGCTTCAGTGTAACCCACTGGTAGCATAATAGACACATATATTCACAGCTGATATTATGACCATATATTAATATGTTTTATGTAAAATGATAATGATTATCCTAGGTTAAAAGAGGAAAAATTGAAATATACATATATTTTTATTTATTTCTTTTATTTATTTATTTTTTTGTGTATTTTTCTGAAGCTGGAAACGGGGAGAGACAGTCAGACAGACTCCCGCATGCGCCTGACCGGGATCCACCCGGCACGCCCACCAGGGGCGAAGCTCTGCCCACGAGGGGGCGATGCTCTGCCCCTCCGGGCGTCGCTCTGCCGCGACCAGAGCCACTCTAGTGCCTGGGGCAGAGGCCAAGGAGCCATCCCCAGCACCCGGGCCATCTTTGCTCCAATGGAGCCTTGGCTGCGGGAGGGGAAGAGAGAGACAGAGAGGAAGGAGGGAGGGGTGGAGAAGCAAATGGGCGCTTCTCCTATATGCCCTGGCCGGGAATCGAACCCAGGTCCCCCGCACGCCAGGCCGATGCTCTACCGCTGAGCCAACCGGCCAGGGCATACATATATTTTTAAAATTAAAGTCAAGGTTGAGTTTTCTCACTATTGGTAGAATGTGCTAAGCAGAACTTTCAGATGGCTCCAATGATAAAAAGATTTAAGCTGTGAACACAATGTTATTGAGGATAACATTTACTGAGGATATAATTCCTAAACTAAAGGTTATTGCACAGAAATATGAGGCATGTGACTTTTCATAATTTACTGGTCAAATTATCCTGAACATGGAAGTTGGGTATCTTCTTAGCTGGCTGTGAGGTTGATAGAATCTACAGGCTTGAAGGCACTTCCCCTAAACTTTTCATACACCCAGTAACTTACCCTTTTGCCTTCTAAGAACTCTGGGGATAGAAGAAAGGAAAGAAATGGGAAAATATCATTTTTGGTAACAGCACCCTGATTTTCTTCTGGAACATTACATCTCCAAATTACATAGTGCCACGCTAGATCAATGAGTTCTCTACTGAGATGTTTAATATTAAACGGAATGATGCAAAAAAAAAAAAAAAGAAACAAGTGGTAGAACCCATTCATCCCAGAAATGATGACTGGAAGAGAGTGTGAACTAGATGCTGTATCTTAAAATTATGGACACATGCTAATTTCTGGGGTTTTTTGTTTTCTTTTTATTTCTGAAAGTTGTTTATCCAATATTCCTTTCAATTTCCCAAGTCTCCTGATAGTCATCCAATAAATTCATTTTCTATTTATATTAGCTGGAGTTGGTTTCTTTTTTACTGACAACAAAGTATTTTAACTGATCCTATTACATAACTGAATCAAGTACCAATTTTAGTTTAAGTACAGAGGAACTGGTAACCTTACTAGGTTTGTGTTATATTTTTTTCTCTGCCTAAAATGGTTTTATATATACACCATTTGCAAGTTAAGTCTGCTAACCATAAGGAAGGTTACTGAGAAAGGAAGTAGACTATCTTGACTGCTTCTAAAGATGAAGCTCCCCGTCTGGCTGGGCTGGTGTGCTATACTCCCATCTAGCTGATCAATGTCCATTTCAATCACAGGGTTGACTGTGTGTGTGCATAACCAAGCAAAGTTGTTTCCTGGGTAAGAGATAAATAACTCTGTAGCAACCATCCCCTTTCCCCAGCCTCCCAGTATAGCCTCAAATTCTCACTGTGGCTGGCCTTATTTAAACATACTCTAAAAAAAAGTGACTGACATATTATATGAATAAAGCTAAGGAAAGAAACTCCAGGGAAAGCACAATTCTGAAAAGGAGTACAGTCTGAGAAAATGTAATAAATGGATAAAGGACACCCATGTAACATACTGTTTAAATGATTTGTGGTTTTATAATGTTCTACTAGCAGGAGGAAGAGCGACTGTACATTGCAAGGTAAAGAAGTCTCATTCTAAAGCTAAAGACATATGGAGTCATAAAAAGACAAAAAGAGGAATGAAGATAACAACTGTTGAAACTGATCATTTGCTACCTAGTGGCAAGAGTAATCAATCCAAATATAAAGAGTAACATATTGCTTCTCTACTTAAAACTTCTCCGTGGCTCCCACAGCGCCCAGAAGCGAGCCACAGGGCCCTGTGTGACTCAGCCTTTTTCTCCCTCCAGGCTTCTCTCAGACACCTGTCCACCCGCTGTGCTTCAGCCACTCCACTTTTACCAGCTCTCACACAGAACATGCTGTCCCTGTAACAGCTCAGACCTCTGTTCTTGACTCTTACTCCCTCCCTCCCCCTAGCCCAGTACTCCAACATCACAGCACAGGTGCCTTAATCACACTTTTGATCTTGGGTTCAAAGTCATCTCTTCACCATGTATGGCTACCCTACTCTATGGAACTTTCAGTAGCCAGTTATTTCCTATGTCAGTGATTATTCATTTTCATGTGATGATCATTGTGATATCTATTTACCTGTTAGAGTCTCTCCACATAGAATATAAGCATCATGACAGCTGGTACTCTGCCCACTTCCATTACCACAGTATACTTGGTTACTTGCAGAATGGTGACTGACAAATAGTAGAACATCAGTAAACATTTAAAAATATACAGATTCAGCCTGACCTGTGGTGACGCAGTGGATAAAGCATCAACCCAGAATAATAAGGTCGCCAGTTCAAAACCCTGGGCTTGCCCAGTCAAAGCACATTTGGGATTTGATGCTCCCTGCTACTCCCCCCACCTTTCTCTGTTTCTCTCTCTTCCCCCTACAACTCTAAAAATGAATAAAAATATATATACAGATTCACATGTCATCAGGTATAATCTGAATGTGATATAAACTCACTAATATCAGTTCAGAATCTATTCTCTTGGTCACGACCTTCAAGCCAGAAAATTGTCTAAGAGTTGAGAATAACATATAAAAAATACGCTCTGTAAGCAAAAGTTTTATGATATCCCTACATCTAGTAGTCACATTCCCAGATGGCCCTGTTGATTCTTGCCACCTGTTATTCATGACCTTGTAAAGTCCTCTTTCACACCAACTAGACAATTGCGTAACCAGTGAGAAATTGCAGAAATAGTGAGGTATGATTTCCAAGGCGAAGCTATCAGATGTAGAGCTATTACTGCCTTGCTTGCCCCCGGGTTACGTGCTTTGAGGGAAGCTGGCTATCAGGCTGTGAGGACCCTCCAGCAGCTCTTGGAGAGGTCCGCGTGGTAAGGAACTTCCTTCTTCATCCAACATCAACTTACCAGTCAGGTGTGTCAAATATCTTAGAATCAGATCCTCTAGCTTCCATCAAGCCTTCAAATAACTGCAGCCCCAGGTACTATCTTGACTGCAACCTTATGAGATACAGTGAACTGGAGCCACACAACTAAGCCAGTCCCAAATTTTTAAACCACACAACTGTGGGGGATAGTAAATATTTGTTATTGCTTTAGCTGCAGATTTCCAGAGTGATTTGTTATACAGCAACAGCTCACCAATAAACTACCTCATAGTGTCCTGAACATAGTAAATATTAAAGATGTGGTAACTAGCAGCCACTGCTGCATTCGTAGTAGCAGCTACAGCAGGGTGGCTACCGGAATGGGACAGGAAGAGGAGGCATAAATGCTAGGAAAATGTGGTGTTTATGGTTCTGCTCAGTCCTGAGACGCTAGGGAAGTGTGATTATACATCAAAATAGGCTCCTTCATTATGCCAAGGCAAAGGTTAAATAAAGTTGACACAGTGCAATTTCAAGGTGGTTCAGTCTCTGACAGTTGGGTTGTCTCATAGGATGCTGTCACCTGAGGGGGTAAGTCCCAAGACTAGACTCATCAGACTTCACCAATGTGCCTAATTAATGTGCATTAATGCTGATGGTCATGGTGATAATACCTGGCCTCTCAGAGTGGTCCTCTGAGTTGATATCTATACAAGCAAACTTTCATTTTAGAGGAAAGACCCTAAGAAATAGGCAATGTGGCTGCTTGATTTTCCTGACGTGAGTCAAAATTCTTGTGATGAAACTGCTATGTTAAATTCAGTTTCTTTAGTTTTTTATAACTGAGTCATAGCTCAATGGTAAAACAAATGGAAGGTATTAATTAATAGAATACTCTTCAACAATAAGAGCTGGTGGTAATAGGACAGATAATTCTAATCATTTTCTCCTGTTATCTTTCTCGCCAACACAAGCTCATTATAACCCAGGGCAGCAAAAAGAAAAAAAAAAATGGATTTGTGATAGACTTTGCTGGTTTCAAATCATGTTTAAACATGCTTAAGAGAAAAATTAAAACTGAGGTTAATGAGTTTAAAGAATTGAACGAGAGCCCTGGCCGGTTGGCTCAGCGGTAGAGCGTCGGCCTAGCGTGCGGAGGACCCGGGTTCGATTCCCGGCCAGGGCACATAGGAGAAGCGCCCATTTGCTTCTCCACCCCTCCGCCGCGCTTTCCTCTCTGTCTCTCTCTTCCCCTCCCGCAGCCAAGGCTCCATTGGAGCAAAGATGGCCCGGGCGCTGGGCATGGCTCTGTGGCCTCTGCCTCAGGCGCTAGAGTGGCTCAGGTCGCAATATGGCGATGCCCAGGATGGGCAGAGCATCCCCCCCTGGGGGGCAGAGCACAGCCCCTGGTGGGCGTGCCGGGTGGATCCCGGTCGGGCGCATGCGGGAGTCTGTCTGACTGTCTCGCCCTGTTTCCAGCTTCAGAAAAAAGAAAAAAAAAAAAAGAATTGAACGAGAATTTCAGCTACTTTAAGTTTTCTGTCTAATGATTTGAATTATAATTTTTTATTTCAATTTGAGATAATATATTATATATAAATTGTATTGCTTATATATTTTTATTATAGCTGTATCTGTGTTGTAAAAATATTAAATTCTTTAATACAGCAAACATGTACAATATAAGGAAAAAAGTCTTTGAAGTGTTGCAATATTTGTTGATAGAGTGATAGTATTTCAACAATAAAAACATAATAGTGAAATTTTGAGTCAATGTCTAGTCACAGACAAACAAACAAGAGATGGATAACATGATACTACAGGTGGAGGGAGGCAAATGAACTGGTTAAGAAACAAGAGGGACAAGGATAAAATAGCACGCCAGCTTCTTAACCTAATTTTCGTTGAGAATCACAACACTTCTGTGATGCTTCCCACTTGTGATGAAACCACATGATTCAATTTTGGAGCAAGAGTCTTGAAAAGTACTGCTACACAGTAGCATTCTGTGTGGTGTACTAAGCATGGTCCTGACTGTGTTCGTTTTCTGTTGCTGCAAACAAATTGCCACAAATTTAGCAACTTAAGACAATGCACATTTATTACATCACAGTCTATGTCAGAGTCTGGTACTCTTCACCAGGCTCTGTGCTCAGGGTCTCACGCAGCTGTAATCCTGGTATCGCTGGCTGTGTCCTCACTGGAAGCGTGGCCAGGAAAGACCTGCTTCCAGCCTCCCTCAGATTGCTGCACAACTCAGTTGCTTGCAGCTGTGGGACTGAGGTCCCCATTTTTTTGCTAGGTGTTAGTTAGGGACATTAGCACCTAGAGGTCCCTCTCACGTCCTTTTTTTTTTTTTTTAATTCATTTTAGAGAGGAGAGGGAGAGACAGAGAGAGAGAGAGAAGAGACAGAGACAGAGAAGGGGGGGGGGGAGGAGCTGGAAGCATCAACTCCCATATGTGCCTTGACCAGGCAAGCCCAGGGTTTCGAACAGGCGACCTCAGCATTTCCAGGTTGACGCTTTATCCACTGCGCCACCACAGGTCAAGCTCACGTCCTTTCAATGTGGTTCTTTACATTAAATAGTATTTCAAACAAACAAACAAAGCAAGCAAACAAATAAACAAACAGGAGGTGTCTCCAGAGCTTTGAATTTCTTGGGTTTTTCTGACTGTGATCAATAGCCCCTCTTTCAAAGGGCTCACCTGATTAGGTAAAGCCCAATGCCACCCAGGAGGAGGGGATTGTTCAGGGCACACACATCAGTGAGTGGGAATCTGGAGGGCCATCTGGGAATTGTGCCAACCACACAGACATTCAGTAGGAGCAAATCTTGCGCAGAGAGGTGGCGTGGGCTAAGGCACATGCATGCAACCAGGAGACATAGCTTGGCCATTTTTTTTTCTGCAGGAAGATGAGCTTCCTGAGACACTGAAAAGATGGAAGTTCTAATATTGTTCAGGGACCACTGCTGCTGCTTTCTTCTTCTTCTTTTTTTTTTTTTTTTTTTTTTTTTTTTTTTTTTTTTTTTTTTTTTTTTTTTGTATTTTTCTGAAGCTGGAAACGGGGAGAGACAGTCAGACAGACTCCCGCATGCGCCTGACCGGGATCCACCCGGCACGCCCACCAGGGGCGATGCTCTGCCCACCAGGGGGTGGTGCTCTGCCCCTCCGGGCGTTGCTCTACCACGACCAGAGCCACTCTAGCGCCTGGGGCAGAGTCAGGCTTTTCCTCAGGTCTGGCAGGACCCTACCTGCTCAGAGAGGGTTCTCGGAAACTGCGCGCTGCAGAGCGCACAGGAGAACAGCCGTACCTATGTGCTGAGAGAATGGATGGAATCACGATCCAATCAACGTCTGAGCTCCAACGTTAGACATAAATGCATGATGGGCCTCGCTGATGCTGGTCATCACCGAATGCAAAGACCAGGTCTGTGATGGTTCACTAAGTGACTGAAGAGATAACTCCCAACTTCTGCATCCTCTACACAGCTGTGTTTGGCAATTATCTTACCATGGAAAATGTTGTAGGAGTTAAAAAAAAAAAACAACAACAAAACTCCATCTTTTCTTTTTATATAAAAGTAACAATAAAAATGGACAAGGGGCAAGGTTTACATTAATGTGACTCTGAAGCAGCAAAGGCCCTTTCTATTCCTAAAACTCTTTTAGTCTATTGTTCCTCTATGGTTATCTGGGAGATACCTTTCTAAGTGCCTAAATTATAGAATGGGGTGGGTGCTAATGGATGTGTTGTTATGTACTGTCTGTGTGGCCTTGAATAAGTACTTCATTTCTCCCCTTCAATTCCTGTTCTGTAAAATGAGAATAATAAGATTACTTGACTTTTAGAGCTGTGATCATCAAATGAGATCAGCACAGCACAGTGCTTGGCATAGAGCAGGGGTCCCCAAACTACAGCCCACGGGCCACATGCGGCCCCCTGAGGCCGTTTATCCGGCCCCCGCCGCCCTTCTGGAAGGGCACGTCTTTCATTGGTGGTCAGTGAGAGGAGCATAGGTCCCATTGATATACTGGTCAGTTTGTTGATTTAAATTTACTTGTTCTTTATTTTAAATATTGTATTTGTTCCCATTTTGGTTTTTTTACTTTAAAATAAGATATGTGCAGTGTGCATAGGGATTTGTTCATGTTTTTTTTTTTTATAGTCCGGCCCTCCAACAGTCTGAGGGGCAGTGAACTGGCCCCCTGTGTAAAAAGTTTGGGAACCCCTGGCATAGAGTAAGAGATTAGCCATGTTAGTATTACTAGCTGCTGATGCTATTGCTAGTACTATCAGAGTAAAATCCTAATGGGATTTTTATGGCTATGAAGTTGTTGACAACAAATTATTTGTGGATGCTCACTTGGTGATTCTTACCCTGCTGTGTTAGAGTCCCTGGGCAGCTTGAAGACAGACTACTGGGACCCACTTCCAGAGTTTTGGGTTCAGCAAGACTGGGGTGAGAACCTGAGAACTGAGGTGACAGACTCATGACAACTGTCTCTGTGGAGTCTTGCATTTGACCAAGGCATTGAGAGCAATAGTCAGCCCAAGTAGTTGTAAGATATTTTACTGCACAGTTCCCTTCAGCATGTGACACACCTTTTACTTTTATGAGTTTATATGATGGTCTCCAGAAACAGTGCCAGTTTTAATTAATATTATAATATTTAATTTTGGAAAACATACAGTAAGTATAATATGTAGGATATTGAAGGCCTGCTTCAATAATAATAAATTTTTAGATTTGGCTACCAAAAAATTACCCCATATCAATCAATCATGGGCAGTAGCTTCTCTTTTTTTTTCTAATTTGGGGCTGAAAATTACATTTTCTAAAAACTATTAATCTCACAGTTTAATAACTTAGGGTAGACCTTACCAGGAAACTTGGTATTAACCTTGATCCCAAACCTTTAGTTCACTACACACTACATATATAACATTTCTGGATTTTATTGCTATCAAAGTACTCAACCTTCTTGGACAAAGTAACCCTGCCACTTGGAGGTCAAGTCATCTCCACACTTTTTCAGTGTGCTCTGGATGTGACCAACCCTAGCTCACAGCTTCTGTAGAGATCAATCAACATAATCTATTCTCCGATCACAGTGACAGGATTCAGTATAGACACGTAGCCCAAGTTGGTCCAGTGAGATACAACACCAGCACTTTGGTTGAAACCACTCTAAGAAAAGTTTGTTTTGCACTGAGGTAAGTCAGGAGCTAGAGCATAGCTTTCTTGTGTCCATATAAAGAGAATTTGCTAGACAACAAAACCAGCTAAAGGGACAGCAGAGCTTAGAAATAGAGCATATTGAACAACTAGATCCAATGATGCCTGAAGCCATGATTTTGGTAGATCATTCTTTTTCATATATGTCAATAAATCTCCCCTTTTTTTTGCATAAGCTGATTTTTCTATGTGGGACTGAAAAAATCTTAAATAATATCATTTGGAAATTGTATTTTTATAGGACATGAATAACTTAAAGAGGAAAAAAAAAGAGAGAGAGAGAGAGAAACAAAACCAAACAAAAAAGCCTCACAGCCACAGACAGGTGTGGTGATTGCCAGGAGGGGAGGAGGCAGAGAATGTTATAGGGGCTTAATGGTGACAGGTGAAGACTTGATTTGGAGAAGTAAACACACAATATAGTATACAGAAATGTATTATAGAATTTGGCACCTGAAACCTGTATAACTAAGTATCACTTTAATAAATTAAATATAATAAAAAAGAAATGGTTGAGAAAAATAAACATAGTTGATAATATTTCATGACAAAACAGAGACATATTAAAGAAACAAAGAACATTTATTTCATTTTAAGGCTGTCAACTAGTTATTATTTGTCATTGGTTGTCATATTACTTTTTTATGAGAAACTATTATACTCTCTACATTAATAGAGAAATAAATTTAAATCAGTCATTATCCTACTACCTTAACAAACACATAGTGTATCTCTTTTTATTATGTCATAATATTAGACGTGGTTTAAAACTTACTCCAATTTTTTACTATTCACCAAAGACTGCTTGCTATTTATGTGTAAATCTGTGATTTTTAAAATAAAACAGAGAAGAATAAAGATACTTAGAATCATTCCAACCTCCATTTGACACACAGAATGATGAAGAAATTTTAGACCATGTCCTTAATCATATGATTGCTATGTTAGGGTGACTATATTCTCACTTAAACTGCAAAAGACTCCAATACATTAAAACTACTAAATAATTTCTGCATTTCCCAGCTCTGGCTGTTTGGCTCCATGATAGAGCATTGGCCCGCGACTGGGCATGTGGAAGTCCCGGGTTCGATCCCCAGCCAGGGCACATAGAAGAAGCACTCATCTGTTTCTCCACTCCTCCCACTCTCCTTTCTCTCTGTCTCTCTTTTCCCTTCCCGATGGGCAGAGCATTGCCCCCTGGTGGGCATGCCTAGTGCCTGTGCAAGCCTGTCTCTGTGTCTCCCTGCTTCTCACTTTAGAAAAATACAAAAAAAAATTTTTTTTTGCATGTCTCCTGGAAACTCTAACTGAAAAGAAATTCTGTACAATATTTAATTCCCACCCTGCTCCTGCTTAATATTTTGCTATATAATATATTTTCTTATTAGTGTGAGGAGGACCAATCCTATGACTAATTGCTCTTTTTATTTCATCCATCCTTAGGTGAATAGTAATTTTTTTTTTCCGGGATACAGCTTATAATAATTTATATTTCACTTATAATATGTTCCTGAGGAAAATCACATCAATTACAAACAAATGTGGTGGTTTGAAGAAAAGATTATCTTGGGACACTTTCTAATCTCTATGAGTCCAATATCAGGTTAAGATCAGACTGACAGAGTATAGTGACTTAGCTCCCAAATACTGATAAAACTGGCCAAGACATGTGCTCTAAATTCCCACATTTTCCGTCACATCAGTGACGGTGTGCCTTGCACAGAGCCACCAAGTCCTGATGGACTCCCAGCCTGCTGTTCTTCTCCGTTTCTCATGCTCCTCACAGTCATTTGCCTCTTCCTAAAGCTGGAAGACAGAGCCACAGTGGAGACTGCTGTGCTGAGAGGGGCTGTGAAGTGAACACAGTGGGAGCCTCATTCTCAGCAATATTTTCCACTGGGTTTATTGACTAAGAGTTTCAGCTCATAAAGCGTAAACCCCGTTATTGAACTGACTTAAATCATCTCAAAAAGAGTGTGATGTCTAAAAATTACCCATATCTTATAGAAAATGTTAAAAGAAAATCTCTTTCACGTAGCTTTGTGCTCTGGTTAATTTTCTGGGGGTTTATGTTGCATTACACACAAGGTAAGTTTTGTACTGGATGTGGAACTACAATTGACCAATCTGCTTTATAATTTTGTGATAGGATATGATTTACTAAATGGAAATAGTTATGCTTGAAGTGAAGGGAAAAAAGGAATTGGGTTTATAGGGTACCCGGGCAGTGAAATGTTGCAGTGGCAACAGGCTCTCAACTAGGAAACTGAAGATCTTAATCACCTCACAGATTAGTCATTAAGTCACTGGATGACCTTGAGCAAATCCCTTCGGTCTTGAAAATTTCAGTTTGCTATGAAGGAGTTGAAAAATTCACCACTGAAATCCAATAAAACTCTAACAAGAAGCTTGTCAGAGGGAATGCAACAAACACGTTGACATCTGTGCTTCTGTCTTCTTTCACTCTGTCTTTCCCTTTGGACTCTGCCTTTTTTATACTCTGTGAGGGTCCAATGGACTGCTGGTCCCAGTTATATCTTCGCTGTCCCAGTGGTGGCAAAAAGTCAGGCTGACCTATCAGAATGTGTCTCTCTTTCTCTCCCTCTAAACACTGTTATCACAAAAGAGGGCCAATTAGAGTCACTTCTAGAAATTCATATGGATATAGAGAATGGAGAATTGGACTAATCTGGGGGCTCACTAGCTGTAAGGCCAATGTATTGGACCTTCTCATGACCATCTTTACTACCAGGTGAACAGATTCTAAGCATTAAGCCAATCCATAGGAAAGCAGAGAGGATAAACAGAGAGAGGCAGAATATAGGTTATATCATTAGAACCTCTCGATCCAACTCTACCTAAGGTCATACCTATTCCCCTAGGCTTCCCAAAACATAACCCAATAAATTCTTTTTCATCATTTAAGATAAAATGGAGTATAATGCTGCAAAGAAAAATTGCTCATTAAATATGTGTTGGTAAATTGAATATATATATTAATATATGCTATGAATGATTCTATTATTCTAGGAAATATACGCATGCCCAATATTTAAATTACATTATTTATATTAAATTACATTGTTAAGAAATGTAAATATTTTCATTTTTTAAAGACTATTTACCAGTTTTTATTCATTCACTGAGTATTGACTGGACAAGTTTTATGTGATAAGTCCTGAAGATGCCGTACTGAACAAAACAGACAAAATGTCTTCATGCTAACATTTGAGCAATACTTAAGTTGCATTATATTTAATTACATAAAATTCAAGTACTAGAAATGTTCAATCCATTCATATTCCAGAACAATTAAACCCATAATGTAAAATAACACTATACAACTTACAGATCCCAGTTTTCCAAATGCTTTTTTTTAAAACCAGTGAATTTAGTAACAAGTTTAATATCAGATCCTGAAGGTACAATATTTGTTGAGTTTTTAAATAAGAGCTCCTGCTTACTATTTTGACAAAGATATATTCATGCCTTGTCTGATTACTCATTTCTCTAGGATAATTTTGAGTAGCCCCTGTGAACTAAAGTTAGATTTAATACAACCACACTGCAAATAATTAAAAATAATTGACATTTTTTTATTATAATTAGTTGTGCCACCCACATGGAGAAGGAAGACACCATGCTCCTGAATCTCAGCTGTTGCTGGGGCAATGCTCGTTGTATTTTCCAAAGCTCAGAGGAGATTGTTTTTCTCATTAAGCCATTATAAAACCTCCCAGGTAAGACTCAGGTAATTCCAAAAGATATACCTGATCCAATGAAAGTATATACTCCATATCATAATCACTTAGTTCTCTTAAATTTTAACATTTTATTGTTAAGAAAAGCAATACCGAATGTTAGGGAAAACCATTTTTTAGCAGCTCATAAATGTTCTATTTATGGTCTGGGAAATTTTCATATACTATGTTGCCAACTCATTCTAAATAAACCAGCCTGTTGGCAATACTAAACCTAGTAAATTGTTACACATTTTTTTCAGTTGGTGGCTGTACATATTCACCAGTTACTGCTGGGACATAAAGCATGAGTCTAGGCCTCGTGGATGAAAGGTAAAGTGACATGTCAAAGCTGTGACAGGATACTGATATCCTGCCTCTTCTATATAGTCCCTTGTCTAGCAGTTCTTTCTATACTTTCTCCTGGCAATGAAATCCCCCTTTATTCCCTGAAATCCATTCTATGTAGTTGGCAGGGGCTATCTCTCTCTCCCAGCCAGAAGGAAGGTCCTGTGGTTGGCTCTTATCAAGTAATCCAATCACCATGACCAGTGGTTGCTTTGGTTGCTGTTAAATGACTCAAACTGGATAAATTAAACTTTTCCTTAAAAACGTTCTAAAGAGGTTGTGAGGTATGGTCACGCCACAGAGGCTGATGGTGGCCATCTTTCAATGGATTGAGAAAGCCAGTCTGTGAGATGGGCAGAGACATGAAGCATTGATAACAGCATTTGAGCCTCTGATTTTTTTTGTTTGTTTTATAGAAAATTAAATCTAACAGGGTGACACAGATCAACAAGAGTGCACAGGTTTCAGGTAAACATTTCTATAGCATTTGAACTGTTGATTATGTTGTATACTCATCACCCAAAGTCAAATCATTTTCCATCACCTTATATTTGTCCCTCTTTACTCCCTTCTTCCCCCTCCCCTTCTCCCTGAATCCCTGATTTTAATCATCAGTGAAATGTGACAAAGGAAAACAGGCAGAAGGATGCATGAAAGACAGAATTTTTTTTCTCCCAATATGCAACTATTCTCTGGGTCTTTGAAAATTTTTGAGGAAATAAACACTTCTTTACTTTTTCCTTAACTTAATTGGAACTTTATTTCCTCAGCTAAAAAAGTGGTAACTAACCATTAGGAAACAGATGAGTCAGTACAAATAGAGACCCCCACATAAGTATCATGCAAATTGACTTCTAGATTTACAGATGGATTGACTGCTAGAAGCATTTGTCCGTTCAAACATGTGCCAGAACCCACTGCATTCCAGGCACTGGGGAAAGTAAAGATACCATATCTCCCCATGTATAAGACTCACCTTTTTTTCAAAAACTTTAGAGTCTAAAAACTGGGTGCACCTTATACAGTGGTTGTAGATTTTTTATTTGCATGTGCCACTTTTTTGTGCTTGTTTTTTGCGCTTATTGTTGAAGACAGTGATTTGTCATCAGACATGGATGATGACAAACTAATAGATGGGAGTTTTGACAGTGATGAAGAGTTGTATGAATTTTATAATGAATAAAACTTGAGTTCAATAACTTTATGTAATACAAATTTTTTCAAATTTTGGGCCCCAAAATTAAGGTGCATCTTATACATGGGAGAGTCTTATTCATGGGGAAATATGCCATAAGCTCCTAGAAGTTCAATTTGGGGAGGGAAAGATGACATACCAAAAGTTATTCTAATACAATCAGAGAACAGCTTCAATTGCTGTGCACAGAGTAGCTTGAGGATCTGGGGTCTGATGAGAGTATTTGTAGAGGTTGAGGCAGTTGGGACATTGTTCCAGGAGGACTGAAGATCTGAACAATGAAGTAAACACACAGGGCCTCGGGGTGTGAGAATATTATTACCATTTCACCTTTGAGGGTTTAGGGGAAAATAACAAATCACATGAAACAGGAAGTCTGGGTCTGGTGAGACCAGCTCACGCATCAGTGGGAAGGGCGGACCAAGTCCCTATGGCCAGTGTTCACCCTGTCCTTATTGGAGGATCATTCCCAAAACCTCAGCTCTGTGATAGGTAGCCCACCTTCTAAGAACCTTTATGTCTCTGAAATTTATACATTTCTAACTATATTTGAAACTTAAGAAGACAGAACATATTTTTATATCTTGGAGTGACAGGGTGCCAGAGGTGGAGGACATTTTCACATTGGCGTATTTGGTCCACATATATTTATTGAGCACCGAAAACTGCCCAGCTTTGGTTCTAGAGGTAAAGGAAACACACAACACATAGATATGAATCTGTATGGAGACATTGAGGAAAAATAAAATTAGACATTATATGCTAATAATCCAATGAAAAGTAGAAACCTCTGTGGCCTGATACAGTAAAACTCTTGGTCGTCTTGGGCATGGGTTTAGAGCAAAGCTTCCTAACTTTGGCACCACTGACATCTTAGGCTAGCAAATTACTTGCTGAGTGGGACTGTCTTGGGCACTATATATAGGATGTTACGCAGCATCCCTGGCCTCTACATACTAAATGCTAGTAGCATCCTCAGTTACAACAATCCAAAATGCCTCCAGTCATTGCCAAATGTCCTACAGGAGAGAATCACCCCTGGATGAGAACCATTGGCCTAGAACTACTGATGTTTAGAGCTAAAAAGGTCATAGTCTATAATTCTAGATAAGACAATAATAAGCATCTATATAAAAGAAATTCTCAAACTTATTAAACTAGGACTGTGATGGCGATCCTTTTTATAAAAACCACCCACTTTTGCAGTGCTGGTCAACCTGGTCCCTCCCACCCACTAGTGAGCATTCCAGCTTTCATGGTGGGCCAATCACGGTGCTGTTTGGTTGCTCTGCTACCATCCACCATGAAAGCTAGTACACAGCACTAGTGGGTGGGTGGGAGGGGGCAGACCAGGTTGACCAGCACTGCAAAAGTGGGCAGTTTTTTAAAAAAGGTTCGCCATCACGGAACTAGGATGTTGATTGGCCTAGAAGCTTGTAGCAGTGCACTGGGGCTAGGGACTGTGTAAAGAAACAAGAAGCCTTATTTGTGTCTTCCCAGGGTATGGCCTTCCCACTGAGGATTCAGAATGAAATTAAGTAATTTAGGTAGTAGTTTAGACCACCTATGTTTGTATTTAATCAAATGTACATATATTGCAGGGTTAACCCAAATTAAGTAAAAGCTTGAAGAAACACTTCCAAATGCTGTGAGCTATTTTTTGAGCTCTATCTAGTCTTAACCCCTTCAAATACCCACCCTCCTCCACCATCAAGAGAGCAAAAGCAGCACAGGGGGGACCACCTACTTCAGACAGTATTATAGGATATTAAATGTCTGTATTTAAAGACTACTACAGAGAAACTCAGTAGAGGACAACTACCACTCTTGGTGATAATGATGGTGACACCAGTAATGAATAATTTCTATATGCAAATCTCAATGCACTTTAAATACAAAACATCACAACTTATGGGACAGCTATTGGTGTCACTGTCACTTTAAAGGAGAGGAAGCTAAGGCTTCAAACACTGAAGAACTTTGCCCCAAGTTGCACAGTTAGTGTATTAGTTTCCTAGGGCTGCCATTATCACAAACTGGGTGGCTTATAGGAACACATTTATTCTCCCACAGTTCTGGAGTCTGGAAGTCTAAAATCAAGTTGTTGGTAGGACCCTGTTCTCTCTGAAGGATCTAGGCAAGAATCCTTTCTTGCCTCTTCCCACCTTCTGGTGATTGCCAGCATTCTTTGGCATCCCTTGGCTTATAGCTGCATCACCCCAAAGTCTGTCCCTTCTTCACATAGCCTTCTTTCCTCTCCTTATAAAGATACCAGTCCCCTTTGAGTCACTGGATTTAGGGGCCACTTCTGATCTAGTCTTACCTTGTCTTAATTTTATAAGATATGTAAAGACTCTATTTCCAAATAAGATCTCATTCACAGGTACTGGAGTATAGATTTCAACATATATTTTTGGGACACACAATTCAACCCACTACAGCAAGTAAAAGCAGAACCAGGACTCCTACTCAGAACCATTTTCATCCTTTACTAAGAAGGCTTCTAATTTAACAAGTGCTTCTTTATTAAGAAACACTAACTATATGCTAGCCAACTTTCTAAGTATATTCTAGGCATTCATACTGTTCTTGAGCCTCAGGCACTATCATTATCCCCAATGTACATAGGAGGTTTCTGAGTAACAGAGAATTACAAAACTTAACAAAAGTATCCCAAGTCTGGCTCTTACTCATTCTGCCATCCTAACTTACGAGTTTGTATGGTGAACTGTAAGTTACATGTGAAAGCTCTGATAGAATTAGAGGTTACTGCAAGTTAAAAATATATCTGCAAATGTAATAAAATATATCTGCAAATGTGTCTAGGTACATGAGATGATACATGACTTGTATCAAAAAAACTTAAATTCTTTTGTTTTGTTAGCTCAGCTAACCTATAAAGTCACATTTAGTCCTGATCACACAATTACCATTTTAGAAAGTCGTATCATTCTCTTAAAAAAAATTTGAGTAAACTTCTTGATTACTGCTAGAGTCCACCCATGTTTTGCTTATTCAAAAATAATACTCTTGACTTTTTTATTATTCAGTGGGAAGCCTAACTCAATCTCAATGCTGATAAAAAGGCCTATATTAGTTTAAAAATGACAAACCTCAAGCCTGTTACTTTAAATGGACTCCTATTTATATCCTTTGTAAAAATAATTTATTTCTCATTTTACATTTATAACTGATTTATTGCATACAAATATTCTTTAACCCTGAAAGGATATTTTTCTTAAATAGACCTTATTATGTGGCAAAATAAATTAATATTGCTTGATCAAATGATTTTGATAAAATTTTTGAGCCCAGTATATTTTTGATAATGACAGCATAGCATTTGTTGTTTAATCAGTGTTCATCTGCTTTTCCACTAGCATATGTGTAAACATAATTTTCTGGTCAGTCACATTGTTTTAATGTTTATCATGGTGTTAAAGAGTTCCAGTGTGTACACTGGTAAAATCTAACTGCAGGAGGCAACGGAGACTCCCATCTAAGGACATTCAGCCTCCAAGGTGGACTGGGTCATTGTTCCCAATGCCTATCTTTCTTTCTGCCAGTGATAAAATTTTCATGCTCTTTGTCACATGACAAGGTCAAGTAAGCATCCCTGTCCTATTAAGTCTGAGCTTGGCCATTTTACTTGCTTTTACCAGTGGAAAGAAGTGACAGTCTTCCAGTTCCAAACCAAGGTTTTAAGAGGCATGGCAAGATTCCACAAGTCTTTGCCATAGCTCTTTTAGCCCAAGACTTAGAATGAAGGCACTGAAACTGGCCTAACCTGACTCACAGCCTGACAGACAATCTCACTCAGAAAAATGCAGCTATGACCAGCTGAACCCCGACTGAACTGCAAACCCATGAACCTGTAAATCAATGTTTACAGTGGTTAGAAACTGATTTTGGGATTGCCTGTCACACAGCATTCAAGTAGCAGAAACCTGCTTAACACAACCACCATTTCTCATAGATACAGAGGAGACTTTTCCATTTTTTGTATCCTACCTTTAAACCTAGGTAAACTGAGAAACCTGGGGAAAACAATTTCCATTAATAAAATCATGTTTTCCTATTGACTCAAAGAATCATTTCAGAGATGTTTTGCCTGAGGGAAAAAATGTTACCTCCAAAATGATAATGAAAGCCATGCTCTCAAGAATGCAGCAGACTCAACAAATAAAACTCTGCCTAAGTAAGTCCTGCTCTTGACTGCTAGCAGTTGTAGAGCATTAATACAGTGTATCGGTAAAGTCATGGTGCACTTTTGACCGGTCATAGGAAAGCAACAAAAGAGGACAGAAATGTGAAATCTGCACCAAATAAAAGAAAAACTCTCCCAGTTTCATACCTATTCAGTGCAGTTCGATGTGGGCTCACACACAGATTTTTTAAGGCTCCTTAGGTAGCTATCCCGTATAGCCTCTACAGACTCGTCACTGACTGATGGCCTACCAGAACGGGGTTTCTCCACCAAACTGCCAGTTTCCTTCAACTGCTTATCCCACCGAGTAATGTTATTCCTATGGTGTGGCGCTTCGTTATAAATGCGCCGATATTCACGTTGCACTTTGGTCACAGATTCAAATTTAGCAAGCCATAGAACACACTGAACTTTCCTCTGTACCGTCCACATCTCAACTGGCATGGCCGTGGGCTGCTCCGCTGTATACACAGTGTTACGTCATCATCTGAGCATGCGCACATGCTGCCACATCATCCTACAGAAACTGGGAGGCTTTTCCTTTTATTGGTTGATTTCACATTTCTATTGTCTTTTGTTGCTTTCCTGTGACAGGTCAAAAGTGTACCATAACTTTACGGACACACTGTATATGCCGAGGGGAAAAGATTTGCTAGAAGAAGACAGTTTGGCTTTTTTGTTTTCTGTTTTTGTTTGTTTTAAGTTTCAAATGTAACTGTTTTATACAAGTTTTTTTTTTCCCTGTAAATTCTATTTAACTTGTTAGTCCCTTTCCTGACATTTTGGTAAAAATATTCAAGCTAGAACACAATGCTTTACTATTTCTTTTACTTGACAGTTAATCCCCCCCAATTTTTAAATGCAAAAGTAATATGTGTTTCAATGACAGGGAAGTACCTAAAATAAAAATAAAATATCTGTCTGCTACTAGATCCCATCCCCCCAAGCACCACAGTTAAGGGCATGATATAGAGAACTATGATTCTCTCAGGCTTCCAGTCAAGATGGTAATGTCAGCAAACTTGGCACTCACTTCTTTTCACAACTGTATCAGAATTACAGCTAAACTGCAGAACACCCTTCATTGAGAACTACCTGAAACCTAGCTGAGTGGAAGACTATAACTAAGGCTATCCAGAAGAAGCCACATTAGGACAGGCAGGAGAGGTGGAGATGAGGAATGGGCTAGCCCCACAGCCACATGGGGTGGTTAAAAATTGGAGGGATATCTTAATGCAAAATACCTGTCACCCACTCCCCCAGAAGCCAGGCAGCTGAGCCCCAGGCCAGGGTTTCAGTCCTAGGAAATGAGGTCCCCATAAATTCTGACTGTGAAAAACCAATGGGGATTATGGCTAAGTGAGACAGAGGCTGCTAGAATACCAAGTGTTCCACTTAAATGGCCCACACATGGTCTTACTCAGACTCACTGCCTTTGAGCTCCAGTGCTGGGGTAGCAGGTTGAAAGGCACCAAGAACATATGGGGAGGAACGAGATTGACTGGTTCTGGTGTGAGAGCTGGAGAGGTAGCTGTCTCCCACACAGAAGTGCTGGCAGAGGCCATTGTTCCTTTGCTGAGCCCTCCCGGCAGAGTTGGCGGGAAGGCATTATATCTGAGTCTCCATCAACTTGGCTAACACCATTCTCCCTGCTCTGGTGATTCCCTGAGACCCTGCCCCACCCAACTTGTGGACCCACCCAAGCTGCTTCCAGTGGTTTTTCCAGACAAAAGGCCTGTCTTGGCTTATTCTTCAGATTTCCCTAAATTCTCTCAGAGGTTCAAAATCTCAAACAAGAAGCACCTGGCCTAGCAGTACTCCATATATTTTGTGAAGTAGCCCCAAGACCAGCATCAGTACTAGCTAGGTTTGGTTCGTAGATTGGCCTCACTTGAACATGTCCAAGTCCAGCACCAAAGCAGACTGCTTTGTAGCTCATGCTGAGTAGCCCCAAGCAGAGCACAGTCAGGGGTTCACTTTGACCTGTACCTCCTGGGAAACCTCAGAGCCAGTGCACCTAGTTGCCAGATTCAGACCACACAGAAGTAACAACTAACCACCTCCAGAAATGTCACAGTCAAGGGGTGGACTTGACAGGTACCAGAGCCCTACTGAAGCAAGTTCTTCTTCACAAAGTCAGTCCCTGCAAAGCTCATTGCACTTGTGTACAGTCCTCATAGCAGATCAACCTTCAGATCGTTGTCTCCCATTAACATACCAACAGCAATTAAGACTCAGGTACAAACAGGAGGGCTCACACAGCCTACACAGGAGTATCCTGCTGGGGTACTAAGGGAGGCTGTGCTACTGGGCCCTATATGACACCTACTACATAAAGCCACCCTATTAAAACTGGGAGATGTACAAATCTACCTAATACATAGAAACAAACACAGAGAGGCAGCCAAAATGGGGAGACAATGAAATATGTTCCAAATGAACCAACAGGAGAAAATCAGAAAATTAACTAAATGAAATAGAGGCAAGCAAACTACAAGATGTGGAGTCCAAAACAATGGTTATAAAGATGCTCAATGACCTTAGTGAAAACTTCAACAGCATAAAGGACATATAAATCATAAAAAAGAATTAGTTGGAAATGAAGAATACAATAACTGAAATGAAGAAAACACAAGAAAAAATTAACAGCAGATTAGATGAAGCAGAGAATTTAATCAGCAATTTGTAAGACAGGGTAGCAGAAAATACCCAATAGAGCAGGAAAAAAAAAAATTGAGAACTTATTTAAAAAAAATAAGGACTAAAAACTTTCCTAACCTAGTAAATAAAAATGACACACAAGTCCAAGAAGTACAGAGTCCCAAACAAGATAAAGTAAAAAAGTCCACACCAAGACACATCATAATTAAAATGACAAAGGTTGAAGACAAAGAAGAAATCTTAAAAGCAGCAAGAGAAATGTAGCTACCTACAAGGGAGCTCCTATAAAACTCTCAGCAGATTGTTCAACAAAAACTTTTCAGGCCAGAAAAGGTTGGCACAAATTCTTCAAGGTAATAAAAAGCAATTAAAATAATAATTAAATGGATAAGAAAACATGACCCCTACATATGTTATCTACAAGAGACTCACTTCAGATTGAAAGGCACACAAAAATCAAAAGTAAATGGATGGAGAAAGATATGTCATGGGAATAGAAAAAACAATAAAAACACTGGGATTACAATACTTATACCAGACAAAATAGACTTTAAAAGAAAGGCTTCAAGAAGAGACAAAGGGAAGAAAGATGGCGACGGAGTAGGTGAACATTCCAACTGCCACCTCCCAGAACCAAATTGAATTACAACTTAATTTAAGAACAATCATCCTGAAAAACCAACTTTGGCCTAAACTTAGATGAATCTATAACCAAGGACCACCAAGGAAACCACACCGAGACTGGTAGGAAGGGCAGAAATGCAGAAAGAGCTGCCTCAGTCCCAGGAGCAAGCAGTGGCCCTGAGGGACTCTCATGGCGGGGTGGGTTGCCCTGAGAAATGTGAGTCCTCAGCCCCAGGCCTGGATCCTCAGCCTAGAGCCCCAGAGCCTAGAAGAGGAGCCCAGACCATATGCTGTGAAAAGAGCTGGGTTTCTGTCTGTGAGAAAGAGACAGAGCTCTCAGACACAGACTCTGTTTTAAAGGGCCTGCGCAGAAAACCTCATTCACAGCCACTTACCCAGAGCTCTGGCAGGGGAGAGCTGAGAGGACTGGAGTTGCAGAAGAGTGTAAAGTTGGAGGCTCAGGGAGAGACACTGTGAGGGATAGCAACAGAACCCCTGTGCTGAATCATTCTCCAGGACTGCAGTCACCATCTTTCTTGGGCAGAGCAATCCCCTCTGAGTGACATCAGCCTGGGGAAAAGCAGTTGCTCCGCCCTCGGGAGTGTCTCCCACAGGAGGTTAAAAACAACAGCTGACTCCAACACAAGAAGAACTAGAGCCAACGTTACTGGTAGTGGGTGGCAGAAGCACCAAGCCTAAACTCAACTACGTACAAGGCAGCACACCAAAAGGTGGAGTCTAGCAGGCACCAGACACTGTGGAGAATAAATACTCCCAACAGGACTGACATTGCACAGTGTGTAATACACATAATCAAGGTGGATTCTAAGAGCTAGCCAGCCTAAAGGGACAAATGTACCCATGAAAAGACCAACTGCATTTAATACTCATGTACAACAAGGAAAAAAATAGTACCCTCAAGAAGCATTCCTAGGACAAAGAAAACAAGTAGCCCAGAGGACAGTACCACTGGGTTCATCTTCTTCATAAAGACCACACAAAAATTTCAAAGTCATTCAGTGCTACCTAAAACACAGACAAAATGGGCAGACAGAGAAATGCAACCCAAATGAGTCAACAAAAGAAATAACCAGAAAAAGAACTGAATGAGATGGAAGTAACCAAAATACCAGATGCAGAGTTTAAAACAATGATTTTTAGGATGCTTAAGAATCTTAGAGCAACAATGGATAGACATAATGAGCACCAAATAAAGAGATAGCAAGCATCAAAAAGAACACTGAAATCATAACAAAGAACCAGTCAGAAATGACAAATAAAATACTAGAAATGAAGACTGCACTAGAAGAATTAATAGCAGGCTGGATGAAGCAGAGGATTGAATCAGTGACTTAGAAGACAAGATAAATGAAAGCATGGAAGCAAAGCAGCAAAAAGAAAAGGGGCTCAAAAAGTCTGAGGAAACTCTAAGAGAGTGAAAACATGAAGAGACAACATTTGCATCATAGGGGTTTATGAAGGAGAAGAGAACAAACAAGTAATAGAGAACCTGTTTGAAGAAATCATAGCTGAAAATTTCTTTAAATTGATGAAGGAAAAAGTCACACAAGTTCAAGAAACACAGAGAGTTCCATTAAAGAGAAACCCAAGGAGACCTACAGTGAGATACATCATAATTAAAATGTCAAAGTTAAGAGACAAAGAAAGAATACTAAAAGCTGCAAGAGAAAAACAGTTAATTACCTACAAAGCAGACCCCATAAGGATGACATTCAACTTCTCAACAGAAACCCTTGAGGTCAGAAGGGATGGGCAAGAGATATTCAAAGTGATGCAAAGCAAGAACTTACAACCAAGATTTCTTTATCCAGCAAGGCTATGGTTTAAAGTTGAAGAAGAAATAAAAAACTTCCCAGACAAGAAAAAAAAAGAAACTCAAGGAACTAATTACACATCAATACTGCAAGAAATGTTAAGGGGCCTGCTGTAAAATGAAGAAAGAAAAAAAACTAGAAAAAGAGAAATGTAGATTTAAAGAATAAAATGGCAGTAAACATTTACATATCAATAATAAACTTAAATGTAAATGAATTATATGCTCCAATCAAAAGACATAAGGTGGTTGCATGGATAAGAAAACAGGACCAGTACATATCCTGTCTACTAGAGACCCATCTCAGAACAAAAGATACAGATAGACTAAAAGTGAAGGGATAAAAAGAAGTATTTCACACAAATGAAAATGAAAAAAAAAGCTGGGATAGCAATACTTATATCTGAACAAATAGACTTTAAAACAAAGGCTATAGTAAGGGATAAAGAAGGTTACTACATAATGATAAAGGGAGCAATCCAACAGGAAGATATAACCATTATTAATATCTCTGTGCCTAATATAGGAGTACCTAAATATATAAAGCAGATTTTGATGGACATAAAGGGCAAAATCAATAGCAATACTATTGCTATTGATTTTAATATTCCACTAACATCAATGGGTAGATCCTCCAGACAAAAAATTAACAATGAAACAGTGGCTTTAAATGACACACTAGATCAACTGGATTTAATAGATATCTTCAGAACATTTCACCCCAAAGCAGCCAAATATACATTCTTTTCAAGTGCTCATGGTACATTTTCTAGGATAGATCACATGTTAGGACAAAAATGAGTCTCAATAAATTCATGAAGATTAAAATCATATTAAGTGTCTTCTATGATCACAATGGTATGAAACTAGAGACCAACTACAATAGAAGCACTGAAAAAACAGTTCAACATTTGGAGGCTAAATTTTATGAAATAACAAATGGGTTAACAACAAAATCAAGGAATAAATAAAAGTTTTTCTTGAAACAAATGAAAATGAACATACAACAACTCAAAATCTATGAGACACAGCGAAAGCCATCCTGAGAGGGAAGTTCATAGCATTACAGGCATACCTTAAGGGGCAAGAAAAAGCTCAAATAAACAACTTAACCCTGCATATAAAAGAACTAGAAAAAGAAAAACAAATAAAGTCCAGAGGTAGTAGAAGGAAGGAAGTAATAAAGTTCAGAGCGGAAATAAATGGCATAAGGATAAAAAGAAAAAAACAATACAGAAGATCAATGAAACCAAGAGCTGTTTTTTTTTAAAAGGTAAAGATTGATGAACATTTAACCAGACTCATCAAGAAAAAAAGAGAGAAGACTCAAATAAACAAAATTAGAAATGAAAGTAGAGAAGTAACAACTGACACCACAGGAATAAAAAGGATTGTAAGAAAATATTATGAAGAACTGTATGCCAAAAAATTGGACTACCTAAGCAAAATAGATAAATTCCTAGAAACATATAATCTTTCAAAACTCAATGAGGAAGAATCAGAAAACCTAAACAGACCAATTACAACAAATGAATTTGAAACAGTTATCAAAAAACTCCCAGCAAACAAAAGTCCTGGACCAGATGGCTTCACAGGCAAATTTTACCAAATATTTAAGAAGAAATAACACCTATCCTTCTCAAGCTATTTCAAAAATTCAAGAGGAAGGTGGACTTCCAAGCTCCTTTTATGAGGCAAGCATTATTCTCATTCCAAAACCAGGTAAAGACACTACAAAGAAAACTATAGGCCAATGCCTCTGATGAATTTAGATGCTAAAATCCTCAATAAAATATTAGCAAACTGGATCCAGCAATACATGAAAATAAATCATACATCATGGTCAAGTGGGACTTATTCTGGGGAAGCAAGGCTGGTACACTATTTGCAAATCAATAAATGTGGTTCATCACATAAACAAAAGGAAGGATAAAAATCACATGATAATATCAATAGATGCAGAAAAAGCTTTTGATAAAATTCAGCACCAATTTATGATCAAAACTCTCAGCAAAGTGGAAATACATGGAACATACCATAACATGATAAAGGCCATCTATGATAAACCCATGGCCAACATCATACTAAATAGGCAGAAATTAAAAGCAATCCCCTTAAGATCAGGAACAAGGCAGATGTGCCCCCTTTCACCACTTTACTGAACATAGTTCTGGAAGTTCTAGCCACAGCAATCAGCCAAGAAGAAGAAATAAAAGGTATCCAAATTGGAAAAAAAGAAGTAAAACTATCATTATTTGCTGATGACATGATATTGTACATAGAAAATCTAAAGTCTCAATCAAAAAACTACTAGATCTGATAAATGAATTCGGCAAAAGGTCAAGATATAAAGTTAATATTCAGAAATCAGTGGCATTTTTATACACCAACAATTCTGTCTGAAAGAGAAATTAAGGAAAAAATCTCCTTCACTATTGCAACAAAAACAACTAAAATAAAGTACCTAGGAGTAAATTTAACCAAGTAGGTAAGGACTTGTACTTGGAAAATTATAAAACATTGACAAAAGAAATCAAGGAAGGTAGAAACAAATGGAAGCATATACCATGTTGTGGATAGGAAAAATGAACATCATTAAAATATCTATATTCCCCAAAGCAATCTATATATTCAATGCAAAACCTATTAAAATACCAATGACATACTTCAATGACATAGAAAAATATTTCAAAAATTTATATGGAACCAAAAAAGAACACAAATAGCCTCAGCAATCTTGATAATAAAGAATAAAGTGGGAGGTATCACACTTCCTGATATCAAGTTATACTACAAGGCCATTGTATTCAGAACAGCTTGGTACTGGCATAAGAACAGGCATACAGATCAATGGAACAGAACAGAGAACCCAGACACAAACCCACACCTTTATTGTCAATTGATATTTGACAAAGGATGTAAGAGCATACAATGTAGTAAAGACAGTCTCTTTAATAAATGATGTTCAGAAAATTGGACAGCTACATGCAAAAAAATGAAGCTAGACCACCAACTTACACTATTCCCAAAAATAAACTCAAAATGTATAAAAGACTTAAATGTAAGTTGTGAAACCATAAACATCTTGAAAGAAAATATAGGCAGTAAACTCTCCAATATCTCTTGTAGCAATATTTTTACTGATCTTTCTTCACAGGCAAGTGAAATAAAGGACATGATGAACAAATGGTACTATATCAACTTGAAAAGCTTTTGCACAGATAAAGACACCAGGAACAAAAGAAAAAGACAACTCACACAATGGGAGACAATATTTGCCAATATATCTGATACGGGATTAATAACTAAAATTTACAAAGAACTTCTAAAACTCAACACCAGGAAGGTAAAAATGCAATTAAAAAATAGGCTAAAGAACTGAACAGACACTTCTCCAAAGAGGACATACAGATGGCCAATAGGCAGATGAAAAAATGTTCAATGTCAATCATCATAAGAGAAATGCAAATTAAAACCACAATTAGATACCACCTCACACCTGTCAGAATGGCGCTCATTAACAAAACAACACAGAATAAGTGCTGGAGAGGGTGTGGAGAATGCACTGCTTATGGGAATACAGACTGGGGCAGCCACTGTGGAGAGCTGTATGAAGTTTCCTCAAAAAATGAAAAATGAAACTGCCTTTTGATCCAGCTGTTCCACTTTTAGGAATATATTCTAAGAATGCCAAATCACTGACTCAAAAGTAGATATGCACTCCCATGTTTATTGCATCATTGTTTACAATAGCCAAAATCTGGAAACAGCCCAAGTGTCCATCAGTGGACGAGTGGATTAAAAAGCAGTGGTACATATACACAATGAAATACTACATGGCTGTGAAAAGGAAGGAAATCTTACCTTTGTGACAGCATGGATGGACCTGGAGATTATTATGCTAAGTGAAATAAGCCAGGCAGAGAAAGAAAAATATTATATGATCTCACATATATGAGGAATCTAATGAACAAAGTAAACTGAGGAATGAAATAGAGGCAGAGACAGGGTCACAAGGACCAAAGGGACAGCATTCAGAGGGAAGGGGGATGAGGGGATAGGATCAGAGAATGTAAAGGAGAGAAATTACAGTGTGTCCATAAAGTCGTGGTGCACTTTTGACCTGTCACAGGAAAGCAACAAAAGACTATAGAAATGTGAAATCTGCACCAAATAAAAGAAAAACCCTCCCAGTTTCTGTAGGATGATGTGGCAGTATGTGCGCATGTGCAGATGATGATGTAACACCATGTATACAGCAGAGCAGCCCACGGCCATGCCAGTCGAGATGTGGACGGTACAGAGGAAACTTCAGTGTGTTCTGTGGCTCGCTAAATTCAAATCCGTGACCAAAGTGCAATGTGAATATCAGCGCATTTATAACGAAGCACCACCACATAGGAATAACATTACTCGGTGGGATAAGCAGTTGAAGGAAACTGGCAGTTTGGTGGAGAAACCCTGTTCTGGTAGGCCATCAGTCAGTGATGAGTCTGTAGAGGCTATACGGGATAGCTACCTAAGGAGCCCTAAAAAATCTGTGTGTGAGCCCATATCGAACTGCACTGAATAGGTATGAAACTGGGAGAGTTTTCGTTTTATTTGGTGCAGATTTCACATTTATATTGTCTTTTGTTGCTTTCCTGTGGCCAGTCAAAAGTGCACCATGACTTTACAGACACACTGTATATATACACAACACAGAGATATAGATAACAAGACAGCCAATCTTAGAGGGAAGGGGGAAGGAGCTAGAGGGAAAGGGAGTAGAGGGGGTATAAAAAGGGACCCGGATGTGGGGGGTGAGGGAGTTATATTCAATGGGACACTTCAATCCATGTAAACACAATAAGTTTAAAATTAATTTTAAAAATTTCAAAAAAGAAGCAATCAATAAATAATTAAAGTGAAGCAAGATAAAAAGAAGAGACAAAGGACCCAGAAATTTCATTTCTGGATATTTTATCCAAAGAAACCCAAAACACTAATTCAAAAAGACATATGCATCCATAGGTTTATTGCAGCATTATTTACAGAAATTGGAATATGAAAGCAGCTTAAAATCCATCAACAGATGAATGGATAAAGAAGAAGTGGTACATATATACAATGGAATATGATTCAGCCTTAAAAAAAAGAAATGAATGAAATATTGCCATCTGCAACAATTTGGGTGAATCTAGAAGGTATTGTGTTGAGTGAAGTAAGTCAGACAGAGAAAGACAAACGCCATGTATTTTCACTTATATGTAGAATCTAAAAAACAAAATAAATAAACAAGTGAAATAGAGACAAACTCAAAGATACACAGAACATTTTGATAGTTGCCAGATTCGAGGAGTTTCGGGGTTTGGGTGAAAAAGGTGAAGGGATTAAAAAGTACAAATAGTTATAGAACAGTCAGGGGGATATAAAGTACAGCAAAGGGAATACAGTCAATAGTACTGTAATAACTATGTATGGTGTCAGGTGGGTACTAGTTTTATGGGGGTTATTACCTCATAAGTTATATAAATGTCTGATGACTAGGTTGTACACCTGAAACTAATATAATGTTGTATACCAATTGTAATTGAAAAATAAAAATTATTAAAATTAAAAAAAACTTCCAAATCTTTTGTTATTCTGACATTCGTTAACATTTTTTTATTTAGTAGAGTGAGGCAGGTACTGTAACTAATTTCTCATACTGAGAGCACTTTAATGGCTTCTTATCCCCCAAAGAACAAAGCTCAGTATCTTTAATAAGGTTTAAGAAGCCCTGCATGAACTTCCCCAAGAACCGTCTGGGCTCATCCCAAGATATGCTCTGTTTTACTTTGTCCTATTTGCTTTTGAGCTATGCCGGACCGCTTGGTTGCTATCTCCATTGCTGGACTATACCATAGAACCTTCTATTCCTGAGGTAATTCCTAGTAACGCTTCAGCTTTCAAATGATAACCCATCACAGCCTCCAAGATCATATCTTTTACTTCCTTAGGCCAGATACAGCTCCCTGCTACACTTCCAGACTATCCTTTACTTCTTTACTAAAGCATTCATTATAATTTCAACCACACTTGTTTACTTTTAACCCCAACTTTATTGAAGTATAATTGACAAATAAAACAGTAATGTTGTTAAAGTATACAGTGTGATGATTTGATATACATACACATTGTGAATGATTCCCATATTCAATTTAATTAGCACATCCATCACCTTACATAGTTGCCTTTTAAAAGAATGTTTAAGATCTACTCTCTGAGAAAATTTATGTCATGGGTTTTTTAAAAAGATTTTTTATTTATTCATTTTAGAGAGAAGAGAGAGAGAGAGGGAGAAGTGGAGGAGCAGGAAGCATCAACTCCCATATGTGCCTTGGCCAGGCAAGCCCAAGGTTTTGAACCAGCGACCTCAGCATTCCAGGTCAACTCTTTATCCGCTGTACCACCACAGGTCAGACCTGGGCAAATTTTTTAGTGTACAATACAATATTATTAACTATAGTCACCATTCTATACTTTAGGTGCTCAGAACTTATTTGTCTTATACTAAATGATAGTCTTTATGTTTATTTGAAACTGTGGTGGTCTCCATGAGACCAGAATCTGTGTTTTTTACTCCCAAAAACCCTGAACATGGCACATAGAAGTTACTCAATAAACAGTTGTTGGTTTACCATGAAGAGAACTCTCATGGCTCAGACGACCAATACTTAAGAATGAAAGCTAATGATACCTTTAGGCCAGCCTTTGAAAAGGAAAAGGATATAAAAGTAAAAACACAGAAACAAGAATACGGAAAAAGTCCCTACAATGAGAATTTACTTAATGATTGCAGCAGAGGAAGTGCACAATTCATTCAACAGCTCTTGTGACCATAAGGAGATTAATAAACTGATTAATAATTAATAAGCTCATGTCCTGAATAATGAGGACATTATCAGGCCTCCTAAATTTTTCATGATAAAAACTAAGTGTCTATTATTGTGTTGCATACAGTCCTGAGAGTGTTTACACCCAAACTAAGTTATATAAAGCTTACGTATCATGTTGTGACCTTAAGCCAAGCAGTAGCCCTACTGGAAAAGTTCACCTGCCCCTTTCTTGATTCTACTGCCTTTTCTGTAATAAAAAGATTCTGTGGCAACTATAGATTTAGGATGAGCTGGTGAATAAAGTCCAACTCATAGTACAGAACTTGATCTATCTATATGCACTTCCTCAGATATTCACTCCATCAAGTCTATGGGTAAATATGCTACAACCAAACCAATAGATATACTAAGAAAGGGAAAAATAATTGGATACAACTTCAGCTTAGTGTGTTTAATGAAACCACAATTTTCAGCTTCAGTTTACCTGTGAGAATGAATCACTTTATTTTGACTGTAGTCATGCTTTTCTGCTGCTTGAACAAGCTTAATAAATGCTTCCGTATGATAGCATTATGTGTCCTGCGAGAAATGCTTTCAAACTCTAAGTTAATGGTACATGCTACCTGGAGTACACTCATCTCTTCACCTTATTATTGGGGATTCCCTAGGGGGATGTTAGAAGAGAAAGTACCCATACAGATAAAAAGTATTATGTTATGTGTACCATTGACCTTAAAAAAAAAAAAAAAAAACTCAAAAAAACAGAACAAAACAAAAAAGAAGATAGACACACTCTAGACTCAATATAATACGAAATTTATTCCTCCATTGTCTGTGTACAGTCTGAGGACCACTCTTGCGAGATTTCGTTTAGGCACGTTTGAAGTCTCCACCACAGAGTAGGTGAATCCAAGTTTCTGAATTAACCAGTTATGCTGATGAGTTTTTATGTTTCCCTAAAACATGAAAACTATAATACAGGGTGGAGCAAAAGCAGGTTTACAGAAGTTTATATGGGTAATACAATAATTAATAAATAACAACACAATAATAAGCCCTACGCTTCACATAATCACAACTGTAAATATGCTTTTGCCCCACCCTGTACAGGCAGTACCCGAAATTACCCAAATGTCAATGTGAGGTGAGTAATGTTTGTTAAAATTGTATCTTAGGAATGGTACTTTATTTCACTCATATTCTAGTCTCATTGGAAGTTTATATTACTTTGTTCAAGGAAGACCTAGATACATATTAAATTAGAAGTAAATGAAAAAATGATATTTTCTTGGTTCATAAAGATATATTAAGAAAAATATTAAGAGCCCAGTGATGAATTTACTATTCTGCTCTCACAAACTCCACCCCCCATCACACATACATTTTATTCAGGAGATAGAGGGATGGAGGTGAGGTTCGTCAGCTGAACCTGCCGCAGAATGCCTGGGCGCAGGCCCGCTGTGCCCATCAGCAGAGCAGGAGCAGGGAGATGGCAGGGCGCAGACTTGCTCATTCCACCCATTTCCCAGACACCCCGAAGCAAGGGGCCTGAAGAACACATTTTGAAAAATACAGAGTAATGGGGTGACAGACTCTGTGAGGGCACTTTCCTAACTTTAATGTTTCCTCTTCAGGGGAAAATAAACCCTCATGAAAATAAATATTAAATAAATGAGTGGCAGCATTTTCAGGAAACACTTGGAAACATTATGCCAGTGCCATCCTGGTATCGCCTAAAGATTATCCAAAAGTATAGCCGGATGAGCATATCAGAGTGCCTGCCAGGCTGTCACACAGGTATGCTCAGTAAGCTGTGATCTAATTAAGCATGCCTTTCACTGTCAGGTAATGCAGCCATACAAGAATCTTTTGGTGACTGACAATGAATACTTGAAGAAAAGAAAAAAGAATGACAAAATGTTAGAATTTGTTAGTATCCCTTTCTGACATCATTCATTCAAAGGATAGAGCAGGCTGATTCTACATGACTAATAATGGTTCTTTTGACAGAATCTCCTTCAAGTGCAGAAAGACAATTCATTAACCTGGTGTAGCTTGATATAAATATCTCTGAAGTTCATAGGCTTCTGGTGTTCAAATTTATGCTCACCAAACACCCTTCTTCTCTCTAACTGGGTTTTCAACACTCATGCACACACCAAGAGAAAGCCCCTGGTGCAGACGACTGACAAGCCACTGGTGCAGACAACTGACAAGCTACTGGTGCCAGTAAGGATCACAAAGCTACAAGAACAACATTTGTGGTTGCTCCCTTTACACCAGGCACTTGTCTTGCATGAGCTCATTACATATTCAAAGCATCCTTCTGAGGGAAGAGCAATTATTACCCTCACTTTAGCGAGGAAGAAACTGAGGCTCACAGTTTAAATAATTTGAATGAAGGTCATTTCATCTATTTTATCTAAATATAGAACTTACCTTCTATAATTTTTAGCTTACTTCCTCTTAATCGAGTCCCTGTTGTTGGATTACTTTGTGAATGTCTAAATGGCCAGTGCTGGAAGTGGGAAGTTCTTACTGAGGCCATGAAATCAGGGTGCTGGGTAGAGCTTTGAGTGGCAGTCATATTCTATATATGCAAAATGATAGCTGAGATGGGGTGCTAACCCAGCGCTGATATTTGAACTGGGAGTACAAAGCCAGGAGTATATGAAACAGAGAGTAACAACAGGGGCACATTTAAATGTTACTAAAGGTCAGTATGGAGCAGTCTGGGGCAATGTTTCTTTTGCCATATAACAGGGGCATGTGAATGAGTATCTGGATTGAAAGAGCCAAGGATGGAGAAAACCTTGGTAGTCACTATCTAGTGCAGCATTCTTCCTCTCTATTGTTAAGCTAACATTTATTGAGCATCTACCCATTGTGAATAGACAGAAGCCTTACCTTCACACAACTTCCATTCCAAAATTTTAGATTCTTCAAGGATTTTATTTGGTGTAAACTACCCCCTGAGAACATATCACTAGCAGTAATCCACCTTAAGAGTCTGATGTTCTAGCCTGACCAGGCAGTGGCACAGTAGATAGAGCAGGGGTCCTCAAACTATGGCCCACGGGCTGCATGCAGCCCCCTGAGGCCATTTATCCAGCCCCCGCCACACTTCCGGAAGGGGCACCTCTTTCATTGGTGGTCAGTGAGAGGAGCAGAGTTTCCATTGAAATACTGGTCAGTTTGTTGATTTAAATTTACTTGTTCTTTATTTTAAATATTGTATTTGTTCCCGTTTTGGTTTTTTACTTTAAAATAAGATATGTGCAGTGTGCATAGGGATTTGTTCATAGTTTTTTTTATAGTCCAGCCCTCCAACAGTCTGAGGGACAGTGAACTGGCCCCCTGTGGGGACCCCTGGGATAAAGCATCGAACTGGGATGTGGAGGACCCAGGTTTGAAACCCCAAGGTTGCCAGCTTGAGCACAGGCTCACCAGCTTGAGAGCAGGGTCGCTGGCTTGAGCATGGGATCATAGATATGACCCCATGTTGCTGGCTTGAGCCTAAAGGTTGCTGACTTGAAGCCCAAGGCCACTGGCTTGAGCAAGGGGTCACTTCCTCTGCTGTAGTTCCCTGGTCAAGGCACATATGAGAAAGCAATCAATGAGTTAGCAGTCTACGAACAACTAAGATGCTGCAAGGAAGAATTGATGCTTCTAATCTCTCTCTTTTCCTGTCTGTCTGTTCTGTCTGTCCCTCTCTCGGACTCTCTTACTGTCGCTGTCAAAAACAAAAAAAAGAGTCTGATGGTCTAAAACTGATGACTACAGCCTGGACCTAGAGAGACCTGGTCATGGTTACAGCCCCTTCCATCTCATGGCATACACCTATATACCTGATACCACTCTTTAAGGAAACAGAAACGGCAGTCCACAAAGGATATACTTGACTAAATTCATCACGAACAATAAAATTTAACCAAAAGAAGGCCCTGGCAGGTTGGCTCAGTGGTAGAGCGTTGGCCTGGCGTGCGGGAGTCCCAGGTTCGATTCCTGGCTAGGGCACACAGGAGAAGCGCCCATCTGCTTCTCCACCCCTCCCCCTCTCCTTCCTCTCTGTCTCTCTTCCCCTCCCGCAGCCAAGGCTCCATTGGAGCAAAGTTGGCCCAGTAGCTGAGGATGGCTCTGTGGCCTCTGCCTCAGGCACTAGAATGGCACTGGTTGTGACAGAGCGACGTGCCCCAGATGGGCAGAGCATCACCCCCCTGGTGGGCGTGCCAGGTGGATCCCAGTCAGGCGCATACAGGAGTCTGTCTGACTGCCTCCCCATTTCCAGCTTCAGAAAAATACAAAAAAAAAAAAATTTAACCAAAAGAAGAATTCCATAAAATGGTAACCAGTGTTAAAATGTCATCTTTCTCTACCCATCACTGGTCTGTCCTAAGCACAAAAAAGCATGGAATCCATAGCTAAGAAAACCTACTGTTCTTTCTCTCTAAACTAAGAAACCTAAAGCCTGCATTGCAAGAGCCATGGTTGCATCTGTACATATTAACACAGAAGATATACTATATTCAAATGGTGATATAGAAAAATATTTAGAGATCGCCTAAAAACAGTAAAAAAAACTTTAAAACATGAAGAATCAGTGGAAAGGAAAAATAATCCATTTAAAATTATATTATTAAAGTCAAATGACTATAAAATAATTTCCTATACAGTGAGGTGAGGAATAGATATTGCCAACTTACTCTTACCAATGTTGAGGTAACTCAGGCAGCACGGAATTTAGGGTTTCCTAATACAGGATTTGCTAAGCAGTATGCAAAAAGTACCTAGAAATTTGACTGCATTAAAGTTTAAAACTTGTTTTCATTTTAAAAGCAAACAAATAAGCAAACACCCTTTAGACAATGAAAAGGAAATCAACAGAATAGAATATGCTAAACAGATAACAAAGGTATCCAGAATATAAAAGAACTTCTATAAATCAATAAGACAAAACTAGACAGCCCAGTAGAAAACGGGCAAGAAATCTAAACAGAAACCTCACAAAATACCCCAACGGCCAAAATCTACACAAACAAGTGTTCCACTTCATTAGTAATTAACAAAATGCAAATGTGCCATAGCAATACTCACTAAAATGGAAAAAAACAACCTGACAGAAACAAGTGCATCCCATTAAATTTTATTTTCTAAATAAAATTTAAAAAAAATGTAGAAATGGCCAAAAGGCATGTGGAAATGGGTATAACATCAATAATTATCAGGAAAATGTAAATCAAAAACCACAAGGAGATATAACCTCATGCTTGTTAGACTGATTATTATAAAAAAGTAAAAAATATTAGTGTTTGAGAGGATGTCGAGGGAAGGGAATCCTTGTGCACTGTTGGTGAGAATGTAAACTGATGTAGCCTCTATGAAAAACTGTATGGAGGTTCCCCCCCAAATTAAAACTGGACTAACATGCCTCGGCCGGGTGCTCAGTGGACAAAACGTTGTCCTAGTGCACCAAGGTCACGGGTTCAATCTTAGGTCAGAGTGTGAACAAGAAGTAATCAATGAGTATGCAATTGGATGTGACAGGTAGGTGTAACAACAAGTTGATGCTTCTCTCTCTCTTTCTCTATCTTTTTCTCCTTCCCTTTTCCTCTCTTTTAATTAATGGAAAAAATAAATAAAAATAAAAAGAATAGAACTAACATTTGACCCTGAAATTCTACTTCTGGGTGTTTATCCAAATAATATAAAAACACTAATTCTAAAAAATATATGTACATTTATGTTCATTGTAGCATTATTTATAATAGTCAAGATATGAAAACAACCAAAGGGCCCACTGATGGATGAATAAACACAATGGAATACCTTTCAGCTATAAAAAAAAAGTCAAATCTTGCCATTTGAGACAACATAGATAGCCTTCAAAATATTGAAGACATTATGTGAAGTGAAATAAGTTAGATGGAGAAAGGCAAATGCTGTATGATGTGATGTATATGTGGAATAGAAAATTAAAACTCACAAAGAAGAGATTGGTGTTTACTAGAGGAAAGGTGTTGGGGGAACGGTGAAATGGGTGAAGGGGATCAACTGCACACCGAGAGATGGTAACTAGACTTACAGTGGTGACTATGATATAGTATATGCAAATATCAAATCATAATACCACACACCAAAAATGTGTATAATATTCAATATGTATGTCAATTTTACCACAATAAAAAGGGATCTTCTATTTGTGTTAGATGATGCTGGTATTGCATTTACAGAGTGATATGAATTTTTTTAAATAAATATATTTAAGAAAAAAACAAACAAAGGGAAAGCAACATTTTAAGGAACTAGTACAGTGGTACTAATGTGCAGCAAAACCATAAAAATGGTATCAAAACTTCAAAGGCTGGAGAATGCAGATTTCAAATATTCTGTAATTTTCACCTCTATTCAGCCACACAATTCTCCTCCTCCCTTTCCCAGCCACTAAGTTTTGCAGGTTTTAATTCCACCTTGTATTGTTGACTCAGCCACCACAAGGTGAGGTGGGATATTTGGAAATGTCTCTTCTCTCTTTCTCTCCTTGGCGTCTTTTGACTATCTCCTACTCATTTGTCAAAGACCCTTCCAATGTCACATCCCCAGAGCTGCCTTTCCTGCTGTCCTGATGTGTTTAGTGCAGGTACACGATTAGTGCATGTTTGATGTGTCTTCCCTAGTGGCCTGGGAGCTTGTGAGGACAGGGACTTTGAGACAATTACCTGGGCAGAGTTCCAGTCACAGAGCAGAGTTAAATATTTATTGATTGGATTGAATGGGGGGAAAACAGCACCCCAAGCAGAAAATGGAATGTATAGCAGTGGTTGTTCAAATGAAGGGTGCAGAACGGCTTCCTGGGTGTTTGTGTAGAACACACTTTTCTAGGCCACTGCCCCTGAGAACCTATCAATATATTACTTTTCTCTTTTAAAAATCATTTTTTTATTTTTCGATTACAGTTGACATACAATATTATATTTGTTCCACATGTACAACCTAGCAATTAGACATTATAAAACTTACTACTTGATCATCCTTTTAAGTCTTGTACACATCTGACACCACACGTAGTTATTAGAATATTATTGACTATTTTCCCCATACTGTATCAACCTCCATGACTATTCTGTAGCAAAACCAATTTGTACTTCTTAATTTCTTCACCTTTTTCACCCTGTCCCCCAAACCCCCTTTCATTTGGCAACTTTCAAATTTTTCTCTGTATCTCTGAGTCTGTTCCTGTTCTGCTTGTTTGTTTTTTAGATTTAATTGTTGATAGATATGTATTTATTGGCCTTTTATTGTTCATATTTTTTATTTTAATCTTTTCATCTTATTCTTAAAGACCCTTTAACATTTCATATAATACTGGTTTGGTGGTGATGAATTCCTTTAGCTTTTTCTTTTCTCGGAAGCTTTTTACAGATCTGAAGGCCATATAAGTAAAATGGTGGTACTCAGGCTGCTCTGAGAAATATGAAGTCTATCATGCCCTTTGGGGATTTTACCTTCCTTTTCTAGAGCAATTCCACACAAGTGAGTAGTTACTATTCACCCATTTACTGAAATCTAATATTTATGTAACACCTGCTTTGTTAGCAGATGGAAACTTTCACATTCCCAGTGTACTTTGGAGCTAATCAATAGTTTTGATTTAGGAATAGAAAAAAGACATCCCCCCAAAATACCTTTGTAGCATTTTGGATTATTTTCTTGAGTAAAAAATAATTTTTATATTTAAAAAGAGTAAAATCAACTCTCCTGTTTGTCTTATGCACACACACATAGTTACACACACAGAGCTTATCATCTTAAATGTGAAAGTCTGTTGGTATTCCTTCTAGATAATATGCTTTCAAAATATAAACTCTAATAATAGTCTAAGCCCCTAGCCCTGCAAGGCCCATCAAACTTGATATTCTCTTTCATGTGGGATTAGGATGAGATTGCTGTCATGTATCTTGGGGAGGTAATCTATTTCATCGCCCTATCTGTCTGTCTTAAATCATCTGAGTTATAAATGTTAGTATCAACTCAGTCATTTGGTTCCTTTTTCACAGAAATTTATAAAAAAGTTCAGGGAGAACATACATATAAGGCATTTTTTTTACTGTCCATTTCCACTTGAATCTAAATGCCCTATTGGCATCCTGAAGAAAAGCAGCTTAATGTTGGTGTTTGAATAAGATATTTGAGTTTTATTGTTCAGGTAGAGGATTAGAAGCAATTACATTAAATTGTGATGAAGGGCAATATCTTTTGGAGTGTATTAGCTTGGCATTCCAGAAGACTGAGGTTAGCTCATTATCCCTTATTGTGGTTATCTCAAAAGCACATGGCATTACCCTCCATACTTGTGCATTCATTTTCCCTGACATGTTAACTACAGTTACACTGTCTGTCTGTATGAACTCTCATTCTCAGAGGAAAATGAAGACTATAGAATTGCTTTCAATCTAAAGAGAATAATAGAATGTGCTTAGGAGCAAAAATGCTACCTTAATCCCCTATATTACCAAAGTGGGGTCTGCAATTGCCACACAAAAAATAAAGGCAAGGAGCAAATTTATCACTAAATTCAGAAGTGATGTCTGACCACAAAGCTGTTTTTTTTTGTTTTTTTTTTTGTTTGTTTTTTTGTATTTTTCTGAAGCTGGAAATGGGGAGAGACAGTCAGACAGACTCCCGCATGCGCCCGACAGGGATCCACCCGGCACGCCCACCAGGGGGAGATGCTCTGCCCACCAGGGGGCGATACTCTGCCCCTCCAGGGCGTCGCTCTGCCGCGACCAGAGCCACTCTAGCGCCTGGGGCAGAGGCCAAGGAGCCATCCCCAGCTCCCGGGCCATCTTTGCTCCAATGGAGCCTTGGCTGCGGGAGGGGAAGAGAGAGACAGAGAGGAAGGAGGGGGTGGGTGGAGAAGCAAATGGGCACTTCTCCTATGTGCCCTGGCCGGGAATTGAACCAGGGTGCCCCGCACGCCAGGCCGACGCTCTACCGCTGAGCCAACCGGCCAGGGCCCAAAAAGCTGTTTTAAGTGGACTGCAGAAGCTGTTGAATGACCAGATAACCTTGTCTCTCATAGTTGAGAGCAGCTAATAAATAATAATAAAAGACAAACAGGATCCAATAGAGTCTTCCACATTATAACAGTTCAAATCAGAAAGTCTTCATTATGCCAAAAATATAGTTCATGCTCAAAATGGGAATTTACCAAGCTATTCATATGCACCTCACTTAATACCTCACTTGAGACAATACATCTGAAATATAATAAGTTGCTGGAGTGCTCTAATGCATGATAATGCTTGCCTCCTAGTTCATTATTTCCTGATGTTATAACATTACTGCATTACTGTCCAATCCTGGATCATAATGAGGAACTCAAGATCTTGTATTATCACATAATGACCTCCAATTAAGAATCATTAGTCTTTGATCTACTCTGTATACTTAACAGACTAATGAGTGATCCTGGAAAAACTTTAAAAGGTGATCTTGGGTGAAATTAGCCAATGGATTTTTTGAAGAGTGAATGCTCTCTCATACCACCATTTTCACCTGAAGCAAGGGTCACGTGATACTGTTGATTGATGATAAACATAGACACTGCTCAGGTCAAATGTATTGAAAATTGCAAGGATTTGATGATGGCATAATTATTTGGGAGAGTTTGTGGAACTAATAGATAATCCAAAAACATTATTTGGATGACTTATATTTTTAACAGTTCTTCTATATACTGCTTGAAGCTAGATACAAACTGTATGTTTTACTTTCAATGAGGTCCAACCCATATTTATCACTACCATATGCATTAAATGTAAACTACTTACATAAAATATAATATTATTACTGAACAAGAAACTGAATTGGCCAAAAGAAATGTATAAAATAAAAAAGCAATATATGTTTTATAAAACTTACAACAGGTGTGCAAAATTTATACAGAAATGCTTAAAGGTCTATAAGACATTACATTAAAAAACACATAAAGTATGTGTATGTAAATATAATTAAGACTTTAAAAGTATATTCAGGTTAATCTGAAAAATTCAATATTCTATAAAAGCAAATGAATTAGTAACAGATGCATAAGTTGAAGCAACAACTTTACACTGATAATTCTTAATATCCTTTCTGATATTAAAATACTTTGAATATGTTAAGCTACCAACGTAGTTTTAAATAAAATACTACTGCATTGTATGTAGCATTTAAAATTTATATATCACAACCCCAGAAGCTAAGACACCATGCATAGCACTCTATATTGTATTCATTTTACCTCCAAACTAAGCACAATTACCGGTATAATACAGGTGCTTTTTACAAAGCATGTTGAATACAGAAATGAACAGTACAGTATTTTCCAACTGAAAAGATGATATTGAGCAAACCACTAAGGGTTTCATAGCTTATCAGTAAAGAATCACAGCTAGACCTGTGAAGACTGTGTTTTTACCCTGTTCTGGTCCTTTCTCAACTTAGATTCCACCCTATTTTACAAATTGAAGGAGCTGCAACCTCCACGCTTCTTCCAATGCTTACTAATCGGAGCCCATCCCAGATGTCAGCATCAATTTTGGTCATCTCCTCTGGGAGTTGTGTTTTGCGAACTTATCATGATTATTAGTTTCTAATCTTTTTGTGTACAAGACTTCCTTTTGATAATCAGAATACTTGGAAGCACTTCTAAAGGGAGTTTAAAAAATATATAAACTCAAACATTATACAAAAAGTAATACTAAAAGAGCAACATTTTAGTATAACATTCTTTCACAACGGTGACCTCACTATTGGTCACCTTTTATTCATTTTATCATTACTGAGTATAGATAATCTGCCATTGTGCTAAAACTTCAGTCATGGGAATAGAAAAGTTCACTGCCTTAATATATATAATCCCTGGAAAAGTTTATTATATGTGCTAGTCAATGTACCACCTTTCTCTGAAGTAATAAGCTATATGCATTATCTATTGCTGCATAACAAATTATTCTGAAACTTCACAGCTTAAAACAACACGGAGTTTGTGTGGGTCAGGATTCTGGGAATAGCTTATCTGGGTCCTCTCTTGAGGGTCTTTCACAAGGCTGTAATAAAGGTGTTGGGCAGGGCTGTGGTTTCATTTCAAGGCTCAAAGAGGGAAGGCTCAACTTCTGTGCTCATGTCTGTGGTTATTGGCAGGATTCAGTTCCTCATCAGTTGTTGGACTGAGGTCTTAGTTCTTGACGAGTTCCTGCATAGAGGGCACCCTCGGTCCCCACCCCACCCACCCCATAACAGCAGCTGCTTCATGAAAGCAAGCAAATTGAGGAGGGGAGACAGAGAATGCCCAGAAGATGGAAGTCACACCCTTTTATAACATAATCTCAGAAGATTCCCTCACTTTTCCTGATTACTGATTTTTTTTTTTATTCATTTTAGAGAGGAGAGAGAGAGACAGAGAGAGAGAGAGGAGAGAGAGACAGGGGGGAGGAGCTGGAAGCATCAACTCCCATATGTGCCCTGACCAGGCAAGCCCAGGGTTTCGAACCAGCAACCTCAGCATTTCCAGGTCGACGCGTTATCCACTGCGCCACCACAGGCCAGGCGATTACTGATTTTTATAGAAGACTATCGCTTGATTTATTCCACAACAAGATCCACTAGGAGGAACTGTTGGAGTGTCACTTAGAAGCTACCTACCATATAGGCGAGGTTACTGTTCTGGTGACCACACACTTAAAAGGGACAGGGACCCAGTGAGTATTGTAAGTAAGTAAAGCATGTCAGCTGCTGAGAGAAGAAATAAGTAGTGACAGACTGTGGCCACTGCAGGAGCCTATACCTCCTCTAGAACCTCCTACTGATTTTGGCCGTGGAAGAATGAGCATTCATTTCTGACAACTGACTGATTTTTCAAGGAAGACTGTAAATCCTACCATATTTCCCCATGTATACGATGCACCCTTTTTCAAAAAATTTAGGGTCTAAAAACTGGGTGTGTCTTATACAGTGGTTGTAGATTTTTTTACTTGTATTTTTCATAGATGGAACTGAGGACAAGGCAATAGATGAAGACAGTGATTCATCATCAGACACAGATGAGGACAAGCTAATGGATGGGAGTTCTGACAGTGATGAGGAGTTGTATGAATTTTATGATGAATAAAACTTGAATTTAATAACTTTATGTAATACATTTTTTTCAAATTTTGGGCCTCAAAATTAAGGTGTGTCTTATACATGGGAGCATCTCATACATAGGGAAATATGGTAGTTTCTGTGTTAAATCATCTGGATTTCAACTGTGAGGAAAATATAGGCTGGCCAAACAAAACATACCTACCTATCTTTGTACAGTAGCCATTGTATCTTATTTGTTACAAGCTCTTATACCACGTCTGCTTATAATATGCCCAGTTCGGTATGCCTCATAATTGCAATTAAAATCTTATCTGTCCTCAGTTATGGACAGGAACAAATCATGCACAAGGGTATAATTTGACGTACACTGACTGACTTGCTTGCAGTGTTTCACCATAACTGATCATGAATTTGCATCCACATAAGCACACAAACGAATGGGTAAGGTAGAAGAAGACCATGAAGGAGGCTGTCCTCCCAAATTTCAAGAACATACATTCAAGCAAATTGTCTTATTTAACTTAAAACACAATTCAAGGGCTAGGGGACTGGTTGACAGAAGGTGAAGGGATTAGCCAAAAATATATAGAGATAAGACATACACACAGACCACAGGATGGCAATAGCCAGAGAGAAAGAAGGTGTGGGGCTAGGTAGAGGTGAGCAAAGACAAGGAAATGGGGACAGAAAAAGATTTTGTTGAAGCAGAAGGTGCCCAATGTGGTGGCAGATGGTGTTATACTGAGTTGAACACTTGAAACCTGTATGGTTTTATGAACCAATATAATCCTAATAAATTAAAAAAACAACAACAACATCCAATCCAAGAGTAACTAATTTCTACTGCATAGATGTATATCATTCAACCCATTGATTTGTAACTAAAAAATGGAAAATTCTACCATTGTGGGGCTACAGATTAATTGATGTTACTTTGGAAACTTTACAGAGAAAACATTTTCAATGTTCTTCAGGGGTAGAGTTATAAATGTGTTCTTGAATAAAGCACTAAATAAGTGCTTATTATTACATTATTACTTAATAATTCCACAATACATCAAATACAAAAAAAAAGAAACCCTCAGTTCAAAGTTTATAGTTTCAGTTACTCTAACAATACAGATCAGAGTAAAATGAGCAAAAAAGAAAGATGAACAAAACAAGCAGAAAAAAATGGCAAAAACAAAATATCTTTTTAAAACTTATTTTTAGTTGGATTTATTGAGGTGACATTGGTTAATAGAATTATATAGGTTTCAGGTGTACAATTTATAATTCATCATCTGTACTTTTTTTTCCCATTTCAATAATGCCTAACAATTTTTTTGTTATTAAATTTAATGCAGTGACATTGATAAATCAGGGTACATATGTGGAGAGAAAACATCTCCAGATTTTTTTGACATTTGATTATGCTGTATACCCCTCACCCAAAGTCAAATTGTCTTCTGTCACCTTCTATCTGGTTTTCTTTGTGCCCCTCTCCTCCCCCCACACCCTCTCTCTCCTTCCTGGCCCCATCCCCCCCACCCCTCCACCCTATTACCATCACATTCTTGTCCATGTCTCTGAGTCTCATTTTTATGTCCCATCTATGTATGGGTTCATATAGTTCTTAGTTTTTTCTGATTTACTTATTTCACTCCATATAATGTTATCGAGGTCCATTCATGTTATTGTAAATGATCCGATGTCATCATTTCTTATGGCTGAGTAGTATTCCATAGTATATATGTACCAAAGCTTTTTAATTCACTCGTCCTCTGACGGACACTTGGGCTATTTCCAGATCTTCGCTATTGTGAACAATGCTGCCACAAACATTTCTCCTTTTGGAGCAGGTCTATGGTGTTTTGGGGGTATATTCCTAAAAGTGGGATAGCTAGGTCAAAAGGCAGTTCGATTTTCAATTTATTGAGGAATCTCCATACTGTTTTCCACAGTGGCTGCACCAGTCTGCATTCCCACCAGCAGTGCAGGAGGGTTCCCTTTACTCCACATCCTCACCAGCACTTATTCTGTGTTGTTTTGTTGTCATCATCTGTACATTATACTGTGTGTTCATCACTCCAAGTCAAGTCTCCTTCCATCACCATTTATCCCAAAATTTCTTAATGAGACTTTCACTTTCAGTCTGTGATATTTATGTACTCCAATTAAGTTCTGAAGGTCATTTAGTAGTACAGTGTTGCAACAGGCCTAAAAATATTTTCTCTCCAGAGAGAAGAAAATCAGATAAATATACTGACCTAGTATGTGTATTTGAATTTTTAATTTTAAAAATACCCAAAGTGGTGTTTTTAGGCAGGGAAGGTGGGGAGATGTAAAATATAGTTTCCCTGAAAGTAAGTTATGACCTAATAAAATTATGAGTGATGAGGTGAATTTCAGAGAAGCAGCAAGTATAATCTTGAGTGATTCTGCTATTCAAAGCTGCTCTTACTTACTAAATGAGTGCCTTCTGAGCGTCACCTCCCTGATCTGTTAATAATGAAAATATCTAACCTTTCAGAATTCATCAGCTACAAAATAGTTCTAGACATGGAAGCTTGGGGATGTCCCTTTTAATCAGTAAGGGGAAAGCTCAGGAGGGAACTTAATTTTCTTCAGGCCATTCTCCATAGGGCAGCTTGAAGCATCTTTTTAAAATGTCAACCTTGCCTGACCAGGCAGTGGCACAGTGGATAGAGCGTCAGACTGGGACACGGAGGACCCAGGTTCAAGACCTCGAGGTTGCTAGCTTGAGTGTGGGCTTATCTGGTTTGAGCAAGGCTCACCAGCTTGAACCCAAGGTCTCTGGCTTGAGCAAGAGGTCACTCACTCTGCTGTAGCCCCCTGGTCAAGGCACATATGAGAAAGCAATCAATGAGAAACTAAAGGTGCTGCAATGAAGAATTAATGCTTCTCATCTCTCTCTCTCCCTTTCAGTCTGTCTGTCCCTATCTGTCCTTCTCTCTCTGTCTCTGTCACAAAAAAATAAAATAAAAATTAAAAATAAAATAAAATAAAATGTCAACCTTATGAGAAAGCAATCAATGAACAACTAAGGGGCTGCAATAAAGAATTGATGCTTTTCAAATCTCTCCCTTCCTGTCTGTCTGTCTGTCTGTCTCTTTCTCTCTTTCTCTGTCTCTTTCAAAAATAAAAGTCAACCTTACAACATTACATTCAAAATTGAATCTAAACTTCCACGTAAGAATGTTAGAATCCTGTGATATCTTGTTTCCTTCTCCAAGCTAATCTCTCCATTCTCCCTCCTCCCTGTGGTTTAGCTAGCTGGCTTTATTCAGATCCTTGTGCACCCCAAGCTCTTTCTCCCTCAAGGAATACACATGTGCAGACCCTTCAGCAGGAATGCTTTTTCCTGAGCTGGACTTCCAATACTCTTTGTCCCTAAATTATCAACTTTATAGATACTACCTCCTAAGAAGGGATTCTGCCCCCCCCCATTCACCATTGTACCCAGCATCTAATCAGCAGGTCTCAAATAACAGGAACAATTGACAACCAAGTGGTGTATAAGTAAATGAATGAATAAATAAATGACAAATAGCAAGTCTGTTTCAATTAGGCTACTGAATAATATAACATAATAATAGATAGCTACCATGTATGAGGCATTGTGCATTGCAGGGTTGCCTTTTTGCATTTTATAAAAATCTTCTGAAGTACACACTATTATCACCATTACATTATAGAAAAAGAAAACAAAGCTCAGAGACATAAAATTATTTTCCCAAATCCCAGACAGTAAAGGGAGGAGGAACAGTGTTTGAACCCAGTTCATCTTACTCAAGAGTTCCAGCTTATAACTAGCCCATACACCATTAATATTGAGCCTCTTGTTGAAAATCGGGAGTTTCTAATTGTTTAGATTGGGACTACATTTTTAGATAACTGCCTAAAATCACATTTGAATTTGCACCCAAGATGACAATAAATCTAATCACAAATTGAATACAATAAAAACTCATTCCTATTGTATTCTTTATTACTATAGGTAGAAGTCTCATAATGCTAAGTAAGCATCTTTCTTCAAAAGAACAAGATGATAGGGGCACAGAATCTCAGAATTATTTTCACTTAGTGAGATTTTTCCATTTAACCACTAGCTCTGTAGCTATGTCCAAGAGAAGTCCACCGTGAAGGGCAGTTTTCTCAAACAGCTGGATCAAGTCTTTTCTGAGTATTAACCTTGATTTGCCAATTAAATACCCCAGAGCAGTTGGTAGGAGCATACCTCAGTGTCTCCTTGGCAGAAATGTACTGGCAACTGATGAATCCCCGGCATCCTACTTCAATGAAATATGTTAGCGTTTCTGCCTAATTAGAATTACTCTTTTTTACCTTTTTAATTGCATTCCTATGCATATTTGTCCTCATTTATGTAATATAAACAGTGGCACCATCTGAGTAACTGTAATATTTACAGTTTGAGTAAGGTCTATGAAGGAATCAATGTAAATACCAGTTGTCAATGGTCTCCAGCCCATAAAATATTTTAATTCAAATGCCACCAAGGAATAAGATGAGCAGGATAGCAAATCATAAACAACAAATAAATTTCCTCCACATGCCTCCCAGATCTGGCAAAGAATTCACTCCCAGGCTGAGCTTCTGTGCTGAGTTTCATCCCACAGCACAACTTTACAGCAGAGTTAGAAGCCCCAAAATCGCTGATACAGCTTTAATTATCACTACGCTGATGACATCCCTCTAATGAACACTTTGCTGTTTTATGTGGCCTGGAATCCCAAAAGGAGCATTGTCTAAATGCACAAACACACTGGTCAGGGTTTAGTGGTATATTTTTGGGATGCAGTATTGATAAATATGTGTGTATGCAAGTGTGTGTAGGTTTTAATGCAAATATGAATGATGTAAATTTTAATAAGTATGAAATGTAATAGTGACATTGTTTACCATTACAAAAACACTTGAAATAATGTTTATGCAATTTAAAATGTATCAGGATTAGAAAGGAGACTAAGTGTTCTGAAATAGTATTTATACTTCACTACAACCTCTATTGCCATTGGCAGCAATATCTTGACTTTCAAACTGAAATACCAACTACTTTTTAGTTCTGTGCAAACCAGTGCTCTCAATATGTAACGTGCTCCTAAAGCTCAGTCAAGTTAAATTTCAGATCATGATTCTGGATGCTGGGAGTGGAGCATTTCTCACCAAGTGCTCGTCCACATTACTATGTACTTGGAATTTCTACAAGTGATTCAGTTACTATTGTACTATTAAAAATAACATTCAAAAATCACTTTGAAAATATGTTGTTTGAAAGAGTCACACTCAGAAATATATATTTTCTTGCAAGTCTAAGATGATTTTTTAAAAATTAGATATCTCTAAGTAGTTATTTAAACATTTTTTAATGTAGTGGTTCTAGTATTTCTTTTTATAAAAACTGAAAAGCTTCTGAAAATTAATGGCTTTGGAAATGAAGGGAAAGGATTAAAAATACCCTGAAGAAAGGCAAACAACCAGTATGACACATCACATTGCTAATTTAGAAAAAAGATCCTAAGAAATATCAGTTAATGCTGAGAAGACAAAAAGCAGCATAGAAGGAAACCCTTAGAGATTTACAGTCTCCATTCCTTAAATCTTAGGAAAATAAGCCTTAAATCCTGCAAGTTTCTTAAGTGTTTGAAGTTTTCAAAATACAACCTCTGCATAAATCTATGGACCCTGACATGTTTAAAATCTAGCAGAAGATAAAACAAGGCACCTCACAATATTTTATTTCCCTGGTTCTCTTTGTTCCCTTTCAAGCTGGACAAGTCGAGATGACTGCTTCTGTCTTTCTGCAATGTAAGGCTACTCCATTCCCTCTAAGGAAAGTTGGAGGAGGAAGGTTGACTCAAAGCTACAGTCAATCTCAGTATGAATTATCAACACATAGGAGATAGTAGGCCATATTATGTGACTACAGATTCCAATTTCTACTCTGAAAAAAAATCCAAAATAGTAAACACAGAACACTGCTATTAAGCTAGGAGAATCTGCTCAAAATATTTCCTTTTAGTCAAATGCCTGGGAGAGTAAAAAATCAACGGCCACAAGAATATGAAGAGGCCCTTTATAAATAAATATATGCTCCGTCATATTTATTGGATGAATTACATCTCCAACTTGTCAGAAAGCACATATATTTCTAGATATGAACTGCCATTCAAGTATTTGCAAAGTGGCTTTTGAACGACATATGTGATTCCCAGTTTTGACTTTCTATCAAATGAAATGTTAGGATAAAGCAACATGTACACTAATGGAAATTCCGTGCATTCAAAGTCAGTGGTAATTCACATAGCTTACAGTTTACCTTTCAGGAACAGTGTAATTTTCTTGGAAAGAGGAGTGCAGACATGTCAAGGAAGATACTTAAAAGACACGGAGAACTGTATTTAAATAGAAAGTCCTACACAGGCACACTACAAGATAGTGTGGGTTGGGTTCCAGACCACCTCAATAAAGCAAATGCTATGAAGACTTTAGAGCCATACAAGTAAAAAACACTTCCAGAAATCTTCCAGTCTGGTGAGTGTAAAACATTGCATGATATATAAACATATAGAATAAGATTTACTTTGCTTGGGGCCCTTTTGCTCTCTGGACCTCTCATGCTTCCCCCACAGTGTGACAACTGCTACAAACCCTGAAGACGACGCCCTGGAGTGGACTATTTTACCACAGGTCTAATTCAGCCCCACACATCACTCCAGAACTGTGAGTCATTTGTTAAATAGCACACATGTGCTTGCTATGAGAACTTGAACTAGAATTCTAGCTGGGTTTCCCTTGGTCCACAGCAGTGCTTTACCTTGATACTGTTTTGTTCCATTGATAAGACAGTTAGCATCTCTATTGAGAATTTTAAGTAAAGCATTTTTCTCAATGTTCACACAAGAGCAATAATTTCATAACTTTTTCTAGCTCATGAATTTAGACTACTCCACTTAACCCAAGTTACTACTGTTTTAAAGACATATTACTTAAGAATATGAAAAGGGTTTAAAAAATTACAGCTCTATTCAGGCATCATTTATTTATTTGAGTGGTAAGGAGACAGAGACAACCCCCCCCACACACACACACACATCCTGACTGGGATCCACCCAGCAAGCCCCCTAACCAGGCAATGCTCTTACCAGCTGGGCCACAGCTTTGTTGCTTGGCAACTAAGCTATTTTAACACCTGCGGCCTGGCCATGGAGCCATCCTCATCTCCTGGGGCCAATGAGCTCAAACCAATTAAGCCATGGATATTGGAGGGGAAGAGAGAAGGAGAGGGAAAGGAATAAGGAGGAGGGGGAGGGGTGGAGAAGCAGATGTTTGCTTCTCCTGTGTGCCCTAACCAGGAATTGAACTCCAGGACTTCCACATGCCAGGCTGATGCTCTACCACTAAGCCAACCAGCCAGGGCCAACATTATCTTCTTTTCCATTTTTTATAAGACTTCGTGAATGACTGGTGTTTTTTTGTTAAAGGTTTGGTAGATCAGCAGGGAAAATTATTTGTCCTGGCATTTTATTTTGAGAAACTTACTTGATTACTAATTTAATTTGTTTACTTCTTATAGGTATATTTACATTTTCTATTTCTTCTTTAATTAGTTTCTTTCTTCTTTAAAACTTTTGCTCTTGCCCTGGCCGGTTGGCTCAGCGGTAGAGTGTCTGCCTGGCGTGCGGGGGACCTGGGTTCGATTCCCGGCCAGGGCACATAGGAGAAGCGCCCATCTGCTTCTCCACCCCCCACCCCCTCCTTCCTCTCTGTCTCTCTCTTCCCCTCCCGCAGCCAAGGCTCCATTGGAGCAAAGATGGCCCGGGCGCTGGGGATGGCTCCTTGGCCTCTGCCCCAGGCGCTAGAGTGGCTCTGGTCGCGGCAGAGCGTCGCCCCTGGTGGGCGTGCCGGGTGGTTCCCAGTCGGGTGCATGCGGGAGTCTGTCTGACTGTCTCTCCCCATTTCCAGCTTCAGAAAGAAAAACAAAACAAAACAAACAAACAAAAAAAAACTTTTGCTCTTATAGGAATTTATTTAATCAGTTATCTAATTGGCTTACATACAATTATTCATATTATGTTCTTAATATTTTTATTTCTGTAATATGGGTAGTAAAGTCTTCTCTGATTCCTGATTGTAGTAATTTGAGTCTTATCTCTCTTGGTCAATCTAGCTAAAAGTCTGTCCATTTTGCTGACTTTCAAAGATCCAACTTTTGGGTTTTTTTTCTAATTTCTATTTCATTTATTTCTTCTATTATTTTTTTCTTTTGCCCTTTAAATTTAGTTTTCTCTTATTTTTCCTCTTTCTAAAGCTGGAATTTTAAATCTTTGATTTTAAATATTTCTTCTTTTTAAATATTGGCATTTATAGTGACAAATTTAGCAACTGCTTTTGTGGCATACCGTAGTTCCGGGTGTTATATCTTCATCCCATTCATCTTGATGTACTTTCTAACTTTGCTAGTGATTTCTTCTTTGATCCGTTGAATACTAGGACTATGCTGCTTAATTTCTACATATCTGTGAGTTTCCCAAATTTCCTTCTGCTAATTATTTTTTAATGTTCATTTTTATTGATTTTAGACAGAAAGGGAGTGACAGAGAGATAAGAACATTGATCTGTTTCTGTAGTGTCCTGACCAGGAATCAAAACTGCAACCTCTGTACTTCGGGATGATATAACTGAGACATCTGGCCAGGACACACTATTGATTTCTAAGTTTATTCTCTTGTGGCTGGAGAACATACTTTATATGATTTGAATCCTGTTAAATGTATTAAGACTTGCTTTATGGTCTTCCAATATCTGAACTATCGTGAAGAATGTGCTAAATGTACTTGGGAGAAGATTGTGTATTCTGTGGTTCAGTAGAGTGTCTGTTAGGTTCAGCTGGTTTACAGTACTTTTCAAGTTTTCCATTTCCTTGTTGCTCTATTATTGAGAGTGAGGTATTGCAGTCTCCAACTATTATTGAATTGTCTATTACTCCCTTCAATTCTGTCAGGTTTTGCTTTATGTAGTTTGGGTTTCCATTGTGAAATATACATGTATTTATTATTGTGTTGTCACAATAATAATGGAGTGATATCTTTATCATTATAAAAAATATTTTATGCCTCTAGTATAATTTTTGCTTAAAGCCTATTTTACTAATAGTAACACAGTATCTCCAGCTTTTTGTTTATATTTGCATGGCGTATCTTTTTCCATACATTTACCCTCAACCTATGTATATCTTTGGATCTATACTGTATCTCTTTCAAATATAACAAAATTAAACCATATTTTCTTATATACTGTGTCAGTCTCTGACTTTAGATTGTAGTATTAAAATCATTTTCACTTAATGTAATTATTGATAAGGTGCAATTTATGTCTACCATTTTGCTATTTATTTTCAATGACATTTCATTTTGTTTCCTCTATTCCTCCATTTCTGCCTCTTTTATTTTAAATTTGTATTTATTTTCCAGTATACATTTTAAAAGCTGTTGTTTCTTATACCAATTTTTTTTTTAGCTCTTTTAAAGTGGCTGTCCTGGGTTTACAGCTAACATCTTGACTTAATTTCCTTTGGATAAATATCAATTTAACAACATAGAAAAGTTTTGCTCTAATCTGTTTCCATTCTTTTGTGCTACTATTATTACAAAAACATTTTTGTTCATCATAACTTTATCAATACCATTTTTAACTATTTTATACAAATTTCTTTTAAATCAGATAGAAGAAAAATGTTACAAACAAAAATGCATTTAAACTATTTTATACTATATTTTATATTTACCTATGTAGTTACCTCTGTCTGTGTTCTTTATTTTTCCATGGGATTCAAGGTACTGTCTGTTCTGAAGTGTTTTTTTCTTTTTCTTTTTTTTTTATTTTTCTGAAGCTGGAAACGGGGAGAGACAGTCAGACTCCCGCATGCGCCCGACCGGAATCCACCCGGCACGCCCACCAGGGGCCACGCTCTGCCCACCAGGGGGTGATGCTCTGCCCCTCCAGGGGCGTAGCTCTGCCGTGACCAGAGCCACTCTAGTGCCTGGGGCAGAGGCCAAGGAGCCATCCCCAGCGCCCAGGCCATTTTTGCTCCAATGGAGCCTTGGCTGCGGGAGGGGAAGAGAGAGACAGAGAGGAAGGAGGGGGGGTGGAGAAGCAAATGGGCACTTCTCCTATGTGCCCTGGCCGGGAATCGAACCCGGGTCCCCCACACGCCAGGCCGACGCTCTATCGCTGAGCCAACCAGCCAGGGCCATCTTTTTTTTTTTTTTTTAGGAAAGGTCTGGGTCTGCTCACAATAGTTTCTCTCAGTTTTATTTACAAGTATCTTATCTTATTAATGCCTTAATTTCATTTCTAAAGAATAGCTTTGCTGGATATAGAATTCTTAATTAACAGTCTTCTTCTTTCAACACTTCGAATACATTGTCACACTACTTTCTAACCTCCATAATTTCTGATGAGAAGTGATCTGTTATCTTTTGAGCATGATGAGTTATTTTTTCTCTGCTTATTTTAATGTTTAGTCTTTGTAATTGTCTTAGGCAATTTAGCTATATGTCTTTCTGTAGATATGTTTGAGTTTATCATACTTGGAGTTCACTGAATCACTTCAATGTGGAGATTGCTGTTTTCATCAAATTTGGAAGTATTTACGCCATAATCTTCCAATATTCTTTCTTGACTCAAATAATCTGGATATTGGTATACTTGAAAGTGTCCCAGAGGTTTGTGCTATGTTCATTTTTCTACCTTTGTTTTTCTTTAGTTGGCCAAGTGAATGCTTTCTGTTGATGTGTATTCAAGGTTGATTTTTATTCTTCCAGATCAGATTTGTTGTTGATCCCTCTAGTGAATTTTTCATTTTATTTTTTGGTAATTTTCAACTCAGGAATTTTTATTTGGCTCTTTCTTTTATAATATCTATCCATTTATTGACTATTTGGTGAAACATTTTCCTTATACTTTTCACTAATCTTTTAAACATAATTTTATTTAGTTAATTAAAGATATTTTTAATAGTTTATTTAAAGTCTTCATCTAGTAATTTCAATGTTTGCACTTCCTCTGGGATAATTTCTATTGACTGGCTTATTTCTTGTGTAAGGGCCATACTTTCCTCTTTTGTTTTGTAACTGGACATTTTAAATATATAATCTGGCAACTCTGAATATCAGGGTGTCTCCTACCTCATATTACTTTCCTATTGCTACTGAAATGAATTACCACAAATTTAGTGGCTTAAAACTAAAACTAAAAAATAATAAAATTATTATTATTTATATTTCTGTGGCTCATACATCTAAGATTGGTTTCATTAAGTTAAAGCAACGGGGTTGGCAGGACTATATTGTTTTCTGGAAGCTTTACAGTAGAATCTGTTTTCTTGTCTTTTCCAGCTTCTAGATTCTGTTAAATTTCTTCACTCACAGCCCTATTTCATTTTCAAAGTTATTAATGTCTGTTTGAGTCTTTCTCACATTTTATCACTCTGACATGGAATATATTTCCTTCCTCTTTCACATACATAAAAACATTGAAGCACCTGTATAATTTAGGATAATGTCTCTAGTTTAAAGCCAGCTTTTAGTAACCTGAATTCCTCCTTGCCAGGTAACATAACATGTTAGCAATTTCTGAGGAAAGAAGATATGGACATCTTTGATTAGTTGGTTCTATGAGTTACCTGGACTACCTAAATTCTGTAGGTATGTGTGTGGTCACAGAAGTCTCTGCTTGATTTGCTTAGTTGTCAGCTAGTGATTAGATAGAGATTTACTTAAATGACTTAAACCAATTAGTCTCCAAGTCTTTGCCAAGGGACTGTGTGTGTTTTGGGAACATGTCTATAATGCTTTGGCTTTTATAGCTCTACCTTAGCTTTCATTTCCTACCCTATGCTGAGCCTCAATATCCACCAGAGATGAAAAGTTAGGACCTTGATAGTTTATTTCTGACATAAGCACAGCACTTCACATGTGTGTTGCCTTCCAGGCATTTGTTGGGAACATTTTTAAATGTTGGGGAATTTGAAATGCCCCTATGGCTATCTCTTTTCTCAGTTTGTCCTTATTTTTGGATCAACTACTTATATCACTGCCTCAGAGAGATGCAGCATTAAACAAATTTAGATGAAGGTTTTGAAAAACACCCTGGGAATAGAGATGTTGGCACAGAGACTCAGGCTGTGTAAAAGCTAGCCCTGAGAACTGGGGTTTTCTGAGGTGTGAATGAACAAGAAGAATTGTAAAAACTCACTAAGGATGGGGCTTTTCAGGGAACCCCAAAACCACTTTGCCCCCTTCTGTGGCCATTAGACTGTTGGTTTTCACAAATACCATGTTTGCGAGGTTATTAGTTTCCAAGGCAGATCTTGGACAGATAGGTGACAATGAGGCCATTTAAAATATTAAAAAGCTTTGTTTTCTTACTAATTTTCAGCTGTCTTTTAAAAATAGTGCTCCTTGGATTATTAACAAAATTTTGGTTTATTTCTAAAGTTCTGTGAAAGTTGATTTAAAGAATTTTCGCAAGATTTTTATTGCCTTTACGGAGAAGCATATTTTAGAGGTCCTTCCTCTGGTTCTGAAATGGTTTCCTGAAAGGTTTTCTGAACTTTCAAAACCTACATTTTCTGCAACTAACATACTCTGTCATCACCAGGACATTAAACTTTCAGACCAATTATTGAAGACAGGTGTCCTTCAATCTTTTGAAAATCTACCACAAACAAAAGTTGCTTTTCTCTACCTCACCACCATAATCTATTTTTCTAAAACCTAGTTAACAACTAACTTTTCTCTAAAAATTCTTTATATAACCAACAGAGTGAGATACAGACTCATGATCATCATGGAGTTTGACAGAGCATCCAATAATTTGAAATGTTTCCTTGACTTTGACTATAAAATCCTGTATATGTTATCTGTTGAGCAATTATTCCAAAATGCATTGGCTTAAAGCAAGAATAACCATATATTAGTCATAAAACCCTATCTATTAAGGAACTGTTTAATGCCATGTGATCAAGCAGCTATTGCTGCATGGTTTCTGTGGGGGAAAAAACATGCAGTTGCTTAGTGGGGTGATTCCAGCTTGGGTTCTGTCATGTTGCAATTGGTATTGTCTTTGGAAGTGATTCATTACAAGGATGGAAGCTTAGTGTTGGCTTTTGTTCAGGAGTCTAGATTCCTTTCCACATGGGCACCATAAAAGGGTTGTTTAAATGGAATCATAACATGGCAGCTGGTGTCCTCCACAGTGCATGATGTTGATCCAAGAAAATGAGGATGAAGGGCCAGTGCCTTCAATGACCTAGCTTTGGAAGGCATGCATCAACACATTTGGTACAGTCTACTGGCCACACAAGGACAATTCTGATCAATATGGGAGGGCCACAAACACATGGAAACATGAGTCGTTCAAGGCTATCATGGAGGCTAACTACAGTACTTATTTTGCTTAAGACTCGGTGTAGGATATAAACTTTTATAAATGTGACCCATCTCTTAAAGAAGTGCAAATCTGTTAGCAGAGGAAAAGACATATGTGCCAATAAAACCACCACCACTACTACAGATAAATGTGTCATAAATGCAAGAAAGATTATATACTCTGAGAATTCAAAGAAGGTAGAGATTGCATCTAGCATCCATAACAGGGGGTTTGAACTGAAAGAGACTCTTGGCTGTGAGTGAGATATCAGAAAACAAGTTTCTGTTTTAGTCCTAATGAATTCCTTTTCAGATATAACATATATATGTATGTTTATATTTGAATTGTCTTAGAAACAGATTTAGACTCCTTGAACTAAACTTTTGTAAAAAGGCTTTCAACCTCATGGTGGTGAGACAATTTTAAAATATCAGGATTAATTTTTAGCTAAACCACTGATACCAGGCTTTACTACCCACAATCATAATCTGTCACTAGAATCTAAAGAAAAGCCAAGGCCTTCTGAATTTTAGTCTTTCTAGACTGGAATAGAGATTAGTCACATATCCTTTATAACATGCTTTGAAACTGACAAATATATCAGTATACAACAGAGAATGAAAGTATAGTGAATAATTATCTGAATTAACATTCTAAAACTTTATTTAAATGAATAATTCATTCTAACAATGCTAAGTCTCTTAAACTTGAATCACAGGCACACACTTAATTTTCATATTTTGAAAATAAGAACCCACAGTTACAGCAAACACCACCAGGTTAGGAAGACTAGAACCCAAAATAAGAGATAGTGGTTTCTATGATTTGCTCTTGAACCAAACAAATCAAGCCTTTTATTTTTTTTATCTGAAATGCAGTTATTAGAACCAATGAATAGACAAAATTTCTAAATTTATTATAGTATTTAGTTGTTCCTAAAATAAGAAAATTTGACTAAAATAGAAAAGAAGTTACTGAATAAAAATAGAGGACATTTTTCCCTTGAAAAATGACACTGAAAGTAACCTTTAGACCTCACTGAAAGTTTGGCTTTGCAATTTTTAAATATATTTTTTTAAATATACGTAGCTTCTCACCCCAGCCAGTTGGCTCAGTGGTAGAACATCAGCCCAGCGTGTAGAAGTCCCAGATTCAATTCCTGGCCAGAGCACACAGAAGAAGCACCCATCTGCTTCTCTACCCTCCCCCCTCTCCTTTCTCTCTTTCTCTCTCTTCCCCTCTTGCAGCCAAGGCTCCTTTGGAGCAAAGTTGGCCTGGACACTGAGGACAGCTCCATGGCCTCTGCCTCAGGTGCTATAATGGTTTTGGTTGCAATGGAGCAATGCCCCAGATGGGCAGAGCATCACCCCTGGTGGGCTTGCTGGGTAGATTCCGGTCAGGTGCATGTGGGAGTCTACCTCTCTGCCTCCCTACTACTCACTTCAGAAACACACACACACACACTTTTATTTTTAATCTTTACTTTGGGAACAATTTAGATTATTTCAGTGAATAGCTCAAACTATGTCAAGTGTACTTTAGTGAAGTAGTTCTCAAACTTTTTAGTGGTAAGAGTTCTCTACTGCTCTTGTTAAAAATGGAGAATTCTGTAGCCCTACTTCCAGAGAGGTTGATCATGTGAGGCCCTCAAAACTTTATTGTAACTCCTATAAGGTGATTTTCAAGCATTCATCCAAGACCACACTTAGAAATTAAGAGAATTATTTAGAAAATAATGGGAATTGTCCTCTCAAACATACAAGGAATATTCTACATTTGGATTCAGCTTACCTAAGTTCATGTCTCAACCACTAACTAGCCATGTGACCGTGGGTGGTTCACTTAACCTTCCTTGACTCTTCTAGATTGTGGTGAACATTCCTGTCTTGTGCTGGACAGTGGTGAAGACTAAAAAGTCATTGTCAGAGAAAGCCTTTATAAACTGGAAAGCCTCAGCCAGTGCTATTAGGAATACCACAGCTCTGGCACAGCTGGCACATCCACCAGAGGGTGCCAGTTTCCAACCTTGATCTTATCTAGCATCAAAAGACATTTACTGCATGTCTACTCTATGTCAGCCTTTGTGGCAGATGCACTTCCCCTGGCCTCCATACAAGCCTATAAGGGGATTTCAGGACTCACAAATGGGCAATTAAATCTCCAGCCTCTTCCTAAGAGTTCTGCCCTCTATTTGGTATGCAGAAATGTCCTCTGATGATTAAATTGGCACCTCTGTATAAAACAGTTCCCCTCTCATCTACTGGGAGGTGAGCTTTCTTGCATCCTGAGCTTCACAAGGGAGAGGGGTGGCTGATTTTGCAGTATACTGCATAGTGCTAACCTTTAACGTGGAAGTCAGGCTCTGCTGTCACTCTTTATGTTACTGATGTGGTAATACAGCACTGCTTCTGATCTCTCTCCTGCTATGCAATGCAGCCTTTTGGCTGATCTACTTTGCTAGAGGTCTCAAGATGGTATGTCATTTAGTTCCCAAGTAAGGGGGCACATGACTTAATTTTGTTCATTGTATGGGACTGGCTTGAAAAGCTGCAAAAGAATAACAGCTTGTGTGACTGACAGGTGAGGGACAGATGCTCTAACAGGAAAGAACTAACAGCACCAATGACTTTGGTGACAGTGGTCAGGAAGAGAGAAATCTAAAATGTTGATGGATTCAAGATCAAATCTCCAATAAGATAGTAAAACCTTTTACCTGGTAAATAAGACCTTCATGATCAAGTTCCAACCCACCTATCTAGTCTGTGAGTTGGGGTGACACTAAATTTCATGATCTAGAATGCATCCTGATCTTTTACACCTGCTTTTGCTTGGACTCCCCCTTTCCATCTGGCATTGCTGCTTCCCTTTCTCCATTCTCCTTTCTCCTCCAAACAATTGGAGCTTAGACTGGACTTCTCTAGCTTCTGCAGGCTGATCACTTTTTCCATGTAACTATTTCCCCTTCTGAAGCATTTATGGCCCTTATTTAAAATATTAAAAAGCTTTGTTTTTAATTTATTTTTGTTTGTTTACAAATAATTCTTAAGTACATACTATGTGTGAGACACTATAACGGATGCTTGGATAGGGCAGTGAGCAAAACAGACATTTGCATACCAAGCTTAACTACTTGTGTATTTTTCTATCTTTCCTGGGAGACAACAGTGCAAGGTCTAATCTGTTTTGTTCATCACTGTCTTCCCATAACCTTGAACAATGCCTGGCACATAGAAATCACTTATTCAGAAAATAATTATTTGTTGAATAAATAAGCCTTTATTTTAATAGTAAAGGTTACTATAGGATGCTGGTGGGATTTCTGTCTTGCAGAACAGACTTCAGGCAATTTGAGGGTAGAGGCCATCTCTTTACCTTTTGTATTTGCAGAGCAGAGCCAAGTGCCTGTCATGGAGCAGTTGCTCTTGAATAAATAAAAGTTTCTACATTTATTATTTTAACCATATCCATGCACTTTATATTCTAAAGTTAGTTCACTAAGATAGACAATTATTTTTCCTGAGACAGCTTATGATCGAAGTGTTACCCTAAGAAATCTTTTTCTAAATACAGGACTTTAGACAGACTTGGAGTGGGCAGAATCTTATTGGGGTTTTTTGGCAGGGGGTGAGGAAGTCCTCATTACTTCCGATTAGGCAGTTTTGCTGGTGGCAGGAAGGAATTTAGAAGTTCTTGCTTTAATCATCAAGACTGCTGCAAATTTACCAATATTCTTTATTGTTGGAAGTTTTGGTTGATTTACAGAATTACTCATCATGTAGAAGGTGATATTCTAAAATTTCAGGGTCAATGTTTCTTCTTGTACAAATCAGTGTAGACTTTTGAATTATCTATTCTATTTTTCTTAAACTTATTTATTTATTTATTTATATTTATTTATTTATTTATTTAGGTGAGAGAAGGGGAAATAATGAGGCAGACTTTGCATGCACCTTAACCGGGATCCACTTGATGGTGGGCAGTGCTCAGGTACCGAGCTATTTTTAGCACCTGAGGCTGATGTGTTCCAATGAAACTATCCTCAGTGCCTGGTCCCATGCTGAAACCAACTGAGCCACTGGCTGCTGGATGGAAATAGGGAGAGAAGGGGGAAAGTGTAGAAGTAGAAGCAGATGGTCACTTCTCATGTGTGCCCTGACCAGGAATTGAGCCCAGTATGTCATGCATCAGGCTGACGTTCCATCCACTGAGCCACTAGCCAGGGTCTTAAATTTATTTTTAAATTAAAGTTGATGTACAAGCTTGACCAGGTGGTGGTGCAATAGATAGAGTGTCAGACTAGGACACAGAGGACCCAGGTTCAAAACCCTGAGGTCACTGGCTTGAGCACAGGCTCATCTTGTTTGAGTACAGCTCACCAGCTTGAACCCAAGGTTGCTCACTTGAGCAAGGGGTCACTTGGTCAGCTGTAGCCTCCTGGTCAAGGCACATATGAGAAAGCAATCAATTGAACAACTAAGGTGCCACAATGAAGACTTGATGCTTCTTATCTTTCTCCCTTCCTTTCTGTCTGTCCCTATCTCTCTCTCTCTCTCTCTCTCTCTCTCTCTCTCTCTCTCTCTGTGTGTCTCTGTCACAAAAAAGTTGACATACAGTATTGATTAGACATTATGTAACTTACCAAGTATTCATCCCAATAAGTCTAGTACCTATCTCACAGAATATATAATTATTAAAATATTATTGACTATATTCTCTATGATGTACTTTATAACCATGTGACTATTCTTATAACTGGCAATTCATAATCTTTCACCTTTTTACCCATCTCCCCAACCTCCCTCTCATATAACAACCATTAATTTGTGTTTTTTATCTATAAATTTGTTTCTGTTTTGTTTCTTCATGTGTTTTGTTTTTTAGATTCCACATTTGAGTGAAATCAGATGACATTTTTCTTTCTCTGTCTGACTTACTTTAATCAGCACAATTCCTTCTCTACCTATCTTCAACTTCTCTTTAACATACTGTGTGGCCTGAGCTTTACCCTCCTGACTCTCCATTATGAATGCTGTTGCAAAGAGCTCAGGTAGAAACAGCCAACCTTGTTTATTCACAATAGGAATAGAAGAGGATCCAGATACTGCCAACTAGTTGCATTTGCACAGCAGCATTTAAATAATTGACTTTAAATTTATTTCATGGACTTTGGGGGACAAAATACATTCCTAAAATGATAAACCTCAGAGGATCTACAAAAGACTTTTCAGTCACATATTATATGTGTATTGCGATGGGGGAGGAGTTGATTTGGTTAAAATCTCAATAAATAGAAAAAGTAAAGTTGTAGTAAAAATGTATTATAGACCATTCACAAAGTAAGTATTCATAGGTAAAGAGTTGAGAGCGAAACTTAAGCACTAAATGTTAATTTCCAATATAGACACCTTTCACACACACATAAACACACATATTTGTGTTGCAAATAGAATGAACAAGGCAGATGAGATGGTGAGGGAAAAGCTGAATAAGAGCAAAAGCTAATGGAAGGGGAGAAAATATCATGAAAAAGAAGAGATACTGCAAAAATGAGAATTTGTTGGGTTTACAAAAACTGGGAATATTCTACATAATACACCTACAGCAAATCATCCTGAGGGTAAGAAAGGATGTTGCAAAAGTGGCCTGATCTCAGCTCCCCATGAAGTGTCAACCAGTAATTTAAAATGCCCTAAAGGCTCTCTTCTGAAATCCACTCAAATGTTTGTAAACTCCACAATCATTCACATACATTACACAAGGCATTCTAAGATTCTGTTTTAAAAGATTACCATTCAAAAGCAAGACCTCTTATGATAAGTTTCTACCCTGAGTGAACTTTTATGGCCAAATTTGAGACCTGGAAATGAAGGTTGTAGCGGAAATGCTCACTCAGCAGGGAACCGGGGAATGGCAATGGGCTGTAGTTTTGATATTGCCAAAGCTGAAAAGCATATCTGTTCAAACATAACAAGTAAGAGTATTCAGCAACCCAAGCTAAGCCATTTTGCCAGTGGTCAGCAGAAAGGGACTTTTTATGTAAATAGGAAGATTGGAAGAGAAGGTCAGGAGATTTAAAAGCGATTAAATAGTTTATAGACCTACCTGTCTGAACTGTGAACCTCTAGATTGAATTCAGTCTCTTTTGCCTACTATATTCCAGAAGGATGTCCTTTAATTGGCGGATTTTGGCACTACTTATAGGATCATTTCCATTCTCCTAGTGAATTTTCCAGTTTTGCAGCAAAAATGACGTCTCTTTAACTCACTCATCTACCAGAAATTTATTTTGCATTCACCATATACTAAGTGTTTGGAATACCCTGATAACCAAGATTCAGCTTCAACCCTCAATAATGTCCTAGTTTACAAGGGGAACATAGCCAGCACAGCAAGTAATTTCAGCCCAGAGTGAATTATGCAGCAATAGAGAAACAGTTAAGGAAATAGTACGAACAACAGGAACACAGAGATGAGATACTTGACCTAAATTGAAGAATGTCAGTGAAATTAAAGTTTCAAACTTTGGCTTAAGGACCTTCAGGTTGACTCAGCCTTTAGCACACTTTGCTGGGATGATTAACAGGTTCAATGAGCAGCATCAGTTTATCAGCTGGTTCTACCCATATATAGACATTAAACTAGTGTTATGTTCAGACTTTGCATGCATTAAACTAGTTTTAATGTCTATATATGGGTAGAACCAGCTGATAAAGTGAAGAAAGTAAGCACTGTATTGACCTTGGCATCAAGTCAGGATTGCAAGCTGGCTCACTATGTACTAGTTGAATAATCTTCAAGTTTCTTAGCCTTGAGTTCCCATGAATTAGGAATAATTACACTAATTTATCTGACTTCTTTTGAGATTTGAAGAAAATACATGTGTCTCATGCATCTGATGGGGACCAACAAGAATGTACTCAATAAAATGGTAGCTGCAACATTGCTTCTGCTGTTGTAGGTGCTATGCTTACCAAGCAACTTACTTATTTAATAAACTATTACTTATTACTAAGACATAAGTATTTATGGTTCTTCAAGTTTAAGCCACCAGGTATAGGAGAGTTTTCATGGCTCTTCTTCTATTCCTACATTTCTTAATATATAATTGAAGGCAACTGCTCATCAACGTGGTATAAGGCAGTTATTTCTAATAAACTTTCTGTTGTGATGAAAATACAGTAGCCATGAGCCACATGAGGCTACTTGAATGCTTGGAGTGTGGCTACTGTGACTGAGAAATTAAATTTTTTATTATTTGATTTAGTTAATTAAATAATTAATTTAAGTAAACATGCTATGATGAGAATGTGTGTGCTCCTCCCATGTTCATATGGTGAAATCCTAATCCCCAAATATGATGATATCAGGATGTAAGGTTTTGGAGGGGTGGAGAAGTCATAAGGGTGGGGACCACAAGTGTGGGATTAGTGCCTTCCTTATAAAAGATTCCAGAGAGATCCCTACCCCCTTCTGCTATGTGAGGATAAACAAGAAGTCTGTCACCCAAAAGGGGTCCTCTCCTGACCATGCTACATCCTGATCTCAGATTTTCAATAATACATGTCTGTTGGTTATCAGCCATCCATTCTGTGGTATTTTGGTAGAACAGCCTGAATAGACTAAGACAAACTATGTGTAGCTATTGGCTACTGAATTGGACATTGAAGTTCTAGGTGACTGTGGATATAAAGATACCTGTATAGCACCGTAGACCGAGTTAATCAGGAAGAATAATAAGATCTGCTTATTTATTAAGCTCACCAAGTGATTCTTAAACACACAGATATTGAGAACCACTGCTCTATTTCTCTAACTTTACAGTTTTGACTTCACAGCAATAGTTTTTAGAAAGGTCCTGAGTTTATTTATTAAATAAAATATATTTTTTGGATGGTATCCTTATGCTAGGTCCTGTGGGCAGAACAGAAACTAGGTATAAAGTCTGTTTTCTATTTTACAGAAAATTTTGGTATTTTGTAGCTTAGTTAGACTTATGGAACAATTATAGAAGAAAAACTATTTTATAAGGGTGAAAAGTGAATTTGTATAGATGTTGCATGTAGAAATTTATTCTACTGTGGAGTAATCAAAGATGCCATCACAAGGAAGCAAGCAAGCATGGAAAAAGAAATGTTTTAAAGGTCTAGAGTGAGTGCAATGGAAATGCAAATTTAGAAATAACTGAAAAAAAAATACTAACAGGCCCTATTTTCTCACCTAAAAATGGGATAATAATTATATTGAATAGTAACTGAGAATTTACTTTACTCGCACATATTTTTAATTTTCCCAGTGGCCCTATCAGTCTCCATTTCACTCTGGAGAAACAGAGTTAAGTAACTTTCTCACGATCATAGTTCTCGACCAGTAAATGGTATTAAAGTTAGCCATGGAAAGCAATAGATCCAAGGGTCAAAGGAAGCCATTAAGTCAGTTGAACTGAATTAAAATATTAGTGTAATATTCATTGAAGAAGATATATTTAAGACACAAAATATGGAAATAACAATATCAACAAGAAAGCAATGGCTATTATTTATTAAGCACTTACCACTGACAGGTACTCTGCAAGGATTTTACACTTATTATTACTAGAATGCTCATAATGATGCTCTAAGATAGGCATTAAATAATGAGGAGAGAAAGAAATCAGAAAAAAAAACAGTCTAAACAGCCATGAGAGGGACCATTTATTTCCAATAAAGAGAATATCTCTCTCTTTAGCTCACAATGAACCAGTGTATTCATGTACTACTGCCAACATTATAGCTCAGTTCAAGCTTTTGCACTAACAAAAAATTGTAGTGATTCCTTAAACATGAAAGCTATGTCTTTAACCTCTAGGCCTTATCATTTAGTGAGTTCATGAATCTCTAGGGGTAATTTTTCCAAAGATTTTTCTTTTTTTTAAGATTTTTTTTAATTTTTTTTTATTTATTTTAGAGAGGAGAGAGAAAGGGAGAGACAGAGAGACAGACAGAGAGAGAAGGTGGGGAGGAGCTGGAAGCATCAACTCTCATATGTGCCTTGACCAGGCAAGCCCAGGGTTTCGAACCGGCAACCTCAGCATTTCCAGGTCGACGCTTTATCCACTGCGCCACCACAGGTCAGGCGGGGGGGGTAATTTTTGATATGTCAACATCTGCTTGTGATTTTCCAGTACATGATGTGAAGGAAGTCTCAAACACAGAAAACTGGGAATGAAGGAGAGAAACATTTATATGCATTTCAAGTAAAAATTATTTTCTTCAATAAGTACACCGAAAACTGGGAATGAAGGAGAGAAACATTTATATGCATTTCAAGTAAAAATTATTTTCTTCAATAAGTACACCATTATTTGTCTCAGAATATGGTTTATATAACAAGAAAAACAATTTTACCAAGACATTAATATACCTTGGGGACAATTTCTTTATCCTCACAATTTTTTGAAATTCAGACATGGTCCTCTAATATATTATGTACTGGGTTTTAAGCAGAGTAACATATTGAAATAACATATTTATTAGAGCTGCATGTAGAAATCATACTTCAGTAGTGATCAATAGCAAATGTATTTAACAATTGTAATTGCTATATCTTCTGTAACATTCAGGACTATTTGTTTAAGGACAAAGCAAAGTTAAAACTTTCATTACAACTTTCTTGTCCCCAAAGTAACCAAAGGGTAATTAATTATTCATTCTTCTTTGTTCTATCCACATCTTAACATGTGTAGTCTTTAAAACCTGAGATGCATTAGCATAAGCTGAAACTATGGAATATACATTTGGAAAAACATTATGTAGTTTTAATTTATACGTAAACTCCTATTTAATGATATTAGCTGCTCAGGACACTGAACTCAGGGAAAATTTGAGATTGGGTTGGTGGAGAAATAAGGTGCAGGGATTGACTAGTAATGTCTGCCACAGTGAAAGCAACACATTTGGCATTACAAATGTTTCCTATTACTTGCCACTGATTTTGTTCACACATTTACTTTAGTAATTAAAAAAAGTGAGTCCCATCAGGTTATGTAATCTATCCATGGTTCTACAGCAAGACCATTGCAGAACTGGTATAAAGACCTTTGTTGACTAATACCCAAGTCAAGGGATTGCCCACTATATCAAGCTGCAGCCAGCCTACATTGTTTCTTGCCCCCCCCCCCAAATCAACAGTACTTTGTTCAAGTCAAATCAAACACATTAGAAAAGGCTGAGCCTGACCAGGTGGTGGTGCAGTGGATAGAGCATCGGACTGGGATGCAGAGGACCCAGGTTCGAGACCCTGAGGTCACCAGCTTTAGCGCGGGCTCATCTAGTTAGAGCAAAAGCCCACCAGCTTGAACCCAAGGTCGCTGGCTCCAGCAAGGGGTTACTCAGTTTGCTGAAGACTCGCAGTCAGGGCACATATGAGAAAGCAATCAATGAACAACTAAGGTGTCGCAATGTGCAACGAAAAACTAATGATTGATGCTTCTCTTCTCTCTCTGTTCCTGTCTGTCCCTGTCTATCCCTTTGTCTGACTCACTCTCTGACTCTGTAAAAAATAAACAAATAAATAAAATTTAAAAAAAAAAAAGGCTGAGCAATACACACACAAGAATAGTCCTTGAGAAGATTGCGTCTATAGCCATACTACTCTGAACATGCCCGATCTCGTCTGATCTCAGAAGCTAAGCAGGGTCAGGCCTGGTTAGTACCTGGATGGGAGAAGATTGCTCAAAAAATAAATAAATAAATAAATTGGCATGTCCTTGAAATAAAAACTACTTTTATTTAAGTTAATAAAGTTTTATTTGTTCTCTAGCCATTAAGTTTATAGAAATTAAAAGTCTTCACCATCTTTTGTCAACATAAATTTAAAATTGGCTTTAAGAAATCTCAGCAATGTGCTGTCTTTCCTCTGTCCCAAGTGGATTCAATACAAAACAGATTACCTCCTGTCTGTGCCACTAAAGTGCATATAAATATTTCACAAACCAATTTATCTAAAAATTTTGTCATTTCTCATTCTTAGTCTGGACACAGAGCTCACTATAAAGCACTTCAGATTTCTCAGCTAACATAATCATTGAGACAAGAGTATATTATATTTCCTTTCCTGATTCTTGCCTGGGCTCAAAATACTCTTTTTGTTTCCAGAATTTTATTGTCAGATTAGTACACACACAGTTAATGGGACTTTCAGGGAAGACTAGGAAATTCTTAATTAAGGCAATTTAACAGTCAGAATACTAATAGAGCCCACACTCTTGAGCTTTTACTGATTCAAGTGGGAAACATTACAGTCCTAGTGTGAGTAAAGTGGCCTGAGAAATGCACTCAGAGAAGAGTCGAGGAATCTTTGTTTCTGAAGTTAAAATTAAGAAACTCAAGTTAACGACCCTCTCTTCTGATACTTTATCAATCAAAAGTTATGAGAGATATCTGTTACCTCTGGAGCAGTAGTTGGCAAACATTTTCTGGAAAAGATCAAATAGTAAAGAATTTCAGAAACTACTCAGTTCTGCTGTTGTAGTGTGGAAGCAGCTGCTCCTAGACAATGCACAAATGAGTGTGGTTGTGTTACAGTTAACCTTTCATGTATAAAAACAAGTGGTATGTCAGATGTGGCCTACAGGGATGTTGTTGGCTGACTCAGCTCTAGAGGACTATGACCTCAAGGGGCACCTCTAACAGCCCGGGGCCGTCTGCTGTCACCCTTTATCCAATCCTCCAGATCCCTCCTACTCAGGTGGCTTCCTTCCTATCAACTGTTCTTTCCTTCAGACAAGACTATGAGCTATTTGAGACCAGAGTTTATGTCCTTCTCATCTGTGCCCCATCAAACTAAACAATGCTTATAGTATGGGAAGCACTCAGTAATTGCTTGTTGAACAAATAGATGACTGAATAAAAGCCAGGGCCTTTGCAGTGTTGTAATCTCTTCCTTCAGCCAGCCTCTGTCTTGGAGAACTTCAAAGATGCAGATATTCCCCATTCAACTAGAAGATACTCTCCTTACCTATATATATATGCAAAATGTCTTCTTCTGACACAAAGTACATATCTGAATTAGAGCAGATATTTATTTAAATTTCATGAAATCAAACGTGCTTACTTTGTAAAAGAGAAAGAAGGAATATGGGAATAGGAGAGAAAAAGAAAGAAAAAAATAATTATCTTGCAAATTCCTGAGGTCCTCTCAAATTTAGGCCATTTTGTCTTAATGATTTGGGGTTTAATGGTGTCTTTTTCATACAATATGGTCCTCTAAGCAAGCCAATGATTTTACCTTATATTTAATAGTAGAAAGAGTAAATTTTACTAGCTCAATAATTTGGCTGGGTAGGACTTCTTGATTGATAAGTCCTCAGACCCATCTCCAACCTGTCATAAATCTGGTTACAATGTATCTAATATCCATGTCATCAATATTCAATAAAGATAAATTTAAATCACCTTTGAGCAATTTATATAATTTACATAAGTTGTTTTTGAAATCAACAGCTGAAATAGACACTATACTGTAGGTGTCATATGATCAATGTTGGCAGAGTTATGAATAGGTAGGGATTCCCACGGCATGCTGGGAGCTAGTGTTGGGCCATGCAGAGCAGCAGGCACTCTGAACCCACAATGCCATAGAGTCACGCAACAGGGCGTGCTAGAGTGAGCGGCTTGTTAAAATCTATAGCCCATTTCCTGTCAATCTTGGCTGTCAGCACCATAAAGGTTCAGCAAAGCCATTTGACAGGGGCCTTGATATTCAAACTGATCTTCAGGGCAGATTTTATAAGGAAATTGGGTGACGCCTCATCATAGATTTTAATTTCAGCTGGTTCATACTGAAGGTATTGATCTCTGGAAGCTGTTAAATCTAAGACTGAGAGGATGCATCTGGGAGTGAAAGAACTCAAAATGTGACCGCTGCCCAGGTCTTACAGGAACCCCATTAGGCCAAAACACAAAGTTTTAATAAATACAACCCAAGATTTTCAAGCCAAGGAGCCTTATTTTCATTACTAAGGAAACCAAAGGTGTAATTACGACATAGGCAGTGCTAAAATGAAATTTGCAGCCGGAGTTATTTAGAGATAAACTAAAGATGCCACCCCAACTTGGAAATGACTGAAGAGACCATAACTGATCTTAGTGTCCTGGTTAAATAAATGGAAACACAAAACCAGGGAGATAGGATGATAGGATTTCTTAATCATTTCTATTTACTGGAATACAGTCTCCAAAGGACTCCAATTATTCTTTATATTTATTATTATTATTATTATTATTATTATTATTTTGTATTTTTCTGAAGTGAGAAGCAGGAAGGCAGAGAGACTCCCGCATGTGCACGACTGAGATCTACCCAGCATGCCCACTAGGGGGCGATGCTCTGCCCATCTGGGGTGTTGCTCCACTGCAACTGGAGCCATTCTAGTGCCTGAGGCAGAGGCCATGGAGCCATCCTCAGTGCCCAGGCCAACTTTGCTCCAGTGGAACCTTGGCTGCGGGAGGGGAAGAGAGAGAGAGAAAAAGGAGAGGGGGGGGGGAGAGTGAAGAAGCAAATGGGCGCTTCTCCTGTGTGTCCTGGCCTTCCCTGGAATCAAACCCGGGACTTCTACATGCTGGGCCGACACTCTACCACTGAGCCAACCAGCCAGAGCCAACTCTAATTATTTTAAAACAAATTGTATATATCTGTTTGTTTGGGTGCCTTGTAAGTAAGGCTTTTTTTCCCCCCTCCTCTCCAGCAGTGGGGAGAAATTTGTTTCCAGTAAGAAAAAGCTTATTTATTATGTTCTTAATAGAGTGGTAATCATCTTTATAGTAGCTATTTTTAATATCTTGTGTCAATGGCTTTCTGATTTAAGATCACAGTCCTATCCAAATTTTCTACCTGCCTCAGAATATTCACCTTAGCGTGGATCTCAATGGGGCATGGTCAAAAGCATGCTTTAAAGTACAAAGACAGAAAACGAAAATAGAGAAAAGCTAATAAAAATATAATAAATAGATATAAATAATAATTTTCCAGGTCTTTTCTGAATATGCTCTAAACACATTTTCAAAACAACACCAATTGCTTCTGAAGTCACTCAAAACATGGGCTAGGTGAGCAGCCCAAAATAAAAGTTTGTTAATACTGCATGAAAAGAGCCTGACCAGGTGATGGTATAGTGGATAGAGCACTCACCTGAGATGCTGAGGAACCAGGTTTGAAACCCCAAAGTCACCAGCTTGAGTGCGGGCTCATCTGGCTTGAATATGGGCTCACCAGCTTGAGCCCCAAAGTCTCTGTCTTGAAGCCCAAGGTCAGTGGTTTGAGCCCAAGGTTGCTGGCTTGAGCAAGGGGTCACTTGCTCTGCTATAGCCCCCCCTCCCCCAGTCAAAGTACATATAAGAAAGCAATCAATGAACCACTAAGGTGCTGCAACGAAAAACTGATGATTCTCATCTCTCTTCCTGTCTGTCCTTGTCTATCCCTCTTTCTCTGTGTGTGTCTCTCTCTCCTGCTAAAAAAAAAATAATAATACTGCATGAAAATAACCTTGATACCATTTGCCTCAGTGTTACAGAAAGTATAGTGGTTAAGAGTGACAGATTAAAATAGCAGAGTTCTAACTCACCTCCCTCATTTACTACCTAAAAATAGGTATAAAACTCAGGGAAGTAACACCATCTCTCTGTGCCTCAATTTCTCACCTGTACAATGGGGGTGTTAATATCTACCTCAAGGTTAAGAATGACATGAATTAAAGCTAACATGGGATTTAATATTTTCCCTGGCACATAATTCATAGTGAATAAACCATGGTTCTTAGTATTATGGAGATGATAATGTTCACAGTCAAAACTATGAGTAGTTGTGAATCATCCTAGCTCAAAATGTAGGTCACTGAACTGTTTTCTTTCTCGGCTATAAAATAAGTAAAAAGCAACACTCTGCAATTTCTCATTTACTGCACATTACAGCCATAGTATCAATTTCTATTTTGCAGATGTTGGGAAAACAGCTATGTTAGGCTTGCTCGCTTGCACTTTGCATGATTAGTTCATGAGCATGTGTCAGAGCCACGTGTGTGTAGTCTATATAAGACTATAGCTACTTGGCCTCAGAGCAGATTGCAGACTGCCTTCCCACACTGTGAGGGGCCATTTTTTGCTGTTTGTTCGCTTGCTGCCATGAGAAGTGGTTTTCCTCTGCCCATTTGCTCATCTGCTGTGGTGAGACTCTAGTAAACGGGAATGGCTCAACACTTTTTGGTTCTGCAATTTCTCTACTGTCTGCCGGAATCCAATGTGGACCTGCCTGGCCTCAGCTACAGGCATTACAGCAGATGAGAAACTGAGGCCTAGTAAAGTCTTATAAATGTCTTAAAATCTCATATTTAATAAGCAAATCCAAAGGATAAAAACAAACAACTGAGCAAACAAACAAAACTTACCTAATTTCATATCTGATGCTATGACCACTTAAACAAACTTGTCTCTTGTAGGGCAAAGGCTGAAGTTAGGCTTGCTCTCTGGGTTTCCAGCTGCAATCACTTTGCATAATTAGTGATGTAAGCACTTGGCAAAAAGCCACTTTTGTGTGCGAAGCCTATATAAGGCTACAGGTACTTTCCCGTGGGTGATACCCCCCCACCTTGTTTGCTTTGCTGCCACCAGGAGCGGTTTCCCTGCCTGTTCACTCACCCACTGCTGCCCCGAGAATCCAGTAAACGGGAATGGCCCATGCCTTTTGACTCCGTGGTTCTTCTGTGGTCTGCCCGAATCCAGTGTGAACCTGCCTGGCCCCGACCTCCTGCACGACACCTATGAATTCGGACTGCAAGCTTCTCTTTGGATTTTCACCCTTCCTTGCTTCTCAGAGATTCTGGTTAGTAAGCGTGAAAGTCAAAATCTCAGATATATTGGCCTCTGGTCTAACAGTCTCTCCCTTGCTCCAGACCTTATTTCAGGATCCCAACACCTCTTTCGCATTTCTGCCACAGTAAGCCAGCTTGGGAATTCATCTTTATTTACCCAAGGGGCCTCATCTACTAGCCTGTTTCACCACAGATCTCTGTTTCTTCAAAAGAACTCAGAATCTGAACTGGTAACCTTGGGCTAATTGTAGCTTGCCTTGCCCTGGGGTTTAGACCACCTGGTACTTTAAGGGGAAAAAAAAGTAATAACCTAATTATTGTAACCACCTGCCTGCCATCACTGCTCTGTTTCTGATGGCTGCCAGATGCTAAGCTGGCAGGCTTGGATCAATTAGTAACTGTAACTGAAGCACAATACAATTAATTATATAACATTAAGCTGTTCATAATTAATCCCCCCAATTACTTCATGAAATGAATATTGCATTAAATAAAGAAAAATAGTTATGACTAAGGCTTCTGTATGTACTTTTTTCTTGTTTGGAGTAAACTTAATTCTCATATATTATGTTCATGCCCAACTTGTTCTATTTACCTATTATTAATGAAATAAATTGTTAATTTCCAACTGTGGCCCATGACTGAAAGGTGTGGCTATTCTTCTCATAGACCGTGAGGGAAGATGACTTCTCCCCCGAGAAAGGTCTTCAGTGAGAGACAGGAGACAGAAGGAGAATATGTATTATGGGGTCATATGGATTAGCATTTGAGTTCTGGCTTTGCCTTTAAATAACTGGGTTAGTGCTGACCTAACTCAGCTTCTGTTTTCTCCTCTATAAAATAGGGGCAGTATTCATGAAGGAAAAGGTAAGGGAGGGAGAGTGTATAAACTGATTCAGATAGAGTCAATGCTTGACTAGTACCACCCCTGGTAGTCTTCACCACTACCTTCTGACCTTTGCATAGTTCAGGGGATGGGCAAGCCTTTTACTGATGCTCTGTCATAGTTACAGCCTCCTCAATAACCAGGCATGATAGTATAATATTCTTGTTAATGACTCAGGACTTGGAGTCTGTTTAACATGGGTTCTATCTTCTAATGAGTTGTGTCCAGAAACCGTTAATGTAACTTCTTCGAGTCTAAGTTTCATTGTCTGAAAATGAGAAATGGTACCTAGCTCTTAGGATTGGCTTGGTGATTAACTGCAATAAGGCATAGGCCCAATGCACATAACCAATATGTGCAATACATTTTAGCATTTATTTATAGGGTGATACTTTATTGGAATTATAATTTATATATTTCATGTGTGGTATTTTTCCCACCTTTATTCCACAATATCAATCACTTCTATGCTTTTTCTTCAGGGATTCATGTAGGACAGAAATTAGAAGTCAATCGAAGTGCTCCATGTACAGTGGAGAGATCAGATTAGAAGTGTGTAAGGGTGTGTGTTTTGAAGGTCAGGGAAAGATAAGTGTAATGCTGGTGGCCAAGGCCAGGCACATTCACATTGGATTTGGGCAGATGATAGAAAAACTGTGGAGTCAGAAAGGGTTGGGCCATTCCATTTAATAAAGTCTCACAATAGCAGACAAGCACACAGGGAGGGGAAGCCACCTCTCAGGCAAACAGCAAAAAGCCCCCTCACAATGGAAGGCAAGCAATCCATACATCCGCAATCCCCCTGAGCGCAAGAACCCATAGCCTTATCTAGACCACTCACACATGGTGCTGCCACGTGCTCACACACTAATCAGGCAAAGTCAGCAAGCAAGCCTAACACAGCTGCCCCACATTCCACCCCTCTAGGGTTGCTTGCTTCACAATCTACATGACGGGAAACAGAGACTACAGTGACAGCAAAAGTTACACAATAATTATAATAATTACAAAGGTGCCCTTCACAATGTCTCCCTGAGCACTTTGCCCAGGGTGTCACCTGGAGGCCACCTCTAACTCCCTACCCCATGGTAGGTAGAAGGGCCTGTATAGTCCAGGGCTGTGTCCATGGAAACTGTCAAGTGTCCTTGGTGCACCTCTGCAGCTGGATGAGAACCAGGGCAGGAGGGCCTCCACAGGTGCTGCAGGCACCCCCTCCCCACCAGGTCTCTCATAGTACTGTCCATGAGCAACGTGTCCATCCATCAAGGGAGCCAGTGCCCCCCTTGGGTCACAGTCCAAGAGTCAGTCCACGATAGACACCCCAGCCATTAACAGCAACTAGCCATACAGCTCTTTAGTAACGGACCTCGGCACCTTTCCACAGTGTGCTGTCCATTGTCACAAGCCCCATCCAAACCCCTCAACAAGCTCACAGGGCCTGGCGGGGTCAAACACATTCAAGGTCTGTGTCGCCTTAACAGTTCTCTTAGCTGCTGCTGCTGTAAAACAACAACCACACACACAAAAAAAAACCTATTACCTTCTAATGCCAACATCTGCTGCACATTAGAAGGGACCAGTGGATTGCCAATTTCACCTGGGGCCACTGGCCCCTGCCTGTTCCTGTTGGACGAGTCCCTCACCCTTCCCCCTGTTCAAATGGGGACAATGGGTAGGGGATCCTGTAACCTGAATGCCAGCCATTTTCCTGGCAGATGCTGGGGCCACCCACTTCCCCTGCTTTTTCAGAGGTTGGAACCTCTGTTTTGACTCAAGTTGCCACCAAAGCTCCAACAAGATTTTATTCGGCCTGCTATCTAATTTTTTTTTAATCTGACCTGGCCACAATCAAATCTACCCACATCTGTGTTTGGGTAACTTTCACAGGCCCAGTCCTCTTGCTAGTTGGGGGGGAGCACAGGCAGCAGCCTCTACAGCCTTATGGTTCATCTCTGTTCTGGACAGCATGATGCCATCCACCCCTACATCCCACAGCTGCACCAAGCAAGCTGCCAGGGGCTCATTAGGTTTCTGCCAGAATTGCTCCCCCAACTCTGTCATCTTTTCCCGGGTGTAGGGCTGGACCACAGAGTGCTCCACTACCTGGAGAGGAGGCTGTGGCTGCCCCTGAGGGACTCTTGGCTGCTGGGTCTTTACCTTCTTGGCAACCACTGGCTGGGTTCTGAATCCATGGATGGCAGTTGCAGCCTGAGCCTCCCACTCAGAAGAGTCAGAAATGCCTGCTTCCACTGACTCAGAGCCACTCTGCCAGCAGCAATGCAGTTTCATCTTTTGCGCCCACTTTGGCTCCTGCGGCTGCCAGCTCTCAGCCTGAAGCTGACTCTGGAGCTCCTGAACCTTCAGTTGTTTCTCCAACATCTCTCGCTGCCAAAGTTCAGCTTCCAGGGCAAACTGCATCTTCTGAACCCATAACTCTTTGTCCAGAGACCACTCCAGTTCCCGGCACTGTTGGTGCTCAGCCTGCACCTCACACTCTCAGACCCAGTCAGTCTCCTTCTTCAGTACTCGCTCCAGTTCACACTATCGTTGGTGCTCAGTATGCAGCTAATTCGAAGCTTTCAACCTCACTCAGCTTCTCTCATGGAACTCTTGTTTTTTCTCACAGGATTATCAAAAACACCCAGCCCACAGTCCCCACCAGGAGAGCCAAAAGGAACAGCCCCTCCTCTATTCCACCCCTTAAGGGTGTTGGCAGCTCCATACCAATCTGCTCCAAATCCTGCCCACTACGCCAGATGTAATGCTGGTGGCCAAGGCCAGACAGGTTCACATTGGATTTGGGCAGTTGATAGAAAAACTGTGGAGCTGGAAAGGATTGCACCATTATGTTTAATAAAGTCTCACAATGGTGGACAATCATACAGGCTGGTGAAACAACCTTTCAGGTGAACAAACAGCAAAACAGCCCCTCACAGTGGTGGACAGGCAGTCTGTGCATCTGAAATCCCCTTGAGCGCAAGCATGCAGAGCCTTATATAGGCCACACACATGTGGCACTGCTATGTGCTCATGCACTAATCAGGCAAGGGGCTTACAGCTGGTAAACCAGCAAGCAAGACTAACATAGCTGCCCTATAATAAGTTATTTGAGAATGACAAAAGTTTCAGGACAAAGTGGAAATTATCCCCAGGACAAGAAAGAGAAAGGACACTTGTGGGTCTTCTTAGCAGGAAAATGCCCCAGGGCAGTAGCAAGAACACTGCAGAGGGCTGGACGGCTCCCACAAGAAGAGTGAACCAAGGGCATCATGGTTTCTAGTTCAACATGAATCCCCACGTGGGGATAAGAGGAGAGAAACATGAGCCTCAGGGAGATTTCATGGGTTTGGGTAAAAGGATAAGAAAATTGCTCATTGTAGTCATATTAGGCTAAATAACCCCTATTTGCCAACTAAGTTCTCTAAATTTTACTGTAATCTAGAAGCCAAAGGAAGCCCATTAGTGATTGTAGCTGGAAATGGCTGACACTAACTAAACCCATTTTCTCTTTTTGAGTGCACAGAGAAACTACTTTTACCAGCCTTCTGGTAAAAGGAGGGGCCTTGCAGCTAAATCTAGCCAGTGGAATATGAACAAAAGTGATGTATAGAACTTTTGGGTTTCGAAAACCCTTCAGATTGGTGTGCCACAGTCTTCTGCTTTGGTCATTAGCTGACCGAATGCATAAGATGGGGTTAAGGAACCTGAAGGTGCCTTAGAAATGGGCACAAGCATCCAGAACCCCTGAACTACCACCTGAAAAGTCACTCGCTAAATATGCAGTCAGACTATGATGGGACTGAGAAACAAAATTATATGCTATTAAACCACTAAGAATTGAATACTGTTTATCAGAATAATGTTAATTACTGATTAATAAAATGCCTGGCATAAAATTTTTCATCAGCTCTCAAAGGTGAAAAATAGAAAGCAGAGTTAAAATGATTACGGGAAATAAAGATATACTAAGACTTATGCCTAAGTTTGTTCATAGCTCTATTATCACAAACATTGAATTTTCCACCCAGCAATCTAAGCAACATGTGGGCAATAAGAATTTCAAAAGACAAAGACATTTTGCTGTTTGAAACCATGGGTTTCAGAACCATGGGTTGTTCTGGTAACTAAATTGGGAGAGTCTTATGAAAGAATTCTCACTCAAGAAAAATAACAAGCTTGAGGTGGCTTGTCTTAGCCATCTCACCATAAGGAGGGCACCACAGATTGGTCAGATCTGCATCTGAGTCTTAACCGACCATGAAGTCCTCTCTGCAAATATGCATGATGTTAATACTTGGAGGTTTAAAAAATATATATATTTTAAACATATATATTTGTTTGTTATATATATATGTTTATATATATTTATTTGTTATATATATATATTTAAACATATATATATATTTTTAAACATATATATGTTTAAAACATATATATGTTTAAAAATATATATATATATAACAAATAAAATAAACTTGTTTTTGTGAGTTCAATTTCAAAGCCCTTCAAAGGTATAGGGGAGCATTTCAACTTACATCCAAGAAACACCCTCACCTGGACCCAGCCTCTCAGCTTTCCCATCACAGTGTCTGTTCTCTCCAGCCCTGCATCTCACCAGCTTCTCAGCTTCTAATCATGACCTTCCTGCTTCCTCCAACCATCAGCAAGTTCTAAGTGCTCATTGAAAGTGTCCTTTGACCTGTCCTAAACCATCTGCTCTACCTCAGTGATTTGAAGCATCTTGAAAAGAAATTTCATTAGAACATTAATTCTGATGTGAATAGTTCACTATCGACCTGTATAGAGATACACCTGATAGAGCACTAGCTCACATTAGATTTGATAACATTTTTAAATATTTTTTCTTTCCCAGAAAATGATGCTACATATAATTATCCAGGAGAAAATGAAAGCTGAACTATAAGCAAAGAATGTAAGTGCATTTTACCTGTTCCTGAACGAGAAGAATATTCATTGATTTGCGTGTCCAACATTCCTTCCCGTACTTGTAGCATTAAAACCCAACTTTCTTTGGGGAACAAGCCTCAGTCTTAGTTCACAAGGTTCATGAGTGGCAGACTGTCCTTTTGCTCCTCCTTCCGCCCAGTTCAGGACTGTGGCAGAGTCCAAGTTTGGTAAGCTTACAGAGCATGTCACCACCTTGGCTCCTGGTTGGTTCAGGGATGGTATGGGAGTAATCCAAGCCAAGCCCCTAGAACTTTTGAAGGAATTATGTTGAAAGATATGCTCTTCCTATTAGATATTCTAACCTGGCAAAATATTAGCCTAGAGGTAGTGAGGACTTAAGAAGTGGCTACTTAAGAAGGAGAGGTGAGCCAAAACATAAAGAGAAATGTATTTATGGTGAGTGGATCTAGCTTTCTTGTACATAAAAATAAATTACCATTTATGCTTCATTCAGTTTGAATTGAGTTTCTTTCAAAGCATCAAGTCTACAATTATGGCACTGAATTAAGTGGACAGCACCAGGGTCAGATTGTTCTAGAGGTGGTGTACACAGCCACCATTTACTTTTGGCTGTCCATACTAGTAATTATCCTTTTGTTTTTTTAGTTTTATTTAAAAAGTTAAATTTAATGGGCTGACATTGATCAGTAAGAGTACATGCCCATGACCCAAAGTAATTACTTCTTAAAGGACTTTCTAAAAGTCATGAGTAAAAGTTACCTGGATTCCAAGGAAGTTGGGAAAATTGTAAACATTGTATATTATAGATAGATTCTGACTTTGGAAGTATCTGGGCATTCCCAGGTCAGCATTCTCAACAAGCAACCCAGAGGATTCTCACACAGACAGCCACACTGTAAGAAATAGTACAGTGACAAGCAGATCAGAATTCAGAGACTAAAGTCATATACAAATGAATTTTAAATATTGTTTAATCCTCTTTCCACTGCCTACAACTATAACGTAAACCAGTGGTTCTCAAAGTGTGTGCCAGAGCACAATGCTGTGCCCTAGGAGATTTCCAGGTGCGCCCTATGGTATTCCAGAGAAATATGTGCCTGTTGGGGACCAAAAAATCAACAGGGTTTTTGGAGTTTAGATTTTTGAGGGACAGAGGTGTGGGGAATTGGCTGGTAGCTGACAGTGTACCCAACCCCCCACCTAACTTGCCTGATTAGATTGCAAAAGGCTGTTAGGCTGTGGTGCTGGATTGTTTACACTACCCCCCATGTCCCCCAGAAAGACTGGAGGCAAGTTTCTTCTATCCTTTGTTTGGTGTAAAGTTAAGATGATATGTATGATGGGGGTTTTCTGCATTCAACACAATTAAGAGTAAAAAGAGAGGAATTTTTCAATGTATTGACGAGGAAATGAGAGTTTGCCTTTCAAATATATGCTCAAACATTGAAGAAATTGCTAGGACACATCAGGCTCATTTTCTCATAAACACAAGAATAAAAAAACTTAACAAATTTGCACTGGGACCTGCCAAATTTACTAAATCTTACTAAGAATGTATCTATCTATCTATCTATTTATCTATATAAATAGCTTTTTTGTAATTTAAAAATTTTTAACCCCTCTTTTATAAATTCTAAAAAGCATAACTCAAAAAATATAACATAGAAATGTTTTTTAATGTCAGAATAAATTTAATTTTGTTGTATTTACTTCATTTAATTATCATAAAAGCATGCTTGGACTTTATATATTTTTTCTTTAATATCTGAATTAATTATTATAACATATTTCTCAGAAATTTGTATATAGTGCACCTACAATTATTTGTAGGATTTTAAATGCACCTGACTTCAAAAAGTTTGAGAACCACTGACTTAAACAAATGGCTTAATCTTTCTCTGTCTCAGCTTTCTAATTTACAAATTAAGATCATAAAACCATGATAGATGGCTTTGAAAGACAATGTTTTTAAAGAATTTAGCACAGAGCCTATCTTACAGTAATGCTCCAATAAATGGTATCTGTAGGTAATTCATTAACAGGGATTAACTCCTCACATAAACCAATTATTACTACTTAGAATCTAGCAGCATATAATAAGACCATCAGCAATGAGACATAGGATATATGTTGTTTTTTGTTTGTTTGTTTGTTTTTCCTGAAGCTGGAAATGGGGAGAGACAGTCAGACAGACTCCCACATGCGCCTGACCGGGATCCACCCGGCACGCCCACCAGGGTGCTCTGCCCACCAGGGGGTGATGCTCTGCCCATCCTGGGCGTCGCTATGCTGCGACCAGAGCCACTCTAGAGCCTGAGGCAGAGGCCACAGAGCCATCCCCAGCACCCGGGCCATCTTTGCTCCAATGGAGCCTTGGCTGCGGGAGGGGAAGAGAGAGACAGAGAGGAAAGCGCGGCGGAGGGGTGGAGAAGCAGATGGGTGCTTCTCCTATGTGCCCTGGCCGGGAATCGAACCCAGGACTTCTGCACGCCAGGCCGACGCTCTACCACTGAGCCCATCGGCCAGGGCTGGATATATGTTTTGATGTAGAAAATATAGGCACTACTTCTCAGCCTGATAAATGCCATGATATACAAAGAACAGAAAATACTGAATAAGAAATTGTCTTGACAAAATTCACTTAGAACATGTAATGCCAGTGGCCAAAGCCAGGCAGGTTCACTTTGAATTCGGGCAGATGGTAGAGGAACTGTAGAGCTGGAAAGCTCTGGGCCGTTCTTGTTTATTAGATTCTTGTGGCAGCATAAAGAAACAGGCAGGGAAAACTGCTTCTCATGGCAGCAGGTGAATGAACACTAAAATGGCCCTTCACAGAGGTGGGCAGGTGGTCCTCAATCTGCCCTGAGGGAAAGTACTTGTAGCCTTATGTAGGCGACATACATGGCTCTGTCACCTGCTCATACCCTAGTCATACAAAGTGCAAGCGAGCAAGGCTAAAGCAGCTGTTTTCCCTACGGGACATTAACTTTGCCAATATAGTTTTAGCCTTCACATTGAAAACTTCCATACATTAAATAACAATGGCCTAAACACAGAAGGCTTAAGGCAATGAAACCAGAGGAGCATCACAAAACATTGTGCAGCTTGTATCGTAAGTGTAGCTGTGCAGGTGAGGATGTTAACGGGGAACGTTGTGGAGGGAATAGAGCATACCGGTGCAAGACGTAAGTCTGTACGACATCCTGATATAGAAGGCAGGCTCTGAAGGAGGGCCAACCACCCCAGAGGCCCCATTTGCCAAGGCATCATGGTCATGAGTCACTTAGCATCTGGTTCCTCGTGTATAAATTGAGGAAAATGAAGTCAATCTTGTCAGGTTATGTTGGTGACTAAATGAAATAATTGGTGTAACATGCTTCATACAGTGTCTGATATATGATCAATGCTCTAAAAGTGGCCTGTATTATTTTAACTGTGGTTTTACTGGAAATGCTGTTTTAAAAAATAAACAAACAAACAAAAAACCCAAAAAAACTGTCAAGATAAGGGTAAGTTTTTTCAGATAAAAAATATACAAAGTATTCCATATTTTTCAGATTCAACAGAAAGGAGAAGAAATGATCAGAAACATCCCAACCTATTTAATTCAATAAGCAGGGGAAAAGAGAAGAGAAAGGCTTCATACATGGCATCCCGTCCATCTAGAGTTGCACTAGTTCAGGTCTCAGGGGAGGATTTGGGTGGCCCTCACCCAGGGCATGGTGAAGCAGGAGGAACCCACCAGCACTAGCCATGCCTGAGATGCAATGGTGTCTCCAATGCCATCTCCCAAATCCATTTGTTAATGATTAATCTTTGCTGCCTTTAGAGATGCAGAAAAATCAATTCTATAATTTTCTCCTTTCCAAAATGCCTGGGCTTCAGCTGATAAAGCAATGATTTAAGTCAATGGCTGAGATGGGAATTTGAGTATATTCTTAAAGGATAATTGCTATGCTCCTTCTTGGGATGCATCTGTTTTTAACCGATATCTCAACCCCCGAGTGTGCTGATTTAAACAGAGAGGCATACAAAACAAGCAGTGGAAACTGAAAATCAGCTTCATTAGTTTCTGTATCTTAGGTAATTGCAGGTGTGTGTTAATGAATTACATGATGGGTAAAATAAAATTAAAGGCAGCTGCATGTGTTTACAAAACTGCCACTGAAAATTACAGGTATCGGTAGCATCCATAATTCACCCATAATTGACAACATTCGTATTATTGGAATAAAGAAACAAGTCATGCAGATGATTACAGCATTTGCCTTTCAGCACTAGAGATTTTGCTTTATTTTCTAGGCAGCCTCTCAAATGAAATAATAACAGTTTTTCAAGTGGAGTCGGACCTCAAGGTGAAGGACAAAGTCCTGCCAACAATGCAGCCGCAGCCCCATTGGGTCCAGGTCTGTTTCCTAGACCCTGTCAATAGGGAAGTGCGCTTACACACAAGCCTTAGAAACACATGAGCTGGGGCCAGTTTTGACATCGATACCTAAATCTAGAAACCTGAGGTAAGTTTCTTAAAATTCTATGTCTCTCTGTCTTCCTGTATTAAATGGATAACAATGGTGTCTACTGCAGGAGATAGTTCAGTTGAATTGCATTAATTATAATATATTGAGTTGATGCATGTAAAGTGCTTAAAGTAAAGTTGGCACTAAGCACTTAGAATTTTGAACATTTCCAAGCCTTCGTCTCCTTAACCCTAAAATGGGGGTAAAAACATTGCCTATTGCACATGGTTGCCAGGAGGATGAAATGAGACAGTGCGTGTGAAGTACCCAGGGAACTTTCAGGTACACGTGAACACAATATTCTAGTCAGTAGTAGACATAGTGATAGCAGCAGCTGTACCTCAAACTGACAAAATACATTGATACTGCTGATTTTTAAAAAGTTTCTTTTGTGTACAAATCCCAAATCTTAGGCTTATAACTTACTTAGAAATTTTTTTTCCCCTTGGGTAGGCTGATGCAGATACTATTAGGGACTAGATTTTTATTAATCTGGACTTGAGTAAATTTAATTTTGCCTTGCATGAAGGAACACCCTATGCATTGCTGCTCAAAGAGCTGAATGAGCTGCACATGGAATTCTCTGTACTCAGTGGGGAGGAATCAAGAGGCTGCTGTTGAAAACTCCAAGTCGGTAGGAAAGCTGAACACAGCAGAGCATGTGATGGAGACAGCTGAGAAGCTACAGGGACACAGGTCAAATAATTTTCTGAAATCTCTGTGACATTCCCCAGAACTGACTTTCTCAGTGTCCAGCATGTCACAATGAGAATTTAAGGGTATGCCTTGATGTTAGGTATTTCTGTTCCCATCACTGAAATATAAGAAGATAGGACAGTGCAAATACACAGTAATGCCAACACAAAATTTCTTAGACAGACTGATCTGAACATGTTTTAGTTTCCTAAGGATCCAGCAGGTAGAAAATACTTGTTCAAAATGATATGGTACATAGAGGTTAAATACACAAGGCTTCTAGCAAGGCATAGCCCACTGTGTTACTTTAAATGGTCATAAAATTATTATGTTTTTATAAGTGGTAGGATAAATTTGTGGCACAATATGAAGCCATCTTCAGACATGAGCCATTAGTCAGAAACAACAATTACAAGTAAGCTATAAGAGAAGCAAATGATAAGCAAATTATCTGTTGCTATTAATTAGACATGCCAGGCAAGAAGGATTCTCCTGCCTCTTTTGAAGAACACAGAGCAGAGTCCTGCTTTTTCTCTAATTTCTGCAGCGTGTAATCAAAGATACCAAACTATGTGCTTAATTCGCAGACATGGCATTTTCATTTCCTGATAAATATATTTTGCAACATTTTACATGTATTTGGTACAACAATTTACCAACTGTTTTGTCTACATAAGGTCATGTTTAATTTACACAACATATCTGAAAACACACTAGGCAGGTGCGAGCCCCATTTTCTATCAAAAGAAAATGACACCTAGAAAGTCTCGATGTTTTTGCTAAAAGTCTACCTTTAAGTGAATAAAGGAATAAAATTCATGTTCAGGATAGCTATAAAAAGTATTTCTCTTTCAAATATTTCAAGGGTTGCCAGGAAAGTCTCAGCTCAGAGCCCATAGCCACATAGCTAGAGACATGGCTCAATAGCCTGGTGGCTGGGAAGGTGTTTAAGAGTCCTGTGCTCTTTCTCTACCGCATCTGTCAGCCCAGGGTCTCCAGATTTCCAGTCTGATTTAAGCCATTTAAATCTGCTTAATCAAGAGATCTACTGTATAAATGCAGGTCTAACAGTTCAGAAATTGTCTTCTTTAGCATCTGATCAACACAGTAAAATCAGACAAACCATTTCAGCTAAAGGTTGTCTGCAAGTGTGCCCCACGAGACTCTCCTCCTCCCACCCAGTGGTGCTCAGCTGCTTTACATACAGGAATCACCTGGGGAGAGGTCAAGGACTAGACTACTAGGCCCTGGGAATCCTAGGTCCCAACTCCAGATTGGGATTAGTCTATAGACACTGGTAGAATATATAACAAAAGCTTTACTCTGAACTACGTAAAATATTTTTGTTAGGTTGTTGTTGTTTTTTACAGTAGTTTTTAATACATTGATGCATCATTTGGTCCTCCAAAAGAGGGAGCTATAACTTGTAGTGTTTGGCAAATTTATTTCATTCCAGAGTCTTTTGGGCATTGAATATCTCCGGAGACTCTTGTTCCACATTGACGTAATGAATTCTGGGACTGGAAGGGGGTATTTTGATGGGGTCTGAATTCAGTACGAGCCATAGGCACCTCCGAAGGAGAAGAATTTGTGTGATTTCACACATAGGGGGGATATAAAACTGAGACTCATGGACATAGATAAAAGTGAAGTGGTTACCAGGGAAAGGAGTTGTGGGGGAGGGGGAGGTAGGAGGAAGGGTGTAAAGAGGGACAAATACAAGGTGACAAAAAATGATTTGACTTTGAATGATGGGTATGCAACATAATCAACAGTTCAAATGCTATAGAAATGTTTACCTGAAACCTATGTACTCTTACTAATCTATGTCAACCTGTTAAATTCTCTAAATTAAAAAAAAAAAAAAAGTAAATGAACAATGCAATGGAGACAACCTTCTCAGTCCAGAGCCTCCCTATACAGTGTGGTCCCTGCAACAGCCTCAGGGGCATTGTTTAAAATGCAAATTCTCACCTGACCTGTGGTGGCACAGTGGATAAAGCGTCGACCTGGAAATGCTGAGGTCGCCGGTTCGAAACCCTGGGCTTGCCTGGTCAAGGCACATATGGGAGTTGATGCTTCTAGCTTCTCCCCCCTTCTCTCTCTGTCTCTCCTCTCTCTCTCTCTCTTTCTCTCTGTCTTTCCCTCTCCTCTCTAAAATGAATAAATTAAAAAAAATTGAAAAAAAAATCTCTATTTAAAAAAATAATAATAAAATAAAATAAAATGCAAACTCTCAGTCTCACCCCAGACCTACTAAACAAGGATCTACATGTTGTAGGAGCCTCAGGACAGCCATGCATTTTAGAATTTAACAATCCTTGCTATAACCCATATTTTCTTTTTTTTCCAACTTCTTCTTGGGCTTCATCATTCTGGCTTTGAGAAAACCATTCCTAAAGGTTCAGCACCCAGCAGTGGGTCCTTGTACAGCGCCTCTTCGGCATTCCACTGACGGCAGGAGAAGTCAGGGCAGTGACTGGAAAACTCGAGAGGGAGCCAGTCACATAGACCAAATGTGGACAGAGTCCTCCTAGAATAATATTTTCAAAATGGATACTATACCATGTGGAAGATTTAGCCTCTGGATATCAGTTTTGTCAAAGAGCTTTAATTAGTTCAAGTTCAAATAACACTGGGGAACAAAATTTTTGTTGCATCCACAAAAACACTTGTTCTTACCTAATTCGAGTGTGCTGATCTCAAATCTGACATTAGTTTTTCTCATAAGCACCAGTTTTCTTGCAATTCAAGATTTTAGGTTTTCATCTTATTGTAAAATTTTCAACATTTAGTTTAACATAATGAAGTAGAATGTCTTCTTGGGCATCATCTTTGTGAAAATATAATAATTTATATAATGCAGAAAATACATTAATACACTAAAAGATATGAATGCATCAGAATTTGTCTACAATTTTGAAACAGAACATATTAAAACACTTATTTTAATCATAAAATTTGCACAAAACTTATTTAAATTCTATTCAGGCAAAAATTTGCACTTGTAGCTCTTGCCTTTGTGTACTTGTTAAGGACAATCTCATTTGATGCTCCAGCAGTAGTCTGCTCATCACTAACAGCTCCAAGATTTTTGGGAAACTTATCAAGGTGACTGTTCAGGAAGTGAATCTTAACACTCATGTTACATCCAATGTTGCAGAAAGTCAACAGTATCCTTTGAACCAGAAGTTTATAGTTTTCTGCTTTTTTGTTGCCAAGGAAGTTCTTTGTAACTGCCACAAAAGACTGCCGTGCTGCTTTCTCTTCCTTATTTATCTTCCTGGCAAATTCTTCATCGCATATGAGGGTTCGAATTTGAGGTCCATTGAATACACCTGCTTTTATCTTCTCGAAAGACAAGGAAAAGCAGAAATAATATGTTGAAAGCATTCACTTTCTCTATTCAAAGCCTGAACAAACTGCTTCATTAAGCCAAGTTTGATGTGAAGTGGGGGGAAAATGATCCTGTCTTGATTAACTACAGGTTCACTCATAATATTTTGCATCCCAACTTCCAGAGCTTTACATTTTGGCCACTCCTTCTGTGTCCAGTTTTTCTCCTGAGCTCGGCTGTCCAACGAACACAGAAAGCAAGGATACTTCATGAAATCTCTCTGTTGTTCTAGCAGGAAATTTACCACCACTCAGCTGCTTTCTTTGATAGGCCCAAATCTCTTACTAAGTCATTCAATTCAGGTTGGCTAAACTGCTGAGGGGTTAATGACTGCTTGGCATCAGAAGAAGACCCTTCAGATTCTACAACCATTTCCTCATGCATCTTATCAAAATACACTTGATCACCATGTTCACTTTCTTCATCTTTAGAAGAAATAAAACCATTGAAAACTGGAACAAGGAGTGTCTCAGAGTGTGGGATAGGTCGTATTGCTGAAGGAATATTAGGATATGTGATCATATGCTGTTTTTCTTGGCGATGACCTTTGTATGGATCAGATAGAAATAACAGTCACTGCTGTGGTCCTTAGGTTCACGCCAAACCATGGGAATACCAAAAGGCATTCCTTTGCATTTTCCTTTTGTCCAGTCATGAAGCATTTCCTCACAATTATGACACACAATATGAGGAGCCCAATTCTTGTCTTGATTGCCAAGGGGAACTTGAAAATAGGCAATATATGCATGTGTCACATATGATGAAATATTGCACCTTTGACGTTGAAGTGTATAACAGCCACATATATAACAGAAGGTGTCAGGACTATTCTTACATTTATACCTACTTGAAGAAGCCATGATTCAATCTTAAAACAAAATAAGAGGGTGTTTTAATCAGATAAGAATTTTTTACAATTAAAAACAACTACAATTATGTAAAAGTAATGTTTATAAAACATTAATTGCCTTGTGGTTATGTTCAATCCAAGAGTCGTTGCCCTTTAATTCCAATTTAAAAACCAATGCATGCCATTAACAGTAACAAAAAGATTTAAAACTGCATAAAAACTAGAGCATGCACCAAAAAACAGATTTCAGATTTGGAATTAGTGATACAGAAATATATAGAAACAGTTCTAAAACCTCATGCAACAGAAAATAAAGAAAAAATTGTTCCCCAGTGTAATCATTACTTTTAAGCACTTAATAGGATCTATACATCTTGATGCCTCTTTACACTCATTATTTTATATTGTCACCATAATAGTCTAAGATATAATCTCTCATTACCTTTATTTTCTGATAAGGAAATGGAGATTTCCCTAGTTTATTAAAGATATGCTCAAGGTCAAAGAGTTTGAAAAAAGCAGAGTTGAGATTTGACCCTAAAAAATCTAACTCCACAGACCATGCTCTTATCTATAAAAAATAAATTAAAAAATTGTATAGGACAGACTATTGAGGGGGAAAGTACAAGAATATTAGGGGATCCTATTTGAAGGGAATCACATAAAAAGTGTGGCCAGAATATATTTTTAGGAGATGTGGTCTTGGTTTTGTCCAATTTAAAATTAAGAACCCTTTGGAAGCAGACAATGGTGAAACTAAGATTTGCTAAATGTTGACAGTGTTCAAGTGTATTGACAAATAATTTGCATAATCATTTTAAATCTACAAATAACTATCCTTTTGTTTTATTCTCATATCAGTCTAGCGGAAAGTTTTTTCTTCTACATTTTTAGGAATAAGGTAAGACATAGAAATTTAATAATTTTTTTCTAAGCTCCCAAAATACAAAAGTAATGGTGGTAAGATTCAAAACCAGGTCTTAAAACTTTCAAGTCATGAGCTCTCTCCTCAACCATCAGATAAATATTAGGACCTTAAGAACAAAAGGTGATAGACACTTCTCTGCTGGCCAGTCTGGCTCAGACAGCTGACAGTTGAGAAGGTTCATGAAAATGAACTGATAGAACAACAATAACAAAATTTAGAAAATGCCTTCCAAGAATTTTCACACTTTAGCAGATGTTCAGTTCTAACAAATGGTCGATTCTGGTACCTAAGAGCACAGAAAGTTATTTTTCAAAAGCCCTTAAATTTCATCTTTTTCTCTCTATTTTAAAAAATAATGTTTCTGCCAAGTTTTCTCAAAAAAAAATTAAGAAAAAAAAAAAAGAGTCCTCCAGGCTTCCTGTGACATAAAGGGCACGCTGGTTGCCTGACAGGCACTGTCATAAGCACAGGCTCACAGGACCCGGGAGAGAGAGTAATAGGCCAGGTCACGCATAAACTGTGTCCTAGAATTCTAGGGTCACAGGGATTTTGAAAGGTCAGTTAGTTCATTCCTCTGTCTCCAGGAATGATTGTTACCTTTCTCCATTAAATTGGACCATGATAGAACAAATTCATTCTGTTGGGAATACTGGGAAGGTTTTCTGTGGCTCTATACCTGTCCACCCTTATACATCTACTCTTAGTCTTGGTTCTCAACTGGAATTGATTTTGCCTTCATTCCTGCCAAACTACCCACCCATCCAGGGGACATCTGATATTTGAACAACGTCTGGAGATCTTTTTGGTTGTCATCACAGGAATGAGTTCACTGCTGACATCTAGTAGGAAAAGGCCAGGGATGGTGCTAAACACCCTGCGGTGCCTGGGATAGCTCCACAGCGAGAACTGTCTGGCCAAACATGGACGATGTAAAGGTTGAGAAAGTGCAGCACAGAAAAGGGGAGGGCATCATTCCTTTCATATTTCTGGTGGAATGTAGGTAGAAGGGTAGATAATGTCAGTATAAAGATTTTGTAAGTGGGACTAAACTTCTATGGTTCTAAAAGATTGCCTCATAAGACAAAGTAGAATCCATTTCTTCAGTCAGATTTACCTAACTCTCCACCGAATAGCCAGTCTTAGCTGTTGGACAGTAAGCTGCACAAGGGCAGAAGCCGTGTGTGGTTAATCACGACTCCCACAGAGCCTTCCACAGGGAATGCTTTATATACGTATTGCAAATCTCTCTGTAAAAATTTGAGTAATCTACCTATGTGCAAACAGTTAGATGGGTTTTCACAAATTTACAGGCCTGTGCTCAAGACAGTTTATCTTCATTACAGGCTAATTTGTCTAAGTGCTTGAAGTTCTGGCAGTCCTTTGAGGAAGCTTCTCGAAAACATTATGGTCTTCCAGGGCAGCTGAAACCTAGGCGTTTTTGTGACATGCCATGCACTTGAAGATATTGTAGATTAAAAAATAAATGTGGTTTTCAAAGTAAATTCCAGTGACAAAATCGTAGGGACAAATTCTCCAAATTATGGATGTTGTTTTGCTTTCAGTGAAGGCAACCCCATTTAGTTATGCTCTGGTCCGCTCCGTGGAGATGTGCCGCCTCCAAGAGAAATGTCTTAGCGAGAATCAGAGCTGAGCAATGCCTGGCATGGGGTATATTTAAAGTGCTCTTGGAAAGCTACAACCATCAATATCACAGACACAACCCATTTCTGTTTCAGCAGGAACTGCTTTAGCCCATCCTGTTAAAAGTAGGAGGTTTTGCCAACTTCCTTTTGACTTTAATTGATAACACACAAATCTGTTGCCACAGATGGTTGGGTGGGCAGCATCTGAAGCTGAAGTCTGAAGAAAGGCTTCCCACCTCCAGCAAATTAAAGAATGTTCCAGATGCAGGGTCAGCCATGGAAACAGGACTAAGAGGAGAACTCTAGGCTCAACCCTAAAGCATAAGAGGTCTGGACATGAGGAAGGCTATATGTTTCTAGCTTGCCTTTCTGTCATGTGCAAATAATACATATTAAATAGCACAGATACACCAGTTGTTAACTGTGTGATTTATTTTCTTTCTTTTTTTTTTTTTTGTGACAGAGACAGAGAGAGGGAAATATAAGGACAGACAGAAAGGAGAGAGATGAGAAGTATCAATTCTTTGTTGTGGCACCTTAGTTGTTCATTGATTGCTTTCTCATATGTGCCTTGACCGGGGGTTACAGCTAACCAAGTGACCCTTGCTCAAGCTGGCGACCTTGGGCTCAAGCTGGTGAGCCTTGCTCAAACCAGATGAGCCTGCGCTCAAGCCGGCGACCTCACGGTTTTGAACCTGGGTGCTCTGCATCCCAGTTGGATGCTCTATCCACTGCGCCACCGCCTGGTCAGGCTAACTATATGATCTTGTGCAACTTATTTAACTTCTCCAAGTTGTGCTTCTCCCCCTATGCAATAGAGACTGATATTATTACCTACCTTTTAATTTTGAGAAGTTCGAGTGATATATAGAGCAAGCTTCTATTAATTATGAGTATTTCTTATGTATGAACAGAAAGAAGTACCTGGAGAGGATCTCTGTCATCCTTGACTGAGAGGACTGTTGCCTGTGCCAGCATGACATTCAGGGTCTAGGTATTCTGCTTATGTAGAGGAAGAAGACCAAACCCAAGAGTTGGGAAGCTCAGTGACCTCAGAATCTTTTGAGACAACTGATGGAGGTCACCTAATGCCAGCTGCTCGCAAAAGGGTAAAAGTGACCTGGGAGCACATATGTCTCAGAATGAGGATAAACTGTGCTAAACTGTTCTCTTTCAATGGCACGTGATTGAAAGTCAACTACAACTGCCTGAAGGAATAAACAGGAAAACATTTATCAACTCTCAGCATAGATAAGAAGCCCAGGAAAAAGCTTCAGGCCAAGCTGTATCCAGTTGATTAAAAGAAATCATGGGAGGGTGTAACATCGAGTGGGACACTTGAAATCAGGTGAACACAATTACTAAAAAATAAAAATGAAAATAAAAGAGATGATGGGAAGTCTCACCTTCCCACCTCCCTTCTGTGCTTCTTTTATGTTGGCTTCCCCTCTGCAGGGTGACTCCCAGGAGCTCCAGCTGCCCATCCCTTCAGCGTCAGGGCCGGAAGTGATTGTGTCAAGGTCACCCAACTACTCTGGTGAAAGCCCAGGCCTGGGCCATGAGCATACTCCTGCGGCTCGCATCATGTCTGAACCAGGCAGACGAGAGGGCAGAGGAGTAGCCAGGAAAAGGTAAAACAGATGCTTCTGAGGCAAAAACAGAAGCATCTACCTCACTGGCTGACCAACCAAGTTTCCTTTCTTGATAAAGGGCTTACCTCCCTCATTGTCTCCTGTTGTGTGATGTGGGTGGTAATGAGATTGAGATGAACACAGATTGAAGAGAGCAGACGATATACAGCTGAACTGGAAGAACTTTCCTGTGAGCTATTTTAAGTCCCAGTAAAAAAAATCTTTTTTAGGAAATAGGTGCTTTGTGCCATGTTGCCTTTCTTCTGTACAGCAGTTTGGCTGCATGAAAAGGTGGATTCTCACAGTTCCTACCAGCACTGACCTCTACTTATCTTTGGACTCTAGAGAACTAAGTCTATCAAAGCCAGAGGGGAGCCTAGTCTGGGTACAAGGTTCCAAGCATAATCCATGGTCTCATAACCCCATAGACAAGCAGGAATTTGAGCTTATTCTAGAACATTTCTGCCATATTTTTCTCCAATCACTGATTTGATAAATTTCTTCTGGAGCCTACCAGGATTCCCCCAACCAATGATAATGGCTTTTAAGGATGAAAGGCTCAGGACTCATGACTGTGTAGCTGGATACTAGGAAGAGGGCAGGAGGGGAGCTAAATGCTGAGGTTTATAGTGAGACCATTTCCTCTTTTATAAAATAAGATAAATGAAATACTCACTACTACCCATGGAACACTGTCAATGTGCCCCATACTACTCTAAATATGTGCTTTAATGCACCAAATCTTCATACCAAATTCCATGATAGAAGTCCCACCCTGAGCTCCATTTCTCAGATGGCAGCACGAGAGGTTCAGAAAATTGACCAAGGCTTCACCTATGGTAACTGGCAGAGAAATGTTCACCACACGGTCTTGTACATAGTAGCCAACCAAAAAATGCTCATGGAGAGAAGGGTTAGTGATATAGGCAGTTCCTCCATTAGGAAGGTACAAGACAAAACTAGTGGACACCAGTTAGATGACTGAGGAGAAAACGGTATGATTCTTGATTGGAAATGCAATAGGACCTTTTGCATTTTCCTTTCTGGAAGGACCTTTTGCAAGAGAAAATTTGTTTTCACACTTCAGTGAGAAAGCATCATCCTCAGCCCTCCAAAAAGGCCCAGTCTTCTACCTCCACAGCTATAAGAGCTGATTACCTTTACATATAAAGAGAGAAGGAGGGTGGGCCCCAATTTGGCTGCATCTTCTGAATCAACTTTGATGACTGATGTCAAGTGTTGTTGTCACAAAATTACCCTCTCTTCTAAGCTGCACATAGATGGTATGACAGGCTGGAAGGGGAGATTTCTGTAACTCATATCTATTATGTGTTATTTGTTGAAATTGATGTGCAAGAGTGAAATTGAGTCTAATATGCCACAGGAAAGTCCAGTTGGGTGACACCTGGTATTTATGGAGTACTTATTTAGAATTTCACATGCATCATTTTGTTTAGTTCTGACAACCACCCCATGGCTTAAATACTATTATTTTCCTCATTCTGAAGATAGAAAAAATTAAGCTTATTGAGGGACTTGGTTCAAGGTCACATACAGAAAACAGAGGAAGACAGTTAATGATGCAGAGTATGTACCCTTAACCACTATAGTCTTAGTTTCCCATGTTGACATGGGCTGAGGTAGAGCAGGAAATGAATGAAAATAAGCAAAAGTAACCTTTCTATCTATTAGAAGAGACTCTTATACCAGACACCAGGCATTTCATGACCTCAACTTTTTTATGACCTCAAGGTGTCCAGGTCAGGAAAAGATTGTTGAGGCTCAAGAAATTTTCAAATTTACCCTATAAAAGGAAACAATATAAATGCCCCAGTTACAATAAGCAATTCCACATATTTAGTTTCTTAAAAAGAAGAAAATGAGAAAAGAAATGGCCACAGGCTGTCTTTTTCATAACAAGACTCATTGTGCCCACAGTGAATCAATATTTCCTCATAATGTTACTTGTCTCCCACTGATTTCCTGGCAAAATCTACAGAGGAAAGCAATGCTTACAGTACATTATTACTTTGGTGTTTCAAGGAGAATTATTTATTTCCACATATTATTGAAATAGTACTCAATTTACAGAATGTATTCCCAACTCTAATTTCCAATAGTGCACATTTCTCCTCTTACTGCTATTTAAATACACAATTAATTTCTAAGGTTAGTTGACCTGGTATTTGGTATGTCAATGTTTGCATGTGTTAATGTAAGTAGGTATATATAATGATGGATAAGACAATGCAGTAGAAATTCATTTCTCAAAAGAATTCCTTAACAATTAAAATATGTTGCTAGTTCCCAGAATTCTAAAGGTACCTCAAAGCAATTCTAAAATATAGGAGAAAAATAATCTAATTCTACATGCCACACTCAAGAGCAATAATCTTCAAAGCAGAGGAAATGTCATATCTTGGTCCATGCAGAATTTGTCCCTTTTACAGTGGCATTTAGAGCCCCAATCTCACCACTCTGGGCTACTTCCAACAATGTCAACATATCTTAATTCTACCTTGATAAAATCTTCAGTGATTCATTTCCCTACTAAATGCAACCTAACTATCATGAATAATAACATTACCTATAGTACTGAATACGCACCACGTGCTCTGCATTAAGTTATTTTGTACAAACTGCTCATGTGAAGGCACTTGTATGATGCAGGATGAAACTGAGGCACTGAGGTATAAATTGACTTGCCTATGGTCTGTCAGCTCATAAGTGTTTGAGTAAAGACTCTAATTCATCTCTGTTTATAACTCCAAAATTTATAGTCTTAATCTGCCACCCATTTTTTTGTAACTTTTGTATTTTTCCAAAGTGAGAAGGGGAGGACAGACAGACAGTCCCGCATGCGCCAGACTGGGATCCACCTGGCATTACCATCAGGGGGCGATGTTCGGCCTCTTCAGGGCATTGCTCCACTGCAATCAGAGCCATTCTAGCGCCTGATGCAGAGGCCATGGGCCCATCCTCAGTGCCTGGGCCAACTTTGCTCCAATGGAGCCTTGGCTGTGGGAGAGGAAGAGAGAGATAGAGAGAGGAGAGGAGGAAGGGTGGAGAAGCAGATGGGGGCTTCTCCTGTGTGTCCTGACCGGGAATCAAACCTGGAACTTCCACACACTGGGCCGATGCTCTACCGCTGAGCCAACTGACCAGAGCCTCTGCTACACATTTTTATATTAAACAAAATGGTTGAAAAAATTCAAATCTGGTCACAAACAATTCATGTTTGTCAGTCAGGACAGAAGAAGCTGTACAGTGGTAACAGACTGATCTCAATGTCTGGTTTAACACGAGCCACAAAATTTAATACAAGCTAGGCAATTTTCCTGGACCACTGTATTCCACACTTTTATGTAGATGTTTTAAGGATATATTTTAAACATGTATTTCATACTGGCATCTTGTGACTCCACACTGCAGCATGATTCCCAAAACAAGGGAGGTTACAACCTATGGACCTTGCATTGGCTCTCCAATGCTTTGGCTCTCTAAACCAACACCAGTTCTACTCTGAGCCCATTGGCCACTACCAGTCATATGGCTCTTTCCAGCGGCAAAGAGGTTGGTCAGTGTGTGTGTTGGGGTTGGCTGGGGTCACATGGATCTTTCATAATCAGCAACTGTCCTACCATGTAACTGTCATCATGATTGCTAAATAGAAAAAGACTTATACACCAGGCATTGAAAACATATTTCATTAGGTATTTTCAAGTTCTTTGCCTAAACTTTTGGGAGTTTGGGAATTAAATCCACATTTTTTTTTTTTACTCTATGTGACAGCTTAGTTTAGTCTTGTGTTAGTTGTAGGTGTGTTTGGCTATAAGAAAATACCTTTAATAAAGATAACTATGAAGTGGAAAGAGATTCTAAGTTTGAACATTGTTAGTATCTTGCTGCTAAGACAATAACATTGCCATTTCTTGCTAAATATCATAGCTCTTACCTTTTTCTCAAGAGTTTTATGGAAAAATATCAAATTTAAGTGCCAGCCAGGTATGAAAATGATCTGTTCGGACATTTTTGCACATCCCTGCCCACCATGATTTCCTGTCCATGGTCCTCCCTTCTGACCATGCACAGCTGACCTACATGATGACAGACCCAAAGGGCAGCCATGTCAGGGACAATAACGGGTGTGTGGGGCATCTTTCTCCTTTATCCCTTTCTACTGCACTGAAACTGGATCCCAGATCTTAGAGTAGGAAAACCAGAGTCACTGGCCTTGGTTCCTTTTGCTATTTCTTTACTTTGGGAACCCACCAAGTTTCTAGGACTTTCTACAGTTCAGTATTGCACAGTCCCACCCACTGCTGGTGTTACTTACAGAAGCACTGCAGTGTGGCAGGTTCTTTCATGATTTGAAAACAAGCTCACTTTGTCTGGATAGAATCTTTGGGATAAGTATGTAAGAAAGTCAAAGCATTGAAGGAAGGTCAATGCCTAGTCAACGCTGGCTCCTCCATCTAATTATAAAATTGAAAGTATAATAAAAAATAGGAGGCCCTGGCCTGTTGGCTCAGTGGTAGAGCGTCGGCCTGGCGTGCAGGAGTCCCGGGTTCAATTCTCGGCCAGGGCACAAAGGAGAAGCACCCATCTGCTTCTCCACCCCTCCCTCTCTCCTTCCTCTCTGTCTCTCTCTTCCCCTCCCGCAGCCAAGGCTCCACTGGAGCAAAGTTTTCCCGGGCACTGAGGATGGCTCTGTGGCCTCTGCCTCAGGAGCTAGAATGGCTCTGATTGCAGCAGAGCAACGATGCCCCAAGATGGGCAGAGCATCGCCCCCTGGTGGGCGTGCCGGGTGGATCCCAGTCGGGTGCATGCGGGAGTCTGTCTGACTGCCTCCCCATTTCCAGCTTTGGAACCCCCCCCCAAAAAAAATAGGGCCCTGGCTGGTTGCTCAGTGGATAGAGCATCAGCCCAGCATATGGATGTCCTGGGTTCGATTCCAGGTCAGGGCACACAGGAGAAGTGATCATCTGCTTCTCTTCCCTCCTTCTCCTCTTTCTCTCCCTCTTTCCCTCCCATAGCCAGTGGCTCCATTGATTTTTAACATGGCCCCATGGGGTTAAAGATAGCTTAGTTGGGCTGAGTGCGCTATAAAAATATATAGCTTGGTACTCGAGCATTGTTGGCCTTAGGCAGGGTTGCCGAGTGGATCCCGATTCAGGGTTCATGGGGAGTCTGCCTCACTATCTTTTCCTCTCACTATGGAAAAGAAAAGAAGAAGATTTGGGAAGAAAAAAGTCAGAGCATCTATATGAAATAGTTTAAAGAGACCAACTGTTGGAGGGTTGTTTTTGTTTTTCTGTTTAGAGGAGTCTCTTAAGCTATTCTATGTGAACAGAAAGATTTTCCTACAAAGTACTCCTATTTCTAGAGCTTGAGAAAAGAGTTTAGAAAACAATATCCCCCTGACATATTGTGCTTTCACTCTTCTTTTTTGAAAACTTCCATCCTTGAAAACATTATCCTGAGATTTCCCTCAGCCAAATCCTCCAGCCCAAGTGGCTGATGACATCCCTGAATGAACAAGTGAAATGAAGACTGAAATATACTCTGAAACTTCAACAAACCACTGGGTGGATACACAACTGAGTATCAACTGACATACAAATTAATTGATCCTAACCATATCTCATCAGTATGTTCACTGATGGAAGAGAGAATTCAATGTACCATGCAATTTTTAATCATTTCTTTTTGACCCATATCCATCCAATAAGGAGGTAATTAGGAAAAAATCTCTGCTCTCCCCAGTGTCTGCTGCTCTGTCTTCTCCATTTGGGACTCAAAACATATATATTCCACTTCCTTCCCAATGTGTTCTTTTTAAAAAGAGAAGTAATGAATACACCCTGTGAGTGGAGTTGCCATGGAGAAGCTGTGCCAGATGAAGAATAGGCACTACAGAAAAGTAGCATGCAACTTGTCAGCGGAAATGCTGCCGCAGCCCCAGAGTGATCATAATTTCTGTGCCCACTAATTGAAATACAGCGATTCTGCTGTGCTCCAGAAAGGCTCTGTTCTTTCCTGGCTGTGCCCGGTTTCACAGAATATCTACATCCTGACTATCTGGATTTAAATCAAAGCACATTTCAAAAGCATGTATACAGTGTCATATTTAATATAATCTTAATGGCAATCCTGTACTTCAAGCCATTTTGCCTCCTAAATAAGGTACTGGTTTTATCATAGTAGGGTAAACTTGTAGAATTGCAACCCCTGACCTTTCCAGTGTGAAGAAAACACAGGTCAATCATGTGCTGCCTTAGTTATACTTTCTCTCGTTCTTGAAAAATGGCATCAGCCAAAATCAGAGAAATATACACAGATTTACGTTTCTGTGGTCAAATCTGTTTCTCTGCTTGTTAAAAATTATACAAAGACTATGGAAGCAAATTTAGGTTACTTTATTAGGTTTCAATATAACACAGATTTTAATGAAAAGAAATATATTTATGTGCATGTGAAATAGGCACACACAGCAACATGTATGAAATCTATAATCATACCTGCAGTAGTTTAAATGTAAAATGGAAAGAAATTCTCAATAGAGTGAAAGGAATGAAGAAACATTTTGATTCAATGAGACCTGTTTAACTGCATGCTATTCAGCAAGTCCAAATTGTCTAATACCTACATAATGAGCTTTCAACTTTGAGCATTTCTAAGCATCTATTTTGCTCCAAATACAGGCTGGATTCTTTATATTCATAACTTCATTTGATCCCCAAAATAGCTCTATGAGATAGTGGTTTACAGATGCAAACATAGAGGCTTACAGTGGTTAAGCCATATGCTCACATCTATTATTCTGTACCATAGCCACCCAGGGGGTTTGATCCTGGGTCATGCAAATTCTAAAGTTTGTACTGCTTCCTCCATCCTGCCTGAAAAAAATTAGGAAATGCCCAAATTCAAATATAGGACCTCAGTCACGCACATGCCTACTACTAAGTATAAATAAGGACAATGTCAGAGAAGAAATTATAAGCTGTTTAGGCCAGATCTAGAAGGTCTGAAAATATGTTATGACAGATGTTGTTCCATGACTACCCACAGTTTATTCTCCCTCCTCTTTGCTAATATGTGGCAGTGTGCCCTGCTAACACCTGCCCTTGTCAGGCTCTCTTACAAATATTTGTGGCTAGTGAGATGTTATCAGAAGATTTTGCATAAGCTTTTCAGCAGAGCTTTTAACAAAGATCTGATTTGGCTGGTATGTGTTCTTTTAACTTGTCATCTGCCCTGTTTATACTGTCTGAAACACCCATCCAAAGGCTGAGACATGTGTGACAGGTGACAGTCAGGAAGCAGCTCGGATGCTGGAAACTGCACACTCGGAAACTTCCTACAGCTGAAGGCAGTGATTCTCCAAATCAACGTTCCATATCATGGAAAGAAAATTCTCTTCTATCTTATTCAAGCCACCTTTGCTTAGTGTTCTGTTATAGTCAAAACTGGTCCCAATTAAGAAGTATATTTTGTTAGAATAAGAGACAAAAAAAGGAGTCAGGATTCATGTTCCTATAGTCCCCAAAGAAAATAATCTCCTGAAGATGAGAAACTCTGCCTTTTATATCTATTTTTTTTTATCTCCCAACACTTAGAACTTTCCTAGGTAAACAGCATAGAGTCTATAGTTACTTGTTTACATAAACCAGCAAATATTTTAGAAAAAGTGCTGAGGAAGGTCTGATTTTCTGCATTTTATTTGTTAAAATTTACACCCAATTTAAATACTTTAATTATAAGATAATGTATTCTGGACAGGTTTCAGTAGGCCACTAACATTAAATGTTAGCAAGACCAACTATTCCTCAGTCTGACAAAAACAACCAGCAGAATTAAATGTCTCTCCAAATACCTGGCTAACAAAGAAGGTTTATGCATCCAAATTACAACGGACAAAGAACAACTTTTACACACACACCACCAAAGGACCTCACAGAAACTCATCCCATTAAGAATCTGAATGCATTTCCAGTGCTGGCCTCTTATTTAACCCATCCTTCCTGTGCAGAACTCACTGTGTCCTTGTTCACCTTCAGACCATTGGATCAATTTGCTGTTGACATCTCTAAACCCCACCCCCAGTGTCTAGTATGCATGTTCACCAGAGGTGGATTAAGGTCAGTTGAGGCCCTGGGCACAGAAGAAAATATTGGGCCCCTTGTCATTAGAAAAAGGTGTAAAGTTGGGGTTTTGCAGGGCCATTCAGAAGTCAGGACCCAGGGCCCGCGGCTGGTGTGCCTGCAGTTAAACCCGCCTCTGATGTTCACACTTCCCTCATGCAGGTGACATTCCTGAAGTCGTTCTCCTGCAGCCACATCTCCCCATTTTAAGTGGGAACACCAAGAATACAGCCTCATCTGGCTATGGGGAAGATTCCATGAGGTCACAGATTAACATGCTTGTCATAGTATCTGCTTCATGAGAGGTAACCAATCAGTTATTATTGGTTGCCTTGGCTGTATGACTCAATTAGAGGTCAGTTCCACAATCAACCATTTTAGCTTTCCCTTTACTCCAATCAATCAATCAATCAATCAATCAATCAATCTCAATTTCCCTTCAGGTTATAATCATTGAGCTGACCATTTCATAATTCTTACCCCTGTTCTAAGGTCCAGCCCTAATCCCACACTTTTCAAGGCCGGTCTTATCACGTCAAAATGTCTCTAACTTTTGTTGTTTCTTTGCTCCTTAACTCTCTGTCCAAATAATGCTGCCATTACTTAGAACTCCCTTTTTTCATCTGAATATCATGTTTCATCAGCAAGGGTTTAAGACTTTGAAAGCAAGGACCTTGTCCTCTGCCGCTTTGATCCCTATTGGCTGGGACAGGGCCCAATTTCCAATAAGCTTTTGTTAAATAAGGACAATTTTATTGCTTTGGGGTTTTTACTTCTTTGAAATGGGAAACAGAGCAGCTTCTGTGAGTAGGAAACAGAAACACATGTGATCCAAAGAAATGTCGGTGTTCACAATTTCCTAAGTGGTATTTTAGTGCTTTGTAGACACCACTTACTGGGTGAAATGTTTTACACGTGCTGCCTCTCAACAGATGGGAGGCTTATAATTATTCTTATTTCACAGATAAAGAAATTGAGGCACAGAAACTGAGTAACATACCCTGGCCCACATCAGATAAATGGCAGAGCCAGGTTTTCCATCCAGGCCCTTGATCTCTAAAACCTGACCCGAACCACAGAAACGCAGTGATTCTAAGGTATGAGCATGAACGATGGAAGTGTGTGCAGCCAGCCTTGTGCAGCGAGCGATTCACAAACCGTCCAATTCTGCCTGCTTAGTAGCTAAGACCTGCACTGACTCTGTGTATGTAATAGCTCACAGAAACAGCTAAAACATTTGCTCAGTCTGCCTCGGAGCAGCACTGGTATGCACAGCAGCAGATTGGAGAAGAGCAGCAGCATGGTGGTGGCGAGTCTAAAAGTATAAAGATGCAGGAAGGGTAAGCCTTGAAGATAATTAACCAAACTCTCCCACCAGGAAGACCAGAGGTCAACTATGTACTTGGTCAGCTTAACAGTTCCGACAGCCATGTTACAGCCAGACTTGCTCTCTGGGATGTGTTTGTGTGACCATGGATGGTTACACACTACACATTACAATCACCCAGAGTGTAGGAGAATGTAGCTTCTCCCAAGAGAAACTACAACAAAGTCACTGATGAGTCAGAAAAATAACTATCACTTAATGATGGTTTTCAAAGATTATCTCTGTGACCAGTGATATATGATGCAAATAATCACCTTGCGAGAGCACAATTCACCAGCTGATTCATTCTTTATGGATTGATTTCCTAAAACATTTATTAAGAGCTCACTCTGTGCCATGCATTACATCACACTGAGGATAAAATGGTCAGAAATAGTCTCTATCTTCATGGAGCTCACCTCCTATCTGGGAGAGGCAAATAGCAAACAAACCAACGGATAAGTGATTAAGGATTTAACTGTGAGTGGACTAGAAATGGCCTGGAGAGGTGACAAGAAAGCTTGTGTGGGGAGCTCACATTAGAACTGAGACATGCAGGATGGGAAGGAACATCTCTGAAAAGGTCTGGAGTAAAGAGAGTTTTCAGCAGAGGGAACAAGAGATGCAAAGACCCTGTGGCACAAAAGTGCTTGCTGTGTGTGCTGTGGAGGAAAATATGACTGGATGGGGTTACCACAATGAGGCGGACTGAAGTGGAGCTAGACAGGAAGAGCTCTATAGGCCGGCGCACAAATGGGGCTTTATTCTAAGAAAAGAGAAGGTTTAGAGGATTGTCAGAAAGAGCACCACGCTCTGTCATTAACTGTATTTGGAAAGTGGGCATTCAGTGAAACAAGAAGAGAAACACAAACAGTTAGGGGCTGATATGGAGGCAGGTTGGACAACTTTAGCAGCAGCAGAAAGAAAGGGTTTTGGCTGTACCTTAGAGAAAGACCACTGTGCTTTTTGCCCAAAGGAGTCACTGCCCCCAAATGTCAGCAGCAAATTATATCAAGTGCCTTACATTTCTGTGCTTAAATAATTAAAAAGATAATAGGTGATGATCCAGATGAATTGCAGATAAAGGTTTTGGCATGTTCTCCTCTGGGGCACAGACACACCTATGCCCCTGCCCCTTCCCCACGGGTACTACCTTTGCCTTCTTTCTGCTAAGCTCCAAGGGCCCCTCTTCTGACTCTGTAACTTGTTTCCTGAGTCCACGCAGCCTAACTGGCTCACTTCTACCACCCCCATGATACTCTAAATAAACTGTCCTTTGGGGGAGAAATGATAAATATTTAGGTAGTTTTACTTCCAGCTTCAACTTCATAAACAAATAGCCAAATCTTTAACCTCAGTGAGGCACAGTGAGCTCTCTCTCCTGGGAAAATATCTGCCCCTGGCTACCTGGTAGGGTTGTTGTGATAAATTAGTTAATTAGGGATAAAAAGTGAAAGCCCTTAAAGCTCTATGCTGATATTTCCCAAACTGAAACCTTTTGCTCAAAGAAGTATGAAAATAAGAATTCTATAGTCAAACGAATGTATAGGCTTCTATACTGCAGGACTTATCAAAGCCTTTAAAAAATTAATTTGTATGGTAGCCATCAATAGTATATTGTATTTGTCGAACTTATTCCAAGAAGAAATTGTTTGTAACTAGACCACCTGGTTACAACTCCTGTGGAACCCAGTTGGCAAACAGTGTTTAAGAGAGATTAAAAAACTATTGGAGGCCTTTTAAAATTCAAAATGTTACAGCAGGGAAAATATATTACACACTTATAATTACCAGTGCTTTGGAAAAGAATGACCAGGTTATGGAGCCAACATCTTGGCTATGTACAGAATGGGTTAGGGTTACAGAATGTAAATTATGGGTTACAGAATGAAATTAAAAGGGATGCTTAGGTGAGACATTTTGGGAGTGTAGTCTCCCTTAATCCACACAAGAAATCTGTGAAGTAGCCATTATAATCTCCACTTAAAAAATGGGAAAACTGGGGGTTTGATGAGGTTGAGTAACCTGCATAAATTCATCCAACTGATGCATAACCAATATGTGTACTTCTAAACATAATACCAGAGGCCTCTTTTTAAATGCCAGGATTCAAGTTAGCGGTGATTAAGCTAGTGTGGCTTCTGTTCTAACCACAAGGAGCAGTAGAGAGCAGAGCAAGTCCAGAATTTTAAATCTTGGCTTTACTACTTACCAACTCTGTGATGATAGATAGGCAAAGTGTGTAACCTCTCTGAGACCTGGCTAACTCATCTGTACTGGATAGAAGACAACAGAGACACCACCTACCCTGATGTTTGTCATGAGGATGAAATGGGAAATTGCAGATCAAGTATTTAGCCCAACTCCTGGCATGTTGAGAGCTCCTATTAAATGTTTAAGCTTTGCTTATTATCTTGTACAATATTACACATGTAATTTGGGGTTTTTGAGAAGCAGTAAGCTTCTGAGGGGATGCTGGAAATGAAGAGATGAGGAAAAGTTTCACCTGATTTAGATTTTTGACTAGTATGATTTATTCTGACATCAAAGTCCAGAACTACATGACAAAGGAAAAAAGCTTATTATTGTCAATCCAGGGAGACTACCTTTTCTAGAAATTAACTTTGAGTAAAAGCCTTCCTTCCTTCCCTTTTCCTTGGAGCACTCAGTTTGGAATGAACTCACTGAGACAGAGTAATCTGAGGAAAACTGGAATCCTGGTGAGAGATCAACTTTAGCCCCTAATGTTTAAATGAAATCAAGGTACTGCTTTAAGTACCATATTTCTTTCCCATAGCACATGGTCACATGCTATCAAATGAGAGCAAGAACAGGAAGACGGATCATGAAAGCGTGGTAGACCATCAGGAATGACATTTCTGCACGTGTGTGGGGGGGGGTGTGTTCTGACTATGAAAAAGGCCACGGGAAGTACCTTATTCTTGCCCTAGTTAAATCTACAGAAAACCAATTTTTGACCTTTAAAATAAAATATCATCTTGTTCTCAATCTCCCTGCAGATTCCTTGTCTACTTAATGAAATTGTTGCTTGGTGATAAAGTTGTGGTTGAAGTTTGGCCTCTTAGCCATTAACTTCAGGATCTAAGTGCAGTTTTCTATTCATTACATCCCTTTTAATGAAAGGGATGCAAGGTCTTGCTTAGAATTGAATTTGGATGGCTTTTGATCTTTATGCATTTAAAGTGAAACACAAGATGTTGGATTAGTATTAGGACTGTGAAATTAAGTGTCTGGCCTCAGAAGTCAGCCTGCCTGAGTTTGAGTCCTGGCTCCACTATTAGCTGGGTGGCTTCTCTAAGCCTGTTTTTTCAGCTTTATAACCTGAAAATATTAACAGTTAATAATAATAATAATAATAATAATAATACCTATCTACCCTACATCAGTGTCTGGTTATTAGGATTAAAGGAGAAGCAGAGTCCTGGGTCATAAATAGTCACTATCATTGTTGTCACCATCTTCACCACCACCACCACCACCACCACCACCATCTTTATCACCTCTACCACCACCATTTCCTCCTCCACCACCACTACCACCACCACCACCACCACCATCACCACCACCACCACCACCACCACCATTTCCTCCTCCATCGCCACTACCACCACTGCCATCACCACCACCACCATCATCACCACCACCACCACCATCACCACCACCACCATTTCCTCCTCCACTGCCACTACCACCACTGCCACCACCACCACCACCATCATCACCACCACGACCACCACCACCATTTCCTCCTCCACCGCCACTACCACCACTGCTACCACCACCACCACTACCACCATTTCCTCCTCCACCACCACTACCACCACCGCCACCACCACCATCATCACCACCACCACCACCACTACCATTTCCTCCTCCACCACCACTACCACCACTGCCACCACCACCACCACCATCATCACCACCACCACCACCATCATCACCACCACCACCACTACCACCACCATTTCCTCCTCCACCGCCACTACCACCACTGCCACCACCACCACCACTACCACCATTTCCTCCTCCACCACCACTACCACCACCACCACCACCACCATCATCACCATCACCACCATCACCACTACCACCACCATCACCACTACCACCACCGCCACTACCACCACTGCCACCACCACCACCACTACCACCATTTCCTCCTCCACCACCACTACCACCACCACCACCACCACCATCATCACCACCACCACCACCACCACCATCATCACCACCACCACCATTTCCTCCTCCACCGTCACTACCAACACTGCCACCACCACCACCACTACCACCATTTCCTCCTCCACCACCACTACCACCACTGCCACCACCACCATCATCACCACCACCACCACCACTACCATTTCCTCCTCCACCACCACTACCACCACTGCCACCACCACCACCACCATCATCACCACCACCACCACCATTTCCTCCTCCACCGCCACTACCACCACTGCCACCACCACCACCACCATCATCACCACCACCACCACCACCACCATTTCCTCCTCCACCGCCACTACCACCACTGCCACCACCACCACCACCACCACTACCACCACCATTTCCTCCTCCACCACCACTACCACCACCGCCACCACCACCATCACCATCACCACCATCATCACCACCATCAGCACTATCACCACTACCACCACCACCACCACCACCACCACCACCATCCTTACCACTATCCATACCACCAACACCATAACTAAAATCATAATTATTAACACAACCATCATTACCACCATCTTCACCACCATCATTATCCTCACCATTATCACCACTATCATCACTACCACTATCACCATTATCACCAGTAACAGCAACAAAAAGGTCATGGTCCACCCAAACCCATTACCCTAATTCTTTAAGACATGCTTAATGTATGTCCTTATTGTTGAATACAGGCTTTTTTTTATTTCTTTCAAGGCCATTTCACCTATGCTCATATTTTCCACATCTCAACTAAAAGCGGCTTTCAAACTCACAAGACATTAAACAACAGCTATTATGGCACCTACCTGAGATCTTTAACAATTCTGTTTATCTATTTTAGCTAGCTTAATTCAACAGTCCTGCACTTAATCCATATTTGTCTTAGCATCAGTGGCTTTTATATTTTATTATTAGTCACTAAATAATACTCATTCTCTTTTTAAAATGTATCAGTAAAAACCTTCTCCTCTTTAGCAAACAAGTGAATCACGTATCTCAGGACCTCTAGAATTCTGATTAGTGAATTTTAATTGTAGTCTAATTCAGTCAAAAGTCAATTAATATTTTTTTGCAGAGAGAGAGATAAGGACAAACAGGAAGGGAAAGAGATGAGAAACATCGATTCTTTGTTGCCACACCTTAGTTGTTCACTGATTGCTTTCTCATATGTGCCTTGACTGGGAGGTTATAGCCAAGCCAGTGACCCCTTGCTTAAGCCAGAGTTCTAGGGCTTAAGGCAGCAACCTTGAGCATCAAGCTAGCAACCTTGGGATTTTGAACCTGGGTCCTCTGCATTCCATACTGATACTTTATTAACTGCACCACTGCCTGGTCAGACCAGTTAATATTTTTACAATAAGACTTCAGTTGTACTCATTCACCATAACTTACCTTCATGGCATTTGTGTGTGTGTGTGTGTGTGCGCGCATGCATTTTCATGACTCACTGAAATTTTATTGGGTAGTGGGGAGTGATTCACTGAAATAGCAAGAAAGAAAATAAGGTTTAGAACAGTAGTAGTCAACCTGGTCCCTACCACCCACTAGTGGGTGTTCCAGCTTTCATGGTGGGCAGTAGTGGAGCAACCAAAGTATAAATAAAAAGATAGATTTATTTTATAAATAAATACTTTAACTATAGTAAGTTGTTTTATAAAGATTTATTCTGCCAAACTTAGCAAAATTTTGACATAAAGCACTTAGTAAGCAATTATTATTATATGCTTTAACCTGCTGTAACTCTGCTTTATAAATTTTATAAAGTAAAGTTACTTCCCTACTTTATAAATCACCATTACTGTGGAACTGGTGGGCGGTTAGAAAATTTTACTACTAACAGAGATACAAAAGTGGGCAGTAGGTATAAAAAGGTTAACTCCCCCTGGTTTAGAACCTTCTCTTTAAAAAATATTTCTGTAGGTTCTTTCCTACTTTCCTTCCTCCCTTCCTTGTTTTCATCCCAACCCTAGGCAGCTCTCCCCCAAGAGTTTCACCTTGCCAAAAAAAAATGTGTTATTTCTTCACCTTGACAATCTTTCATCAAGCTCATTCTCAAGTTCACTCCTTAGATGCTCAGATGTGCTTTGACTGCAAGGAAGTTAAGATGGTAAGAGAAACAAGCTTGACAAGAAGCCTAGAAAGAGTGGGGTTCTGCCTTTAAGATTTCATTTAGGCCCTGGCCAGTTTGCTCAGTGGTAGAGCATTGGCCTGGCGTATGGAAGTCCTGGGTTCGATTCCTGGCCAGGGCACACAGGAGAAGTGCCAATCTGCTTCTTCCCTCTCCCCCCTCTTCTTTCTCTCTATCTCTCTTCCCCTCCCTCAGCCAAGGCTCCATGGAGCAAAGTTGGCCCCAGGTGCTGAGGATGGCTCCATAACCTCCGCTTCAGGCACCAGAATGGCTCTGGTTGCAACAGAGCAATGCCCCAAATGGGCAGAGCATCGTCCTCTAGTGGGCATGTCAGGTGAATCCCAATCGGGTGCATGCGGGAGTCTGTCTCTCTGCCTCTCTGCTTCTCACTTCAGAAAAAAAAAAACCAATATCATTTAAAGGTTTGCTAAAGGAACCACTTATCCCCCAAGGGGGATGTTGTCTCATAGAAAGAGATGGGAAAGGCACTGAAGAGGAAACTAAGGAGTTCTGCCTGAGATAATAGAGAACTTTTCTTACTGTATGCTAGAGAAAAGATGGTAGATAGGCGTGTTCACAATGACCTCGACGTCCAGTAAGACCTTTCACGTGTCTGAAATGGCAGACGGTCTATTCCTGATGATAATTTTAGATAAATGGTTAAATCTATTTTATTTAATATGAAATCATCTCTTCTTAATTAGCAGAGTGGCTTGGTCTGGGGTTGGTTCAATAACCAGCTGATTTAATGATTTGTCCTTTGGAAATATTTTTAAATTCATATAGTTGTTCACCTGAAATTTGGTTGTAGATTTAATAATAAAGGCTGATTATGTGTACAGATGCCATGGACTAGCTTTGCTGTTTCAACCAGCTGTGCTATGAGAATGTTTACATTGCTTTTAAACTCTGATATAAAAACAGCCCCTTTATTAAAAACAATATGTGTTTGATTCCCTAGAATCTTTGAGAATCACTGTCTTTGAGCTCTCTTGAATTTTGTCGCAATTTTCTTATCTAACCATTGGACAAGTTGGGTCAAATGTGAGTATCTGGAGTCCTTTTAATGTTGAATTTCTTGCATTAATTTCTAATTTTCTGACCTATGATAATCACTGTGTATAGAGGGTTTTTGTGTGTGTAGGAAGTAAATTAATGTTGCCTTTGGCTTAATTAACTAAAATTTTAATTGTACTAATTGTAGGCTTTTTCCCGCAGTGGTAACAGAGGCTTTTATAATTAGTGGAGGCTAAAAAGTGAGAAGCTTCTTTTTCTCTTTCTGTTTCCACTGTTCCTAACAATTAATGCAGCTTTTGGTCACCCTCTACGTGTTGCAACATTTCCTTGGGTAAGATTTCCTATGGGCTGGCCAACGTGGGAGAGATCTTCACAGGATCTGCTTAGCAGATTGTGATGTCTCTGAAACTGTGCATAAAATTATGTGTGTACATGCATTTGTGAGAGAAGCCTGTCTGTAGTATCATGAGCACTTACAGAGAGCCACCCTCTGAATTAAAATCATAGGTCTCTTCCACAAAGGTATTTGGAAGTGGAGAAAATAATGATAATGACAAATGGCAAGAAACACTGTCTTACAAAATTTAGAAATATTATTTCATACATTAGGCACTGTTATAATGCCCATATTGCAAATAAGGAAACCAATAATTTGGAGAACTTATGTAAGTGAGTGTTTAAACCAAGCAGTCTGAATCTAGAGCCTGAGCTCCTGGTCTCTTTATTGAACAAGGGTTCAGGAAGTCTTTTCCATCACTACCTGCTATGTGTGTCACTATCCAAAAAAGCATCCAAGGAGTGAACTTGAGAATGAGCTTGATGGAGGATTGTCAAAGTGGAAAAATAACACATTTTTCTTTGGCAAGGCAAAACTCTTACAGGAGACCTGTCTGAAGTGAGAAGGGAAGCAAGAAAGGAAGAATGGAAAGTAGGAAGGAATCTACAGAAATATTTTTGAAAGAGAAAGTTCTAAACCTGATTTTCTTTCCTGCTATTTCAGTGAGTCAGTTCCTACTACCCAATGAAATTTCAGTGAGTCATGAAAACTACACACACACACACACACACACACACACACACACACACACACACACGTGCCATGAAATTAAGGTGAATGAACACAACTGAAGTCTTAATACAAAAATAAATTTCTTAGAGTTCTGCTTATGGAATTTTAAGTGGCTTGCTTTTGTCTAGACTTTGCATTTTACGATAAACACATAAACTATGCCAATGACAAACTACTAGCTTTATTTTGACTTTGATTTTCATTAGAACATGGTCCTAACTTCACATTTAACTCATGTTCTTTGCTCACACAGGAGTAAGTGTTCTTGTCTTGTGGATTGCTTAAACTGCACATTATGGTTTAACTCCATATAATCTGTTCATTCTATTATCTTCATCTCATTTCTGATTCTTTTCCAATCTGCACTTCTCTTGGGACAAAAGTGATTATTGAATATCTTATCAGAATTTGAAAAAAGGATAGAACCCCCACTGGGTCAGTGTGTGTATAAATATTGTGAAATTTGTACATTTCACAGAGCACCCCTCCCTCTATTGATGATGTTGCCAAGGAGAAAAGGGAGGACCAGCGTCGTCCCTGAATGTGAAACCTTTAAAGTCAGAAGTAAAGTTAAATTACATAGAAAACCTTAGAACTAAACAATTTAAGAAGAATTCTATCCAAGGCCCAGAGATAGTAAGAACATCATAAAAATTTGACTCTGGAATTAGATGAAATAAAGTTTGAATCCAAAATTCATGTCATATTAGCAACCTCAGTTTCCTTCTTTGTATAAAAATACTATCCACCTCATGAGATGGATGTGAACATAAAGGAACAGTATACCTAAGGGCTCAGCAAAGTGCCAGGCACATCCTGAGTACTCTATAAACATTAGTTGGTATTAAAAGATACAAATAACTCAATCAATATAGCTATAAACACCCTTAATTACCATATTTTTCACTTCATAAGATGCACCTGACTGTAAGACGTACCTAGGGTTTTAAGGAGGAGAATAAGAAAAAAAATATTCTGAACCAAATGGTGTGTTAAAATATTTAATAGAATAGCCTGACCAGGCGGTGGCGCAGTGGATAGAGCGTCGGACTGGGATGCCGAGGACCCAGGTTCGAGACCCCGAGGTCGCCAGCTTGAGCACGGCTCACCTGTTTGGGCAAGAGCCCACGAGCTTGAACCCAAGGTTATTGGCCCCAGCAAGGGGTTGCTCAGTCTGCTGGAGGCCCACGGTCAAGGCACATATGAGAAAGCAATCAATGAACAACTAAGGTGTTGCAACGCACAATGAAAAACTAATGATTGATGCTTCTCATCTCTCTCCGTTCCTGTCTGTTTGTCCCTGTCTATCCCTCTCTCTGACTCACTCTCTGTCTCTGTAAAAATAAATAAATAAAATACAAATATTTAATAAAATATACCACAATAATATTTCAACAATGTAAACTCAACAACAGTATTAACAACCATTAGCATTGTTATTAACAAATGAGAAGAGACGTTAATGTTCATATTATCTTCTAATTACTCAGGAACCCCAGAAGCTCATCATCACTAGTGTCAGAATTAAGAAGCACAGTTGCTCACAACCACTGGTATCACTTTCTTTGCTATTTTCATATATGACACCATCTTCAGTGCCACTTAAGACATTGCTAATGCCACATTTTTTGAATGACTGCACCACCGTTTCATTCTTCACTGATGGCCATGATGTTTTCACCCATTCAAAAACTTGAGTGATAGTGGGTCTCTTCATTCGCCCAGTTGGTGTCAGATCATGATTACCAGCAGCCATCCATCTGTTTTACTCTTCTCTCATAAAGACTTTAAATGGTTTGTTGATGGAAATGTCGAGAGGTTGCACCTGGCTGGTAAGACCCCCCCAGGAATTAAAGCTAGATGAGTTTTCACTTCTTTAAAGTTTTTTTTTGTTGTTGTTTGTTTGATTGATTGTTTTTTGTGGTTTCGTTAATATGTGCCTAAACTGGTCAAGCAGATGCCGGGGTTCAGCACTCCGCTGTGGCGGGTATGATTATGCTCCCACTGGCGCTCATTCTACATATGTTTACCGGTGCAGCACCCTGCAGCAGCTAAAAAAAAAAGAACATTCTCTCCATAAGAAGCACGGGCATTTCCCCCTCCAACTTTGGGGGGGGGGGTGCGTCCTATGGAGCAAAAAATACGGTAATCTTCCCTCTGTGCTTCCCAATGATAACTCTGAAAAATTCAGGCTTGTATCAAAAATCATACTTACACTGCTGAAAGGAAGGACATTCCTTTTGAATTCATTATCATTTGCTGTTAGAAATCATAGCATAAGCTGTATTTTAATTGGTCTAGTTGACAAAGGTAAGATATTAAACAAAATAGTAAATTATGCCCATTCACATTAGTTTTTTAAAACATATATATCAACAAGAACACTGCTTAACTTGGGGAAAACTAGAAGACACATGGTTATTAAATTAGAGACACCACGGAGAACTCAGTATCCCAGCTGGTTCCTTTGCACTCTAAATACATACTGTTCTTATTCAATTACAGCCTGCACATTCAGTTCAAGAGTGTTCTTCAAAACCTTATTAGTGAACTTCTGATTTCTTGGAACACCAAAAATAAGCTTGCATATGTGTGAGATCCACTAACACAGAATAATGAGTTCTGCTAAGCTTTATAAAAACAGAGGAAAGTACTCTTATTTCCTCTCTATCGTTTAATAATTATTGAACCAGAGCATCCTGAGTTTACTCATATAAAGCCTTAGTTCTAGTAAGGGAGATTATTTTTGAAACACTACCAGCAAGGAAACTGAAATATATCCTTTTTTTAGTACTTAGAGAAATTTATATTTTGGTGTGTCATCCCAATACTGCTGACTCAGTATTATAAAGATTAGCTGAGACCAAACAAAAAGCTACTGCAAGGAAGAAGAGACTATTGACACCATGCAGAATTTGAATTTACAATTTAGCTCTCAATCTCAGCTACAGATAAATTTCTTAAATGGTCTTTAATTAATTTTCAGGCATTTGTCCATAAAAAAAAATTGGAGCCACATCCTCACATTCTTAAAGGTTACAAGTACTTAGGAAAAGTACATTAACCCATTTAGTACTTCATAGTCCTTTTTATTCTCTTAGGAGAACTCAGTCCCCTGAGAATATCTCTTACCACAGATTCTAGAATGATGATCCTCAAAGACTCATGAAAAACCAGCTTCCTGCATGAATTTTCATAAAAGAGAAGCTCCACAATCAATATTTATTGCATGGAAACATGAAGACATACAGTGATGTTTTCAAATGGTCCTTTACTTTAACACTATGAGCCTCAATTAGGTAAATGAGGCTGTATCATCTGTGTAGGCCTCACTGGGGTAAACAGACTTAGAAACAAATGTTAAGGCTATTCAGGCTTACTATGACAACTGAATGCACACCTTGCAAGCAGCAAAAGAGCTACTTGAGTATTCTTCACTTCATCTCCCGTGCCCACTGGCATTAAGGGTTTCATAGTTTGCATAAAAGAAAAAGAGACTGAAACCTGCTACCGAACCTTTGCATTTGGACCCCCCCCCCTTCTTTAACTTTGGTCACTATTTCTTTACCTGTAGTATACCTAAGTTTTATAAGCTTTCAAGAAACTATGCACATTAATATGTATGGGTGACTCCAAAAAACCAAAGCAATATTGAAAAAGAACAAAGTTGGAGATTTTACATTTCTTGATTTTAAAACTTATTACTAAGCTACAATAATTAGTATGATGCTGGCCTAAAAACAAGACATAGGGACCAATGGAATAGAATGGAGAATCCAGAAATAAACTCTTACATATATAGTCAAATGATTTTTGACAAAGGTGGCAATATTATTCAATGAAAAAAAGACAGTGTTTTCAACAAATGATGTTGGAGAAACTGGGTATCCAGGTGTAAGAGAATGAAGTTTGATTCTAACTTTGTACCATAAACAAAAATTAACTCAAAATGGAAGAGAGCTAAAAATATAAAACAGAAGAAAACTTCTTGACATTAGATTTGACAATGACTTCTTGAATATGGCACCAAAAGCATGGGAAACAAAAATAAAAAAGGATAGCCTGACCAGGCAGTGACACAGTGGATAGAGCATCCGACTGGGATGCAGAGGACCCATATTCGAGACCCCGAGGTCGCCAGCTTGAGCGCGGGCTCATCTGGTTTGAGCAAAGCTCACCAGCTTCTACCCAAGGTGGCTGGCTTGAGCAAGGGATTACTCGGTCTGCTGAAGGCCCACGGTCAAGGCACATATGAGAAAGCAATCAATGAACAACTGAGGTGTCGCAATGAAAAATAAAAAAGGATAAATTCAACTACATACAAATTATAAATTGCTAATCAAAGGACACAATCAACAGAGTTAAAAAGCAACCAATGGAATAAGAGAAAATATTAACCAATTATATATCTTTTTTAGGAGGTTAATATTCAGAATATAATAAAAAAACTCAACAACAAAAAACTGAATTAAAAAATGGGCAAAAGACTTGAATCGACAGTCTCCAAGGAAGCTGTACCAGTAGCTAACAAGCACGTGAAAAGATGCTCAACCTCATCAAAAATTAGGAAATTATAAATCAAAACCACAAGGAGATACCACGTCCCAGTCATTAAAATGGCTAATATTAAAAAAAAAAGACAGAAAATAAGAAGAATTGGCAAGAGAACCTGAAGCTTTGTGCATTGCTCGAAGGCAAACAAAATGGTACAGTTATTATAGAAAATGGTATTATAATTATTTGAAAAATTAGAATAGATTCCCATTATGATCCACTAATTCCATTTCTGGGTATGTACTGCCAAAAGTCAAAAGCAGGGTCTCAAAGAGATATTTGTAAACCTACATTCATAGCAGCATTATTCACAATAGTCAGAAGGTAAAAGTAACCCAACTATGTCTTGATGAATGAATGGATAAACAAAGTGTGGTATATACACACAATGGCATATTATTCAGCATAAAAAGGAAAGAAATTCTGACACATGCTACAGTATGAAAGAATCTTGAGGACAGAATGCTTAGTGAAATAAGCCACTCTCAGAAAGACAAATATTACATGATTCCACTGATATGAGGTGTGTAGAGTAACCATACAGAAGCAGGAAATAATATGTGGTCCCAAAAAGCTAGGAGAGGGGAAGAGAACTGTTATTGATGGCACTGAGTTTTATTTAAAGATGAAAAGTTTTAGAGATTGGTTGCACAGCAATACTGAAAACATTTAGTAATGCCCAATACTTAATGATACTTAAAAATAGCCAAAATGGTAAATTTTATGTGATGTATATTTTACCATTAAAAAATTATGGGTCAGTTAAGAAAAAAAAATTAAAGATGATTTTGATTATATCAGATTTTTTATTATGAAGTAATAAAAGAATTTAAATGTAATCCTTACAGTAAGCTGGGATTCTACTATATTTTATTGCTAGTTGTTATAAAGCAATAAAATTAGAAAGGACTAGAAACATCAACTAACCTAGATTTTTCTAGTTACTGAAGAAGAAACTGAGAAACAATCACTTGGAAAAATAGCTTACTGCTCAAGTTTATAGGTAGCTAATGGTATTACAAAACTAGAAACCAGTATACTGTACTTTCTGTTAACTATTTATTAAAAGATAGTGTACTTCATCCCTGGATGCTGATAACCTATCACTATATCCACTGGGAATTCTAAAATATCATACTCACCACTCCAATACATCACAACCCATCCTTATTAACTCAGCTTTCCATTAAACTCATGATCTGATGCACCATGGCCACTCTTTAAGAATGAAAGAGGCAGAAAAAAATCTCATAGTATGTAATTAATATGCTCCTGAGAAATTGTGCTTAAACTGATTTACATATTACTATCTCATTGTACTGTTGAATAACCAAAACCCCTGATTGGCTACGAGGAAAAATGAAGGGCACTTAATAATGCAATGAGAGAAGTAAGTTTTCAAAGAAAGACCACTATGTATCAAAACAATTAATTTTAATTAAGGATAACATGCAAATTTGGGCAAAAAAGAGTTGTAATAAGTGATTATTTTATTCACTCCCTATTCAATAACTACAGAGAACCCACTATAATGTAGTTATTATACGTAGATCAAGGATCAGTGCACTGGTTTTGTAAAGCAGAAGACAGTAAATATTTCAGGTTTTGCAGGGCAGACAGTCTCTGTCCTCAACTATTCAACTCTGCCACAGTGGCATGAAAGCAGCTATGTATAACATAAATCTGTGAACAGTGCTGAGTTCCAATTCAACTTTATTTATAAAAATAGGGATATGGGCTGCTGGATTTGGCCCATAGGCTATAGTTGCAAGTTCTGTTCTATACTATATTAGAAGACAATGGTGAACTAGGCCCAGGGGACTTGTTTCCATGAAGCTTATAATCCAGCAGAGAGTCAATGAGAAGGCAGAAATTAAATAATTAATCAAAGATGATATTAAGTGACATAGATCTCTATCCTTTTTGGAAATTGTTCCAATATCTTCCAAACTAATGGTTTTCAGATCTGGCAATTTAGTCGATTTTCTGAAAGATTTGTAAAATATCAAATCACAGGTCTTTATCTGAAACTTTTTTTTTTCAGAAAAAAGTCAACCCTTTTTATAATGATTAACTTTTAAAAGCCCCACCAACACATGACACCATTTGAGGACCTGCTAGGGAGTCAGTGTCGCAGCTGTAGGACATTTTTGCATTGAGTGGGCTTAGCATAGAGGTTGGAGAGCATTATTTTTAAGACATTCTCTAGATGAAATCTCTGGTCAAACAACCTTTGTTTCTATAAGTAAGTTTGAGAGTAATAAGTTTATTAATGTAAATTTTATTGACAAACAAAAATAGCAAAGTTGAATCAATGATCTACTAATGAAGTATTTCCTCAACACACAAAAGCCAGCACACATACAATATAGGTAACACGGTCGATTGGGAGACTTATACTTCTTTTATAGAAGAAATCTAAATATATTTGCATTATAGGTCTGACATTGATTCCATGTTACTCCTTAAGAATTTATAGACTGCCATATTTTCGTTAGAGGTTACTTTTGCACATCAATACCAGACAGTAGTTCATCCTCGAATTTTGTTTTTACCAGGAATTTTTTTTTTTGATGACAATAGGACATATGTTATATACAAGCAATTCTAAATCATCCTTATATATACTGAGCAGGCTTTGAATTAAACAAGAAATCTTCTTGTTACAAATAATGAGGTAGGGGAGCCACTTATGAGAATAAACTGATGAGGTATAGGCACCTCCTGCATTATATCCTGCTGAGTTTTTGGCTGACAGGTCTATAAAACTGAGAGACAGGGACATACTTTCAGCATGATTGAAGCCGTCTTGGGAACTGGGAACAAAGCACTCAAAGGGATCTCTTAGTTAATGTGGGTACTACTTAGATAACATCAAAACCTCCACCTAGTGTATCAGAAGTCATTTCTCACTAATTCCGGGTCTTATTATTTGGACTGTATGTCAACACTACTGTACTAGCATCATACGTTTTAACACACCATTGTGGAATGTTAGAGGATGACTTATAGCCACCTGGTCAACCAGCTTCTTGCTTCATAGAAGAAGCTATGGTGGTGACAGCAGGGGGAGCGATAAAAGGTTGGTTGGTCTTCAGCAACACACTGACAAATGCTGTTGAACTCTCATGATGCCTACTTGTCTCTTTAACAGTTCCATTGTGATATATAACATGCTCCCAGCAAGTGCATAAAATGTAATTGTATTATTTAATAAATTACCATATAGCAAAACTTTATGTACTCTTCACTCAGCTCAAGAAATTAAACTTTGCCAGCATTCCAGAAGGTTTCTGGCTGCCTTCACAATTACAACCCCTTCCTTCCTGATAAAATGTAACTGCCATTCTGACTTTGATACGTATCACTTCCTGGCTTCTCTTTATATTTTTATTTTCTGTGATCTATACATTACACTATAGTTCAGTTTTGCCTGTTTTTGACCATTACATAATTGGAATAATAATAAAGGTTATTTCTGAATTCTCTGCCTAATAATTCAACATGTGTAATTCATCATATAGCTGCTTATACCTATTACTTTTTTCTTTTTCACAATTGTATTATACTGTGGGAATATATTAATCTTCATTTATAAATCAACAGATATTTGTTTTCAGTTTAAGACTTTTGTAAATAATGCTGATATGAACATTTTTGTAGAGGTCTCTTTGTATACAAATGCATATGTTTCTTTTAAATATATAGCTAAATAATTAAATTATTGATCCATAATGTATTTGTTCAGTTATGTTAGGTGATGCAAGTTGTTTGTCAAAGTGTTTGTGTCAATTTAAACTCCTACCAGCACCACAGGAAGACCAGAGCTGCTCCATGGCCTTCTCATCACCTGGCATTGTTCATCTTTAATTTCACCATTCTGGCAGGGGTCTTATTGAAGTTTTGTTTCCTTAGTGCCTAATGAGATGGGACATCTTCTAATATGCATATCGGTTGTTCAAATATGCCCGTTTGCACAGTACCTGTATAAGTCTATTGCCTATTTGTATCAGTTGACTAATTGTTTGACAAATTATTCCACCATCTAGTAACCTATAAAAGGAAAAAAATTTATCACTTAACTATTAAGTATAATATCTACTTGTGGTTTTGGTCAATATAATGTATTATATTAAAGAAATTCTCTTTTTGTTTTTCCTAGAAATTATTTAAACTATGAAATTACATTTAATTTTTGTTACTTGTTCTGGATTAATTAAAATTACTTTTATCTTTTGTCCTGTTAATGTGGTACATTACACTTATTAATGTTAAACAACTTTGAGTTTCTGAATAAATCCTAACTGAAATGTCTGGAATCAGTTTGCTCATATTTATTTAAGATTTCTACACTTATACCTGTGGATGAAACTATTCAGTAATTTTCTTTTATTATAATTCCTTCCTTTTTGGGGTTTTGGGGGTTATGCCAGACTTCTAAAATGAGCTAGGGACTATTCCCACTTTTACATTTTGTTGAAGAATTTGTTTAATGTATAATTCTGTTAACCAGTGTAATCCCAACAAATTCAATAAGAAGGGGAAAAAGTAAGATTATTGCTACGTCTTCCCTAAATATTTGGTTAAATCATTTTACAAAACAGGCATCAAGCCTGACCAGGCGGTGGTGCAGTAGATAGAGCGTCGGACTGGGACACAGAAAACCCAGGTTCGAGACCTCGAGGTCACCAGCTTGAGCGCAGGCGTAACTGGTTTGAGCAAGGCTCACCAGCTTGAGCCCAAGGTTGCTGGCTTGAGCAAGGGATCACTCGGTCTGCTGTAGACCCCCGGTCAAGGCACATATGAGAAAACAATCAATGAACAACTAAGGTGCCGTAATGAAGAATTGATGCTTATCATCTCTCTCCCTTCCTGGCTGTCTCTCCCATCCTGGCTGTCTGTGCCTCTGTCTGACTGTCTGTCACAAAAAAAACAAAAACAAACAAACAAAAAAAACCCAAAAAAACAAACAAACAAACAGGCACCAATTTTCCTTTAGAAAAATTTATTTTTATTGAAAATTGAATTTCTTTAATTGCTATAGGGCCATTTATATGAGTATAAATATTTGTATCAGTTTTAGGGTATTATATTTCTATAAAATTTTTTCAATTTTACTCACATTGTCAAGTTTACTGACATAAAGCTCAATAATTTGTCCCTTAAATGTTTCCATATCTGTAGGCTCTATAATGAGCCCGTTTTTATTTTTATTATTAATTACTACCCTCTTTTTTTTTTTTTTTTTTGTATTTTTCTGAAGTTGAAAACAGGGAGGCAGTCAGACAAGACTCCCACATGTGCCCGACCAGGATCCACCCGGCATGCCCACCAGGGGGCGATGCTCTGCCCATCTGGGGCATCACTCTGTTGCAACCAGAGCCATTCTAGCGCCTGAGGCAGAGGTCACAGAGCCATCCTCAGTGCCTGGGGCCAAACTTTGCTCCAACGGAGCCTTGGCTGCGGGAGGGGAAGAGAGAGACAGAGAGGAAGGAGAGGGGGAGGGGTGGAGAAGCAGATGGGCGCTTCTCCTTTGTGCCCTGGCCGGGAATCGAACCAGGGACTCCTGCACGCCAGGCCGACACTCTACCACTGAGCCAACCAGCCAGAGAATTACTACCCTCTTTTTAAAGTTAACTTCATTTGAAGTTTATCGATTTTATTCATCTTTTTTTTCTTTTCTTTTCTGAAGCTGGAAACAGGGAGAGACAGTCAGACAGACTCCTGCATGCGCCCGACCGGGATCCACCCGGCATGCCCACCAGGGGGCGACGCTCTGCTCCTCCGGGGCATCGCTCTGCCGCGACCAGAGCCACTCTAGCGCCTGGGGCAGAGGCCAAGGAGCCATCCCCAGCGCCCGGGCCATCTTTGCTCCAATGGAGCCTTGGCTGCGGGAGGGGAAGAGAGAGACAAAGAGGAAGGAGGGGGGGTGGAGAAGCAAATGGGCGCTTCTCCTATGTGCCTTGGCCGGGAATCGAACCTGGGTCCCCCGCACGCCAGGCCGACGCTCTACCGCTGAGCAACCCGATTTTATTCATTTTTTAAAGAACTCACTTTATTTTTCTTCTTTCTTTCTTTCTTTCTTTCTTTCTTTCTTTCTTTCTTTCTTTCTTTCTTTCTTTCTTTCTTTCTTTCTTTCTTTCTTTCTTTCTTTCTTTTTTCTTCCTTTCTTTCTTCTTTCTTGTGTTTACATAGATTCTAGGGTTACCCCGAATGCATCCCCCCTCTCCTGTATTCCCCTCAACATCTCCCTTGCCCCTTCCTTTCAGGTTTATCCCATCCTATCATCCCCTTTCCCTCTGTCCTCTTTTCCTCGGGTCCCTTTGATCCCTCCTCTGTCTCAATTCTGTACCTTAGTTCTCATTGTTCCTTGGATTCCTCAAATGAGTGAGGTCATATGATATTTTTCTTTCTCTGCCTGACTTATTTCACTTAACATAATAATCTCCAGGTCCATCCATGTTGTCGCAAAAGGTAATATTTCCTTCTTTTTTCATGGCCCCATAGTATTTCATTGTATATATGTGCCACAGCTTTTTAATCCACTCGTCCACTGATGGACACTTGGACTGTTTTCAGATCTTCGCTATTGTGAACAATGCTGCCATAAACATGGGACTCACTTTTGAATGTACAAATGTTCATTATTATTGTTTGTTTTCTATTTTATTTATGTCTTTTCTTACCTTTATTATTTCTTTTCTTCTATTTCTTTAAATTTATTCTGTTTTTTATTTTTAACTTTTAAGAAAAACTAGTCTTACCTTCTAGCATGCATTTAAAGTCCTTATGCCCTCTAAACATGGCTATAGCTGCATCTGCAACTTATGATGCTAGTTTCAATATTATTCAGGTGAAAATATTTCCCAGGTTCCAGTTTGATTTATTTCTTTGACCAATGAACTGTTTAGAAGTGCATGCCTAATTTTAATATTTAGAAACTTTTAGTTAACATTTTGATCTCAATTTCTAAGTTAATTAAACTTTGGTCAGAGGACATATGTTCTATAAGTTTGAGACATATTCTAAGATAATATAAAATTTTAAAGCTGTGTGTATTATAGGTGCTTCAAAAAATATGTTTCTTATAGTTACTGGATATAGTGTTAAAAATATACACTAAGGTTTTCAAATTTTCTACACCCTCACTGATTTTGGTCTGATTGTTATATTAGTTATTGAGCAAGAGGTGTTAATATTTTCCACTGTGTACCAGAACTCACTGAGAAATCATATATCTCATGAAAAGTTGCAATAAAAAGTATATACACCATTCATGAAGAAATCTAGTAAAAAATAAATTGAACCTGAGTCAAATCATCCTCCAGAATTAATGATTTATTTACTGGAAAAAAAGATAGAAAAAAACAAGATAAAGAACATAATGAAGACACAATTAGTCAAATACAGAATGTAGGCATTCCACAGGATGAACAATGCAATTTATCCACCAGAGCAATGGCATAAAAAACAAGCAAAAATGATAAAGGTGATTAAAGAATAAAATATACTGAAGACAAGTTTTGAATTTATGATTGTGATGTGATTTTTGCTAATCTTTCTAATCTTTTTTCTTTATTTTATTTTAAACCATGTTTCTAAGTGCACACAAGTTTTAAATTATTATATCTTCCTGGTGAGTTGAGTGTTTTATTATAATGCCATTCTTCCTTTGGTCTCTGATAATGTTGCCTATGGATGGTTTTATATTAATATGTCATTTATGTGGCTAGACCAACTTTATTTGGTTACTGTTTTGTGGGGTAGCTTTTACTATTATGTTAGTAAAGTAACCATCTGAAAAATAATTGGCTTTTATTGGGCTAGTTAACACAATTATTGATATTAATGTTATACTTAAACAATGTGACCGGTGGTGGTACAGTGGATAGAATATCAACCTGGGACACGGAGGACCCAGATTTGAAACCCCGAAGTCGTGAGGTCACTGGCTTGAGTGTGGAATCACCATCCAATGGTTGTTGGTTTGAGGCCAAAGGTCCCTATTTTGAGGCCTAGGTCACTGGCTTAAGCCCAAGGTTGCTGGCTTGAGCAAGGGCTCACAGGCTTAGCTGAAGAATTCCCTATCAATGAACAATGAACAACTAAAGTGCCACAACTACAAGTTGAGAGCTTCTCATCTCTCTCCCTTCCTCTCTCCCTTTCTCTCTCTTGCAGTAAATAAATAAATAAATAAATAAATAAATAAATAAATAAATAAATAAATAAATAAATAAAATACTAATCTACTAAGTTATTATTGCTTTGAATTTGTCCTGTCCTATAGTTTGTCTCTTTCTCTCCCTTTCTCTCTCTCTCTCTTTTCTATTATTCTTTTAAAAATATAATATATTCTTTGCAAATCTGTTTGTGATTATCTTACAGAGTAAAATATGTTTCTTTAAAACAAGTCCAATCTAATATTATTTGGTATTTTAATTTTTACCCTCTTCCCAAGAAATTCAAGAATCTTAGAACAGTTTAGCTCAATTAACCTCATCTGACCTATATGCTATAACTCTTACATATTTTCATTTTATATGTAAAGTTTCTATTCATAATCTATTTAACATTACACTCATTCTATATTCCTTTTTAATTCTCAAACTTTCTCTTTAGGAACATTTTCTTCTATCTGTAGATCTACCTTTAGGTTTTAGTTGGGTACTAGTGATAAAATCAGTTACTCTTTATCTATTAATATCCTTATTGTGTCTTCATTTTTAAAAGCTATTTTTATTGTCATGAAGTTCTTGATTGACAGGGATTTTTTGTTTTGTTTTGTCTTGCTTTTTTGATACATTACAAATATTACTTCACTGTTTTTCTAGTTCTCACTATTTCTGTTGAGAAGTATGCTATTAGATCTTTCCCACCCAAACCATGGTTCAGGAAACAGCAGCATGATATGTCTTTTTATGTGCCTGCTTAGCTTTGGTTGAGTTCTGGAATTTTATTTAAAGTGTTCCTTGTAGAAATAATTTGAAGCCTACAAATATTCTATATTTGCCCAGGAAAGATAATCATTTTGGTTCAGCCTGGCATCTGGGCCCTAGCAATTCAGTATCACATTATTTCTAGCATTAGAGACTGAAATTTTAGAGTGACTCCAACAACTCATGTGATACAATCCACGCAATGTGGACTGGCTTACTTTTGGTTCATCTTTACTTCCAGGATGCCACATTTCAGGATTCTATACCAAAGCAGAAAGGGTTTGTAAAGGATTTCATTGCTAGTAGGCTTTGGACCCCAACTTTTTCCATCTTCCCAGTACTATGAGTGGTTAGAATTATTCACTACTCTTTCAAAAGGTCCGCACTCACCATCCCAGCTGAAGTCCTCCTCTTTCAACAACTTTCTTGTGCATTGCTCCATTTAATTTTGCTCACACCATTTACCACTCTCTGAAATTATTGTTTTTATTCTGTACAAAAAACAAACAATAAAACCTCAGTCGAAGATAATGTGAAAGATCTCTTTTTCATATAGAGGAAACTGCTTGAAAATGTCATAATTGGTTATAAAACTAGGTCAACAAAAAGAAACAAATAACATAAAAGTGTGTGGCACAATGCTGGTATGTGTAACATATTTTAAATACAGTAAATTTGCTGAAACTGAGAACAAAGAACTCTGGCTACCACATGTAAGTCGTCAATCTAGTCATGGTCTTATGAATTCATCCTTTATTCTTCATGTGGCAACCTGATTTCCTTCCCAAGATAACATTTTTTTCAACTAAAAAAAATCTGCTTCTTGTAACATATCCAAATAAATAGTCACATAATTAAGCAAAATATTGAGTACCAAAATGTGAACTATAATAGAAAATAAATAGAAAATATAAATATTCTTTAAGAGACGGTTGGCTAAGTACATTACACTGTCTCTTAGAGCTTAATTATATGTTGCTTTGAAAACCTGTAGGCATTTTCATGGAAAAAGTCAATAATAAATTTGTTCATTAAAAAACTTGTAAAAATAGATGTGTAACATGATAAAGACTTTAAAAAATATATCTCTATGTATACACAGAAATTAGTTATGGCGACAGAGTAAAACTGAAATTAGGAGAGGGCTATTTTTTTCTATTTCTATATCTCTGCCTTGTTTTAATATTTTATTTTACATATTCTTTTTATAACAAAAGACTGAGAAAGCTACTTAGAAATTTGTTTTAAATGTGATTCCTTTTTTTTTAAAGATTTTTTTTTTCTGTATTTTTCTGAAGCTGGAAACGGGGGAGACAGACAGACTCCCGCATGCGCCCGACCGGGATCCACCCGGCACGCCCACCAAGGGGCGACGCTCTGCCCACCAGGGGGCGATGCTCCGCCCCTCTGGGGTGTCGCTCTGTTGCGACCAGAGCCACTCTAGCGTGGGGCAGAGGCCAAGGAGCCATCCCCAGCACCCGGGCCATCTTTGCTCCAATGGAGCCTCGGCTGCGGGAGGGGAAGAGAGAGAGAGGAAGGAGAGGGGGAGGGGTGGAGAAGCAGATGGGCGCTTCTCCTATGTGCCCTGGCCGGGAATCGAACCTGGGACTTCGCACGCCAGGCCGACACTCTACCACTGAGCCAACCGGCCAGGTCCTAAAAGATTTTATTTATTCAATTTAGAGAGGAGAGAGAGAAAGAGAAGCAGGGGAGGAACAGGAAGCATCAATTCCCATATGTGCCTTGACCAGGCAAGCCCAGGGTTTTGAACCAGAGACCTCAGTGTTTCAGGTCACTGCTTTATCCACTTTACCACCACAGGTCAGGCACTACTTAGAAATTTAAAAACAGGTACCCTATTTAATGTTGATCACTTCATTTTAGCTTTACTTTTACATCTTTATCTTATCAGCAATAATACTATTCTCAAGGTATCAAAAATTGCTAATGCACTTGTAAAGCTGTATGCTGTCTAGATTAATTTGTGTTCACTCCATGTCTAGTCTGGCAAGTTCTTCCAGGAAACTCATCACTCAACAACCTAAGCTGTGCAAAATGGTGGGATCTTGATAACATTATACGAAGTGAAATAAGTAAATCAGAAAAAAACAGGAACTGCATTATTCCATACGTAGGTGGGACATAAAAGTGAAACTAAGAGACATTGATAAGAGTGTGGTGGTTACGGGGGGAGGGGGGAAAGGGAGAGGGAAAGGGGGAGGGGGAGGGGCACAAAGAAAACTAGATAGAAGATGACAGAGGACAATCTGACTTTGGGTGGTGGGTATGCAACATAATTGAAAGACAAGATAACCTGGACTTGTTGATCTTTGAATATATGTATCCTGATTTATTGATGTTGCCCCATTAAAAAAATAAAATTATATAAAAAAAAAAAGCTGTGGTATCACAAGCCCAAGAGGCAGACCATTCATAACACTTAACTCTATTTCATTTTTTAAAATCTTCAAATAGTACATCTTTTCTGGTACCTTATCTTGGCTTTATTAAATGGAAAATTCTAAAGAGAAAAGTTACAAAATTTGAACATAGTTTTGGTCTTTTTTTAGGGGGGATGGACTGGAATCTATTGATACATTAGAAAAACTTATTACAATTCAGTTCAGCTGGTATACTGCATTCAAAAACAGTTCCCACAAACCTTGTTTAAGCAAGTTTCTATATTTTATGACATGACATAAACACTTTAGAGGACAGAAATAATAAGCTATCATACACTATTTGATGCATCTATCCCAATAATTATCTACTAAAGCTGATTTTACTTTTATTAATGGCTTTGAAAAACCTGGTGAGAAATGTTGGTGCAGATTATTATTAGGAAAAAAATGCAATCAGCTTGTTAATATTTATATTCCACACAGACACACTTAGCATTAAGTCACCAGTATTTGGCACAAATAGGAAACTTGCTTTCTAATAACTGCTTAACAAAATTAATACCCTAATCACTAATGCCATCAACTGTTCCTCTAAAACTGATTTTAAAAAAAACACAAGAGGTAAAATGGAATAGACATCAAATTATGTGCTAAAAGACTTCCCTTTGAATTTAAATTTAAAATTAGATTTTGTTATTTTATACTATTGTCTGAGTATCACAAATCATTTGAAATTAATCAACTCCTTGGAATTTGATCAAGAGGGAGGATTCTGAGTTCTGTAGTCTAATGTAATATATGTCTTATCTTTGAAAACACATCTGATGGATTAATAGCAAATATAATCTGTGTGGTAATTCCTTAGTATTTTCACACTCAAAGAATTGGGACAATTTGGAGCCTACTGGAAGAAAATATTGTGAATTCAGGTCCCAAGTAAATTATTTAGTTTAATTCATGTTTGTAGTTTATTTTTAAATGAGAGCAAGAGAGAAGGAAAGAAAAAGAGATAAAAAGAAAACCCCTTATCAAACTCTTAACTTTTCATATAGTTGTAGTTGCTTTCTCAAATAAGTTTTCAAAAGTCTCTCTGCAAGAGGTAAAAAAAATACAACAATATTTTCTCATAAGTAACCTGTTCTTTTTTTCAAAATGAAGCTTAATGGGGTATAATTTAGATACAATAAAAATTAGTCTGTTTTAAGTGTATACATCTATCAACTTTGATAGAGGAATATATAGTATTTCCTTTTGTCCCTCTGTAGTTAATTCTCTTCCCCTACTCCTAGTTTGTTATATGTTCCTATAATGTTGCCTATTCCAGAATCTTATATAAGTGGAATCATGTAAAATGTCATATTTTGTATCTAGTTTCTCTCACTTAGTGTAATGTTTCTGAGATGCATCTATGTTATCGCATTTATCAGCACTTCATTCCTTTTTGTTGCTGAGCAGTATTCCGTTTCTACATGTACCACAATTTGTTTATTTATTTGAACACCAGTTGATAGACATTTTTTTGTTGTTGTTTCCAGTTTGGGGAAAGAATGACTAAAGCACTATAAACATTAATGTATAAATATTTGTATGGATATGTTTTCATTTTCCAAAGAATATAATTGCTTGGCCATATGCAGTGCCATAATGATAAATACTTAATAACTTCTCCTAATTTCTTATTTGTGCCATTTGCCAATTCCTGTAGTATGAATATCCCACCTTGACTTATGTCAGGCATCTGCTATGGCATCACTAAGATGGAGTGGGAAATAACTGTGCACAAGTGTCTTTCATCATGGTTTTCATTTGAGTTTTCTCATGACTAATGATGTGCAGCACCTTTCTTGTGCTTATTTGCTTTCTGTGTCTCTTTCTTTTGAAGTGTCTGTTCAAACCATATCTCTATTTTATTCTTTTATTATTCAATTTTGAGAATTTTTAATATATTCTAGGTACAAGTCTTTTATGATATTTGGTTGTAAATATTTTTTCCACTCAGTGTATTTTTTTTTCATTTTCTGACCAGTGTCTTTTTAAAAGCATGTTTTTTTTATTTTTGATAAAGTCCAATATCATTTTTCTTTTATGGTTAGTACCTTTTAATCCTATCTAAGAAATTTGCACCTGACCTGTGGTGGCACAGTGGATAAAGCGTCGACCTGGAAATACTGAGGTCACCGGTTCGAAACCTTGGGCTTGCCTGGTCAGGGCACATATGGGAGTTGATGCTTCCAGCTCCTCCCCCCTTCTCTCTCTCTCTCTCCTCTTTCTCCCTCTCTGTCTCTCTCTCTCCTCTCTAAAAGTGAATAAATAAAAAAAAATTAAAAAAAAAAAAGAAATTTGCTTGACCCTAGTGACTAATATTGGTTTTTATAAATTATTTTAAAACTCAGCTGTCCAATATAATAGCCACCAGCCACATGTGGCTGTTTAAATTTAAGTGCAAATTAATTTAAACTAGATAAAGTTACAAGCTCAGTTCCTCACTTACATTCACCTCATTTGAGTGCTCGGTATCTCAGAACTAGTGACTACCACACTGGACAGAGTAGTTTTGAGCATGTCGTCAATGTTCAGCTTTCTTTTGGACAGCACTTTCCTTGAAGTTTTATTTGACATTTAGTCTTGTATATTTCAAGTCAATTTTTATATGATATGAGATATGAGTGAATTTTTTTATTTTTCCACATGAATTTCAAATTGTTCCAGCAACATTTTTGAAATCTACTTTTATTTTTTTATTTAATTGAATTTATTAAGATGACACTGGTTAACAAAATTATACAGATTTCAGGTATTATGTGTTCACCTTCAAGTCAAGTCTTTGTTCATCATCATTTATTCCCACCCCTCATCCATCTCCTCCAGCACATCCACCAGCTGTTAGTTACCCTCCAGCACATCCACCAGCAGTTAGTTACCCTCCAGCACATCCACCAGCAGTTACTATACTGTTGTCCATGAAATTTTTCTTTTTTGTTGTTGTTCTTTTTCATTCTATCGCTCTGCCCCTCTCACCCAGTCCCCACCCCAATACCTCTCAGCCTGCTCCCTATCTATGAGTCTCTCTGTGTTTTGCTTGCTAGTTCATTTTGTTCACTAGATTTCACATTTTAGTGAAATCATATGGTACTTGTCTTTCTCTGACTGGCTTATCTCATTTAGCATAATGGGCCCCAGGTCCACCCATGTTGTCTTAAAAGGTAAGATTTTCTTCTTCCTTATGGCTATGTAGTATTCTATTGTGTAAATGAACCATAGCTTTTTTACCCACTTATCTATTGGTGTACACATGAGTTATTTCCAAATCTTGGCTAGTGTAAATAACACTGCAATGAATATAGAGGTGCATATATTCTTTTTAATTAGTGTTCTAGGTTTCTTCAGATAAATTCCAAGAAGTGGAATCACTGGGTCATAAGGCAGCTCTCTTTTTAATTTTTTGAGGTAACTCGATACTGCTTTCCATCTACTTTCATTTTTTATTACTCATAAAAGTAAGATAGTAGGGTTTCCCTCTGGCATTTTTCATTTCTTCAATTTGAGGTGATTAAAACAATTCTAAAATTAAGTAGTGGTGATGGTTATACAACTCTGAACATACTAAAAACCACTGAATTATATACATTTAAGAAGTGAACTCATTTTATGTGGATTATATCTCAATAAACCTGCTACTTAAAACAACAACAACAACAACAAACATAGCTGGGGACACAATATTTCAGATGAACAACCATGGCTGAGTTAGGCCCACAAAGTTTACCAAGTGACAGCCGCATTCCCTGCCATCCTTTGCCTCCTGAACCAACATATGTGTCTGACACCATCTAGTCAGCTAGCAGAACAACAAGGCCTGGTATATACAGGGAGGAAGCTCAATACAAGAACACTCTGCCTCTTACAAAGGAATCATGGAACAGTCTAACCAAGGTGGAAAACATCATTTTCCCCTTATTGTAATGGAGACAGGTTCTGGAAAGTGGGCATTTGTTAGTGGGAAATAGGTGTGAGTAGGTTTTTTTTTTAATTTTAAATACGTTTACTTAGTAGAAGAAATATATTTCACTCATGAATTTGGTGTTTATGTTTACCCATTTTAATTGTTTTCGAGAAAAACATAAATACTAAATTCTGTGTTTTATCAAAAAAGTTCCCATGGTTCTTGTAGCCTTCATTTTCCCTGAGCAAGTAAATCTGATAAATGTATTTTTGCTAAAGAGCAACCACAGCATTGAGGGAAACTCACCTTGTTTGTTTCTCAGCTCAATCTAGGTGGCAACAAATTAAAGCACATTTCATTAACTGGCTGAACATTTTATAGTTCAAAAATTGTTTGACACAACTATGTTTTTGTTTATGTGGAAAGTCTTCAATATTTGAGAACTCTAAATTATTACTGGACTGTATATCAACCAACATTTCAGTTTTTACAAATTGTTTAGCATTTTAAGCTTTTTCCCTAAAAGATGAGATAGTAAATATTTTGGTCTTCGTTCCCACTCACAGGTACTCAGCTGTACTATGGCAGCACAAAAGTAACACAGACAGTAGGTATACAAATGAGGTCCATTGTCTGTCAATAAAACTTTATTCCAAAACCAGGTTGCGGTCCTTTCTAACCTGCAGGCTGTAGTTGACCAACCCTGACTTACAGTTATAGTTTTTCACTTTCCTTTCAAAAAAGAGAAAAACCATTTCACTGCACTTTTTATAAAAAGAAATGAAAGGTAAAGGTAATTTATTTCCTTTAGAGGTGATTTTATTCTAGGAAAATGATATTTTAACTACAATATAAAAGTAATCAATCTTTCCTATTAATATAGTTTATAATTTTATACATATTTCCCATTTAAAAATTCTATAGTTTACCATACATTTAAAAAACAATAAAGACTTAATTGAATGATGTAATAATTCTTAGGGAACCCTCCTTGATGCAAATTTATCACTTTAGTAATTGGTTAAAAAAACACAGTATGAATGTTGGCAATCTCCCAAGCCTCTTAATTACCAGGATAGGAGACTGGTATAATAGAGGCTATTAAGTTCAGAATGTGACAATTATAATTACAAGGGCAATAAAAAATTAATTATTACACACAAGATGATTTAACATTAGACTTCAAAGTTCTAGAGCGCACTGGAGATGCATGAATAATAAATCTAAATTTAGGTTGACGAAAGACATGCAAATAAAATAGAAACCCTCAACCAACAGGAAGGAACAATCAGAGACATGGGTTCAAATCTTAACCCTGCTCCTTACTAACTGCAGTTTTGGGAAATCACATATACTCTGTGTCTCAGTTTTTGTCATCTTTACAAGAGAGGTGATATATGTAAAATGCTCAAAACAGAGCCTGGTACATAACAAATCTTCAATAAATATTACCTACTGTTACTTTGTTATTATTATTATTATTCTAAAGCTCATAGCTTAGAAATTCAAGGAATTTCAAGACACTCTTCCAGACAATAATTCATCACCAATTAAACTTACTAGTTCTATGAGCTTTTCTCTGAGGCTTGTTAGGTGACTGGCTAATGAAATAAATGCACAGAAAGATCTTCATTGCCACTAAAAATTCACTGAGATAAGTAAGTAAATATTTTTATGAATTTATTTTTATTCTTTACTTTTCGTAGCTTTGGGAACTGGAGCTCAGGAAATTCCAGTGACCACCTCCAAATCGGAAGAAAAGAAGTAGCACAACATGATAGAAAATTTGGATTCATATAAAAGAATAGATTATTATCTATTCTATAATGGGATGGATGCATGTTTAAGAAAAAGTCACATTTTAAAATGTCTTGAGTTGAGATTGTGGAGTTATTTCTTTCTATTTGATGCAATTATTGACTTCATGTTTCTGTTAAGGTACAGGATCCTTTGCAAAGTTTCATTTGAAATAATTAGCATAATTCTGTGCAGTAAAAAGCCAAACAGTCCTTTGTAGTCAATGGTAACTACAAGTATTGACTAATTAGCTTCCACTTGTCACTAAGAGCATCCCAAAAATCATTTATCATTTTACATATGAGAAAACTGAGGCTTGGGAAGGATAACCTGTCAATGTCTTCATCCCTAGCAAGTGGGGCAGTGGAACCTGGAACCATGTTCATCAGACAGTGGAGGTATGTTCTGGATGACTGTGTTATGGGGTTCTCTTCCAGTGAGTCTGCCAAGAGTGGCAGCGAGAGCCACTCTACTGCCTTCCCTAAGAGTTCAGTCCAGTTCTATACATTTCCATGGTTCTCAGGAATCCCAGTGTCATAGCCCTTACTGTATTTTACTGTGAATATACTCATATAATAAATATTATTTAATAAGTTTTTAAGTGCCAAACACTGGATACAGCAGTAACAACACAGATGAAAGTATCCTGGTTGGTTCTGCTATCAGACTGTAAGCCACATACAGTCGAGGTACATGTCTGCCTTTCTCCTTCACCTGTCATCATTGAAAGGATGAGATATATTCAAAGATAACAAGTCCAGGTTATCCTGTCATTCAATTATGTTGCATACCCATCACCCAAAGTCAGATTGTCCTCTGTCATCTTCTATCTAGTTTTCTTTGTGCCCCTCCCCCTCCCCCTTTCCCTCTCCCTCTCCCCCCTCCCCCCATAACCACCACACTCTTATCAATGTCTCTTAGTTTGACTTTTATGTCCCACCTACGTATGGAATAATGCAGTTCCTGTTTTTTTCTGATTTACTTATTTCACTACGTATCATGTTATCAAGATCCCACCATTTTGCTGTAAATGTTCCAATGTCATCATTTCTTATGGCTGAGTAGTATTCCATAGTGTATATGTGCCACATATTCTTTATCCAGTCATCTATTGACAGGCTTTTTGGTTGTTTCCATGTGCCAAATCTGATAATTCTTAGAATATCTATTCTAGTGCTGAGACTCATGGATACAGATAAAAGTGAAGTGGTTACCAAGGAGGGGGGGTGGAGGAGGGGATTAAAGAGGAACATATATACAGTGACATAAGAAGATTTGACTTTGGGTGATAGGTATACAACATAATCAACAGTTCAAATGCTATAGAAATGTTTACTTAAAATTCTTATTGATCAATGTCACCCCATTAAATTTAATTTTCTAAATAAAATATACCTTTTTATTGTTGAAAAAAAAAGGAAGGATGAGATAAATTAAACTGACAGGGGTTCAAAGCACAGAGTAACTGTTCTGAGACAGCAGAATACAAGCTCAAACTATTCATAAAAAGACATTTTTCTGATGCTCATTTTAGGACAAATGAACGTGTAATATTGGTGTGCTAATGCTATGAACACAAATCAAACACAGACTTGAAAAAAAATCCAATAGACACAAAAATGCATTCTGTTTATTCAAACATAAGTAGTAACGAATTGCTTTTCAACCCAAATGTAATTGCTGTGGCCTTGAGGCTGAAAGGTGTTCATCTCAAATAAGGGTTATTATGGGAAAGAAGTGTCTTGTGTGAGCTGAGATTCTGTAATTGTCATCATGAAAAATCCAACCATGGGTCATGCTTCCCGTTGTGATCTCTACTGTACTTGTGTGCCAGACCATCATTTTTCTTAAGATGTACTCATGGGTGAACACAAGGACAGGAACTGTTCTATGGCAACAAAAGAAACATTACTTTGCTTTAATAAGAATGATCCCCCAGTATCTGTTCTCGAATCCCTCAGCTCACAGAGGCAGTGTAGACATGAAGGCACATTTAGTGAAGAAGCATTCACTCAGGCCCCCAGATACCCTTTTACCTGCTGAGTGCATCTAGAGTGGACACCTGCTGGATGGTAATTAGTTGCTTTCAAATGTCAATATGATTGCTCTCCACCATTACTTCAGAGGAAAGCTTCCAGCTTCCCTGAACTCTCAGTTCTAAGCTACATGAAGAGTGCTTTGTGATCCCAGATCTCCAAAGGTGTAGGATATATGTATGTGATTGTAAATTATCTAGACATGTTTCATGGTAATGACTGTCTTTTTTGTTAGACATCAAGCTCCTATTAGAGCTTAAACTAAAATTTAAGAGTACAGGCTTTGTTCTTTCAAATCCTAACTCAGCTGTTTATAGACTATGAGGCCTTGGGGAAGTTACCTAGCCTCTCTGAGCTATAGTTTCCACAATTGGAAAATACATGTATTGCTAATGCTCCTACCACAGAGAGTTAGTTGCTGGAAAAACAAAATCAAATAATGTATTCAAAATATTTTTCATACAGTGAGATGCAGAAAATTCTCTAAAGTGTGCTCTAATATTTTGGCAAGTCATTTAGGCTCTTTGAGTCTAGTTCCTCACATGTAAAATGGGGACACTAAGAGTACCTAATTCATAGGCCATTTTGCTAGGATTGAGTTAATTAATCCATGGGAAGTGTTTAGCTAACACAGTGTCTGAGATGAGTAATGCTCAACAGTCACAGCATTATCTCTTAGGACTATGTTTGTACTAATACTATCACCATCATCATCATCACCATCATTGACATCTGATATCTACTGGAGAACAGAGACTATGGTTTACAGATATTTTCTCAGCACAAATCTTTGGGAGCTAAATAAAATTTAGTATTTGTGGATGGCTATCATGGAAATCTGGGGGTGGAATCTCCAGAGTGAAGACATGGCACCAGGGAAGGAGGCCTTAATGTCAAATAATCCGACATGAAACCAGTAACACAAAAAGCCACTAAGTGTCAGAATTAATATAAAATCACTTCAAGTCTGAGTACACACAGGCTTGGCTAGGACCAGGCAAAGGAATCTCATTACAAAAATATCTCTGAATAGAACTCTTTGAATTAATAAAAACTTTTTTAAATGGCAATACCACCTAAAAGAAACTTAGCCGTGTTTCCATTTGAACTGGTATCAAGATCCAGAAATCCTATCTCATAGAAAGTCAGAAATAAGAGACCCGGTAGGCAGCCGAGTTTCGAACCTAAGAGCTGTATCAAATATGTGCAGAACAAGAGTGTCCAGGGAGATGTAAACACACTTTGGAAAGCAGCCAATCAAATCTCTCATATTTGAAGACAAGGGACCAGAGTGCTCTTGCCTGAGGCCAAGACACTGAAGGGCCTCTGAGAGGGTCAGATCCCATTTCCTGATATGGGCAGCTTTATACATGTACTGTAGGAGTAATTCTTTGAAATGACCAACAGTTATTTTACAAGACGATTCCTTGTTAACAAGAGAAAAATGACCCGAGAAAGCTAAAGCAACTTCCACTTACATTTGAGAAGCAGAGCTCATGTTTAATTTCTTTTTTCTCTCTTCTTTTCTCTGATATTTTATATTGCCCCATAAGCTAATAACTGGAGAAATGAAACAGAAGAAAACTAACAATCTCTGGGTACCTGTGATGTGCCAAGCATACCACTATAAACTGGTAACCTTATCCCCATTTTACAGATGAGAATACTGAGTTTCACAGGACTTAATAACTTGCTCAATATCACATAGATAATAACGAGCAGATCCAGGATTAGAATTAATCTCTCTTTTCAGCCTCCATGAGAACTAGCGCATGCTTATTTGTTCTCTATTGCAACCTCAGAAACTGATACTTTCTAAGCCTTCTTCAATGAATATTAACAAAAACTGACTTTGTTTTCTTTGGTTTGTTTGTTTGTGTGAAATAGGCAAAGTGGACGGTTTATCCTTTTATCATTCATTATTTATTCCTTCAACAAATTGTTAAAAGACCATATTATAGTTTAGGCACTGGAGGTATATCAGTGAATAAAGCAAAGATACCTGCCCTTGTGAATCTTATATCCTAAAGCAGGAATAAAGAAACTAAGTAATACTCTCAATAAATAAACAAGTTATTTAAGATATCAAAGAATAATTTGTTGATTGAGAGAAGGTAAATGATTTAAACATCCACACATGTATCAAAGTTGGAAATCATGTTTGTATGGAATTAGAATTTTGATAGACATAACCATTTTGAAAATATTAAACTGATGTACTTTTCATTCATCTTAAATCATGATCACCTGGGGTCCCTCTACCCTAATAGATTTCAGTGACTCGGAGAAAGGGCAGATATCATCTCTGGGGTAACAAAATCTAGACTTCATGTTGACTGTCAATTAGACTTATTATGAGTTCACAAGAAGATAATATTTTTGACAATTGTGCTTTGTCAAAGGAGAAAAGGAAAATCTCAATGCTCCCTTCATATCAACAGACAATTCTGGTGCCTGTATCTATGAGGCTTTTCAATGTGCCATTGGTAGAGAAAACTCGAGATAGAACAAAATTTAAGTTCCCATCTAAGAGGGGAATAGAGAATACTTCCCGGGAGGTCAGAACTAGGGTTCTTATTTCCCATGACCCCTATCCTCTCCTGTTGGGGACCAATCTTCAAAGGTGTAATAAAATACAAGATCTGTAGATACAGGATGCCAGGAGTAGCCTTCCATCTGGAACCTGGGAGAATGCTGCTAGTGGTGTGCACCCTTCTGATGTGTGGCAGCTGTCACAGAATATAAGTGGCCACATGGCACAGTTTTCAGAAAGTGACTCCATCAGACTGACCCACCTTCCCAGACCCAACCATGGTATGTCATGGATTGCTCATGACATGGAAAAGATCTTCCAGTATCTCTTGGACACAAGAAATGAATGAGATTTAAGATCCAAGAAGCACCTTGAGTCTACTAGGGTAATTTTTACAATCTGTCTCATAGTTGAAATCATGGAGGTGAACATCAGTTTAACATCATAGCTAGGACTCAAATGGATCTCCTAAGCAGCAGAAGCCAAGTGAGAGCAAATTTTTGGATGAGAAAGCGTAAGTGGAAGAGAGAGCCCCTAGAGTTCATTGTTTGGAAAGACTAGTCTCACCAGCTGTGAATTTGAGAGAGATAAAGAAAGATGTTCAGTTACCATGCTGAACAAAAATGGAGCCAAATAAGAACGCTGGGGACAGTCCAGCTCTCCTCACTCCATCACAATGAGTGTATAAAAACAATCTTGCCACAACAATTACATCTTGAATATTGAGGAAGGACAGGGAAAACTTTTGAAAGGAAATAAACATATATGAAAGTGAATGTCAATCATTAATTTGTGAACATTTGTCCAAAAGAGAGTGAGCTACTCTGGGAGCAACTATTTAAAACTAGCAGTACATGAAATACTGAAATTTCCAGCCAATCTCATTCAGCTGGAGACAATAAAGCTGAGTTGTAGTGCCTAAATCTTGATCCTTCACAGGGATACTGACTTGGCTATTGTGGCTCATCCTGCCTTGTGAACGCAAGCAAAGCCAGCCGGGGAGCGCAGCTGGGATGCTGGTAGGGGTCCAGCTATTAAGAGTTTCTACTTGAATTCTGAGAGCTGCTTGTTAAAAGGCAGAAGTGTTCTTTTGCCTGATGATGTATCTTTAAATCCTCTAAGGGAAACTGCTTAAAAAGGCCCATGAAAGATTTACCCAGCATAGAAGGAATAATTTACTGGCAGAACATGGCTTGATTTCCTTCTTCTTTTCTTGCCCATTTCTCACAAGAGATTGCTCATCAGTCTAGAACACTTTCTTGAATAAGTTTAAATATCTCCTCCTGTAGCTCTCTATTCTTCACAGCCTCTACCTAGACACATGCAGACCGCTTCCCAAATCATACTCTGATCTCCATCTACTTGGAGTCTCCTCTGTAACTCTTGGGCTTCTGGACCTTTCTGACTTTTTATCTGTAACCAGTTACTGTTGACTAAGGTATTTTCCTCTTCATGTGAATTTACATTTTAGTGGGTTTTATTACAAATCTTAACCCAGCAATTCAATCAGTGATGAAATCTTTAGCCATCAGAAAAAAGTCTGCCTTCCCTTCATTCATCAATGCCTTCAAGTCAAAGAGCAAAAATAATGCACCTTTAATTGAATAGTGTTGGGTTTTTTGACTTATTGAAAGGATGGAGAGCTTGTATCATGGCAATAACATAGATAAAGGGGGTGGTGTTAGAAAGGGTTAATTATAAGATTTGGGATTAGGTGATCTAGGCAATAGTTTAAAAAGTGGGGCCCTGGTTGGTTGGCTCAGTGGATGGAAAATTGGGCCAGTATATGGACATCCTGGGTTTAATTCCTGGTCAGGGCACACAGGAAAAGTGACAATCTGCTTTTCTTTCCTTCCCTCTCCTCCTTCTTTCTCTCTTCCCCTCCTGTAGCCAGTGGCTCAACTGGTTTGAGCGATGACCCTGGGCACTGAGGATGGCTTGGTTGGTCTAAGCGCATCAGCTTCAGGTGGTAAAAAGAGCTCATTTGATTGGAGCACTGACCCCAGATGAAGGTTGCTGGGTGGATACCAGTTAAGGTGCATGCAAGAGTCTGTCTCACTATCTCACATTCTCTTACTTAAAAAAGTAAAAAGAAAGAAAGAAAAAGAAATAGGACTCTACTGTGAATGGCATACTGTCTGGAAGCTGGAATCATTCAATGGTTGGGTATCTTTTTTTATTTCTTCTTCTTCTTTTTTTTGTGACAGAGACAGAGAGAGAGACAGACAAGAAGGGAGAGATGAGAATCATCAAATTTTTGTTGAAGCTCCTTATTCTTCTTAGTTGTTCATTGATTACTTTCTCATATGTGCCTTGACTGGGGGGGGGGGGCTGCAGCAGAGTGAGCAACCCCTTGCTAAAGCCAGTGACCTTGGGTTCAAGCCAATGACCTTGGGCTTCAAGCCAACAACATTTAGGCTCAAGTCAGCAACCATGGGGTCATGTCTATGACACCACGCTCAAGCCAGCAACCCCGCTCTCAAGCTGGTGAGCCTGCGCTCAAACCGACCACCTTGGGGTTTCAAACCTGGGTCCTCCGCATCCCAGTCTGACGTTCTATTCACTGCACCACCACCTGGTCAGACTATGGTTGGGTATCTTAACAATTTTTACCTTGAAGATGAGAACACAGTGCAAAGTTAAAACTGATCAGAAAAGAAGCAGCAGTCACTTACATTAAATATGATAAACATTTGGTTGATTTTTTAGTGTAAACAATGTTCATGTTTTTGTCCATGTTCAAAAATTACAAAGTCGGCCCTGGCCAGTTGGCTCAGTAGTAGAGCATCGGCCTGACATACAAGGGGTCCCGGGTTCGATTCCTGGCCAGGGCACACAGGAGAAGCACCCATCTGCTTCTCCACCCCTCCCCCTCTCCTTCCTCTCTGTCTCTCTCTTCCCCTCCCGCAGCCAAGGCTCCATTGGAGCAAAGATGGCCCGGGTGCTGGGGATGGCTCCTTGGCCTCTGCCCCAGGCGCTAGAGTGGCTCTGGTCACGACAGAGCGACGCCCCAGAGGGGCATAGCATCGCCCCCTGGTGGGCAGAGCGTCGTCCCCTGGTAGGCGTACCTGGTGGATCCCGGTTGGGCGCCTGTGGGAGTCTGTCTGACTGTCTCTCTCCATTTCCAGCTTCGGAAAAATAAAAAAAAAATAAAAAAATACAAAGTCATTATTTGATCAATTACAGTGACAGAAAGGCCTTGCCTGGTGTTGATGTTCTATAAAATTCTTTATATTCAACATGAGAAAACAAGGCCCAACTGTGCAGGTGAGGCCAGCTCTGGCCTCTCAGGACTGTTCTTCTATATCGGTTTGTTCATTCATTCATTTATTTGTAACAGTCAAAATTAATAATTACTTAATTCATTGTTTTTTTAACTTCATATTTTATTGTTCCTTATGTTTCAAAAAATAATCTCTATAAAGATTGATACCATGGTTACCTGGTTCATCATTCTATCTTAAGTGACTGCTCAATCCAAGGAACAAAGCACCCAGCAGACTGAGTAACCTTGGAGTGTTTCAAATTCAACACTGATAATTATGTTAAATCTCATGACTTACAGCATTGAAGAAATGAGAATGGATAGAAAGTCAGCCAGCTTTTCTAGATTCCATAAAGCAAATGTTTCAAAGAAAAGTTGTTAAGGTATACCATATGTTTTTAGAACTAACCATTAGGGCCCATTTCTTTATTAGACTATGTGTTTCAGATAACCTGCCAACCTAGTTAAAATGCCCAATTATCAATATTCCATCATCATGAAAGAAGCCATGAATGTCCTGGGTGATGACAAAGTAAGTTTTAGGAAACATTAACTTAAGTTGTCATTTAAGAGGGAAATTATTCAACTAAGATTGTCCAGCTTATTAGAATAACATTAGAGAACCAAAAAAGTATTCTTCATCAAAAAAAAAAAAAATCCATTTCAGCATTGATTTGTTTTTCAGACTTGATTTTAAGACATTTTAGTACTAATTGACATTTAATTCAGATTAGATTGTTTTAAAGAACAAGTGCCCCCATGTGTTGGGACACTTATATTTTGGTTGTTTTTGGAGATAAATCTTTCTCAAGAGGTTATATTTGGGCTTAGAGAAGCAAAGATCTTACTTACACTGATTTTTAGTAATATCACCACTGACATTCTAGGTTTCTATGACCTGTGAACAGTAGATCAATTCTCTCATCCAGCCTATTGGTACCATATATTTGCCAGATGCCATAGAAACAGTTGTGAGTAATAGTGAGCTCAACATTACAAAGTAGATGTATACTACCAGAGCATCTATAGAAAGCTTATCCAGACCCATAGGGTCACAGTTGAAAGAGAACAGCATAGGGCACAAAACAGGAAGTATAGATGTCTTTGCATATCTTTAAACTTATGCTTTCAAATCTTACATTTATAATTTCAATGATTAAAATATTAGTGTAATCTTAAGGCAATAAAATTTAATATAAAAATGAACTGTCAATATCCTGGCTGTGATATTAACTATAGCTTTGCAAGATGTTATCATTGGGGGAAACTAGGTAAAGGGTACACATGATCTCTTTGTATGTAAATTTATAAAAATCTCAAAATATTTAATTTTTTTAAAAATGGACCATATGCCATGCAGGGATTTGATTGTTTACTACGCTAAAGAGAAGATTCTTAAATTCTCAACCAATGACAATTCAGCCATTACAACTCCAAAAACACTAAGATTCTCAGCTTGTAGGATGTCTGGCTCATATTAATTTTTCTTCACAGCTTTCAAGATTAAATAAATGAGGGGATTCTGAGTGAGTAGATAGACTCAGACTGCTAACCTCAACTGCAAAGTCTTGGTCATTACAGTGAAATATCCACTTAGTGTTTAAGATAGGTTCTTATAAGGTCAAGCAGCCAATTTCATTTTTAGAAATCATATATATAATAGCTTCTGTGAGTCATCAACACAATTTTTTAAACTAAAAATTGTAATTCAGGCCAAGAGTGGTTATATTTTTCTCTTTAATATTTTATCCTTTATTCCTAACAAAGCCTAGCCCAGACATTGAGGGACCATGTAAATACAGTTGGCTGAATTATTAAAAAGATTCTGAGAACCTCAAAGCTTACCTCAGGCTTTTCTAGTTAATATTTTCATTTAGGCAAGTGAAGGTTAGGACTACACTTCAACCACAAAGATTGAGGAAGAGTCAGCCATAATATGGACCCTGGGACTCAGCTTGCTTTCCTTAGAAAGTAAAATTAATAACCCATATTTATTCAATCTCTAATCTAAATAAATTTTAGAATTTGCCTTTTCTCCTATACACTCCATAATCTGCACTGAAGCCAGATAAATATATGTTTTCTCCATCTTCTCCAAGATGGGCCAAGCCTCTGAATTAAGTATCAAAATTGTTCATGTTGATTAATTAATCAATAATTCATCTATCTGTCCACGCATCCATCCATCATCATAATAAGATGAAAGAGTTAATGTTTATTATCTTCTTAGTGTAAATATTAAGCAGTGTGCTGACAATTTTATAAAATTAATATTATCTCATTTAACCTTTTCAAAAAGCATCACATCTATCCTATAGAAGATTAAATTGAGGCATAAAAATATTGTCTTGCTTACAGTCAACTATCTAATATGATAATTCCTAAATTTAAATTGCTTGCTCTGCCCCTCTCTTGAGTTTAAACTGATATATCCAGTTCTATACTTGAACATCTCCAACTGCATTTCTAACAGGCACATCAAAAACAGCACATACTAAACCAAAATGTGTACCATGCTCCTTCTACCTCCATGGTAACCTTTGCTTCTCCAGTATCTTTCATGTCTATGACTGACAGCCAACATCCATATAGTTATTTAGGCTTTGGCTGCAGAGTCACACCAAATGTCTCTTTCCTTCTCACCCTACATCCAAGTTATCAGCATATCCAGTCAACGATACCTTCTAGATAGAGCCAGAATGTGATTATTTCACCCCATCTCCAGTGATACCATCATAATTTCTCACCTTGTCAATTGTAATTGCTTTCCATCTGTCTTTCCACTTCCTCATTAGGCTGTCTATACTTTATTCAAACACATAATAATATTAACCTTTCAAAATTTTATGTATCAAATTAGTCTGTGGCTCAAAGCTCTCATTGTATTTATATTTTGTTATTTGCATCTCTTAGCTCTGATATATTGACTCAATATTCAGAATAAGATCTCAGATCATCTTGGTGTCTACTTGCAGTAGAAACAATGAAACTCACAAGTTCAAAATTGCTAGAATGATAGAAACTGGAATATTATCTAGTAATATATTTTTATTTTACAGACAAGGAAACTGAAGCTCAGAAATATTTGATGACTTCCCAAGTTCAAGTGGATAATATGTAATTGAATTCATTTTTATATTGAAGATTCCTGGATCCTGACCAGTGCTTCATTCAAAAGATCACCCAATCTTCATCTACTGATGGCTATGAGTAGAAATTTATGTGTCAAAACCACAAATGATCAATCAACAAATCAAAATCAATGAAAAGATATATTTGCTGATACTACCAGTTCATTCTAACTGTGGAGGGAGTAAAATAATATAATTGCTATATAATTTTTCAGTTAAATTAATATATTGCTATCGCTGCCCTGTTAGTACCTATCATTATTTCCAAATCTATATTAGAGTATTATTTATATAAATTCTTTTATTGAATTAGGGAAATAATAACCACAAGTATTAACATTCTAACTGATGGTCAAGACATTCTCAACAAAATCAAATGTTGTTACTCTAAAGTAAATTTAAGTGGTCTCGTCATATTTATTTAAGACAGAAGTATAGGCAAATAGGACCCGTGAACTGTGTCTAACATTGCTGTACCTGAGCTGGCACATAGTGAGCACAATGAATATTTATTGATCAAAGGCATTCTTTTGGTCACAGAAATGTTTATAATAGACCAAAATTAGAAACAATAGAGATGCCCCATAATAAGAATTTGAATATAAATTATGAAAAACTTATACAATAAAATAAAATTTCTATGAAGTAGAAGTATATTTACTGACATGAAAGACAGTCAAAGTAAGTTGCTTCATTACAAAAAAGAAACTATAATAAGTTTTGTTTAATATAACACTATGTTTTAAATGCAGGATGCATGAATGGACAAAAGAGAGAGAGGGAGGGAGACAGGAAAAAGGAGATACATGAAGAAAGAAAAAATTTTAAAGAAATCTGAAAGGGTTATATTCTAAAATATTTTCTTAAATGATAGTTATAAATAACCTATTGTTATTTTATGTATTTGTGTTAAAATGGATTATTTGCATAACATTAATTATTGTTTTAAAGACTTTTGGTCAAGATAGGTAAATTCTGTTCTCCTCCTCCCACAACCACATCAAAATTACAACTAAATTATAGAGCAACCATCATTGAAAACTACCCGAAGACTAGCTGAGCAGAATTACTATACTAAGGATATAAAGAAGAAGCTACATGGATACCAGTAGGAGGGAAGAGATGCAGAATGGACAGGTCCCACACCCACAATGTGGTGATTAGGAAATGGTAGGAATATCTCAGCTGCAGAGGTCCCCCCGAGGAGCAAAGAGTCCCAGCCTCACAAAAGTCTCCTCAGCATGGTCCATCAGTGTTGGAAAAAGGAATTTTTATAACAGCTGACTGTGAAAACCAGTGAGGAATGTGACTAAGGAAGACAAAGAACTGCTAAAGATCAAGATGCTGCTCTCAAAGGTTTTAAGCACAGACTTAGTCACTTACAAACTCACTTGCTCTAAGCTTCTGCACTGGGGCAGAAGCTTGATCAGAACCAGGGACATATGAGGAGGAACTAAATTGACTAACTTCAAGGTAAGGTCTGGAGAGGCATGGATCAGCACAACTCTATCCAGGAATGAAGTACTAACAGATGCTACTGTTTCTTTTTTGAACTCTCCTCCCCCCTAACCTGGCTGGTGCAGGTAGGCATCAAATAGGAGCTCTGGATTAATCTAACTAACACCATTCACCCAGCTCTGCTTACTTCCTGATATTCACCCCACACACCTCACCTGCTCAGGCCAAGACTCTTCTAGTAGCTCCTCTACACAAACAGAGTGCTTCAGCTAATGCTCTGGGCTTTCCTAAAATCTTTTAAAAGTCCATAAACCCAAACAAGTAGTAGTCATCTTTGGAGTGCCTTGTAGCTCTTGCTAAGCATAACAAAGCCTAGCACGTGCAGTGACAGGTCTCAACTTGGATTGCAACTCCCATCATGTGAACCAAAGCCTGACCTAAAAGGTAGCCTGTGCTGGCTGGGAATGTAGCTTAAGCTAAGTGACCACAATCCCAACACAAGTAAAAGCTGGCCTCAGCTATCATCTTGGTGCTTACCAAAGAGTTCCAAGCCAAGCACAAGTGGCAGCAGGCCATGACTCACAGTGGAGGCTCTCCCATGCACCTCTAAGTCCTGCAAAAGCAGCAACCAACTTTAGGCACTTTGTAGCTCTTACCAAAAGGACTCAAGGCTGACACAAGTGACAGTTGCCCTTGACCTATGTGGGAGCCCCTCCCAAGAGGTTGAAAACTCAACACACCTGATAGCTTCAGAATACATCAGAACACCACTCAACCAGATCTACAAATGACACACCTGAAGGACAGAAATGATCCCCACTCTGTAGGACCAGCCCCTCTACATTACTTTGTTGTCTGTAATCATACCCAGGCCTCATAGTCAATCAGCCTAAGGGCCAACCCTATCCATTAATATGCCAACAGTAGTTGAGGCCAAACTACAACAGAAGGGCACACACAAGCCTCACAGGAGACATCTGGCTCAGGTGACCAGAAAGCCTGCAGAATGGGGTCCCACAGAACACCTTCTACATAAGACCACTCTGTCAAGACTGGAAGATGAAGCAGATCTACCTAATACAGAGCAATAAACACAAGGAGGTAGCAAAAAATAAAAATTAAAAAAAGACAAAGAAACATGTCCCAAATGAAAAAACAGGACAAAACTGAAGAAAAAAAATGAACAAAATGAGTGAGTGCAGCCAGTCTACCAGACACAGAGTTCAAAACACTGGTTATAAGAATGTTCACTCAACATAAGGATGTTCAGAAGAAGAATATATGAACTCAGTAAAAACAAAGATAAAAACACACAAAATAAGATTTAAAAATCATAAAATAGAAACAGTTAAAAATGAAGAATACAAAACTGCCATAAAAAATACAATAGACCCTGGCCGGTTGGCTCAGCGGTAGAGCGTCGGCCTAGCGTGCGGAGGACCCGGGTTCGATTCCCGGCCAGGGCACATAGGAGAAGCGCCATTTGCTTCTCCACCCCTCCGCCGTGCTTTCCTCTCTGTCTCTCTCTTCCCCTCCCGCAGCCAAGGCTCCATTGGAGCAAAGATGGCCCGGGCGCTGGGCATGGCTCTGTGGCCTCTGCCTCAGGCGCTAGAGTGGCTCTGGTCGCAATATGGCGACGCCCAGGATGGGCAGAGCATCGCCCCCTGGGGGGCAGAGCACCGCCCCTGGTGGGCGTGCCGGGTGGATCCCGGTCGGGCGCATGCGGGAGTCTGTCTGACTGTCTATCCCCGTTTCCAGCTTCAGAAAAATGAAAAAAAAAAAAAATACAATAGAGGGACACAACAGTAGATCAAGGAGGTACAATACATACATTTGGAAAACTCTAAGACATTAAAAAAAGAAATTAAAGAAGCTACAAATAAATGGAAAAATATACCATGCTCATGAATAGGAAGAATGAACATTGTTAAAATGTCCATGTTACCCAAAATAATTTACAGATTCAATGCAATTCTTATCAAAATTGCAATGACATTTTTCACAGATCCAGAACAAATAATCTTAACATTTCAATGGAACCACAAAAGACTCTTATGAGCCAAAGAAATATTGAGAAAGAAGACCAAAATTGAAGGTATCATGCTATCTGATATTAAACTATACTACAAGGCTAACAAACCAGCATAGTACTAGCAAAAAAATAAAGTAAAATTTAAAAAAGCACATGGATCAATGGGACAGGATAGAGAGCCCAAAAATAAACTCATGCACATATGCTAAACTAATCTATGACAAAAGAGGCAAATATACAATGAGGTAAAGACAGTCTATTCAATAAGTGGTGTTGCGGAAACTAGACAGATACATTGCAAAACAGTGAAACTAAACCACATTATTACACTATATACAAAAATAAAATCAAAATGTATTAAAGATTTAAATATAAGACCTGAAACAAACATAGGGATAGAGATGTTTACCTGAAATGTATGTTTTCTTGTGGACATGTACCACCCCATTAAATTTAATTTCTAAATAAAATAATAAACAAAAACAAAATCTGTGACATCACTCTTAGCAATATATAAGATCTACCAGAAAGTTCTGTCCGTTTCTATCACAACAAGTTTCGACACATAAGCACATGTTTATTTGGCGCATGTATGCCTCTCTATTTTTATCACTTAATGTATACATACTGACAGCAAATTAACTAAAACAAAGTTGATTCACATTAATCTTATGTGTGAAGCGATAGTTTACCCATGGCCACTGATAAAGTTCATTTACGCCACTGTAATTTTTACGAATTTCAACAAGGAAGAAATGCTACAGAAGCATATCTGTCGCATCCACCATATTCCCCAGACATAGCACCCTCTGACTATCACTAGTTTTTGTCCTTACAAAATTTTTTGAAGGGCAAAAAATTCAAAAATGAAGAAGATATCAAACAAGCACTGGTTCAATTTTTCGCATCAAAAGATAAAACATTTTTCAAAAATGGGATATACAAATTGCCCTCACGCTGGAAAGAAATCATTAATAATAATGGCAATTATATTATTTAATAAAGTTTATTGATGATAAGAAAAATTTGTATTTTGTTTTATTCCAAAAACGGACAGAACTTTCCAGTAGACCTTATATTTTGCTATCTCCACAGGTAAGGTGGAAAAAATAAACAAACAGGAGAATATAAAACTAAAATGTTTTACAGTGAAAGAAAGCATCAAAAAAATTAAAAGACAACATAATGAATGAAAGAACATATTTGCCAATGATACATCATATAAGGAATTAATATTCAAAATATATAAGAAATTTATGTAACTTAAAAAACAAATAAAATCTGATTTAAAAAATGAGCAGAGGACATACATGAATAGACACTTCTTTCTCCAAAGATAACATACAAATGGAAAGTACATGTCAAAAGATACGCAACATCATCAATAATCAGGGAATGCAAATTAAAACCACAATGAGATAATACCTCACACCTGTCAACATAGCTATCATCAATAAATCAGCAAACAACAAATGTTGGTGAAGATGTGGAGAAAAGGGAACTCTCATGCACTATTGGTAGGAATGCAGATTGGCATAGCCAGTGTGGAAAACTTAAAAATAGAACTACATTATGATCCACATAAATTCTGGGTATTTATCAGAAGAAATCGAAAATAGTAATTCAAAAATATATATGCATCTCTATGTTCATTACAGCATAATTTAAAATAGCCAAGATATAAAAGCATCCTAAGTGTCCATCGATAGGTAAATGGATAAAGAAGAGCTGGTACAAATATACAATAGAATATTACTCAGCCATAAAAAAGAATGAAATATGACCATTTGCGACAACATGTATGGACCTAGAGCCTGTTATGCTAAATAAAGTAAGTCAAACAGAGAAAGACAAATACCATGTGATTTTACTTAATTGCAAAATATAAAAAATAAATAAACAAACAAATGACACCAAAACAAACTTATAGAGAACAAATTGATGGCTGCCAGATGGGAGGGGTTTGGGGCAGACAGGTGGAAAAGGTGAAGGGATTAAGAAGTACAAATTGACAATTATAGAAATAGTCATGTGGACATAAAGTATAGCTTAGAGCTGTGATTCTTAAAGTGTGCCCCCTAGATTTCCAGGTGCACCCTGGTATTCCAGAGAAATATTTGCCTGTTGAAGACCAAAAAATCAACAGGGTTTTTGGAGTTTAGATTTTTGGGGGACAGAGGTGTGAGGAATTGGCTGGTAGCTGACAGTCTGCCCAACCCCCCACCTCATTTGCCTGATTAGGTTGCAAAAGGCTGTTAAGCTATGGTGCGGTCTTGTTTACATTACCCCCCATGTCCCCCAGAAAGACTGGAGGCAAGTTTCTTTTATCCTTTGTTTGGTGTAAAGTTAAGATGATATGTATGGTGGGGGTTTTTTGCACTCAACACAATTAAGAGTAAAAAGAGAATAATTCTTCAATGTATTGACAAAGAAATGAGAGTTTGCCTTTAAAATATATGCCCAAACATTGAAGAAATTGCTAGGACACATCAGGCTCATGTTTCTCATAAACACAAGAATGAAAAAACACATTTATGCTGGGACCTGTTGAATTTACTAAATCTTACTAAGAATGTATCTATATATATAAAAAGATAACTTTTTTGTCATTTTTTAAATTTTTTAACCCCTCTCTTTTATGAATTCTAAAAAGCATAACTCAAAAAATATAACATAAAAATGTTCTTTAATGTCAGAATAAATTTAATTTTGTTATATTTATTTTGTTTACCATAAAAGCACGCTTGGACTTCATATTTTTTCTTTAATATTTGACTTAATTATTATAACATATTTCTCAGAAATTTGTATATAGTGCACCTATAATTATTTGTAGGATTTTAAATGTGCCCTGACTTCAAAAAGTTTGAGAATCACTGGTTTAGAGAATATAGTAAAAAAATATTTTAATAACTATGTATAGTGTCAGATGAGTACTAGACTTATCAGGGAGATCATTCCATAGGATATCTTTATTATATGCAGCTTAAGTGTCTGTTTGTCGCTGATAGCTTATTGGTTGCTTGCATAACTACTAGCCAATGGAGTGAAGTTGTCACGGCTGAACGCAAATTGAGCAGGTCAGGGGGAAGGTGAACATTTGTTTGCATTGGCAATCATCTGCTTTTGAAACAATTTAAGGCTGAATGCAAATTGAGCGTGTCAGGGGGAAGGTGAACATTTGTTTGCATTAGCAATCATCTGTTTTACATAAAAACTACATCTTAACATAATTTCTTTTAAGAATGCCTCCTAGAAAATACAGCACTGAAGAGGAGAGAAAAGGAGCTAAAGCTGCACAAAAATGGCTTTCTTGACAAAAAGAAACCACTGAGCAGAGAAAGACAAGGGTTGCTTCAGTCGCAGAGCAAATGCGTCTTTCTCGGCAAAATGAGACTGATGAGCATAGCGAAACAAGGCTTGACTCAGATGCAAGACAAAAAAGCCTGTCTTGACAAAATGAGTCCCTTGAACAAAGGCAGGGGTAATTCAGTTTGAATTAGCAGACATCTTTGCACAAATCATTTTAATTACAATTTATAATATCTAGAACAGTGGTCATTTCATATGACCGCCGGGCTTTCTAGTATACCATAAATGTCTAATCACTATATCATACACTTGAAACTAATGCAATTGTATGTCAACTGTAATTGAAAAATAAATTTTAAAAATATTTTATTTAGAAAATTATATTTAATAGGGTGACATTGATCCACCAGGGTACATAGGTTTCAGGTAAACATTTTTGTGTGTGTGTGACAGAGATAGAGAAAGAGAGAGAGAGAGAGAGGAATAGACAGAAAGAGAGAGAAATGAGAAGCATGAATTCCTTGTTGCAACTCCTTCATCTCCTTAGTTGTTCATTGATTGCTTTCTCATATGTACCTTAACAGTGGGGTGGGGGGGGGCTACAGCAGAGCAAGTGACCCCTTGCTCAAGTCAGCGACTTTGGGCTTCAAGCCAGCGACCGTGGATCATGTCTATGATCCCATGCTCAAGCCAGCAACCTCGTGCTTGTTCAAGCTGGCGACCTCGGGGCTTTAAACGTGAGTGTATTGCATCCCAGTCTGATGCTCTATCCACTGCACCACAACCTGGTGAAGCTCAGGTAAACACTTTTATAGTATTTGAACAGTTGATTATGTTGTATTATCATCCAAAGTCAAATATTGTTTTTAAAAATGTATTATAAATAGAGAAGTTTTGAATTCTTTTATTTAGAAAATTAAATCTAACATGGTGACATTAATCAATAAGAGTACATAGGTTTCAGGTTTATGCTAGATGGAAAAATTTTATTGGTAATTTCACATCATCTAAATGAAATATAAAACAAGAATAATTATTTTTTTTCATTACCACAAGTAACAAAAACCTTCTAAACAAAATGAATATCTATTTCCCAGAATTTTCAACTATTATCTCAAGAAGATTTCTGAAATATCTGAGAATGAGTTTTATAGATTTTTCAAATTAGATTCAATTTTTTTCTAAATGAAATTCTTGTATAAGAGTAGGTATCCAATGGTAACTAAGTAGGTTTTTTAACAATGCATAAATATTTCATAGTGTACAAAAAGTCACAAATGCCAAACTCTAAAATGTCTACAAACATGCAAGATTTCCAGTTCCAATAATATAATTATTGTATTGGGATTTGTGGGGTGTATTGTTGAAGACCCTTTTCATTTTGATAAAACAATGATCTTGCAAGAGGAAGAATTCTGTTAGATCTCATGTTAACCTCAACAGTTCTGATCAGGGGGAAGACTCTTTTAGTAAATCATTTAAAAAAACACTAACTATAGTCTTTTGTTGTTTGAAAAAATCAAATAATTTCTCTTCACCTGGCCACTGTCTGGGAAAATGTGTTTGTATTACAATAGGCTATATGGGCCACAAGTCTAACAACTTCAGAACCATTATTATTGGCAACAAGCTCCAGTTACTCCTTAGGCCAAATTGAAAGTAAATAATGGCATATCTTCCCTTCCCCACATTCCCATTAGAGAGTAAGAATTTTTTTTAAAAAATAAAGCAATAATTCAGATATGAATTTTGAAATCAGAAAGGGAAATCATGGTCAAAATGCTTTTTTATTGAGTTGGCTGATCTTATGACTTAAGAATAAGTGAAAATGAGAAGCAAGAATGCTACTTTACATACAACAATCAGGCACACTTACAAAACCAGGCAAAAGAGACCTATAAGCTGGAACAAGGGGGCACAGAGTAGGGTCAGAAGCTCTGCGAGTTGTAAGGGACCATCCAGACATATGTGACCTGTGACCTCAGTCAGGCTCTCTCCTATGTAAACTCAGTGATCTGTGGCCTTCACCTTAACCATATTCTGAAGTGTCTGTGACCACAGAATGTTTTGGGAAAGGAGAGGAAGTTACCTTTAGAGGTTTTTATTCTGTACCACTAATCAGATCAGAGCATCAGGTGATCTTACACATCCTGATGTCTTGTTTAATGACTGCCCATTTTAGTATGTATAGTATTTACAAATGGACTGTGCCTCTTGTGAACCAAGAACATTCCTTCAGGGTGTAGGTAGGATTGTGAATTTCAGGAAGTCTCAGATGTTGGTTTCCTCAGATATGGCTCAGCTTCTGCAGCTAGAGCTATCCATGTGGGGCACATCTGTTAGGCAGGGATGTGTGTGCCCTGCAATTTCTACAGGTCAAGTGTGGAAAGAAAAGTGGGGAAAACCCAGCCACTGTAAGAATGCTTCTGAAGCATATAGAAGTCCTCACACTGGGTCAGTTCACTGAAAACCTACTCAAACTTCAGAATATCTAAAATTATAATATTCCTTTTTCATAGTCTCTTAGCAACCAGGAATTCTGTGAATTCTAAATAGGTGACAGAAACTTGTATTATTGGAATAGGTAGATACATCTTTTAGAATGAATAAAAGCTATAAACACAGAAAATTTACATCTATGCTCTGTAGAAAGCAGTTATCTTTTCCTTCAGTCTGTTATGAGGGTCACGGGTGGTGTGAACCTTCAAAGGCCATATTTTACAAAAAAAATTTTTTTGGTATCACAAAGTGCAAAAGTTCTTTATTTCAAAACAGGTCCTGTTCATGGTTACATTGTTAAAGGTGATCGTGAAACACCTGTGTAAAAGGTGATTGTGAAACACCTGGAGGGCTGGGCAAGCTCAGGCTCTGCTCCCACGAGTTCCTACAATCATGGGCACGTTTTCTCAGGCACATGTATCAGGTTGGGAGGAAGGAGTGGGTCAAGGGCTGGGGCACTGGCTACTCCAGTCCTCTTGCCCATTCAGGCTTAGCAATCACCTGGTCAGGCACCTGGGTGGTGAGCTGCAACAATCAGTGGTCAATCCATCTTGGCACTGATTTTATTTTTCAAGTTACCAGCTGTACACCCTGTCCAAGTACACCCAGACCCAGGTAGCCTGTCCCATGAGAGTCACCACCTCCTGCCACTCCTGGAGTCTCTCTGCCTCCCTTCACTTTTGGGGATTCAGGGCCCTCAGAGAGGACCCCTGCACATAAGCCAGGACAGCATTTTGTAGAAAGCTGGACCTTAATGGGAATGCTGTTTTGGTGAGTGAGCTGCATTTATGAAAAAGCAGAGACCATAAGAAAACAGAAGCTGAGGGAAAAAAATATCGGACAAAGATGAAGAAGGCTAGTTAATAATGGATCAGGAGCCAGAAAACACACCGAAAGAAGCCAAGACAAATAAAGTAGTAAAAGCCTATAACTGGCATAGGGCAGAGAGAACTATGATTGGGTTATAGTAGACTTTCCATTCACCAGCATTCCCCTTGCTCCTCAGCAGCACAACCATGCCTGTTCAGTCTTGAGAGAGTTCTGTGACCTACAAGCCACAAGCACCCATGCCCTTGTCCCAGTCTGTAGAGGTTGGTTCTATGCCACTAAAAGAGCCTATACTGAAGCAAGTTTAGATTAGCAAAGAACAAAGAAATCTTTTATAATCTCACTGCTTACACATAATGATCATTTTGGTACACTCATAGATAGACTGTTTGATGTATAATATTATTTTAAATTATTTTCACACAAAATCTATGGAAAACAGACAATTAAAATCCAGATAATTCAAGCAAAGACAAAAGTGATGCTCACCTAAAACATTTAACTACTTATAAATGAATAGGTGAAGATTGAGGTCTGGGTGCAGTTAAGTACCTCAAATAATTCTCTTACTGCTCACAATGTTTTTCCATTTAATTAGAGCCTTGCTCTGATGTGAAGGTATTTCACTTGGTATGTGCGTGACTTAGAGCCTGGCCTTCACAGGCTCTAAGTCATTTGGGTTCCTATATGCTGGTAACTACTTGTCAATTACAAAAAAGAAATGAGTGAAATGGAAGGCTATGAATTTAATTAATATTAAATATTAATCTCTCAAAAATTAAGTTACAATTTGCCATCAAATGTTAAATGAGCTCTTATAGTATCTCTGAAGCACAGGTAGGATGCTTCCCCCTTATATATGGAAAAATGGATAAACCAAGAGTGGCGACTGCCTCAATGTCAAACGGCAGTATCATTACCAATATATAAGATAAATCTTGATAGCCCTTAATTGTCTATTCTTTCAATTTAGCTCTACATTTATTAGATGCCTCCAAGACAACCAAATATGATCAATCTCTGAGGGCACAACATAAACACATTTCACTCCTACCCTCATTTACTGTTTATGGGGCAGGCCTATATAAACAAATTCTTATAACACACTATACTGAGGGAATCATTGTCAGTGTCATCACGATCGATAGTATAGAGTAACTTTAGAACTCTCTTTTCTTCACTTAAATTCTATCTTTCAGTCTTCAAATAACCAAAATAGTTTATTGGGTACCATCAATGACTCCTTGTTGACAGATATGGAAACAAGACTGAGATTAACAATTTACTTTACGTCAGAAAGCTAGATATCTGAAGTCAGGTCTATCAGACAGAAAAGTTCAATCCTATTACCACTGTATTGATGTGCCTTCTAAATTTAAGGTTCATATAAATTGTTCCAGGAATAAAAAATGAAGAATAATTTAATTAGGAAATAGAAATAACACAAAGACACCTTATTGCTTATAGGTTTTTGTAGAGTCTTGATCTCTTTTTTCAAACTCTGACCCCCCAAAGACAACTAGACCAAGCCTCAAACACTTGAACTCCAGTTCTAGTTTTTTCACTCACTTTTCACCAGAAATGTTTTAAATGGCAATAAAGCACTAATAAAAAAAATGTCACAACATTTCTATGATTCTTATTTTATCTTGTTGATCATGATTTTTCTTAGATAACTGAGAGGGATTGTTTTTTAATGAAAAATAATTGTTCTTGGTCCATACGCAGTAATGTTGACTTCAGTCAGCTTTACTTTCTATATATATTTTCACGTTGTCTAAGGATTAGAAGATTAATTTATAGAGACAATATCTTAATTACTGCTTCTTCACAATGTATAATAAAACAGCATTTACTTTTAACAAGCCCCTTGTTAAAGTCCTTGGACTGAATATGGTGTAAAAAAAACCCCAATTTATTATAATTCTACTGAAACAATCTTTTATTTGTAGAGTTGAATGTAACATTCTAGTTAGGTTTTCAATATTCTTATCAAAAACTACAAGTTGATTTCTAAGTCAGCTTATGGTTAAAAAGCAGAGAAGAAGAAAACTTAGTGAAAGTGACTAATATTCTGTTAGCCAAGGACTAAGAGTCAGAACCATAGGCGTCCCAGACTTCATCAGGAAGCCGAAGGCAGCTCATTTTCCCTTTGTTGTCAGTTCGTAGGGAGGCAGGAGCCATGCACTCCATTGTCTGATGCAGGATCCAGTGCAACAGTAGATGCAAAAGCAGCAGCAGAGTGACAGTTGTGCATTCTATTCTAACAACAGTATTTTTGACCCTGGATCTATCTTCTGTGATTCTACTTTGTCTTGTCTTCAGTCTGGCATGCTAAAAGTTCACCTTTTGTCAACTGTCATTTTTCTGAGGAAAATGTCAAATGCCTATATGTTAAAAATTATTCTTGGATAACTAAATAAAATCTTGTTTTAAGACTTAAGAAACAAATTTCCAGATTCAAGATTAAAGCCATGTATTCAAGTAAAATGCATATGGTGGTTATGAGACAACAAGCTCAACAGTCAAATAGCCCTGGATTTAAATTCCAGCTCTGCCATAAAACAGACTTTCAGATTATTTCATCTCTCTGATTTTCAGTTTCCTAATATATAAAATGGAGTTAGGATTACAAACTTTGCAAATGCTTTTTATGCTTTTAAAAAAATTTAGTCTAATCACATCTCCATTAAGAGGTGTACGTATATATATTCCACTATTGAGAAATGAGAGTTCTCATGGAGCACTGGCAAAGCCCACTGCTGCAATCCAGTGAACTTGACTCCTAGAGCCTTGCCTTATCATGTTTTTGCTGCATGTTTTTTCACATATAATATAATATCAGGGTGCTTCTAATTTTAATATTTTATAAATCTATAAAAAAATGCCTTCTTACATGTATATCTTACATATACCTATAAAGCCTTCGGTAAGTAATCCTCCCAGAAACCCAAAGGAAGTTTCTTCTGCTAATTATCCACTTATCTTGTCACTAACCAAAAAACTACAGCCTGTCTGAAAATGTCTTTTGGGTTCCAGCCAGGTAGCTCAGTTGGCTAAAGTATCGTACCAAAGTGCAGAGGTTGCTGGTTTGATCCTGGTCAGGACACGTGCAGAAGCAGCTCAATATTCCTCTCTCTCTCTCTCTCTCTCTCTCTCTCTCCCTTTCCTCTCTGATAAAATCAATAAATAAAAAATTTAATTACAAAAAGAAAAGAAATAAAATGTCCTTTGAAAGTCTAGAATTTAAATGCTTGTCACTTCACATAGTGTTTTCTCTCTAGAAATCCTTCTAATGAGCCAGGGGAAGAATATATTGTTTCTTTTTAGAAAAATTTTATTGGGCTTCTTTGTATTTTAATGTAAACTAATTATTGCTGAAAACTGCAAGAACAGGGTAACACTGCTTAGAATGTGTTATATTTGTAGTGTTCTTTTTAGTTTACCAGAGCTTTCATATATATTAGGTTATGTGGTCCAAGCTTCAAACTAAATCAATGACTCAGACTTGAGACTCATAATGTCCAACTGCCTATAAACATCTCTGTGTGGGCATCTCATGGGTACCACAAACTCCACAGTCCTAAATTGAACTTCCTGAATCTGAAAACATTCTCTTCTGCTTCATTTCAGTTAGTGGCATTGCTGTTCACCCAAGTCCCAGAACAGAAACCTGAGTTTTGTCCCTGTCTTCTTCTTAACTTGTCCTCATAAAATTAAGAACTCTTTTATCTCCCATCATTTCTTAAATATCCTTTCAACAACCTTTCATTAGTGCAGCAGTTCTCAACCTGTGGGTCACGACCCCGGCGGGGGTCGCCTAAAGCCATCGCGACCCACAGGTTGAGAACCGCTGCATTAGTGCCTGTGTCCCATCACTTGACCATCTGTCACCTGAATCCCTACAGGTCTTCATAACTAGTCACCTTGCCTGTCATCCTATTTTTCTCAAACCCAAGTTCTACAGATCCACAAAAGTGACATCAAAATTACTACTCTCTGTCTGATACTCCTGTGAAAGTTTTTTTATCATTTTAAAATCCATAATATGAACCCAAAGCCTTTTGAACCTGATGCTTCTCTATTTCTCTAGCTCCACTTCCCAGACTTTCTGCTCCTGCAACATAAAGCTTGGGTCATCTCTGTGCTTTTGCACATGTCTGCTTTGCTGGAATGCCACCTGCTATTACCACATCTGGCAGTTCACCTGGTGGACTCCTCATCCTTTAAGCTTCAGTGCAAGGATATACCCTCAAATAATGAGAAGAAATAATTGAATAATAGTTATAATGGGTCAGGCAAATTACAAGTATTAACTCATTAAATTTGTGCAATGACTATAAAAGTCAAGTGTTATTTCTATCCTCATTTACATGTGGGGAGACTGAGGCCTAGAAAAGCTAAGTGACTTACTCAAGGTCACACAACTAGCAAGAGGAAGTGTTGAAGTGGGAATTGAGGCTGCCTGGCTTCAGAATTGTGCTCTTAACCAATATACCTCACCTTCTCCAGTAAGTCTCCTCTGATTTACTAATATTGCCACAACCATCTCACTAGTAAGACATAGTTCATGGCAGACCGAAGCTCTTGTTTTCAACCCAGCAATAGTTTAGTTATGCTACATATACACCATTGTTTCTCAAGGTGCAGTTGTAGCAGATATTTCATCAAAATAATCTAGCATGTGTGTTAAAAACTGTAAAGTTCAAGTTACTCCCTTTCTTAAAACTATCCAAAAATGCATAGTCCTGCACCTCACCTCAGATCTAGTGATTTGAAGTCTCTAAGGGCAGAGCCTAGGAATCTGCATTATAAAAAATCCACATAGTAGATTTTAATGATCAGCAACATGGGGGATTAAATCATATAATGCAGGTAAATTGTGTAGTCCATGGCTTCTCACATAGTAAATGTTCAAAATGTTAGCTACTGTTATGGTTTTCTTTATTATTGTTTGAGCCAAGAAGAATAAGCAAAGACAACTTTTGTATTTAGTAAGAAATAAAGTGGAAATAGGGAAACAGCAAGCCATGTGACTAAAACCATAACACAGAATCTTTTTTGATTAGACAAAGAATAATTTTGGAGGAAATAAGAAGTTTGTGGTTTCTAGTTTCATATTCTTTGGCTTTGTTTAAGGTAAACCACAGGGGAAGAGAAGACCCAGATACATTTTTATTTTAGCCGTTCTATTCCTGAGAATAGTAGTACTGACTTAAGTAACATGACCCGAAGTACGGGAATTGGAGTGATTAAAGATGTAAAAGCTTAGAGCCATCAGCATTGCCATATGTGATGTCTCAAGCCTCAGAACAGCAGAAAGAGCCAGCGTATACAAACAAGAGAAATCTGTCTGAGCTAGAAATTGGAGTCTGATTCTAGAAAAGAAGATATAAAGTCAGTGGCTGCCACTGTCATGTCCATGCAGGTTCATATTGAATTTGGACAGACGGTAAAGAAACAGTGGAACCAAAAAAATGGTGGGCCATTCCTTTATTAGTCTCGCACCGGCCAATAAGCAAACACACAGGGAGGACCACTTCCCTCTCATTCAGAGCTCCCACATCCCTGACACATTCTCTGGTTCCACAACCTGGAGCATCTTCTCCGTTTCCTCCTGGAATCAATGCCACATCAGTCTCAGTGGAGCTTGTAAAGCCCCTCAGCTCTGGTTCCCCATCTGCATACCTTCTCTCTCTCTGCAAAATACCTTCTTCTTCAGCACTCTCCATTCTTTCTGCTCTCCCTGTAGGACTACTTGGGTCCACAAAGACCTTACTTCCAGCAAACATTAGCAAAACAATGGCCCCTTCCAAGCAGGAATGCAATCTGCAATTTGCAATCAACTGCCCTGCTCTGAGGGCAAGCATACATGTGGCTATTAAGTGTGATTTTTTAACAATAAAAGTGAACAAACTCAAAAAATAGAAATTAATAAACTCATTTGCTCAACAGAAGATCTAAAATAATGTTAACCATTAAAATCCTCGATGGACAAAATGACATCTTCAGCACCATATTTCACAATGTCAGCATACTACTGCATGTTGTATTTATTACTTTTTATGCATCACTTATTGAAACCAGTTATTTAACTTTCTGTTATCTAATAACTGATGTGAAACTATTTTTGAGCAAGAGTGTTTGCTTAGTGATGTGATTTGTTCTTAACCTTCAGTCCCAGTGCCCAGAGCCAGGTGACCAACAATGAGTTGTTTTCTCCTGAGCATTGAAAATATTACAGTCATCTGAAGAGTTGCAAGCATAGCAAATATTAAAGGGAGCAAAAAGAAGTATGATGGTCACAAAAGTGTGGTCATGCCTAGCTTTACACTTTTATTCAAGCATTTCCTAATTCCTTTATCAGAAGAAATTATATTCCTGATTATACCATAATTGTTTGTGCATCTGTCTTTCTGTCAGCTCTTTGGCTGCAGGGGCAGAGTCTCAACTTTGTGTCATAATATCTAACACAGTACAGCCAATTAAGTGTCTGTTGAATGAGGGAAAGAAGGAAGGAAAGCAGGGAGCAAGGAGGAAGGAAGGAAGGAAGGAAGGAAGGAAGGAAGGAAGGAAGGAAGGAAGGAAGGAAGGAAGGAAGGAAGGAAGGAAGAAGGAAGGGAGGAAGAAAAGTTTACTACCATATGGCCATAATGTTGAGCAATTCACAATTAACATTGATGCAAATTTCAAGCTAACAATAATAAGACAATAAAAAAAAAATTTTGTCACTCTTACCATGAAAGTGATAATTAGCTTACCTATCGAGAATTTTTTTTCAAAAATGCAGATTTTTCCAGGAAGAGGAAGGGAGAATAATTTAATAAAGAAAAAAATACTCCTAGAGTTTACATCTTTGTCTCTCAAATTTACAATGCAAAACAGTTTTTTCATCTAAATTATATAGTGGCATAAGACACAATAGGATGTTTCCCAAGCACACAATGGAAAACAAGAAACAAGACATTTTCCAAGGAGTTAAGAAGCTTTCTTGGACAAGTTTATGTTGCAATAAAATATTAATGTGTGCTCATTTGTCATGTGTTAATTAGCAGAATAAGCTGTAGGAAATCCAGATTACCATGCAAATGTTAATTAGGTCATAATTTATGTTAAGCATTTCTAAGTTTAGGACCACTGCATCTCATTTAGCAGCAGTTGAACTTTAGAAATAATTTGCATGTGCAACTGCTCCTTTTCAATTTTAATATGATAGTCACTTTATTTTAATAAATATAAGAAACTGCATTTAAATAATAGCAAATTCAGAGCTAGTTTTGTCACAGTCAGTACATTTCCCTGGGAAATGGAAACTGTCTTTTAATCATCACTCAGGTAAAAAAAAAAAAAGCAATAGTGCTTCAGAAGTTACTTTTTCTAAAAGAGCTGAGAGAGTCTTCCCCACACCCTAGCAACTGTCCATAATACTAATACTCTACTTTCTTTTTGGAGAAAATGTGCTCTTACATGTTTTAGATGATTCAGCTTGACCATTATTAGGTCCCACTTCATCATGTTTTTATTTCTCCACAGACACAACCACATAGCAACATCCTTTATTCTGTTTTTATATAATTAAGTTTATTTTTTCATTTTTCATTTTATTTTTATTGTTTCAGAGTGATGAATGATCCGAGATTGGAAAGCTAGTCCTTGTTCCAGGTGGGAAAGTTTGCAGAAAGGAAAGCCTCCCTTGTATGTCCAGCCTAGAAAAACTTTTTATCTATTTCTCCATTGACTCAGAACAGGGCTTAACTTTTATCACATCATGGACCCCTTGAAAGGTCTGTTGAAGTCAGAGGACCATTGTTCAAAGTAATGTTTTTAAACTTTAAAATAAAATATGGGGTTAGAAATGAAACTAATGGCCCTGGCCTGTTGGCTTAGCATCAGAGTATTTGCCCGGTGTATGGAAGTCCTAGGTTCAACTCCCAGTCAGGGCACATAGGAAAAGTGACTATCTGCTTCTCCAGCTCCCCTCTATCTCTGTCTCTCTCTTCCCTTCCCGCAACTATTGCTCAAATGGTTTGAGCAAATATACTATGGAATACTACTCAGCCATAAGAAATGATGACATCCGATCATTTACAATAATATGGATGGACCTTGATAACACTATACAGAGTGAAATAAGTAAATCAGAAAAAACTAAGAACTATATGAATCCATACATAGATGGGACATAAAAATGAGACTCAGAGACATGAACAAGAATGTGATGGTAACAGGGGGTGGGGTGGGGGGTGGGGAGGGGGTGAGGAAGGAGAGAGGGGGTGGGGGGAGGGGAGGGCACAAAGAAAACCAGATAGAAGGTGACAGAAGACAATTTGACTTTGGGTGAGGGGTATGCAACATATTCAAATATCAAAATAATCTGGATATGTTTTCTCAGAACATATGTACCCTGATTTATCAATGTCACTGCATTAAAATTAATAAAAATAAGATTAAAAAAAGTTGGCCTCAAGTGTTGAGGATGGCTCCATGGCCTCGCCTCAGGCACTAAAATAGCTTGGTTGCCAAGCAATGCAGCAGCAGCCCAGACTGGCGGAGCATCATCTGGTAGGGGGCTTGCTGGTTGCATTCCAGTAAGGCTGCATGCAGAAGCCTGTCTCTGCCTCCCTGCCTCTCACTTAATAAAAAAGAAAATGAAACTAATTGTAGTGATAATTATCTTCAAAATAAGTGACATAGTAGTACACGTGCCTCTTTCTTTTTTTTCTTTTTTTGTATTTTTCTGAAGCTGGAAACGGGGAGGCAGACCAGGATCCACCAGGGGGCGAAGCTCTGCCCATCTGGGCATCACTCTGTTGCGACCAGAGCCACTCTAGTGCCTGGGGCAGAAGCTATATAGAGCCATCCCCAGCGCCCGGGCCATCTTTGCTCCAATGGAGCCTTGGCTGCGGGAGGGGAAGAGAGAGACAGAGAGGAAGAGGGGGGTGGAGAAGCAGCAGATGGGCGCTTCTCCTGTGTGCCCTGGCCGGGAATCGAACCCGGGACTCCCACACTCCAGGCCGACGCTCTACCACTGAGCCAACCGGCCAGGGCCACGTGCCTCTTTCTTAATGCATTGAGGAACGTGATCCAACTGTGGGCTGCTACCTACTGTGGTTTTGAAGCATCTATAGTAATATACTGTTTTTAAGCATTTCAAAAGTATAAAAATACTGGGAATTTCTAATGGCTACAAAATCAGAGCGCTAATGCATATGTTTCTGTGGCCTTTTAACTATTTCATAACTGAAGAAATTGCTATACCTTTGTTAGAAGATAACGAAAACAGAGGTGCAATTTTGTTTATGGTCAAGTCTGCATACCCGCTGAATTCCCTTAGGTTTAAACTACTGATTTGAAGAACAATTTCATTCTAAACATCTAAAAATATTTTTTAATTAATGCTTTTCTTATTCAAAATTTTACACTATAATTATGCAATGTAACCTTTGAAAAGAAACCTTTTTACCCTCAAAATCTATTTTCATTTTATACTTCTGGTCCATATGAATGCATATTTTTAACATATTTGTAATTATAATGTATGGCAAATTTATTATACCTTAAGTGGTTTCCATTACCAGTGGTCATAATATTTAAAATATGCTCTAAGGTGAGAGACCCACTGTGGCTCAAGAAGGGAAGAGCATGAACTCATGGGTATCCTTCACCCCAGCCCCAGAAGCTAAAGTGTCTTTCACAAATGGACTTCCAAAAAGCTTTGATTAACACTTTTCTTTTTGAACGTGAAATTGCTGCCAATATATAAAACCCAGATTTAAAACTTGCCCTGGGCAATGTTGGCATTGCTTTTCAACACAGCAACAACCCACTGCAACTGAGCCTTCTTTTTTCTAGTTACAGTAGCCCTCTCTCCAAAGGAAGTTTTTCTTTCAGGATACCTGGCTGGCTCCTGTGGACACCTGACTTGGCAACCACCTACTAGATGATGAAGCTCAGATACTATCGCCTGTCACTTAAAATTCTCAACAATGAATGACTTCAACAAATTGTTTTCATGAGCTTTTTGCTAAAATCAAAGTGCTGTTACCATTATCCCAAGAAAAGAAGCCTTTCAGACGATGGGGCTTTTCAACTCCGACAGGCTGCTTTTTCACTCTCTTTTTTGCTCTTAACCAGGTCACATTCATATTTCAAGTCATTATTCCAATATTTCCTCCTCTGTGAAGCACTCTCTCTTACTCCAAACTGAAATGCTTGCCTCTACATACCTACTGCGGCTGGCAGAAAGGTATTATAGCTTCTGGTTTTGCTTTTTCAGTGGACACATAGAAAACACGCACATATAGGATATCATTAATTACTTGTAGGTTTTATTTGAATTGGTTTGGTCAAGAACCAATTTGTTTTGTTTTATGGACACTTTGTTATTTTTTTTGGTATTAATTTCTCCCTTGACAGATCATTCTTCCGATGTCACAGTGTAGTGTTTCAGGGCTTCTATACTATTTTAAATGACAAAAACTTTTGACTCTTTAGCTGCTTTTCTGCATATCTTGAAAATATTTGTACAGAATCACAGCAGTGGGCCTGAAGCTTCCTATGGCAACTATTGGTTAAAACTAAGTAGCAGCAGTCCCCTGAACAGAGGTATATGAACTCCAGAGTGCTACCGTCCTCACCATTCCCTATTACACCCCGATCCAGCCACTTGTCTGCGCACCACCTCTGGATCACCTTGGTTGGAGACCACCTAGTCTACACATAATGATAGTCAACCAAGGGTGTTGACTCTTTGAAACATAGTCGCAAAAGAAAACATGACAGATTTCAAAATAAAATACCATTTCCTTATGCCTATGTGTTTTCTGGATGCATTGAAACCCTACCAGAAGTTTGAGAACAGAGCCTATATTATTGAGGTATCATTTCTACATTTTCCAGTAAAGAATAAAATCTCATTTTGATGAGGAATAAATTTAATGTGTTCAGAGAACACAAAAAGAAAGAAAAATTCTGTTATGCAAGTGATTTAACTTCTCCCTCCCTCCCTCCCTCCCTCCCTCCCTCCCTCCTGAAGGGTATTTTGTGAAGAAAGATGACCCCATCCTCAAAAATAGAGATGGTCCCTAAATGTCCTTAATGTACCTTTAATCACCAACTACAGTTTTACTCCTCACTTATGTATCTGCTATTGGAAACTGCTTCTGGTTCTAGCTGCTGCACAAGATCAGTAGTGCTTATAACCTGGCAAGATGCACCATTATTCTTCAGTTATAACTTCCAAGCTTCAAGAAAACCCTCAGTTTTCAGAGGTGTGGTAAACAAAAGAACATTTGCATGCCTGGCCCCTTTCTAACTATGCAGACATATAAACCACTCCTACGCAGACCTAGGGTCCCTACCCTGGCTTCCATTGTGCCTTTTTAGGCTGTTCTCTTAAAGAAACCATCCCTCACATTGAACTTCACTCTCCTCTCTCAGGACACTTTGTGCTTTTCCTGTTCTCCCTGAAGAACACAAACTGAATTCAATGTGGCAGTCTTGGTATGAAAAGTCCTTGTGAACAGAAATTTATCAAGTATATTTTTTTAAAATGTGGTCTGTCATTTTCATAATCAAGATACAAAACCTAACTCCACCTGAGACTTAATAAATGCCCTGCACTTCTGCTATGGAACGTGTGCCCTGTGCACACAGTGCTGAGAGAGTGCAGTCTTCACAGGCCTTGTCACAGGGCTTTCCACTGGGGAGAGTTTGAGTTTCTTCACTGACTTCTATCCACTCAGTCTAATCAGATGTTTACTTTCTGCAACTGTTAGCTCCTTCTCCAAACAAAGTTAAAAAAAAAAACACGCAGAGAGAAAGACAGGAAGAGAGGGATTGCACGCGCACTGGAGAGGGATATGCAGTCAGTATAAATCTGAACCTACGTCACACCACACGGTGGGATCAGGTGAATCATTCATCAGGATAAGTTGGTTTGTGACAGCAGGACTTGAAGAATCCACATTTTCATTACACAGGGCTTACCTTCTAGGAGCAATAAAAAATCAGCTAATTGAATTATCCATGAGCCCACTGAAAGAAGAAATACTGCTCAATAAAATTATACAGTCTCTTTCAAGCCCACCCCTCCAACTCTTTTATATTTCCTCTAGGCACAAGCACCTGATGCCCATGACAAAGGCTTGTGGCTCAACTGAGAACTGGCCCAGAGCAGTGGGCGTTGCAGCAGTTTCTCCACACCCCCAGGGGTTAGGGGAGTCTGGTCTGTACGCCAGGGTCTACGCCTGTACATTCCAATCAGTTGGTATGAGACCAAGAAGGGAGGAGGAGGTACTCGGGCTGCTGTACGTGTGCTCACACATGCCCTCACACACAGGCACACACATGGGCATGGGGCAGTGATGGAGTTTTGAGGCAGGAGAGTCTGTAGGTAGAAGGACAAATGCCTCTGCCTCCCCAGTTCTGCTTGGGCAAGCTCTGGTTATAAAGGAACTAGACCTTTTGAACATTCAGAGCAAATTTTCTCTTCAGTTTCCTGAATGGGATGTAAATAGCTGGTTGATTTAGGCCCAGATGAGGAAGCCAGGAACAAGTCCCATGGAGCCTTCTGCGTCACAGAAATAGATGTATTTGCACCCAGCAATTTAGGCTCAGGTGCTCTCCGCAGTAAAAACAATTATGCTCCTTCAGCCACCACATTTGGGTTAATAATTCCCAACTGAGTTAGCAAATCAAACAAGCATATTTTTATGAAGACCTTATTCCCTCTGAATCTTTAATTGATTTAGTTAGGAGTGACCCTTGGCTAAATTGTGGAACAAATTAAGATTATCCACAAGGCCCCGACCCTCGCTTTGCCTCCCTATATCCCAAGCCCCCTCTGTCATTGCACAAACATTACTGAGTGTCCCTTGCTGACCTCCGTGATCAGAGACCCGGAGACGAAACCTTCCCTGAGTCGGTCCTCTCTACTCAGCATTCTCTCTTCTTGCTATCAGAACTCACCTGCCCTGTGCGCGGCTCTCAGAACTTTGTTCTCTACCTTCCCAGTTAACTTATTAGTGGGCAGGAATTCAGGCTTGGGGCCAGGCCACTTGAGCTCAAATCCCACTCCTGCCACTTGCTAATTCTGACCTTGACAGGTCATTTATTCTCTCTGCCCCGGTTTCTATGCCTGTAGAATCAGAAAATAGTTTCCACCTTACAGGGTTGTGAGAAATAAATGTATTTATACACATAATGCAAATTGAGCAATTCCTGGTAATTTTCTAATGCTCAGTAAGCATTAGCTATTACTATCATTTTTATAAATATCATCTAGTAAAATATTTCTCTTATCACATGGTCTTCTTCTTCAAGCCATTAGCATAAATATTCTCCAATAATTTTTCTCAGTTGCTGAAGGAAATATGAGGTTGCAGGAATGGAGGCCCTTGGATATCACTCACACCCTGAAAGTAACAGAAGCAATTACTTAACACTCATTGAGCATGTGAGATTTTATATACAATGGCAAACATCTCCACTCTTTGATCTCATCTTCAATAATCAGCAGGTGGCTTCTGATCCTGAAACTTCCCAATTTATGATATTTTTCTGTCACCAGAGTTCTTCTTTCAAAATAGTCAGTAACTGAACTGAAAGAGAGAGCAGCCATAGAAAATATTATATATATATTTAATATATATTAAGTATATACACACATAATATAATTAAACTATAAAGTTTCTGAAAGTCCAAAAACTTAAATCAGTTCCACAAGCAGAAGCCAATTGCATTCTGTGATGTTACTAAATGTGGAGACCCTGCATGTGCCATTGTTTAAGCATATTTGTTTTTCCTCTCCCTCTGGAATTTAAGATCCATTTTATTTTATTCTCAACATCAACTCGAGAGTAAAAAAGAGTGATGGGTTATGAGCCAACTTCAGCTGTGCCTATTAATGACCCAGAGAACTTGTTAATATACAATACATTATCTCCTCTAAGACCCTATGTGTTTATCTAGAAAATAAGAAAATCTCACAGAATTAATATAAGTTTAAACTTATAAATTCATATATATATATATATATTATATATATATATATGAAAATTTTGTAAACTATGCAATCATTACAGGCATAAAGACCATTATTGTTATGTTACAACAATAATAGTCAGTGTTTTTGAGCTCTTATAATATGCCAGGAGCTCTTTTAAATGCCTTATATAAATTATCTTGTTCGATGCTCAGAACAAAGAATAAGACAGCACTATAATTCCCATTTACAGATAAGCTGTGGAACTTGAATTCAGCCACTAGATTTTTAGCATATATACCATACTTCCACCAGAAATACAAAAGTGATTATAATCTGTGATACCCTATATATCAGTTTCTTGTTGTTGTAACGTATTTCCACAGATTTATGTGGTTTAGAACAAAATAAATGTATTATCTCATAGTTCTGGAGGTTGGCAGTCTGAAAAGGGGATTACAAAGCTAAAATCAAGGTGTAAACAGGGCTACATTCCTTCTGAAATATCTAGGGGAAAATTCATTCGTCTCCTTCTCCAGCTTCCAGAGGCTGCTCCCACTGCTTGGCTGCGGGCTCCCTCCTTCATCCTCAAAGCTAGCAGTCACAGGACACTGGCCACTGCTTTTGTTGTCACATGTCCTCTAACTGTGCCTGGAGCCTCCCTCTTTCATGCCCAAGGACACACTGATTACATCGGACAGAATCCCATCTGTGAAGCCTCTTTTGTCATGCCAGGCGGCATATTCATAGGTTCTGGGGATTAGGATGCAAACATCTTCTTGGGGCCATCATTCTGCCCACCTCACCCTCAAATGTCCAAATTATAAAATTACAACTAAAGAATTGTTTCTAATCTATAAAAATGGAAAGGAAGTAAACTGTTTCCATTCCATCTCTTCTGAGACAGATATCCCTTCTTTCATGTGGTGTATGTAACATGTACCTTGTCTCACCAAGCTAGTAAAATTATTTATGTGGTCAGCCCAGAAGGGAAGGCATGCAGCCCCAGCTCTGCCAGCACAGGGAGAAGAGGCTGGCTTAGGGCTGTCTGTCCAGTGCTGGTATGCAGCTGCATGAGATAGCTAAATGAAATTTCTCTAGATGAACCATTAAAAACTACTTGAATTCCCAGAGTGGCAAAGCTGCAGATTACAGCTTTCTATCCCTGGCTCCCAATTAAGGGTTGTGGATTACACATCTCCTCTGGCCCAGGAAGGGATCCTGTATCGTCAATGGGGTAACATCCGAGACCAAGAGAGCTGCTGGCCAGGATGAGAGGAGTCTGAAGCACATGGCAGAGGAGCGCGGACTTGGATGTCGACTCTGGTTTACGGCTAACAGCCGGACTGCTGCTTTCCCCCTTTAGGCCTCCTGTTACAGTTGTGCCCAGCAACCCACTTACTGTCAAAAGGTCAACTTACTGTGGTCATAAATGGGTCTGACTGCTGCTGGCAGTAGGAGATAACAAGTGTTTTATTACCCCCACTCGTACCTTCCAGATCTTTTACTGTCTCCACTAAAATCAAATTCCAGTTGCCAGTCTCTGCATCCCTGTACTGAAAGCCTGTTTTATTTTCTGGAACTATAGTCAGGGAACCCTGACTATGGTCAACAGGCTGAAAGTGTCCAGAATTCAACACCCTGCAGCAATAGCTTTTCTTGAGGACTCTTGGTAATTGAACTGGCATGTATACAGACAGCACCCTGTTTCCCTCCTGGGAAGTCTGTACTACATGTGTTCTATCCTATTTCCTAGTTTCCCATGAGGACAAGACCTGATTGCTCGTGGTGGGGCTTGCCTTAATAATGTTGTCATAGTCAGTGTCTTTCCTTTACCATAACATGTTAATGACTTTTGCACCTCCCTAATAAACCTGGCTATGTCCAAGACAGTGGAAGCAAGGTGACCAACTCTCCTGGTTCTCTCAGGATTGAGGGGGTTCCTAGAACATGGGACTTTGAATTTTAAAACCAAGAAAGTCCTGGGAAAATCAGCTCATATCTGCCTGGAACAAGGGCTTATGGTTCTGATGGCTATAACAATGTCATCTATATTATTTATCTATAGTGATAGTGTTTATAATATTTCAATATTAACTAATCAATAGTTCTGATAGATATTTAGATACTTTTTAAACTACAAATATTGATTCTAAAAACTGCTTTTATTATTTTTGATGGCCCCTTTTTGCTTAAAGCTTAATTTGCTATTTCTGTAATTCTGCACCACATAAATTACCGCATAAGAAAATTTTACAAAATGAAGAACAGAGACAGAGTCCATTGCAAAAAGTAAAGTAAACAATACATACATGAAAATATGGACACCAAGTATGGGAGTAGAAATGCGAAGACATTGAACAGACTAGTAGTTAAACCTGATTTTGTTTTTATTCCTACTTGGAAAAATAGCAGCAGACTCTACTAGTAGCCTATACTTATGCCTTATTTATTGATTTTTTTTACTAATAAAATAGGATTTTTATCACATATATTAAAATTTAAATGAGCAATCTACTGAGAGTATTACTTTAAACCATTTGCAGTGGGATTCTTCTTGGCTCTCCCATTTAAGATGATCCCACCCCTAGCACACTACTTTATCTCTGTACTTGTACTCATAAATTTTTGAAATGTTTATGTATTTGAAAATTGTCCATACTGTTGCTGAAGAAGTTGTAAAGATGTTTAAATGAACCAAAAATGACTCCTGTTGATATCTAATGGGTCCTCCAGGGATAATCTAATTGTGTGAAGTGTACACCCTTGACAATCTTTTGCCAATTTATTCTGCAACTCTGATGAGAAGAAGTTAAATTATGGATGACGCTGGTGAAATAAATGTTTTTTGTTGTTGTTGTTTTTTAGAGAGAAAGGCAAATGATTCCTGCTTGTGGGTGTGCAAATAAATATTTTCCAGAAGAGATTATAAATCTTTGTAAGTTTAATTCTCATTAAAATCAAATGTAAAATATTGCTAATTTACTTATTAATTAATGAGTTAAATAAAATTATTGATGTGTTTATTTTGTACTTGTGTGAAATTCATGATTTTAACTTTTTGAAATATTTTTTAACACTTGACACAAGAGGCAAAACTGAGCCAGAAAGGAGGTATTATCTTCTTGTTCAATGTTTTTGCCAGACATATAGAAGAAACTCAATAAATATTTGTTGTCTGAATAAATAAATAATCAAATAAATGAACCAATTAAATAAACGGAGATGGCCTAACAGGAGAGAAAGCCAGGAGACGAGCCTAGCTAGAATATAACTTTTAGAACTGCCCTGTGAGAGAGTAAAGTTGTTCACTCTTCAAGAGCTCCCAGCCAAGGTTCTGTCCTGATTTATGAGGCCATATTTTCTCAAAGGAAAAGATGCCTTTCTATAATTAATTTAAAGGTTCCACGTGGACTATGGGAGGATGTGAGAACATCGGGAGGGCATTGGAAGACCTAGAGTAGTCATAGAAATTGGACATTTATGTGAAAGTTGAGCACCAAAACAAAACAGACTATCATTGAAAGGGGTATTTTGATGGAGAAGGCCTATTTAGGGCCTTTTAAATAAAAATGATTAGGCAAATTAATCTTTCACATTGAGAGAAGACTCAACACTTAAACATAAAAGACAGAGGAAGTCGTGGTGATTTCTCGACAGTGAAGAGCTATTAACAATCACTCCACTGTAGTGAAATTCAGAAAAGAAAGCATTTTGAATTGGAATAGTCTATTTTAAAAATCATGCTGCCATAATATTGAGAGTTAAACAGGTATAAATAATAGCCTTGCATACTTCTCGCTGCCAGATACCTCAGTAATTTATGGAGAAATTCTTCCTCACATCACAACAAAAATGAAGAGTTTGGTAGGCTGTCTTCTGTCATCTCAAACTGTCAGAGATGGATAGAAAGATATGGAATGTAAAGAGCATCATTTGTATTGTTAAAAACATTCTTTACCAGTTAAAACTATTTTAGAAGAAAATAAAATATATTTTTTTGTCAACTAGGACCCTGGTACATTAAAAATAATAATAATAATAATAATAATAATAATAATAATAATAATAGCATGATTCAAAGAAAATAACACTCCACACCTAAACCTATTTATCTTTCCCTAGTATTTCTATACATTTTTGTGAAGCCTGGAACCAGACATATCATGATGACAAATTTAAAAATCATTTGAAATATTATAGCCAACGTTAGAGGGTAAAAGTTCAGAAGTGACATATGCAATCTAAACTAGGGTTTCTCACCCTCAGCACTAGTGACATTTTGGACCAGATAGGTCTGTACTGTTCAGAACTTGCCTGTGCACTGCAGGGTGTTCGGCAGCTTCCTTGCCTCTACCCACGAGATGCCAGTGGTCTTCTCTCCCCTAGCGAAGACAACTGAAGAAATGCACAGACATTGCCAAATGACTCCTGAGGGACAAAATTACCCTCGTTAAGAACGAGTAACCAAAGCCCATGCATTTCTAAGAAGTCATTCAAATTTTACTAGTACATATTTGTACCAGATCCAAATCTTAGCAAGGATCTCAAGAACTATTGTGTTATCTTTTCCCCAACAGAATTCCAGTGTTTTGTGTAATGGAAAAAGGAAAAGGAAGAATCAAAGTGAATGTAGTAGAAACGTTCATTGAGTTCTGATTATGTGCCAGGCACTATGCTAAACCTAATTCATGGATTAACTCATCTAATCCCCACAACAACCCTATGAGGCAAGTATTCTTATCATGCCCAGGTTGACGATGAGAAAACAGAAGGTTAGAGAAAAAAAAACTGTTTGTATAAAATTACCAAAGTAGAAAGAGAACCAGCTGAGATCCCAGACCAAGCAGGCTGACTAATACTCTGCTTTTAATGTTCTCCCATGTCTGGTGAAGTAAACACTGTCTTTATCTCACAGTAGACAGCTATGGAAAAAGACCCTCGGATCAAATTCTGCCCATTAAACTGTCTTAGCAAGTAAAGACTAATGGGAACACAGTCACACCCATTCACTTACATTTTGCCTAAGGATCCTTTCACTCAAGAAAGGCAAATTGAGTAGGGGAGACAGAGACTTCATGGCTCAGAAAGATGAAAACATTACTAACTGGCCTTTTACATAAAAAGTTTGTCTATGCCAACCCTTGTTTTAGAGGCTGAGAAGCTGCCCCCTCAAATGGTAACTGGTTGAGCCAGAACTTGAATGCAGCCCAGTTCCACCGCAGCTCTTACCCACAGAGTTCTGTGGCGCACTGCAGAAATGGCACCAGCACGGAGTGAGAGCTTGCTCTGTGCTAGGCATTCTGAGCATTCATGTGTGAGAACTCAATCAATGCTCTGAGAAACCTGAGGAGGTAGCATGAGGTGCCCAAAAGACACTGTTGGTGCCCAGCCATGTGGCCTCAGTAAAGGGCTTTTGTCCCCTTGTTTTGGAAGCACAAGTGGTCCAATAATAGGGCAAATGGGAAGTACCAGAGGATAAATGACAAATAAGGAAGCTTCAAAGGCTCAGTGAGAGATTCCTCAGAGTCTTCGTGTTGGACTAGGGTAAATCTGAGGTCTCTTCTACACCACTGTCCAAGTCCCCAGTCCCCCACAGAAGTAACTGGTGTGATAATGCATCCTTTATTGGCTTTCTCCCTTCCCATCCTCATTTCCCTGTTTCCTGATCTACAAATCCTGGAAACATTTCCCAAATAAACTACCTGTACTTGAATTCTTATCTCAGAATCTGTTTCTGGGAACTAAAACCATGATATGTCATTTTTATAGGCAGAAAACGAAGGCACAGAGAAGTTATATAACCAGCCCAAAGTCACACAGCTGGTAATTGGTGTCAGCCTTTTAACCAGGCCTTCTAGCTCCACAATCCACACTCTTATCTGAACCACTCCCAAGTAATAGATAGTCGTGGAGCACCTGGATCTTCTTCTTCTTCTTCTTCTTCTTCTACTGTGCAAAAGAATAGATAGCCATGAACACTATCTCAGAATTTATTCTGGGATAGTTGAAACTTGTTTCAGGGGAAAACATACACAATTCCTTCTCTCTGCTCCTTCTCCTTCCTTTCTAGGAGGGGCAGTCAATTTCTGTGCCAAAACCCAAGAGAGAAGACAGAGGCAAACTTTCTACTCTGTAGTCTTAGAAAGTAACATCTATATACTCTTTTGTTTGTGTTCCATTACCAGCCCTGACCCAGAATATTTCCTCCAGCTGCAGGTAAACAATCAGGGGTACTATTTCCCCAGGCCTTGTCATAGATACAGAACTGTACAGATTCCATTACTGCAATGTAGAATCCATGTGTGCCCACCAACACAAATCACATTTCTATTCCCCTTCAGCATGGGAAAACAGACTATCATTCTTTACCACACATTTGATTGATACACTACTACCATAATTCCTCAACGGCAGCCCACAATCCTCGTGTAAGGAGAAGAATTAACATCATGCTGCTTGTTACACATATATCCTGCCTCACTGCCAAGGAAGAGTTGCTCCCCAAGGGAAAAATTCTCTTCAATAGACACCCCTGACTTTCCCCTACCACAGACACTATAAAAAATGGGGTTTATTCTCTTTTAATAACCTATGTATTGTAAAAAGGAAATTTCTGATCACATGAGTGATTATAGAAAGAGAAAATGAGAAATTAAGCCAGGGTTAATACATAGAGTTGTGTGTTGTAGAGTATGTGATTAGTGCTCCCTAAGATTATGCAGTGAACATTTTGTACAACTGCACATGGCAGCCTTTCCTTAAGCTGGTCTCAAGGCCTATGAACCCCATATATATTCTTATAATCATAACTCCTATATTAGTGAGGATTAATGATTTTCTGGCCCTGGCCAGTTGGCTCAGTGGGAGAGCATCAGCCTAGTGTGTGGACGTCCTGGGTTTGATTCCCAGTCAAGGCACACAGGAGAAGGGCCCATCTGTTCCACCTGTCCCCCTCTCACTTCTTTCTCTCTCATTCTCTCTATCTCTTTCTCCCCCACTTGCAGTCATGGCTCAATTGGAGTGAGTTGGCCCCAGGCACTGAAGATGGCTCCATGGCCTCCACCTCAGGTGCTAAGAAAAGCTCGCTTGCTGAGCAACAGAGTAAAGCCCCAGATGGGCAGAACATCACCTCCTAGTGACCTTGCAGGGTGGACCATGGTCAGGGCAATAATAATAATAATAATAATAATTAATAATAATTTTCTGAGAGAATATTAGAATGCTTCTACTTGTCAGTAGCAGAGTACTCAAATAACAGCAGTTATATTTCATAAAGCAAGAACAAACATGGTGATTCAAGGGTTTGTTACCTTTGATCTAGGTTCTGTATTGATTTGTCTGCAATTACTGGTGCTTTGTCTCTGACTTCTGGTCACAAAATGCTACCATATTTTCTATGTTTTATTTGAACTGAAAGATTGTTTCAGATTGTTTCATATCTGGGTTCAATTATGTGGTTTTATCTCACCATCTGAAAAGGGTCATTTTAAATCTGTACAAAAGCTTCCAATGCTGAAGGAGGTGATAGCACCCGTATCACATCCTAACATTGTCTAAAGAGGAAGAAAACTATTCTAAGTGAAAGCACCTGATGAAGCTAAGGTGTGCAAATCCACAGCTTGATTGCCTTCATTGTGGTGAAAACTACTGAAGAAATAGAGCTCAAATATTATGACTATTAAAACAGTTGTTCATAGATATCACACTAGAATGACTAAAGAGCAGAAGCTTTTCCATAATCTCAGTATAGCCCTTCCATAATATTTCTAACAACTTCTCATGCAAGTAATGAACATTTAATTGTATTTTTCTTTAAAAATCATTATGCTTATGTGTGATACTACTTCCTAAGGATAAATTCATATCATGAAGTTTTCCGTTTACTACAGACATACTCTTGCAGTAGCAGCATCTACAGCACAGCTCAGACTGCAGTCTATCCACCTCCACTCAGATCCCACCTCTGCCACTTGTTGGATGTCTACCCAGCTAAGTCACTTCACCTCCTTGAATCTTGGTTTATTTATAAATCCAACTGGAGTGCCTACCACATAGACTGTTGCATGAATTAAATGAGATAAACTACACTTCGCATGAAGCTTGAACACAGTCAATATTTACTATCATCAAAGATACTCAACATTGATTCTAATAATAAAACAATTAAACCCTAAATTGGACAATTTTGCTAATTTACTTTTAGAATGCTTATTTATGACCAATCAGTTGCTTAAAAAGTTAGAAGGTATACATAATTACAAACAGGAACAGTTAAGGGGAGACTATTTTAATATTGTAAAAAAACTCAAACAAAGTTAAAATTAAGTAAATTCCAAGTTTAAGAAAGCTACAATACTTTGAAGAAGCTACTCAATCATGTCTTTGTTTTGATTATAAATTATTTTATATTCTGCAATTAGAGTCACTTAAATATAACCTTATGTTAGAGGATACAATACAAAAATATTATCTAGACCTGTCTTTCAATTCAAAATTATGTAGTGCAGAAACTAAATAAAGATATGGATTAGTTTCAAATCCTGAAAACCACTGCCAAAATAACAGTATTAACCAACATTGCAATTGTAAAAGTGAGTATCCTCCATGGGAATAGGGCTTACATAAATAATAAAGATAAGAGAAAAAAGAAGAGATTATTGTAAACCTATTAGGGAAATATGCTGCCAACAGGGCGTTAGTTAAAACTTGTCACTAAGCTAATTACCAAAACTTTAGAAATTAATTTATGATAATAGCACTAGAATACTATTTCAGATTATGGTCATTTATGAAAAAAATCTTCTTTAGGATACATGATGCTCTCACCATAAAAATATTTTCCTTTGTTAATCTTGGTATTTTTATTTGAAAGTAGAATAAAAGTTGGAAGAATAGTAAAATGAATGATTAGAGAGCTGAAGAAGACTTAAGAGATCCTACAGAAGATGAATACTGAATAATGCATAGTAAAGTAATAAATACAAAACCAGTATCATTACTTCCCTCTCTTGTGCCCATGATGGACATAATCAATTCATATTGTCTGGTTTCACAGCTCAAGCAATACCTCCCAGCCAAAGTCAGCTGACTTTTCACTGTATAAGTGAGCCAGCTGAGACCAGCGGAATGTGCCCCAGTCAATCACAGAAGGCTGAGGGGAAAAGTTAATACTTCATGTTCCGAGATTATGTGAGAATTTGTTACACAACAGTAGCTGATTATATAATTATGATGCGTGTGATGATAATTTGATAATTATTATCTTAAATAATCTATATGATAGGGATTTTGCTATTTTATGTCTAATCTTCACAACATTTCTGTAACAACAGTATTGTTATTCCTGCAATAAAACTGGAAAATGAGATGCAGAAGAACTTTGGTCTGTGGTGTGAATTCTGATCTAAGACTAAAATTCCATGTTCTTTCTTAAACACCTCTCTCTTTCTCCCCTATCCAGCTATGAATATCAACATGTCAATGTGAAACAATAAATTTTTCTTGAAGAGAATAAAGACTTGATCCTCAAGGCTGGAGTGGAGTGTGCAATGAGGAAAGTGCAGGACATGAGGTCAGGGAGGTGACCAGGGGCTAGGGCCGCCCAGGTTATTGTGGAAAATTTAGATTTTACTCTGAGAAAAATGGAATGCCACAAAATGAGGAACACAGAATGGGTGAATCTATGTATTCATTCAGCAGATATTTAATAAACACTTTGCCAGACGTTAAAGTTTCAGTAATGATCAATAAAAGGACAAAAGTCCCTACTATCATTGAGTTGACAGGGCAAGGAATGAGACCAAGATAGTACCTTCAAGAACCAAAAATAAAGATAAAAAATAACTGTCATATGGGCTGGAAGAGAGAAGTAAACAATTCCTTGGGGGAATAAAGTAGAAAGAAGTTGAAAGAATGAATGAATAAATAAATGAATGAACTGATGGGATTTCCATCCAAATCTAAGGGCATAACATTTTCCTTAAATGGCTCCAAATGTGTGTCTTCAAAGAGTAGAATCCTAAAATTGAGGGCTATGAATTTTCTAACCTTTATGTTTGAGTAGAAAGGGTGTCTGTGATAATGGGTAGAAGTTTTAGATTTCAAAACAAGAATGAGTTTCCCTTGAAAATTACTCCTAGGTAACTATTAGAAATAGCTTACTTAATAAATATCAGCAGCAAGGGAGACTTTTGACCCTGTCAAGTAGCACCCAAGAGTCTATATAGAACAGGGGTCTCAAACTCGCAGGCCGCGAGTTTGAGACCCCTGATGTAGAATGACCCAGGAGAAGAGAAATCTAGGAGACCAAGAAATGTTTAAATCCTACAAGCTACCTCAGCCCCTTCTAGAATTCAGAGGTGGGAAAAAAAAAAAAAAAAACTCAGCCTCACTTTCAGATGCCAGAGAAAGAGAACTCATGGGAAATTCTGTGAATAGTGAACTCACATTTTTATTTTTTATGTTATGGATTCAGCTTTTTCTTCAGAAGCAAAACCAAAACCAACCTACTTTGAAGAATTCTGATATATATTAAGAGAAATGAGTTTAGTTTATAAAATAAACAGTGCATGTGTGTTTAGATTTGGCTAATCTTGTAATTAACTTTCTTTAAAACTACATCTAAATAAGCATATACATATTTCACCAAAAATAAAAATTTGTGAATAATTTCTTAGAAAACAAGTAACTGCCTCTTCTCTCTGGATATGAAGGAAATTTGCTTAGCGAGTTAATTGTTCAATCAATTTCCAAAAACAATTCTTCTCCTATCCCAAATAAAACAACTCAGAGGCTCAGGGGACATAGTTGGATTTCAAATAAATAGAAATGAGAAATTGTTGAGAAGACGGTTTTAAGAGCTCCTCTCTCCTTCTGATATAGCCCCTCTCCCTTCAAGCAAGTAGGACCAAAGTCATACAACAAATGGTGAGGCAAAGATAGAACCTGCTAGTATTTTAAATAAAACTTCAGTTTCCTTTGTAAACATATAAACTCAAAACAGCACAATATAAATGATGATTTTTTTTTTTTTTGTATTTTTCTGAAGCTGGAAACCGGGAGGCAGTCAGACAGACTCCCCCATGCGCCCGACCGGGATCCACCCGGCACGCCCACCAGGGGGAGATGCTCCGCCCCTCCGGGGCATCGCTCTGTTGCGACCAGAGCCACTGGAGTGCCTGGGGCAGAGGCCAAGGAGCCATCCCCAGCGCCCGGGCCATCTTTTGCTCCAATGGAGCCTCGGCTGCGGGAGGAGAAGAGAGAGACAGAGAGGAAGGAGAAGGGGAGGGGTGGAGAAGCAGATGAGCGCTTCTCCTGTGTGCCCTGGCCGGGAATAGAACCCGGAACTTCTGCACACCAGGCCAATGCTCTACCACTGAGCCAACTGGCCAGGGCCATAAACGATGATTTAAATGGAAATAAATGTACCCCTGACATCTTGGGGACTTGAACCAGAGTCCCAGCATCTATACCTCTCCTCTGTAATACAGGAGAGAAATAGTACTATTCTAAGAATTTGTATTGTGAGGATTCAATAGGTATGCACACGTATATAGGTTGTGCACAATGATAGCCCGCATTCCACTTAAATATAAATAGATAAATTTAAATGTTTCCATTAATCAAAAATAAAAACACCGGCCCTGGCAGGTTGGCTCAACGGTAGAGCGTCGGCCTGGCGTGTGGGGGACCCGGGTTCGATTCCCCGCCAGGGCACATAGGAGAAACGCCCATTTGCTTCTCCACCCCCCCCCCTTCCTCTCTGTCTCTCTCTTCCCCTCCCGCAGCCAAGGCTCCATTGGAGCAAAGATAGCCCGGGCGCTGGGGATGGCTCCTTGGCCTCTGCCCCAGGCGCTAGAGTGGCTCTGGTCACGGCAGAGCGACGCCCGGGAGGGGCAGACCATCGCCCCTTGGTGGGCAGAGCGTCACCCCTGGTGGGCGTGCTGGGTGGATCCCGGTCGGGCGCATGCAGGAGTCTGTCTGACTGTCTCTCCCCGTTTCCAGCTTCAGAAAAATACAAAAAAAAAATAAAAATAAAAAGTAAAAAAATAAAAACACCTTGTATGCATAACTCACAGGAATGTAAATGTAAAATAAAGGATTGCAATGATCTCAAACAATTGTAAATATTGCATGCTGTTTACATTCCAGATAGAAAGTTACAGCTATAAACAGAATACCTTCTAGGCTCAAAGCAGGTGGTTTAAATTATGATGAGAAGAGTAAACAAAAAAAAAAACTGGGAGTGGTGAGAACTATGGTGAATTTTGGCCAATTAGTGGAAAATGAAAGCTTACTGTGGTCATATCTGCCAATTTACCAGAAAAGTGGGAATTCTGGATTTTTCTAAGTTTCTAAAACATTGGCAAATAATTCAAAATTTTCTAGTATGATGACAACAGTGATTGCCTCCAGCAAAAGCACTCTGTAAGATATGCTCGCAACCTTCAGTCTAGGTCAAATATTTTCAAACCATACTACAAGAAAGATTAAGAATAAATTGAAAGATTAGGAACTATGCCTACTCAACAATCCAAACCTTCTCGGGTACTCTAACTTCCTTTCCCCAGAGTAATTTAAATTGTATCTTCTTGATATTAAGCTTCTACATAAGATATATTTTGGATAGATAGTTTCCACGCTTGTGAGAAGTTGGGAATATAGCTGCTATGTAGAGGAGAAGATACTTGGGAGTATGATTTTTGCTCACTGGGACTAGTTGTGTGCTTTGTGTCTCTGCTGTTCCCCATGCAGCCCCAGTAATTATAATGCCAAACATAGTAGACACTCAGTAACGATATAATGAGCAAAGTGTTAGGTGCCTAACCTTTTCAATCCAGGTGCATTTTCTGAACCACTCCATATTTGAGTTACTTTTATTGGGAAGGTAGGAAAGGAGTGTATTTTTCACAAGATAGAGCAAAGATGCAGGAAATACTCTATATGAGCGACTTCATGTTCTCAGTAAGAATGCTTCCAGACAACTCAAAGGAACATAAGTGTGTTCTCTCACTTTAAACCATGTACAAACTCTTGGAGAGCATAGAAACAAAATTTTAATAAAACAAATCATTTTGTTTCATTATTTTTTAACCAGATCTTTTTACAAGCAAGAAGAATATGTTTTATATAAAAGAACATTAACAGAGAGACCATTGGGATATGAACAATCACGACATGGGAAATGTACTGAAATCAAAGGGTTTTTTTTGTTTTGGATTATAGATTTTTTTTTTAGTGAGGTACATACCTTTTAATTACTAGCAAATACTTGAAAATATTATCATGTCATTTTATATAAATAATTTAAAAGATATAATCATGAAATTATATTAATTTGAATTATTACAATAATCTTTAATGTATTGGAAAAAAATAGAGGCATTATTTTGAAATGATTTTCAAAATAACATTCTGTTTTCTCAGTGGCGTAATTCATAAATGTGCAAAAATTGAGGACAGTGAATCTTGATTAGTGATGTGTGATTAAAGAAAAAATAAATTGTTGGAACAAGAAAGAATTTTCTATTTTACTTTTTAAAAATCAACTGGCCATAAACACTGGGACAAACATAAATTGTAAATGACTACAAAAGTGATTATCAAACTTTAGTGCACATCAAAATCTTTTAAAGCACCTGTTAAAACAGACCGCTGAGCCTCAACCTAGAGATTCTGACTCACAGGTGTGGAGGAAGGAGGCCTGAGTGCGTGCACCTTGGACAAATTCCCAGGTGGTAATGAGGGTGCCGGTATGATGTCCACACTTCCTGAGCTACTGGACTAGAGGAAACCACACACCCCTTTCAAAATGAAGTTCTAGCAGCTGTCAGTAAGTAATTAATTTACCATTGGAGCTCCAGCAAAAATTACCTACCTCTGCTTAAGCAGTACTAACAAAGACCTTTTCTTGGACACACAGGTTGCTTTCAACCTCAAAGTCTTTAAAGCAGTGAGTAGGTTTCTTGACTCTACTCCTTTGAAACCCATCCACAGTAACGAAGAATATCCTAGGAGGTTATAGAGTGAGACTGTTGATCAGGAGAGCCAGAGAGTGTTTCAAGACAAAATGAAGGGCTGAATCAGAAGGAGATGAAGCTAAAAGGAACAGAAACAGTTCTGCTGGAACTGGACAATGGAGCAGGTAAGGGAGACTGGCTGGCAACAGTGTGTGCTCAGGAAAACAAAACAAGCCAAGACACAGGGTCCAGTTAAAAATCTTAAAAATATTATTTAATTTTTCCCCAAGAAATATTTATTAAAATATGGACACAAACACACAAAAAGGTACATTAGTGTGTCATAGCAGAAGTTCTGCCCACAGCCATTCAGCACATCACTGGCTTCTTACTGTGAGCTCCCCCTGAGAACTCTCTGTGACGAGAGTGTAGGGTGTGCCCCACACACTCCTGGGCCAGGTCAGGGGTGGAGGAGTCATGCCCCTGACCAGCTGGAGTGGGTGGGTTCATACCTGTTAACTCACCCTTCCTATGGGGTTTCTCTAAGGCATGTTCTAAGAGTTGCCCCAAAGGCCCCAGTGGGACTGAGTCCCAGCTGCCCCAAGCAACAATCTATTTATGGAAGAAGCATGCATTGGCTTCCTTCCCTTCCTGCCTGTTTTCCCACTCCCCTCCAGTGTTGCCTGAGATCACCAATTGCCTCCAAGTAAGCTATCTACAGTCCAGTTACTGTTCTTGAGATCTGCATCTGAGGAAATTCAGCTGTTCACTAAAATGGTGTTTAAAACCGGAAGAAAGAAAAATTAATTGTCCATTATAGTATAAGATTAAATCCAGTATAATCATTGAATGGGCAGAAATTTGTAGAATAATAAGAACAACATTATAATAATTATATAAAATACATACAAACAATAGTATATACTTTTATAAGTATATCTGTATTATATTAAAACTGAAAAAGTGATCTAGAAAAATTCAAATCAAACTGATAACTATGAGCCTCCCTGCAAGGACAGGGGGTGGCTGGGCCTTAAGTGTAATGTTTCCAATTTATGTGGTGAATGCATTCATGTAATATTCCATAATTAAACTAAAATAAATTAAACTATGCATAAATCCTAATATTGTTATGAGTAAATCATTCATAGATGCTCCTGTGAAAAACATTTATTAAAAGTCTAAGATTTTAACAAGAGAAGAGTAAACAACTGAATGATAGTATATTTAGAAGATAAGAAACTGTGCAACTAAAACTAACGAACAATAGTTATCAATCAACCAAACTGAATGCCAGGTTTGGGTGTCAAGCTGAGGGCTAGGGAGACACATTTCCTGGCCACCTGAAGCTTATCATCTGTTGAGTGAGGATGACACTAAAGCAGAAATACATTGCAAGTTATGAGTTAAGATGCAGATATTTGTGATAGATAAGTAGAGAAAATAAACTACTAAAATATAAGTACAGAAGCATCCCATTTTCATATAAACAAATATATTGATGCTGGGAGGTTACATGGTAAAATGGTAATAGCTATGATCTCTGGGAAGTGAGGGTCATTCAAAACAATCTTGCTCAAACATCTACAAGGAAGAAGCAAGAGTTGTTTGTCTACCTTTAATGTAATTTTTTTCCTACAAGCATTGACCTTTGTGTAAATTATGTATTTGTCTGTGTTTTAAGAACATTGCCTCTACTTTAAACTACTGTAGCTGAGAAAATTTAGCCAAACTCCATTCTACTCCACATCAGATTTAGCTTATCCTTCTCTCATCTCAGCAATATTTTAACCACTTAGAAGTTAGATAAATACTGCAGTCATCCAGGTGACATTCATTCATGCAATTGACACTTCCTGAGTTTTTCTGAAGTCCACGCTCTGTGCCACATGTTATGGATTCAACTGTAAGCAGAAAGAGACATGGCTTCTAGCCATACACTACAGTCCAGGAGAGAAGACTGATTCAGCAAAGCATTAGATAAATTATAGTACTGACTTCAACAGAGAACTCTATTTTGGTTATCCAGAAATTAGACCTTCCCAACAACATTAGCTAAAGATTCCTGTGACACAAAACCTTGATTTTCAAAAGCTTTAATTATTTGTCTTAATTTTCTAAATCCTTGTTTTCCCATTACCCTTCCAAAGTGATTCATTAAAAAAATATAAGGAAGATTTTTCAGACTTAGTCATCTATTGTTCTTAAATGTGACAATGGCAGTCTTTAAAATTATGATAAAATATGGTAAAGTATTCTACAAGGCAAAACAAGAGCACAGTAAACTAAATATACTGTAGGCAAAATTCAGCATTGCTCTGGAATTTCCTAATGCTTCTTCTGTGGTCTGTTAATGGTACAATCAGTTGAGAATCATGTGTAATATAATAATTCAAATGACATCAGGCTTTTATGCAATTATATGGAAAGGTTCTTTGTGGTTTTCTTTGTCTTTCTTTTCCTTTATTTCTCTGTCTCAGAGAGGAGGGGAGAGAACATACAATTTTATTAAGATTGCATTTCCACTTTCATAGAATAAAATACAGTGAGAGTATGTTTTCTTCTCTGCTGTCCTTACTGGCCATCAAATGCTTAAAAGGATTTGCTTAAATTAAGCCTCCTGAACAATAGAATATATCTTGCCAGAGACCTTCTCTCCCCACATTGCCTCTGGAGTGATTTTTCTAAAATGCAAATCTCACTGTGTCTCTTTCTGGCCTAAAACCATTTAAAAGGACCACTTCCTCCTACCGCAGGAAAAGATCAAAATACATATGAGCTGAATTTTTTTTCCCCACTAAAACTGAAAAGAGTTTTTCTGAACCCCATGCATGCACTGTATATTTCTCTGAAAAATAATTACCTGGAATTTTGAATAGAAGAATATGATTGAAAAAAAATAATAATAAAGCTGCAGTTTATACACCAAAATAAATACCTTTTGAGAAGTAGCCACATGAAGGTGACCTTCTAATCTTTCAACCTGAACCTCGACTGTGGGCCCGGGCAGAGTCATATGGGACATGCAGCTGGTGGCTACTCCTCACAGACTTCCAAAATAAATGCACGAATTCCTCGGCATGATCTGCAGGGCCCTGCAGATCTGCGCTCACCTCCTGGGCCTCATCCCCAGAAGGCCGGCTGATCCCCTTCCAGCAATTCTGCCTAGATTGCATTGCGCTAGTCCCACCCCTGCTGCTTGGGTTGCTCTTCCCTCCATCTGGAGTGCCCTCTTGCTCTGCTAGAAAAGAATGCACTGATTCTTCAAGACTTGGTGTAGCTGCCATCATTTCTGTTGATTCTTCCCTGACTTTCCTCAAAGAAGGAGAGGAAAGAAGAGTCTCTGCCTCCTCGCAGTTCCGTGCACTCGCTGCTGACGCCACGCTGCACCTGACCATGGCAGGTTGCGCTGCCCCACCCGACCTGAATGAACTTCAGAGGGCAGGGTTTAATTCTATTTCATAACTTCCTGGCTCAGAATGGGGCACTTAGGGATGTTCCGTAAGTGTTCAATAAACAATGGATTGTACAAATGGAAAAAAAAGGAATTTCAATGTGACAGGAAAATATTCAAAAGTCCTATTGATGTCAAAATGACTGTAGACCAGGTTCTTCTTATTTAAATAAATAATTTTATTTTTGGAATCCTGAGAACCATAGTAGCAAAAGAAATGGAAAAGATTGCCCGAGAAGTCAGAGTGTTATAGAGGATTCACAAAGTAGGCTTCACGTTCACTAGGGAGAAAAGAGTCAAGATTTGGGAGCAGAGCAGATTAGATGAGTAGGTGTAAAAAAAGGAAGTAGTTCACTTTCATCGACACTTGTGAAACTGGCCTGACTTCACAGAAATTTACCGGACCTTTTTTATCTGAAAGTCACCTACATCCAAATAGTAACACAACCAGGAACCGGTAGACTCATAGTTTACCCAACTCAAAAGATAGAAGGTTAAAATAAAGATGGGTGACAGGGGCCAGGACTTCACACAGCACATACAACCACTTGACAGTGATGCCAGGGAGCCTTTTCTTTTGTATTTCATTCAGTATTTTCAAATTTTCTTACTGTAAAATTCATTCTTTTTGGTAAAATATTCTATGAGTTAAAAAAAATTAACATAATAACACTATCACAATATAGACTATTTTCATCACCCCCTCTCCAAAATTTCCTCATGCTACCCCGCTATAGTCAACCCCTACTGTACCCAACCCCAACTGTGAACATCATTAATCAGCTTTCTGTTCCTATAATTTTGCCTTTTCCAGGATGTCCTATAAGTGGAGTCCTATAGAACGTCACCTTGTGTCTGGCTTCTTTCACTTAGCCTAGTGCAGTTGAAGTCAGCCATGTTGTGGCACATTTCAGTAGTTTGTACAGCTTTATTGCTGCTGCATTGTGTAGATGTACCACAGCTTGTTTACATACTCTCACCCATTAAAGCACATTTGAAGTATTTTCTCGCTAGTGATTGTGAAGAGAACTTTTTAAATATTCATGTATGTTTTTTGTGTGAACATAAGCTTTATTGTTTGGGAGTGAATACCTGGAAGTGGGAGTGCTGTCATATAGAAAGTATATTTTAATTTTATAAAGAACTGCTAAACTGTTTTCTGAAGAAACCGTGCCATTTCCCATTCCCAGACAGTGCCTCCACTTTCTCAGCAGAAGCTGGTGATGTTGGAGCTTTTCAGATATTACCATTCTAGTCAGAGGGTCCCTAAGGTGGGATTCTTAGAAATAGAAGGTAGAATTGTAAAAAGGTGAATAGAAATATATATATAACATGATAGAATAAATTAGTAGTAATGCAATGGTAACAACAGAGAGTGTTCTTTTTACTAAGTGTGCTAAATATTTAATCATTATAAGAAATAAATGTGAGGAGCTATGTACACAGAGAGTCTGAGGTTTAAGAGGATGTGATTATAGGTGAAATGAAAGCCTTGAGCTAAGTGGGAAATGCCTCAAGATTGTATGTAAGAAAAATCTGTCCAAGATGAGGCAAGATCTTGGAAAAGAATGACAATTAAAGACAAAAAGGAAAAAATGAAGAATGAAAGCTAGAGTCATGGTATAATACAAGAAATGTCAAAGTTTACTGTATTAGCAGTCTGATCTAAGAATGTTGGATAGGTGACTTCAGGCAAAATTTTCAGGTAGAAATAAATGGAGTTTGTGAGTAAGCCCTAAGATGTCTCTAACTGGGAACCACTATGAGGATGAATGTGTAAATCATAAAAAATAAATAATACACCTGCTGTAGAATATACATTTTTTATTTCCTCTTTCTAAGACAGTATCTGATATTTTTCAGTCCACTGCTCAGAGAAACATTAATTTCAGTATTCCCATCCTAACCAATCTCTGGTGTTCCCAGTTTCTCTCTCCTCCAAACTGCCACAGGAACAGGGACAGAGCCTAGGGACTTATATCACCAAGCGAGACATAAAAGGATAATAGTGACTTCTACATTCTCCATTCCAAGCAAGACAGAGTACTGAGATGGAAAGCACAGCTTTGTAAAGAAACTCTTTTAGGCTTTCTACAACAGATCAAGCCAGAGCAGAGTCAATTCAGATCATCTCTAAGAGCCTGGGGTCAGAATCAGAGCACTTGGGCTCAAATACCACTCTCCCTATATATAGCATCTAAGGTGACTTGTCCATGTCTGGACAAGACACAAAGAACTATTGTAGGACCTTCTTAAACAAAATGAGGTTAATAATAGTACCTTATAGGTTTGTGGGACTACATAAATTTACACAAGAAGAATAGTGTCAGGAACGTAAGTGTTGCATATTAACTGTTACTACTTTTAAGTTGGTTATTATTATTATTATTTACATTTATCCTATATTAAGTGAAGGAAGTACTCTAGGGGATTAAAACCTGCTTTTATGGAAAAATCACAGGGCTTTATTTTTGCTACAAGCCCAAGGTACTATTTATCTGGCACAATCTATAAATTACATTACGGACATGAGAGATAGGGATGGGTTAGCAAATAGGCAGCGCTATACCTAAAAAGACACTGGCATCCAGTCATCATGATGAATATCCTTGTTCCTGACTGTACTGCTTTGCTACTGCTTAGTCTGATCATGCTTTTATTTGCTTTACTGTCACCTAGCCATCATATTCTTAAAAGGACAGATTTAAAAATTACACCAAGCTCCAACTGAAAGGTGCTATCAGAAACCCAATGATAGAGTCTATTTTTGTTCAACTAGTCTAACTCAAGGGAGATTGTAAATTATCTTTTCAGCATTTATACACTAATAAAGATGTCCTATAATAATGATTCATTAAACAAAGGAACATATTCCTGTTACATTTTTTTTATTAATTACTTTTAAATTTAATTTTTTAAATTTAATTTAGAAAATTAAATTTAACAGGGTGACATTAATCAATAAGAGTACATAGGTTTCAGCCTGACCAGGCGGTGGCACAATGGATAAAGCGTCTGACTGGGACTCGGAGGACCCAGATTTGAAACCTGAGGTCACTGTCTTGAGTGTGGCCTCATCTGGTTTGAGCAAGGCTCACCAGCTTGAGCCCAGGATCACTGACTTGAGCAAGGGGTCTCTTGGTCAGATGTAGCCCCTGGTCAAGGTACATATGAGAAGGCAGTCAATGAACAACTAAGGTGCTGCAACAAAGAATTGATGCTTCTCATCTCTCTCTGTTCCTGTCTGTCTGTTTCTATCTGTCTTTCTCTCTATCTTTCTCTCTGTCTCTGTCACACACAAAAAAAGAGTGCACAGGTTTCAGGTAAACACTTCTATAACTTTTCAACTGTTGATTATGTTGTATACCCATCACCCAAAGTCAAATCATTTTGGGTCACTTTATATTTGTCCCCCTTTACACCCTTCCTACCCCCACCTCTCTTCCACATCTTCCTCCCCCTGGTAACCACTTCACTGTTATATCTATGTCCATGAGTTTCAGTTTTATATCTCACCTATACATTTTTTTATAAAGAAGAATAAGTACTGTCTACTTTAAAAATTGCCTAAGTGATAATTTTTTCATCCTATCCATTGCCTTAATTAAAAAAATATTCAGCATTAATTTAATCCAGCAAATCATAAACTAATATTTGTCATATAATTTTGGATTATATGCATATAAAGGTACTATGCTATCATGCAGGGTATTAAAATTTGATGGAAAATGTTCTTGTTTAAAAGAGAAATACCTAACATCTAATGCAAAGTCAATAGCAATATCAGAAGCTAAATTACTTGCATTGTGAATAGATTTAAAATCATACATGCAAAAGTATAAAACTAGAAGTAAATCCCCAGTTAATCAATGCCCCTGAAAGAAAGATATAAAGAGAATGAGTTTGACACAGATTGTTCTAGATATTTCAGGTGTTGAAAATAAAAGTACAGTCCCCAGCTATGAGAATAGTGACTTGAAGATCAGAATAGCTGAGCAAGTTGGCAGAAAAGGAAGTGAGTATGAAAGCTCAGACACAGAAAAATGTATGAGTTTCCACTTTTGTACAATCAAAGAGCAACTAGGTCAGTGAAAAAAATGTGGAAAATTGCAAAAGATGTTATCGAACTGAAAGCAATTTAGTCACATTTTCATTATTGTAAAAGTCCTTCCTAACAAGGCATACTACTGTGCTAAATGACCACTGAGAATATATATTTTTCATTATATATGTAATGAAAATATATATTGTTCATTATATATGTAATATATAATGAACTTAATTTGGGGAGAAATGAAAGGAAATTTCACACAGGAAGAAATAAGACTGGAATGAAGAATTGGGAGGGGAAGAGAGGAGTAAGGGAGAGGAGATGGAAAAAAGAAAGGGTAACAGGCGAAAACTTAATTTACAAATGTTAACATCCTCCAAGTTCTTAGGCATGTGGGTCCTCAGAAGATTCTTTTGTTTTACTGGGTAGAACACTATGAGTGTTAGACTCAAGAGGAGCAGATTTCTGTACTCGAGAAATGGAGAAAAACAAGGAGTGTGGAAGGAAAGAAACAGAGGCAGAAGAGGAGAGGGAAGTGTGGGAAGGGAAGTGGGCCAGGGGACTGGGAAAAGAGTGGTTTCTGGTTTGAAAAACCTGGACAAGGACACAAAAAGCTTCTGGGAGGACTGGGCTGAAAAGGAGAATTTAAGCAAAGCCTCACTTCATGTTATAAGGTGTAATTCCTTTTGTATCACTTCTACAAGGTTGTCAGCCAAAGCCTGTGTTTCCTTCTGAAGATTTTGCCATTGATTCGTGTTTCTTTTGGATGTCTTAATGAGATGTTATGGGCTTTTGGATGGGAGTTAGACATCCACAAGTTACACTGGGCGATAAAACCAAATAGGTGGTCATTTGATAATTGCAACTCATCTTGCATATTTCTTCTGTGTTTTGGTGTACATACCCATTGATAGAGAAGATCTGCCTACCTTTTAGGGCTCTGTAAAAATACAAAAATCTTTTGAGAGCTCCAGCTAATGAGCCTCAGATATAGACAAGATAAGCTCTTGGTTCATTCTGTAAATGAGGCTGCCCAACCCCAATAATAGTCTGAGAAGACATAATGGCACCTGCATGAGGCTGAAGATTAAAAACACAGAGACATCTCAGAGAAAAGAAAATACCAACACTCAGTTTTGTATGTCTAACAAGTAAATAAGTAAATAAACCCTGCAGCTTAGGGAAGGAAAATCTATAAAAAGATTCAAATAGGTATAATTTAGAGATTAAGTGTAAAAACTGTGTCTCTTCTATTCTGCCTTGATTCACAGCAGGATAGGACTCAAGCAGTATTTGGATTAGAACTGAAAATAGAGGCCATGAGAAATATAATAGAAGAGACAAGTCATTGGAACTCACCCTCTGACAAAAATAGTATAGTTCTGTCTTATTTATAATGATGTTTATACAATAAAGCTAAAATGCTTTATTTAAATAAAACTTTTTAAATTGGTTACTTTATTTATTCAACATCTTTTGAAAGTATTAGCTACCTTGTGCTAGGCTTTGTGATTTATTACAAGTTCCTCAAATTGAAACCATCCGACAGGTGCATTCTCATCTTTCTTCAGGGTCCACTCCTCTGCCCTCTGATACTCCATGAATGAGGTCTTCCCCAATGCTCAGTTCGAATCACTTTCCTCTTCCTCACACCTCCACTCAGCCTTACATGTTCTTGCCTGCTGTTACTCTTCACTCTCTAGGCATCATCCACCGCATCATAAGAGCTTTGGTGATGAGGTCAGCTTTTATTCTCCTACACCACCGAACAGTGTTAGCGCGGCGCCACATAAATTTTGGAAGGGATTACTGCATCAGTAACCCAGTGGGACATCAGATTGGTCACCAGCCATTCCAAAGGAAAATTACTTCAATATCAGTCTCTCAACATAGATCACTCAAAGCTGCCATATGTACTGAATAATTATTCTTTTTCAATAGTGATTGCAATAAAATACTTCCATTTGAGGCCAGCAAATTTCTACTTTTTTTTAAAAAAGCATGTTTCCCTAGAATTTGCTGAGGATTGATTTGGAATAGGGACTTCTGAGTTGGGATAGAAAACAATTCCAAAGTTTAGAATTGATGCCTGTCAGCCAAATAAAAGCAATATATTTTTGTAGCTGTACCATTTCAAAAACCACAATATCTTTTGTTGGTGCAAATTCTGGCATTGAATCTATGCTCTTATGATGTAATATATGAGCTGGCTTGTGGTGTTTTTAAAACCTCTAAAAAAGGGACATTCTTTCTCTTCCTAAGAAGGGTATGTTTCAGCTTGGGATTGCTATTAGGACCAATGAGCATCTTATTTGGGAAACCTCTTGGGTAAAATGCACTATATACAGTACTAGATAGATGGCTTAAAACTTCATTAAGTTGTGTGCTGGTCAAAAAAAACCCCATGAATTTGTTTTATCTTTATAACTTGTTCTACTTAATGTGACATTACTGCTTGCCATTATTAATAATGCTATCTATTTTATTTTCAGTTATAGTTATTCTCTTGATATCTTAAGCATATTCTTTTATTTCTTCATCTTACTAAATATCAACTTGACATCCTAAAGAGAAGTTAATTTAGAGGAACTAAGAAGGACATTCAGATTATGCTCAATGAAAAGGTGAAAACAAAGTCCCACTGAGGTTATAAGCACAAGATTTCTTTAGATTAAATTGGTTGTGGGTTTTTTGTTTGTTTGTTTGTTTTGTTTTTTGAGAGAGAGGCAGAGAGAAAGAGGGAAACAGGAACCCGAGCTGCTCCAGTATGTGCCCTGATTGGAGAATTGAGCCAGCCACCTCTGTGCTCCATACTCCAACCAACCAAGCTGTCTGGCCAGGGCTGCACTGGCTTCTTAGCCAAACATTTTCAAATACATTTTCCCATGAGTTTTCTTATCTATCATCCCATATTCACTTCTGATCATTGAGACATAGGTAAAATGAGTAAACCAGTGTGTGTTCCAGTTCCTGACACATTAGATGCTCAAAAATATAGAGTAAATGACAAAACTAAATGCTACTTAAAGTTATGTTAGCATTATATAACAGAGTACACAGCTCTTACGTATTCTAATTAATATTTAATAATTAAAGTAAGCCCTAGCACTGCATTATATAATACAGTAGCCACTAGTCACATATGGCTACTAAGCACTTAAAATATGTCTAGTGAGACCAGAAAATACATTTTAAATTTAATTTAAGTTTTCTAATTTAAATTTTAAAATAGGCCCTGGCCGGTTAGCTCAGCAGTAAAGCATTGGCCCAGCGTGTGGAATTCCCAGGTTTGATTCCAGGTTAGGGCACACAGGAGAAGCAACCATCAACTTCTCCACCCCTCCCCATCCCCTTCTCTCTCTCTCTCTTCTCCTCCTGCAACCATGGCTCAAATGGTTGCAGCAAATTGGCCCCAGGTGCTGAGGAGAGCTCCGTGGCCTCACCTCAGGGGCTGAAATAGCCCCGCTGCTGAGCAGTGACGCAGTGGCCCCAGTGGGCTGCTGTAGAAGGCTAGCTGGGTGGATCCTGGTCCCTGTGCAGACGGGATGGATCCTGGTCCCCGTGCATACGGGAGTCTGTCTCTCTGCCTCCCTGCCTCCCCACCTCTCACTTAACAAAAACAAAAACTAATTTTAAAACAATTATTTGATTTCTTACTAGAAAACTTTAAATATATCTGGAACTTGAATATGTAAATTGATTTTTTAACTTTAAATTTTATAAAATCTAAATACAGTCCAAGTATTTCTAATGAAAATTTAGTGTCTGAATTGAGATGAGCTGTATTAAATGCATACCACATGTCAAAGACATACTACAGAAAAAAAGAATGCAAAGTTTCTCATTAAAAAATCTTTACATTGATTACATATGGGTGTGATCATTGTAGAGAGCTAACTGGTGATCCCCCAAATAGTATGTACATGTCCCAAAACCCAAAATCTGTCCACATTACTTTATGTGTTAAATGAGTGACTACATACTAACTTACATGGCAAAAAAAATGGGATTAAGAATCTTAAGAGGAGGCTCTTGGCCTAGATTATTCAGGTGGGAGGTGGAGTGGTTCCAATGATGAGTGTCCTTTAAGAGTGATGGCTAGATAAAGAAGAGGTAGTACATACATTAATAGATATTACTCAGCAATAAAAAAGAATAAAATCTTGTCATGTGTGACAATATGAATGGACCTTAGAGGCTATTATACTAAGTGAAATAAGTCAGACAGAGAAAGACAAATATCATATCATTTTACTTATATGTGGAATCTAAAAAATGAAATAAATGAATAAACAAAACAAAACAAAAATTGACTCAGGCCTGACCTGTGGTGGCACAGTGGATAAAGTGTCGACCTGGAAATGCTGAAGTCGCCAGTTCGAAACCCTGGGCTTGCCTGGTCAAGGCACATATGGGAGTTGATGCTTCCTGCTCTTCCCCCTTCTCTCTCTCTGTTTCTCTCTCTCTCCCTCTCTCTCCCTCTCTTTCCCTCTCTCTCTCCTTTCTAAAATGAATAAATAAAATTAAAAAATTAAAAAGTTTAAAAACAAAAATTGACTCAGAAATAGAGATCAAACAGATGGTTGCCGAGGGGGTGTGAGTGACAGGATGGGTGGGAAGGATGGATGAAGAATATTGTGATAAATTTGCTCAGTGACAGAGGATTATTAGAATTAGTGTGGTGATCACATTGTAAGTTTATACAAATGTCAAATCATTACATTATACACTTGAAACTACAATAATATAATATTATATACCATTATACTTAATTTTTGTTTAGAAAGAGTGAGGCCAAGAGAGATTTGACAGATGGAAGAGGAGGGGACAACGTGACTATGGAAGCAAAGCAAAGACTGGAGTAAGGTAGCCACAAGTAAAGGGATGCCAAAAGCCCAGAGGAGCAGGAAGAAGAAGGGAGGGGATTCTGCCTAAAGTCTCCAGAGAGAGTGGGGCCCTGCTTACACCTTGACTTTGAACTTACGGTCTACAGAACTGTGGGAGAATAAACTTGTATTGTTTTAAGCTATCCAGTTTATGGAAACTTGTTACAGCAGCCAGAGAATACAAACTTTTGTATTTGTTGAATTAAAATTAATTTTATCCTTTTTAAAAATGTTTTAAAATGTGTCTACCAAAAGAACTTAAATTGTAGCCTACAAATATAGGCTATAAATGTAACCTACAAATGTAGGCTTTCTTTATTTTTTTTATTGATTTAAATTTATTGTGTTTACATAGACTCAAGTGTCGCACCAAATATATTGCCCCTATTCCCATGTTCCCCTCAACATCCCCCTGGTCCCCCACCCCCGAATGCCCATCCTCCTCCCCTCCAGGATTTGCTTTTCTGCTCTCTATAATGCTGTGATTATATATATACATACAATTTCACCAATCTCTTTCCTTTCTCTAATCCCATCTTCTCATCCCCTTTCCCTCTGTCCGCTTTCCCTCTGGTCCCTTTGATCCTGCCTCTGCCTCTATTCCATTCCTCAGTTCACATTGTTCATTGGATTCCTCAAATGAGTGAGGTCATATGATATTTTTCTTTCTCTGCCTGGTTTATTTTACTTTTGCACAGCTAAAGACAATATGAACAAAATAAAAAGACAAACCACACAATGGGAGAACATATTCAACAATACATCTGATAAGGTGTTAATAACCAAAATGTATAAAGAACTTGTAAAACTCAACACCAGGAAGGTAAACAATCCAATAAAAAATAGGCAAAAGAAATGAATAGGCATTTCTCTAAAGAGGACATACAGATGGCCAATAAGCATATGAAAAAATGCTCAACATTAGAGAAATGCAAATTAAAACCAGAATGAGATATCACCTCACACCAGTCAGAATGGCGCTCATCAACAAAACAACACAGAATAAGTGCTGGCGAGAATGTGGAGAAAAGGGAACCCTCCTGCACTGCTGGTAGGAATGCAGACTGGTGCAACCACTGTGGAAAACAGTATGGAGATTTCTCAAAAAATTAAAAATGGAACTGCCTTTTGACCCAGCCATCCCACTTTTAGGAATATATCCTAAGAACAACAAATCACTGATTCAAAAGAAGAAATGCACCCCCATGTTTATGGCAGCATTGTTTACAATAGTCAAGATCTGGAAACAGCCCAAGTGTCCGTCAGTGGACAGTGGATTAAAAAGCTGTGGTACACATATATACACAATGGAATACTATGGGGCCATGAAAAAAAAGGAAGTCTTACTTTTGCTACAACATGAATGGACCTGGAAACTATTATGTTAAGTGAAATAAGCCAGTCTCTCTTTATATTTCTATTGCACTATACTGCTCTAGGTAAACTATCAGAGATTATCCATCTTTCCAAATAATATTTTTCCTGGAATTGCCATCTCTTAGGTCACATATGTAGGAAGCTTAAAAACTTTCTTAAACTCACAAATGATAAAATGTTGGCATGAAACCACTATTCCTGGAATGATAGAAATTATTTTGTTATTATTTACTCTGCATCTTTCTTTCCACCTGGGCACAGCATAATAGATCCTACAAAGAAGGGTGTTGAGAAGAAGGGCCGTTCTGCCATCAGCATGGTTGTGACCAGAGAACACACCACCAACATCCACAAGCGCATCCATGGAGTGGGTTTCAAGAAGCGTGCCCCTCAGTCACTCAGAGAGATCTGGAAATTTGCCATGAAGAAGATGAGAACTCTGGACGTGACACTAGATTCAACAAAGCTATCTGGCAAACAAATAAGGACTGTCTTCTACCATATCCAGGTGCAGTTGTCCAAAAAAAGTAATGAGGATGAAGACTCATCAAGCAAGTTCTACACATTGGTCCTACATACTTGTTACCACTTTCAAAAACCTACAGTTAATGTAGAAAAGAAATAACTTCTGATTGTTGAATATGGTTATAAATCTAAAAACAAACAAAACAAAAACCATTTAATGTATACATTTTTATATTCACTCAAATGCATTAAGCTGGGAAGTCTAGTTGATGTATTCAGTGAAGTAACTAGAATTTTGAGAGTTCTCAATAAAATGAAATGAAGGTTGAAATCTAACAAGATAGAAAATAATGGGGACAGATTTAAAGTCCACACTTAGGTACAAATAGCCAGCTGTGAAAACAGACTCAGGAGTGTGACTTCACTGTGGCATGTGTGAAAGAGGCTTGGGAATTTTTGCTGATGATTAACTCAATCTGAATTGGCAGGGTGGTAGTGCTGCCAAGATAGCTATTGTGACCTTGGACTGTTTCAATAAAAATCAGAGTTCCAAACGTGACAGTCCTGTCCTAGCCCAAGGCTGCACCATTTCCTATGACACTCAATTAGACTGCAAAAGGGATGACCTAGGAGAAACACACTGTCTTTACATCTGAATGGCTCTTACATGGAAAACACATTCAACTTGCTCTGTTACCTGCCACAAAGTTAAAAACAAACCAGATGTTCTTTCCTGGCCCCACATTCCTCAGGATTCTGCAAAGTGTCAGAGGGGACATCTAAGAATTTAGGTATCCCTTAATGAATCAGGCTACCAGAAAGGTAATAAACTTCCCATGTCTTTGAACAGATGCAGGAAAATGCCTTCCATGGGGTCTGAGATATTGTTCATTTTCCTTAGGAGTGACATCTCAATATAACTGTGTACCTTTTTCTAGAAAAAAGATACAGGGGGCCTGTGGGTTACTATAAGCCTTGACATACAATGTTTCAAATTTATGACTCTCCCTTAAAAACATAATTGAGACTGCGAGCAAACTTAAATGGGGTGTGGAAAATACAGTGTTTCTAGTTTGTGTATGACTTCCATGGCTTTGAGGAGTCAGTAGAGGCTGTAACAGCAAAGGTTGTTGGCATGGGCACATAGCTTACTTTGGCGGTGGAGGCTGAGGGTGTGAGAGCTACTGACATCTCATGGAGAGGAGCTGTCTGCTGAGGACCTCAGTCAGCTGGAGAAGCAGCTGATTGAAGAGGAAGAGATAGAAATTTCAGAACTCAAGAGAGTTACTACCAAGAGTTTGGCAGAAGGTTTATTTATGGTAGAGGATGGGTTAGCCAAATTTCAGGCTGAGGATCACAGCAATAACTGATTCAGTAAGGTCTTACAGAGCTGCTATGGTTGCCTTGCAATGCTGTAGGCAGATTTAGGAAGAGAAGAAGTCAACCTTCCAGACTAGCCTGAAATAATTCTGTAATAAGGTAGAGAGGCCTGCAACAGATCCTGACCCCTCTATATCAGCTGCTTCTCAAGAGGAAATACCTGTAGTACAGATAGAATCATCTCCAGCATCTCTTGCATGTTCCTTAGGCAATCCTGATTCCCCTGATCAGTGTCTCCAGCACCTGCTGCAGGTTCTCCTGCCTCTCCAGCTTCCTCCTCCCAATAGGTCACTCTCTCCCACCTTGCAATGCCCCTTCCAGTGTGCAGGCCAAACACAGAAATAAAGGTAAGGAATTTTTTTACACTCACTTTTTCTGTTACTACAGTACAGTATATTTATCTTCTTTTCCTTTTTCTGTGGCTTAGTCATGCTTTTCTGTTCTAGATTATGATGTTACAACTGTGTTAGGCTAGGTAAGTGACTTAGGCTAAGGTGTGTTTCAACTTACACCAAAATTCACATTATGTCACTGTCATAGGAACAGAATTGTGTCACAACCCAAGGACCATTTGTACACACAAATAAGAATATAGAAGAGGGCTTAGGAGCATAAGTTGTAGACTCAGACTTCCTGGCTTTGAATCCTAGCTCTCTCATTTAATAGCTATGTAACATTAGACAAATTATTTAACCTCTCTGAGCTTCTATTTTCTCACTTGATGAATTAGGATAATAAAAGTTCTTCCCTTCTCAGGCTATTGTCATAAGGTTTGGCCATCAGCTTTGGGCTTCAGGTCAATAGAATCATGTCACTTCATGGCCGGGACCACTGAAGCTAAGAAAAAAATTCATTTTCAGCAGATATCTGAAGGCTGTGTGAAAATATGTAAACACTTTGTATTACATTTGATGAGGAGTAGAGAAAAATGGTCTGTATCTTATGAGGTCCTAATTTTTAAAATTAATTTATTCATTTAGTCCACTAATATTTATTAAAAGTCTTCTTTGTGCCCTGTGATACATTAGGAACCAAAATTGATTAAAATATCTGCCCTGTGGAACTTACAGTTTACTTTGGGAGAAAAATAATTATAAATTTATAAGTAAATGATAAGTTGTAATAAAAGGTAACAAGTACTATTCAATAAGTAGAGCAGGGTAAGAAAGATCTACTTGAGGGCTGGGAGAAGGGTAAAGTTAGAAGAAGTGGTCAGGTGAGTCCTCACAGAGGTTATTATATATTTGAGCAGAGTCTGGGAAAGGGTGAGGATGTGGACAATGTAGTTATGTGGGGAAGGACATTCCTGGAAGAGCCAGAACCAGTGCACAAGGGTCAGCAAGTGGACTAGTGTGGATGTAGGAGAATGAGCAAAGAAAAGGATGGTGGAAGATGCTACAGAGATTATGGAGTAAGGGGGGAAACATATTGTGTAGAGCCATTGTGAGGACATTGACTATTATACCTTGAGAGTAATGTGAAACCACTGGGAATTTTAGACGAATGACTGACAAGATCTGTGTAACCTTTCATCTTATAGTTCTGCCTACTCAGTGGAGAAGAGAACGTGCAGGACAAAGGTGAACCAGGAGACCACAGGTGTCTGCAGTAAATCACCGCAGAGGAAATAATAGCTTCAACTAGGGTAGCAGCAGGAGAGGTCCCGACAAGTGGCTAGAGTCTGAATATATTCTGAAGCTAGGGGAAAATATGTTTACTGACAGATTAAGCTGAAATCTGAGAGAAGGAATGAAGTTAAGGATAATACCAAGGTTATGATGTGAAGAATGAGAAGGATGTAATTGCCATTAACTGAGATAAAGAAAACTGTGAATGAAAAATATTTTAGGGTAGGAGATCAGTTTTCTGATTAAAGACATTTATTTTATCTAGGCCAGAGAAAGGAGTTCGATTTCAGCATGCCTCAAAACAATATGGCAGAAGATCCAACAGGTGAGTCATCACTCAGCAGGGGGTGTTTTGAGGCAAATGAAATGTCTGATGTAATCTTGGTCTAGATTATGGCTAAAGTAATTCTTAACTCTTAAGTTATCTAAGTATAATTTTAAAATATCTTAGCAATTTTTAATGGAGTGTGAATGTGTGTGTGTGACAAGAAAATAATCATGGGAGTACTCTAAATCTTGACAAAATAATTGCTCAGCCTTAGTCCATCTCTAAGAGATAAGAAGTCAGAGAGTAAAGCCAAGTTTCACAAGACAAAACTTGAAATATGAGCATTGTCTTTCTGAACCATCCATGGGAAAGCAACACTTGCTAAGAACGTTTGTGACAAAAAAGAAGTGTTGACAGACCAAGCTAATTTTCCTATTTTTTGTCTCTTCCTTTGAACTCACAATGGTAAATTATAACATTTTCTTCTCATGACCACAGACTTCTTTAGCTAATAAGTAAAAACCTGTTCATTAAATAACAGGTCTCAAGAAGCCTAACTCTTCTTAAAACATCTTAAACATTTAGGATCATTTGTAACAGCTGAGGTCACTGTGGATTATGACAGCATTTAATTAAGGAAGGGGGAGAGAAATAATATTACTATACTCCTAGAGTTTGAAAGTAAGTCATTTTGCACCTAAAATTGAAATGTTTTCTGCTATAACTGTTTTTCTAGCTTCATTAATTTTTCTCCTAAGTCAGAATCCACCTTTACAAGTCTTTTTCTCCTGCTGTCATCAAAGCATTTATATGCATTAATCCATAAAAAATGGGTGAATTTGATCCATAACTAATTTCTCAGCCTGCCAAATAGAAACAGATAGTTATAAAAATAATAAAAATGTCTAGAGTAATATAAAAATATCATCTACTTATAAACATGTCCTTTAAAAGTTTCATCTAAAGAAAACAGCAACATTCCAGATAATATACTACTATCAAATGTTTTGACCTTTGGGAATCAGTTCACAGATTAGATTCACACAAATGAGAGGATAGACTGTGGGAAGGAGAGTGAGTAAGCAGGAACCTGAGGGTTTTCTACGAGAACAGGACCCAATGTAGAAAATGGCAAGAACTCCCACAGCCCCAAAGGTTTGCTTCACATTCACTAAAATGTGAAATTAGGTCTTATGATACTTGTTTATTCAAAAGTCAGCTATATGAAAATAAAACAAAATAAAACTGGATGCCTAGTGTCCCATTGTTTTGTTTTGGATTCATTTGTTGTTGTTGTTGTTGTTTTTTGCTTGTTTTGCATTCACTAAGTGGATTATCCTCCTTTCTTAACTAACTGATGTTTTAGAGCTTTATCCAAATAAAGAAATAGCAGATGAAGCCACATTAAGACTGATAAAAAGGATGGAGATGCAAAAACTGCTGGCCCTTCTCCAAGATTTCTCATCTGCAAAGGTTTCCCTTGAGGAGTATGGGGTCTCAACCCAAAGTAGGGCTCCCCAAACCAGAGCATCAGAACCAGGAAAAAGCATCCTTATAACATCTGGCTTTAAAAAGCAGTGAGATTTCTGTTCATCACAGAAAGACAGGAGTCCTCTTAAATAAAGTGACCAACTTTTTTACAATAAAAAGGAGGACAAAAATAAATTGAAGAAAACAATATCATAAATAAAAAAACATTTTATTCATTGCAACAATAATACACGATAGTATGATAAATGCATAATAAAACATTTTTAATATTTTATATTGTAATTATGCTTACATACCTATTAATTTTTAATAATAATTGTAAGAAAAAAGCACTCATTTAGATACAAATACGTCACATCACACGTAATGGATCGACTCTGCATCAACCTAATATGGACATTTACAGATTAGTCTTCCAATATCAAAAAGGAGGACATGTAGGAGGACATTTTTCGAGGGAGGATGGAATTTACAAAAGAAGAACTGTCCTCCCTAAAGGAGGACGATTGGTCACCTTATCTTAAAGGACCAATTCACAACATTTAATTTGCAGCCACTTACCCTGGGCTGTGGCAGAAGGAGTGGGTAGCAGTATAGAGTCACAGGAGGAGAATGTGAGATTTGTGGCTCTGGGGAGAAAGCTAAAGGGAGAGCCACCAGAATAGCTGTGCTGGGTTCCTCTCTCACACCGCAGATCCCATCTTTCTTTAGTGGAGCACTCCACTCCATACAGCATCAACTTGAGAGAATGCAATAACCCCAATTCTGGACTTCCTGTCACCCTACCTTGCAGAGCTTAGCCTTACTGAGGAGTCAGTTGCCTTGACTAACCTCTGAGGGTTTGCTCAAACTCAGGGTTATCAGTGATTGAGTTGTGTGGTTTTGGGTTGGAGGCCATTCCCCCCACTTCTTTGTGAACCCGACTGGCATCTTCCCTTCATGGGAAAATGGCTAGCCCCATTTTCCAGGCTCATGACAACCCCACCACCTTCCTGACTTCTTTGTGTGTGTGTGTGTGATAGAGAGAGAGAGAGAGAGAGAGAGAGAGAGAGAGAGAGACAGATAGGGACAGACCGACAGAAAGGGAGAGAGATGAGAAGCATCAATTATTTGTTGCGGCACCTTAGTTGTTCATTGATTGCTTCTCATATGTGCCTTGACTGTGGGGCTACAGCTGACCGAGTGACCCCTTGCTCAAACCAGCCACCTTGAGTTCAAGCTGGTGAGCCTTGCTCAAACCAGATGAGCCTGTGCTCAAGCCGGCAAGCTCACAGTCTCAAACCTGGGTTCTTTGTTTCCCAGTTTGATGATCTATCCACTGTGCCACTGCCTGGTCAGGCTGCCCTGACTTCTGTTGGCTCTACCCTGCCAAGGTCTACACAGAATCCATTATACACTGAATTGTTTGGCTCTGGGACAGAGGCCATTCTGCGCACCTTCCCATGAGCCTGATCTGCACTTCTGCTCACAAGAGGCCACATAGGCCCACCCTCCTGACTCCAGTGACACCACCTTGCTGAGGTAGGGCTTCTGTCAGAACCTGAGACAGACTGAGTTGTGTGGCTCTAAGATGAAGGATATTTTTCCATTGCATGCCCAACTGGTGCAGAGCCCTCCCTTCACATGGCCACATCTTGGTCTGTTTGAGCCTGATGAACTCTACTGGTCTAACCCTAATAGCCCCTTGGCTGGTATCCTAATAAAAAGGTGTGTGAGCCCCCAGCAGGGGCAACTAGACTTGATATACCCTGGGAAATTTGTTGAGTGGCCTCAGACCCAGCACTGTCACCAAGTCTGAAACTGTATCAGTCTGGTAAACATCATTTTTACCTACTTGGTAACTCATTAAGAACCTACCTCTTGCAACTCAAGTACTGTCAGAGGCACTTTCAATGACTTAGCCTCACAGATAGTCGGCAGGCAATGGCAGGAGACGGTGGCTCATAGGGCGTCTTGGAACAATTGCTGACCTGACTCTAGGTCTGGTGCTGGTAAAAGCAGTGTTGGTACACAGTTTAGTCCTTACCATGCACACCCAGGCCCAGGCGAGGCTGCCACTGATTGTGGATTGCTTTGTGGCTCCAAACAGATTGTCCAGGGTTAGTCACGGACACCCTCTGACAGTGGCCAGCACCAGAGTCTCTCCAAAAAGACCTCAGAACCAACACACCTAGTATCCAGCTTCAGACAACATCAGAGCAGGATCCAGTAAGCTTCACAAGCAGCATATCGAAAGGGAAATCTCATTAGGCACCAGGGCCTTTTGAGATAAATTATGCTTCATTTGGTCAGCACCTGGACAGCAGCTCATACACTGTGGTCAAGGTTGATCCTCACAGTCAGCCTGCCTAAGGGTTGACCCAACACACAAACAGTGCAATAGCAATGAACACACAATTAAAACAGAAAGACCTACATAACTTACAAAAGAAATTCCTGGAGAATCCAGGTCGGATGATGAAAGAGACTATGCCACTGGGTTCCACAAGACACCTACTACATAAGTCCACCCTACCAAGACTGGTGGCCATAGAAGATCTACCTAAAAATAAACACAAAGAGGCAGTCAAAATGAGAGAGAGAGAAATGTGCCCCAAATGAAATACCAGGAGAAATCTCCAGAAAAATTGCAAAATGAAATGGAGGAAAGTAACATCAGATATAGTTTTCAAAAATATGGTTAAATGGATGTTCAGGGAACTCATTGAGATCTAAAACAATGTGAGAAAAGGACACATACATCCAAATAAAAAACCAGTAGAAAATGAAAAATACAATATCTGAAATGAAGGATACTAGAAGGAACAAACAGTAGGTTGAATGAAGCAGGGGATCAGGTCAGCAATTTGAAAAACAAAGTAGTAGAAAACACCCAATCAGGCAGCAAAAATAAAAAAGAATTTTTAAAACTAGGGATAGTTTATGGGACCTTTGGGACCACATGAAGTGTAACAACATCTGCATCACAGGGGTGCCAGAAGGAGGAGAGAGAAAGCAAGGGATAGAGAACCTATTTGAAGAAATAACCACCGATACTATCATAACTGGTAAAGAAATAAAAGTCATCCAAATTGGAAAAGAAGAAGTAAAGCTGTCATTATTTACAGATGACAAGATACTGTACATAGACAACCTTAAAGATTCCATAAGAAAACTACTAGAATTTATAAATAAATTCAATAAACTAGCAGGACACAAAATAAATATACAGAAATCAGTTGCATTTGTATACACCAATAATGAACTATCATAAAGGGAAACTGAGAACACAATCTCATTTATAATTGCATTAAAAAATTTCTTGAGATATATTTAACCAAGGAGATAAATAATCTCTACTTAGGACTTCATAAGAAGAAAGAAATTGAAGATACAAATAAGTGAAAGCATATATTGTGTTCATGGATAGGAAAAATTAACATCATTAAAGTGTCCATACTACTCAAAGCAATCTATAGATTCAGTGCAATTCCTATCAAGGTACCAATGGTGTATTTCACAGAACTAGAACAAATATTCCAAAAATGTATATGGAACCACAAAAAGACCTTGAATAGCCTCAGCAATCTTGAAAAAGAAGAACAAATTTGGAGGAATCATACTACTTAATATCAAACTATATTACAAGGCAGTAGTAATCAAAACACCATGGTACTGGAATAGAAATAGACATATAGATCAACGGAACAGAACAGAGGGCCCAAAAATAAACACACACCTATATGGTCAATTAATATTTGACAAAGGAGGCAAGAAATACAATGGGGTAAAGATGGTTTAGTCAATAAATGGTATTGGAAAAATTAGACTGATATATTAAAAAAAAATGAAACTAGACCACCGCCTTACACCATATGCAAGAAAAAACTCAGACTCAAAATCATTAAAATCCTAGGGGAAAAAATAGGTAGTAAAATCTTAGACATTTTTTGTAGCAGTATTTTTTCTAACATATCTCCTCAGAAAAAGGGAAAAAATGAATAAATGGAACTACATCAAACTAAAATATTTTGCACAACAAAAGAAACCATCAACAAAATGAAAAGATAACTCAGTGAATGAGAGAACATATTTGCCAATGACACATCTGATCAGGGGATAATATCCAAAATTCATAAAAAAAACTTACAAAACTTTATATCACAATAAAACAAATATTCCAAATAAAAAATGGGCAAAGGATCTAAATAGACACTTCCCCAAAGAGGACATACAGATGGCCAATAGGCAGATGAAAAAATGCTCAACATCACTAATCATCAAAGAAATGCAAATTAAAACCACAATGAGATATCACCTCAAACCTGTCAGAATGGCGCTCATCAATAAATCAACAAAAAACAAGTGCTGGTGAGGATGTGGAGTAAAGGGAACTCCTGCACTGCTGGTGGGAATGCAGACTGGTGCAGCCACTGTGGAAAGCAGTATGGAGTACGTCAAAGAATTAAAAATGGAACTGCCTTATGATCCAGCAATTTTAATTTTGGGAAATTCTCCAAAGAAATTCAAAATACTAATTTTAAAATATATATACACCCCTATGTTCATTGTAGTATTATTTGCTGTAGCAAGGATTTAGAAGCAGACCAAGTGCCCATCAGTAGACGAATGGATAAAAAAGCTGTGATAAACTTACACAGTGGAGTACAACTCAGCAATAAAAAAGAACAATGAAAACTTACCTTTTGTAACAGCATGAATGGACCTGGATAGTATTTTGCTAAGTGAAATAAGCAGGTCAGATAAAGACAAGTATCATACAATCTCATATGTGGAATCTAATAAACAAACTAAACTAACAAACAAAATAGAAACAGACTTAGAGATGCAGAGGAGAGGCAGCTGTGAGAGGAGAGGTGGGTTTGTGGCCTGGGTGAAAAATGTGAAGGTATTAAGCAAAACTAAAACAAAACAAAACAATATAAACCTCATATACACAGACAACAGTGTGGTGATGACCAGAGGAAAGTGGGGTGGGGAGAGGGATGAGGGTAAAGGAGGGTAAACGGTGACAGAAGGAGAATTGACTTAGTGTGGTGAGCACACAATACAATATACAGATGATGTATAATTATTCACTTGAAATCTGTGTAATTGTTTTTATTTTTTTACTGAATTTATTGGGTGACATTGGTTATTAAAATCATACAGGATTCAAGTGTACAAGTCCTAATACATCATCTGTAGACAGCACTGTGAGCTCAGCAATCCAGTCCCCTCCGTCACCGTCTTTCTCCCCTCTACCTCCTCTCCCTCCCCCAGCCCTCTCCCTCCTGCAATCCCCACACTGTTGTCTGTGTCTGTAAGATTTTTTACTCTGCTTAATTCCTGTATTAACCAATGTCACCCCAACAAATTCAATACAAATTTAAAAATTAAAATTAAAAAATAAATACTAGAATAAACTAAGATACCTAAACTTGAATATCTAATGATAGAAGATTACTATATATAATTTAAAAAAAAATAGGATTTCTTAACCACTAAGGCATTTTATGATTGTCATGAATGCTCTTCACCAAATGACTCTCCCTGGACACATGAGAGCATTGCTCTTCCTGACCCCTTGCAATTGGGTTAAGCCATATGATCAGGTCTGGCCAATGAGTGGGAGCAGAGGTGATATGCGTCATATCCAAGCTGAAGTACTTATTTGCTAATGTCACTTGTAGGAGAAGAGTTTGTCACCCCAAAATATCATTTTTTAAATATTGATTATTTTAAGCTTATTTTAAAGAAGCAAAAGGCTCATAAAAACTTTTGACTTTCCCCATAACTTCCTAAAAAATTTAGAGGACCTGCTACAGGAAGGGAGCTATCAACACAGAAAACTCAGTTTTATCTGAACTAGTGTGTAGTAGAGAGGGACCCAGCAAAGCCCTTAACCAATGTCATTTCTGTGAATCCCTTGTTAAAAGTGGCCTGGCAAACATTTATTTTTCAAATGTTAGCTTTCCCATTTCCATGTGACTTGTCTTTCTGTTCATTGAAGTCCCAAACAACTACCCCACCCCACCTTTTTGGCAAATAAGCCTCAACTGCCTGATCTGTCCTGGGGTCCTATACTCTTAAAAAAAAACCCGTAAGTACATATGTAATAAATTTGGTCATTTTCCCCTAGTAATCTCTCTCATGTTAGTGTGACTCATTGTCCAGCCAAAAGAACACTGAAGGGTAGGAGCAAATTAATTTTTCCTTCCCCATACCTTCAAACTATCTTTTTTTTCTGTCATGATGAACAGTACTTTTTCAAATAGATGCTGCTTCTAATTGTGAAGCAAAGGTAACAAGGAGCACACTTTCCACTCAACCTCAGTGGACAGTAGAATACACAAGAAATAAGTTCTACTGCCGTAAGCCATTTCAACTCGAAGCTGATTGGTTACCATACAGCATCACCTGGCCCAGCAATTTTCAACCTTTTTCATTTCATGGCACACATAAACTAAATACTAAAATTCTGCGGTACATTCAAAAATACATTTTTGCTGATCTGACAAAAAAATAGGTATAATTTAGATTTATTCCCACCAGGCGGCTATTGTTGTGCTAGCTGTTGTCATTTTTTATTTGACAATCTAAGGGAAAAGAGGTCACTGCCCCTGACTAAATAGTCAGGTATTGCATGTTTTAAATAGTCTTGTGGCACACCATTTGAAAATCACTGACCTAGCCTATTCTGAAGTGTATTTATTTCCATCTTAATACTGTCCATCACAACTAACACTGATATTGTCAGAGGCAAAGAATTTCAGTATCACAGTCACTAACAGCATGGGATCTGGAATTAAATCACCCCAGTCCAAAACCTGGTTTGTTTAACTTTGCATTTTGGGCAAGTTATTTATACTCTCTGAACTTTATTTCCTTCATCAGTAGAAAAAAAGAGAACAAGAGTAGCTTCCTCACAGCAGTAAGTGTAAAAATTTAAAAAATAATACAGAATCCTTAACACAGTACCAGGCACACAGTACACACTTAACAAAAATATATGTTTACTGTATATATAAATCAACATAATTGAAGAAGAAGAGTGCTAAATTAACTTTTTTCCTATGTCAGCTTCTACTCCTTATCTCCTGCTGCCTTCAAAACATGTTCTGCATGCATCCATTCATCCAGGTCAAGTTGTGCATTTTTCCTGATCTTCTGATCTCCTTTTGATTTCTCTAATGGATCTTCCTTTCTAATTCCTGATGTTCATAATGTTGTTAATGTTGTCTAGAATTCTTTGCTGCCTAAAAACTGGCCTTAAGTCTTTGTATAGCCTTTCTTACTCCTTCAGCTCTCATTTCAAATATATATATTTTTAATGGAAGCCTTGACCCAGATCTTATTCCCACTCCCAAACAGCCCCTCCAGGAAGGAAAGAGGGATGGGAAGATGGTTGCAAAGCTCCTTAGGAGGCATAGTAGAAAAACAGGCATGTCTGTTTTTACAGGAACCCCACTGTATTTACTTAATACTGGATATAGGATTATAAATACTATTCGAAGTTTCCACCTCAAAATGTTCTGTTATAATGACAACTTTCTTGAATTAGCATTTTTATATTGCTTTCTGTTGATAAATAATACCATATCTAGAAGAAAGAACTTTACACCAGATCTTATTCATACAAACAAGTACATCAGTAGAGTGTTCTGCTTACAATAATAATAATAATAAACTACCCTTGTTTTCAACAATTTAATTAAATATAATTAACTCTGGTTTGTTTTGCCAACCTATTAATGTCAAGTTGAATATAAATAGACTTATGAAAAGATTATAATAAATTCTTTACACTACTGCAAAATTACTTCAATCCTTTGCTAAGCAGAAATACTTAACAGCATTTTTGAAGTATGTTAAAGAGGACAGTAAAAAGGAGATAAGAAAGTTTTACTGAATAACAGCAAGACTTCTATAAGGCTTTGACCTCTTCAATGAAGAGCTCTTGGCTGTTGGGTATGGTTCTAAAGAGACTGAGACACTTATTGCAAATTTATCATCATTTTTAATATCTTTAATCCACCTTCTCTCTGTATAGGCTATTCTCTCATGCTAACCCAACTTACTCAGAGACTTAAAACCTAAGAAACATTGGCACTTTTTTTTGTTAAGGTTAAAATATTAGCTACCATGATGCTTATGCAATCCTTAATACACAAAGATATAACTTTGTATGCGCAGTAGAAAATTGGGGCATACCTCAGAGTACATAAAAATGGGACACTAATGTGTTCATCAGTACATACCTGGGTTTCTTCCTCTAGTTAGTAGTTTGACCCTATGATAAAGAGTGAATGGGTTATTATAAGAACAACACGGTTACTAAAGAGGAAAAAACACCTGAGGAAGTATTGATAAATGGTATAAGATTTCATTTAATTAGTATCTCTTTTAATAGAGTGATAATAGACAAAATCCATTTTTAAAATCATAAGCACCAATGCTGACTTTTAGACTGATGCTGATTTTTAGACTATTTCCTATGAATGAGTTATTGGCCAGATGTTTAAATTAATTACCCAAACTTTCTTATTATTTGAGTTCATACAGACTCTACCAAACTTATTGATTAGAGTGTTGTCCTCAGAAATTACATACACAAAATGCTATTGGAAGGAAGAATCCTGGAAGTGTTGTCCTGTCCATATTGCCTTAGAACTCAAGGCTAATCATTATGGATTCCAGAGTAGAGATTAGCCATAAAATTCCTATTTCTTGTCTGTGCTGAGTACATGGAAAGTTATCAGAAAACTCAGATGTGTCTATAAAGTGAGTAAATTTTACAACTTTACCAAGTTGCAAAATTTCTATGTGCATTTTTATATAGTAAAATATTAAGGGTGGATGTGTTAATATCAAGCAGTCCTTCTAAACCATCTTTACTTTGACATTGATATATCTATATAGCAATATAATGAGATGTCATATACTAGATACCTACTATATAGCAGATATCGAGCAAACATCTTTTCTACTTCTCACTTAAGCCTGTAAGGTAGGGATTTATAAACAAGAATCTCCATTTTGTGGGTAAAGCAGGGAGAGTGACCACTAACTTGCTCACACTTAAGAGCTAATAGTGTGATAAAATAGAACTGGGATATGAACTCCTGGTTTTACTAGTAGAACAACCTGCTTCTATCCCTACAGTGACTTGGCCAAGAGTCACTGGTGACAAAGAAGGTGCGCACAGGTAAAAACATGCAAGCATGTCAACTCTTCATCTAATTCCCAATGATATATGTAGCTGCTACACACATGACATGCACTTACCTTGTTCCAGGAATCATTCTAAGTATTTTATATGTATCAACTTGATTAATCATTTAAATCATTATTTTAAATGAATAACATGGTCCACTTTGAGGGGGAGAATCAGTTACATGTAAGCACAGCCTAGGTCAAGAATGGACAATATGTTTTATCTCAAAATTAAACAGGAAAGTCCAATGTACAAAGTTGCAGTATGTGACATAGCAGGTGCTGCATCATGAAGGTTGTCAGGGTGGTTGTTGTTACTGCTTTTGAAATCATTTCTCTCTCCTTGAACAACTCAGTGATAGAAGCACCGCTTGGAAAGACTCAGAGGTTAGATGTGGACTAAAATACGAGTGTCAGAATCGATTAGCGATGACTGCTACAGAGCACTCCCAGGAATAGTGAGCTGTGGGGCAGGAACCTGCCATCACTGGCCGTGTGGAGATTTCAGAAGAGAGAGATTTATTTTGGTGTTGAGAGGAATTTCAAAGGGAGACTTCAGGTCAGATGATATAAAATGTTTCTACCTAACATATTATTGGGTTATTGGTTTAGAAAGTTTTATTTGAAAGCAAAATCATATTTTTGCAAAAAGACACTTGTAAGTGATCCAACCACTTTCTGAAAAGGTCCACCCACTTTATAACATTCTCGATCAATTATAAAGTCTCAAAATGACAAATGCCATAAATAAATAAACAAACAAACAGACTTTATCAAAAGTTAAATTGCAGTTATAGAGAATTTTCTTCCAGTGTGCATGATTTATAACCTCATTTTAAGTAAAACAGAAAAATCTAGACTGAGACTGAGTCTAATAAACACAGATTTATCCTATGTTGCTGTTTCACTGCCTGAGCTCAGCAAAGATCTCCAAACTCTGAAAAAGGTGTTGGGAGACAATAGCCTATATAACATTCTTGAAAAAGGTGTTGTGAATCCAACAAGAAAAGAAAATAGGCTTCCAGCCAGACCTGTTGGCACAGCAAAATTAAGACAAAAGCATTACTTAGCCACAGTACTCAAAGTTATCAGGTGCTGTGGCCCAGCTAAACGCCCAAGACACAGCTGCCTGTGAATGCGGACCTACTCCCCGCCACGTGGAAATGTGCTTTGTGCGTGAAATTAACCAGACTAGCTGGCTAGTGCTCCGAAAAGTTGTCCTTAGTGGTGATGTGAGGAGCGCCTAGCTGAGCCAGAGCAGCCTCAGCTGTCCTCTCGCTTGATCACTACAGTCCATGTTTCGCAGTGCTTGTGCAATGAGGTCGCAGTTCTGACCGTGTAGGGTTGTGGCACAGACAAAACACTTTATTTTAAGAAACAGCTCATATTGAGGCCTATGCGCAGCACAGACCCAGTAAATTGAACCATTATTCAGAGCAGGGAAAACTTTCAACTTGCCCTCCCAAACTCCATGATCTCAAAAAGCCAATTATATTTCTTTAAGATATTCTTTATTAGTAAAATTGGTTCTACTTCATGAGATTATTGTGAGGATTCAAAGAAACATCAAACATTTAGGATCATTTGTTTTTTAATTCACTCAGCAAGTGTTTCTTTAGCTCTGACCACGCTCCAGGCCCTGTTTGGGGCATTGCCAGGCTGCTGGGTTCCCTGTTCTCACTGAGCTGGGGATCTGGAGAGGAAAACAGTGTGCGAGTTCTCAAGGGGCTCAGCAAGTCTGGCCAAAGTGCTGTTGCTGCATTTTTGTTAATTAACTGACTTGCTTTTTATAGGAACTCTAATTGCAGACACTGGGGCTCTTTTATTCTATCTTACCTAATTCTGCAACAGTGGTCATGTGTGTACATTAGATTACAAAACAATAACAATGAAAAATATCTTGATTTCTATTTAATTAGAATAATACAAAGTTTCTCTAACTACTTTAAGGCCTACAGCAATCCAGGTCCGCCCCCTCGACCGCCCCTTGTTCCACTTACCTGCCTCTAAGCCTTTTCTTGTTCTCTTCCCTTTACTGGAATCGGCTACCCTGGATCCTTTACTACTAGCTCAATCTCTAGCAAACATCCAAAGCACAACACAAAAGCGCCTCCTTCATGAGAGTTTCCCAAATCTTCTCTGCTCAGAATTAATTGCTTTGTGCTTCATGGTCACAAAGCACCCTGTTCGGTGAGAGCCCATATCACAAGCATCTTTGCATCTTAGACACAGAGAAGAGTGGAGAAAGGAATAAAACATTGCTGGAAGTAATGAAAAGAATGTTTTGCAACTCTCAGAAGTCAATGGAATTGTCTAAAGCTGCATTCTCTCAAACAGTAGTTACTAGACACATATTGCTATTTCAATTTAATTGCAATTTGGTTCATCTTCCCTTTTTTTAATGAAGTGTTTTATGGCATGCATTTTATGGATAAGAGGACAATTCTGGAGCAAACCGATCAGTTAAGTCACATCAGGGATGGTCAAAAATTCAACTGCATACCCAATCAATTAACAGGTGGTGCCTGGAAAAGAACTGAGAAAGATTCTGACATCACATCTAAACTCTGTGAGAATAATCACAGTGATTGATTACCATACCTGTGATAGATAGAGGGTAGGAGATTGGCAGCATATATGCTATAAATCTGCTTTTACTTCTAAACAATCCTGGGAGCGGCTGTCAGAAATGTCCTACAAATGTTCACCTAGTGACCTAGTTTCTCAAACATATGTCTAGTACATGGCATCTTGCATTTTCATCACTAAAGAGATATAAGAAGCCAACAAGACAATAGAATTTAATAAAACATCATCTGGGAGGCTTCCAAACAGCATGTTCTCCTGTCTTATAGCTTATCATTTTATTTCAGAAATGGCTTTATTTTATTTTTTGTCATTTTGTTATGTCATATATTTTAAAATCCAGAGTTCTATGAAGGACTTGTCTCTAGTTATGATTTCTGCTTAGAACAGTGGTGTTCAAGCTTGCCTTATCACAGCACAGTGAGAAAGTGAAATATTACACTCCTACCTATGTCCACTTCCTAGGGGGAAAGCACTTAGGTAATAAATATTTTAATTCATAAATAGTACACATTTATGAATCACTAATTACTTTTATAAAATAATACAAGCCTATTAACATGCTCATATTTTATAGAATAATGCCCTATGGACATAAAACTAAACCAAAAATGCCCTGTACCTGGAGACTTACATTGCACAGGTTCCCAAGCAGTACACAATCGACGTGTCATCATACAAATAAGTGTGACAGTGACTCACATATACGTGTTGTACAATATGAATACAGACGAATCTTGTCTCAACCACAATTCAGGAATGTCTTAGAGTTCAGTGTCTGGCAAATTTAAAAGTCAAAATATGTAAATATGCATCACTACAGACTGTAGGGTTAACAAAATAGCCCACCGCAAACTTAATTGATAATGATGAAACTAAACCAACACTAATTTATAATTTAAAAGCAAGTGCCACAGCACCTGAAAATCACTAACAACTCAAATGACACTCATGACACACTGATAACAAATTAGGAATCAGTGCATATAGGCATTTTGCAATGTTTCCAAGAGCTGGCGGCATTTTTTCTAGTAGAATACTGAATTAAGAAAGCTCAGTTAGTCTTAGTTACATGTCATTTTTAGTAGACTCATAACTTATAAGTAGCCTGTACTTTCATATATAAAATGAATGCACATGAAATCTTAAATCTCTTGCTCAAAAGAATTATAAAAAAAAATTGATGGGTTTTAAGATAAATTTGCAACTTACTAGTGGACTTTAGATGTTGAGAATTTTAATGAAGTATTAAATTAAGTGTTAAATCACTATGATTCCTGCTGCTTCTCCTCTGTTTTATTCCATTTGCAAATTATTATTTCTCTCATACATTAATCTACAGAAAACTTAATTGATTTTTAGCTAAGATTCTAATGAGACCTCTGTTTAGGCCATAGGCTTTATTATAGAGACACTCACTGTCTAGCAGGTCCCCAGTGATAATAGTTCGCAGCATCCGAAAGGCTCAGAGACCCAGGGTTTTGGCATGGTGAGTATACCTCAGACTGGGACTAAACCATGGGCAGGACTTTAAAGTAGAAATTCCGCTTTGAGCCCTACTATCTTCATCTCTGTCCAGCCTGCCTGAATCATATGTTGTAGCTGGTGATGATCTTGTCAGAGGTCACACACAGATAGACATTGGGTGGGACATAACCCTGAGTCAAGTTTTGTTTGGTACACCTGACATTTAGAAGATAAGGAAATTGCACACAAAATACTAGGCTTCCAGATCACCTGAAAATATGGAATGTTCTGGAACAATGAACCCTCTCAGATGCAGCCAAGGATGTCTTGTGCGCTCTCCATGTGCGCACATGCTCTTTAGCTGACACAGTCCCACATTTGGTAATGTCTGCTCCCCTAGCTGACCCCATCAGTTTTGTAAATGCCTGGCCTACGAATGTATCTGTCTTGTTCATCAATTATGTCATCCAGAAAGTTCTAAAAACTGTTTTAGAAAGCTATTTTAAATATACAAAAGTGACCTTAAACTGAATCTTGTGCTATCAAATGGATAAAATCAATGAATCAGTTCCTTGAGCAGCTTATAGCTTTATTATTTGGCAGAAAATACCTTGTTGGTTGTAGAAGGCATGGCTCACCATCTTAGAGACAGCAACACCATGTGAAAATTACTGACTCCTTCCAACCCCCTGCTCTGGAGCCTCAAGTGAGATGCCGGAAGCTCCAGCACCCTGCTCCTGAGCCTGCTGCTCTCTCCCCCTCAGCACTAGGTATAATGTCCTCAGCAAAAGGCTTACTGTGCTGCTTGCCTGCCACTATTGTCACTGTCAAAGGAGATAGAATTCTTGTTAGTTGGTAAGAAAATGTTTTTGAATTCTTACACAATATTTATTTGGTGGGAAAAAACTCTAAATTACTTCAGTCTTCCCACTACAGTGGATTAACACTGTATAAAGAATTGCAATATCCTTTCTCATATTTGTATGCATGTGCAAATATATTTTCCTCCAAAACTATTTTGAAGCTGAGTATTCTGTTCCTTTTTTCTTCTCTCAACAGTATATCATGGGCATTTTTGCTCACAGGAACACAGAAACATGTCATCTTTTGCAGTAGCGACATTGAATTCTACTGTGCAGATGTACTGTGATTTGTTTTACCAATCCTCTTCTGATCGAAATGAAACTCTCCTCTATTTTTTTCTATTAAAATCATTGTTGCAATGACTAAAACTTAATGTATATCTTTTCACATTTGTTCAATCATTTTGCTAAAATAAGTGTCTAGAAATGGAAATAGGTTAGAATTTGCACATTTTGCATTTTGCAAGATACTGCCAAATTTCTTTCAAAAAATGTTGTACCAGTTTATACACTGAAGCTTTGAGAGTTTTATACAGAGATTAAAACTGGAAGAGTTTTTACTTTAAGTAATTAACAAGTGAATGCTAATATTTCTTTGTGAAACTTCTAAATATTTGTTTGTAGTGTGGTATAATATCTATTTTCCTTAACTACGAATTGAGGCCATAGAGTAGAATTCACATAAATAACAGTATTTATATAATCATTTTAATAATTCTCTTATAAGTTCATAAGACTAAAAGAAAATATTTATTTTCCTAGCTGGGTTTTAATATTTTGAGATCTTAACAAAAGTTCATAGCTGCACTCTGACTCTGAGATGAGGTCAATATTATCAATCGGATGATCAATGAATTATCACTAGCATCAGTTTACACCAAATAACAACCTTTCTAATCTGATCTTTATACCAATTCACTACAGTTAGCAACCTAGCAGTAGTACAAATTCTAAAAAAGCCAGTATGCAATGACCATTGTACTATTTCTTTTATATTATAATTATAAACCAATTCTTTATTATAATATACACTGGTATTCTAATATATATATACCTTCAGCAGCTTTCAGTAAGGTAATATGAAACAATAAAGTAAAAATAAGTATAAGCATACAAGAATGCTTTTTAATATTTTGATTTTAAAACCACATTTGAAAATGCATGGTAATGTTTAGTATGTAATAATTAAGTCATAAGTGAATACCTCCAAATATATTGTTCACTTAATATAGCTTTAAATCAGGCCAAGTATAAGTTACACAGAGGATTCTATTCAGAGTAATCTTTTTATATATCATTCCCTTACATCCTTGTCAATAAAATAGCAGTGACTGCAGAATAAATGATTCATTAAGCACTTATAACTTCTTGTCTCATGTAATTTATCTATATAATTTTAAATTACTAGAGACTCTTAAGGATCTTTTCTCACTAAAGTATTTTGAAATGATCCATATTTTATTAAGTTTCAAGGACACACTCACCCACACACCCTCACACTTGAATTAAGAAACAATTTAAATTGCTGTTGTAATTCATATATTCATAAGAAAAGAAACTAATGCTAAAGTAGAAAGTTGCATTTAGCAAACCATTCATCCTTTTTTACCTGTTACCCAACAATTGTTAATTATAAGGAATTCCAGCTGTCTATTTTAACCATCTGAAACAATAAAATATCACTTTCAAATTTAGTCTGCCTTCCTTTTTCAATCAGTGCCTTCTTTTCCATTGTACTGTATATACAAGAGGCATGAGTGTTCTTCAAGTTGTTATAATATTTCCCTGCATTATTTCCACAATAAAAATTCAATTTTGCCAAATATTAAATTATTTAAATTACAAATCTGTTAATCTATAGCACATTTCGCTTACTTGTGTAATTTTAAAATTCACTTTCATTTGATTAACTGTCTTCATCTTCCTTAACTAGTGAGTAACTGAAAATAAATGGCACATCCCTAATACTGTAAATATGAAAAATAAGAAGTACTTAGAGACTACAGGGAATACATTAAAGTCAGTCAGCTTTCTAGTTAACATTCTCGTTCTATTTATGTACAAACCCACTGCATCGAAAAGACAGATCACAAATTCACAGCCTCACAAAAATATTGTCCTGATTTCATGTTTTGACAGCAGAGATTGGTCCAAATCTCTAACCATTTCCTCGGAAGGACCCTGGCTGGCTGGTGCCATCCAGGTGCGGCACAATCTGAATGAGGGGAGTGTTGCATCAAATTCCACTCATCTGTCAGTGTAGTGCATTATTTCTTGAGAGACTAAAATTGGCTGCTTAGGATCAGAGCATCATCAATCTTCCTGTGTAAGGGATGGCGAAACTGCCTGTAGGAGGCTGTGAAAGGGGCCAGCCATTCCTAAGCAGGTGAGGAGGTAGCTGCCTTCTCTCTCCCTCCATTCAGGGCTCTGAGTGAAAGACTTGTCATTTTCACATTTTCCAGATACTTGGTATGCACAGGATGTCTGCCTGCTCCAGTTTTATGAAAGAGGTGATTTTTCAAGCTTAGGCAAATGTGGCAAAGCTCAGGGTCTGCTGGTGTCTCATTTTTTCTCATCATGTCACTTGCTTTAACTGATTTGAGAAAATGAGATTATGTTTTTCCTTTTTGCTCATTTATCCAGCTATTTATTTATTTATTTGCTCATTTAGAAGTGGATTGTCACAGAACTAGCCCTGATTTCTCTCTTGTTTTCATACACATTTCATTAGTGTCCCTGAAGATTTAAGACCCACAAAAGAAAGCATCCCAATTCTCATCAAAAAAAGCATGGATTTACTCTTAAAATCAAAACAGAAGACTGTATTAAAGAAGATTGTATTTCTGACTGAAATAATCTAGAATATTGCTATGTCCAAGATCTATTGCTTTAATCTTTGCAACTATTTTCAAAAACCCAAGAATGTTGAATAAACATATTATATACATTGGACTTTCAGTTTAATATCATTTTAATCTTTCTGTATCTAAAAAAAGAATATTTCTTCATTTCATCAATGAATCTGAAATGAGTTTCAAATGTATAAGCACTTGAGGTTGAAATTGATTTTGGTGCTACAGTTTCCTGAGGTATTTGAGATACATATTGATAATGTAACATCATTCATTGGTAATAATGAGCAATTTCTAAGGGTAGACAATGAGAAAACAAATACTGAGTTTAATTTTAGTCAGAACCTAATGATGTGTTTCTGAGTCTAAAATTATAATATTTTGATAATTCCTATAATAACATGTACTGACTTATTACAAATAGCATAGCCATAACATCTCACACAAGAAAAAAAAACCCACAAAAAAACAAATCTGCTTGACCTGTGGTAGCTCAGTGGATAGTGTAGACCTGAAATGCTGAAATCGCTGGTTCGAAACCCCAGGCTTGTCAGGTCAAGGCATATAAGAGAAGCAAGCAACTATAAGTTGATGCTTCCTGCTCCCCCTGCTCCCACCTCCTGCCACCTTTCTCTCTCTCTCTCTGTCTCTCTCTCTCTTTCTCTAAAGTCAATTAATAAAAAAATCTCATATATTAACTGATTAATAGAGACACTCTATGTGAAAGTTCATTGCAAACTGTACTGGTCTTCATGACTATATGCAGAGAAAGTAAAGTAAGACATATTATATTTGGTGATATATTTTAGCCAGGTACTGTATAGTTTAAAAAAAAAAACAAACCAGCAAGAGTAAAAACAAAGTTTTTGTTCTGACTATGTGTAAGAACTATGAGCTAGGTGAACAGCAAAATTTTGGTCATCAACATCCCTAACACTTCAGCTTTTATTCTATTAAAATGAGATGATGTGATTCCTGATATTTATGAAGAGCTTTACAGTTTGTGAAGCACTTTTAAGATTATTCCATTCATACCCCCACAACATACCTAAAGGGGAAATTTAGCTCTGCCATCATCATATGCCACCAAATCACCAGTCCTGCCATGGCCACCTTCAGAATGGGTTTGTAGTTCAAATGAGTTTCTGTATTTACACTAAGATTTATGCCAAGGGACTCCCAATTCTTCAAAGAGGCTACTTGGCATGAGTATTCTCTGCACTGAGATACATCACTATATGTCCTTCTTGGGAACCAGGCTCTGGAGGTCAAATCGGGCTGGCCTGACCTCCAATGGCAGTTATTGTCTGTATGGTCTCAGACTAGTCACCCAGTCGCTGAGAACTTAAGTCTCCAAGGCAAAGGAAGGGGGCAGGGGCTACAGATTACACCTACTTGTATAAGGATCAATCCAAACAATGGGGATTAACCTGGTGCGTTAGTGAAACACACACAACAGTTGTTTTTGTTATGTATTCTTATTAAGTATTACAGTGAATGCAGATTTCCCGCATTATTTGTGTGACTGTAACAAGTCAAAGACATTTTTACCAGAACAGGCTGGTGATTAACTGAATGGAGGCAACGTGGCGCTTCCCAAATGCACGTTCGTTGTTCCTCCACGTGGGCGCTGAAGCCTCAGTTTTTGGCGATGTCCGCTGCGGGCTCAAGACGCGGCAAAAACGCCAGCGCGCCCAGCGGCAGAGCGCTATCCAGGCCCACCTGCAGGGGCACCAGCGCCCGGGGTGACGGTCGTGAGGGTGGCTGAAGCCCAGAAGCAGCCCACGGCCTCAGCCTCGATCTCAGGCCGCCCCTACACTCGTCCCGCGGCGACCACCGAGCTGGCGCACGGGAGGACCCGGCCTGCGCCCGCGCCCCGGCCTGAAAGTGAAGCCCCGAAGGCTGCAAGAAGTGCCCCGGCAGGCAGGTGTAGCCGGATGACTGCGGGCAAGCCCAGGATCGGTGCCCAGAATCGTTGCCCGGGCGGCCACGGAGCCAGAAAGGCAGAGGCGTGGACGCCGGACTGCGCAGCGGGGGAAGCCGGGCGGAGGCGAGGCCAGCAAGGGATTGGGAGAAGCGGACGGAGGGCTGGGAGCATTGAGAACTGAGCATCCGGAGCCTGGGTGCGCAACTGGTCCCCGGAGCTCCGACCTGGCGGGGGGGGGGAGGCGGCAGGGTGACGGTGGAAGGTGGAGTAAATGGATGCAAAGGCTGGAGCTAAACAGAAAATGGAAGGAAATCTTTCCGAGAAACAGGACGGGTAAAGACAATGGTAATGAGAAAGCTGGAGAAGCAACGGGGGAGAGGGGGAGAGAACGATCCAGATTTCAGAGCGAGGCCATGAAAGGGTAGAAAACATACCTCGAATAGAAAGAACAAGAAAGCAAAATGCTTCCAGGTCTCAAAATTCAATATAGGGGGGAAATTAGGCTAAAGGGAACTTGTCCCTGAACCTGCAGAGAAAGAAAAGCCATGGAGCATACTGCAAGAACAGAAAGTGAGCAAGGGGACACAGGAAAGAAGAAAATTAAACCAGAGAAGCAATAGTAAGTTACTTTTTTATTTCTTTTTCACTAACAAACTACTTCCAAAGTCCATTTTGGTTACTAATGTTCCCACAAAACCTTAGCCACATAACACTGAAATTATATACTAGCGACTACACTAGATAAAAATGCCACCCAAGATACCCATTATATTGTCAACTACAAAGATATTTTGTCTCCCTAAAAATTCTCAAGTCTTGAAAATTATCCCACCATTTATAAAATACTTCACTTTTGGCCAACTTATCCAAAAATAAACGACTTCTTTTTATGTATGTATGGAAGGTGGGGGGTGACTCAGAGAAAACCCCATTTTTGAGAAGTTAATAGAAATACTTCCAAGTCATTTTAGCAAACCCCCTTCTTTCCCCCCAAAGCATCCAGCCAACAATATGACTTGGAATTCAGAGGCAAGCTGCCCAGACTATAGCAGTTTCTCCCACTTGCCATCGACCATCTGCTAGGGAGCCGGCAGTGAGACTGGAGGCTGCAGAGACCACCACCCAGCTTACCTGGTCTGTGCAGGTGGTGCTGCTGGAAAGTGTGTTGAAGGGCTCCATGGCAGAGTAGCAATGCACAGGCACTTATCCACAAATACAGGACCCAGGACATCGCAGAGACCATAGCCATCCTCTAAAGAAAACATTAGACAGGATTAACCCCAGCTTCAAGCCCCCAGCTCAGTCAGTTGTGCTGATGAGAGAAGGGGGGTCAGACACCATGTCCCTTTGCTACTAGGAAACAAAAATGACCCAGCAGAGGTCATGCTGTGAAGTGGCATTGAAGGAAAGTGCTTTCCAGAAGATCATGAATTCATTTTTGAAATTCTGCAAAACCTAACTCCAAAGATTGCCAAACTACAAAAATAAATTAAAGTTTGTCTATGGTTTAGGCAGTTTGAAATATAGTATCCTAACTAAGCCTCCTGTTTTACATGTTGATCTTTAAGTTATAGGCATTCCAGGCATTGAAAAGCTGCATACTCCTGTTCCTGCTTACTTCATTGCAAGTCTGACATAAGCCTGAAACGAAAGAGTGGATTCTTTTTTTTTTTTTAATTCTATAGTCATGAATTTTTAATCACTATGCTATCTTCTAAACTAAGTAATCTTTTCTCTGAGGCATGTTGTAATTTCCTGATAGAATCAGTCTTTTTGGCTGGACTTAAAATCAGAAGGAATTGTCTTCAGCCAGAATGAGTTTCAGAGGCAAGATCTATGTTTCTGTTATAAAGCAAGCATAATTTACAATATTGCTGTGCCTCCTAAGATCCTATTATGGCATTTGTTGTATAGTGTTGATGAATATGCATATACAGGTGGTGTATGTATTTATGGATGAACATACACCTTTTTGCAGGCGCTGAAACTTTGACAGCCTTATCTGCACCTATAAATATTTCGGAGCTACAAAGGCTCAGCTGCGCTACCTACATATTGTCCAATTTCTCAAACAACACCTTATGCTGCATTTTATATTGCCAAATTAATCAACTTGAAATATCATTCTTACTCAGCCAGTGATATGGAAGCATTTTCTGTACAAGAATCGAGTTAAGCATATGCTTTCCTCTTAGAGCAAGCTTTGGAACCAAGATTGGTTCTTTCTTCTTTTCCTTCTTTCTTTCTTTTTAAATTACTTCACTGTCAAATGACACACTTCAAGTATTTCAGCTAGACATTTAAAACCTGCTAGTGACCTCCATTTGGGATTCCTTTATTCATGGAAAGTTGTACTCTTTAAAAACTGTAATGTTCAGAAAGCAAATGTGTGTGTGTGTGTGTGTGTGTGCATGTATATACACACACAGAGACATAATAGAAGATAATTTATGGGTTTGGGGAGAGAAATGTTGTCTTTGAGAAGGGTTTAAGACTGTAATAGGCAAATGGTGACAACCATAATTAAGTTCAAAGTAAGAAAACATTATTTTCAACAGCATGGTGCTTTTCATGCCCCAGTCTGCGATTCAGATGGGCCATTCACTTTATAATTAGTTTCCCTGCCCACTGTTTACTTTTGTATATACCAGATTTAAACTCATTGTCTTCAGAACTATCAGTACAGCATAGATGCATTCTCTTCAGTAGATAAATAGCAACGCCCGCCCCTCCTGTGAATTCTGAATGAATGCATTTTGGAGCCTTTTTTTTAATACCCTGAAAATGACAGAAAGACAAAACAGAGGTTGACAGTGGCATGCAGTGACTGCTTGTGAATTTCAGTTAAAATGCACTAGGAATTAATCTAAACTTAGAAAAAGCTTACCACAATTAAAACTTAACAGTTCCTCAATACTGGTTTTCTCTCACTCATTTGGTCACTCACATGATCTTTGCACTCAAAAAGATTGCTGTGATTTGACCTTTGCAGATTTTTCTACTTTTACTTTCATTCTTTTAACTTTCTTTAATTTTCAGCATTACTTCTAAGGTTCCTGCATATTGCTTCCATTGCTCACTCTCTTACTAAGAGGTTGTTTCGATGTTAATGGGTGTTTTTTCCCCGAATAATGCACCCAGCCTTACATCGTTCTCTAGAGATGACTGAATAGGTTACAAATCTGATTACTAAATCTTAAATCCTTAAAAGAGACTTCTTACCTGAAAAATCCAGCCAAGAGCAGAATACACTATTAGTGTTCATTGGAAAGCTCTAACACTTTCTAAAATCCATCTGTGCCACAGTTCAAGATTTTTTTTAAAGAGAGCTTCCCAGTAATCTTCTTTATCAGGATTTTAGAAAAATATGTTTTTCTCTTCTGATGTTATTTCCACAATAAAGGAGACATCAGTTCATTTAGACTGTATCGTCAGAAAAGAAGCCAAGGTTTGAGGGGTGGAAACCTTGTCATTTTCACCTTTAAATCGTCCCCTGGCGTCACCTCTGCCTGACGAGACCTTTGAAGTGATGGTGAGATAACGTGCAGTTTCCTGATGAGAATCAGTTTATAGTTAATGATGGACCATCCCCTCTCCAGTGCATTCGGAGCAGAGGAAGGCAGCGAAATGTAGGAGCTGGACTGCTATACGGTGCTGTAAGTAGCAGTAGTCTGTTTCAATACATCCCTCCTCTGTAAAGTATCACATGTCTTAAAGTGACATTACCCTCTATTACAGCTACAGTGAATTGTAATACCTGCCTACTAACTCTTCCACAACTCAAGCAGCTCTGTAACACTATGTTACATTAGATGTTTTACCAATAATACAAAAGAGTAAAGAAGGAAGGACAAACAAAAGACAAAAAAAAACATTTTGCAAAATATTGATAGTGTTAATGAGTGTTAGACTTCTAACATAAATGGGAAAGTGAAATAGGAACTGTTCCTGACCTCTTTCTGTTGGTATAACCAGGAAGTTAACCAAAGCTATTGTTAGTTTTATATAAATTTAAGTCCCTCGATTGTTTTGACAGCTAAATCTGGGAACATGGTATATCTGGAATACAATATAAGTGTTTATATGCATAAGCTCCATAATAATCTTATGAGGTTTTTTTTTTGAGTTTTTAAATTTGCTTAATAAATAGAAATATGTCATTCTCAGCCTTGAAGACTGGGTTTCGAAAAAGAAATACTCTGGAAGCATTTTTTTTTTTTATTTCCTCTTCTGCAGATAACATTCTGGGATGGGGAGGGGAAAAGAGAAAACAGTTTGCTATTTGTTTCCAGTACTATGGTTTGAACACTTTCTTCTTTGGAAATCCAGTGTGTTTGGATTGTACCTAAACATCAAGGATGCATGTAAGGTGGCCTAGTTGTCACTTATAGATTGCACTAGCAATGATTCTTAGAAATACTTATTCGGTTATTTCATGAATCACTGATAAAGCACCTACTCTGTGTTAGATGCATGGGGACCACACAGAGAACAAGATCTGTCTAGTCTTTCCTGTTGTTGCTAAAATCAAATTAGTTCTTATAATTTTCCTTTCTTAAAACCTTTTGAAATGCTTCAGAATACTCTGTTGCCTTTCGCAGGCACTATAAAGATGGTACTAGCTGCAATGCACCTTTGGAAGCCATTCACTTTTCTGTTACTCAGAGTGAGAGAGTAAGGGACCCTTCAAACTCATCAATCTCTCCCCCTGGTCCTTCACATTGCACAGTACACACAAAATAGCTTCTTTGTAACATAACATCTGTTTAGTAAACCTTACCAGTAAACAGATTTCACAATAACAGTACATTCTAAACTTATAGTTAAAAATAAGTCTGAAACGACAGAGATCTAGTCTGTATCATATGTTTACTTCTGCGGTTCATCATTGTTGCATTGTTGAATATATATAGAAAGTTGACACGGACTATGCAACTTCAAGAAGAAAATAATAATAGCAGGAGCAGTAGCTAGTGTTTATTAAGCCTTGACTACATGCTGGCACTATTCTATAGTATATTTCTAGTAAGTTGTAAATCCTTTTTACTAACGCTATTATTAATCTTATATACTAACCCCAGATACATATTCTTTTATTATTTATTTATTTGTTTGTTTGTTTATTTACTTTGAGAGAGAAACAGGAATATCAAACCAGGTAATCGAACCTGGCAACCTCTGCACTCCAGGACGACGCTCATACCAACCGAGCTATTAGACCAGGACTTCCAGATACATATTCTTATTCTCTCCATTTCATGAATGGTGAACCTGAGCAAGGACAGGACGACTAAGAAATTTGCTTGAGGTAACATAGCTAATAAGTGATAGAGCAGATTTCAAATGATCTGGCATAGGAGCCTATCTCTTAAATACTGGGATAAAACAATTCATAGAAAGAAACAAACCTCCAAAAGTTAATCATTGCATTTTCTTATTTTTTAAATACTAAAACTGTCTCAAAAACTTACTCATTTAAGAGGCAAATAATGACTTTAATCCCAGGCATTTGGAAACTAGAAGTGCGGAGGCTGTTCCTTGCCAGGTGCATGTTTTTGGTGGTGTTTTTGCTATGCTAATGCATTAACATGAAAAGGAAGTTCACATTTGCTAATAAAAGCTACCATTTGGAAAATCTGTAACCATTATTTTCTTCATTTCTAGGGATTCAGTTAAGGCTCAACACTGTTACTTGTCTAGAATTCAACTCCATTTAACAACCTTGAAACATGTTCTATGGATTATATTCAAGGTACTCAGATAGGAATTGTTGAAAATTTAAAAAAAAAAAGAGAGAGAGACTGGAAAAAAAACTTGCCCTTTCAGGATTAAGTGAGTTTCGAAGTATGTCTATAATAAACAAGAACATCAATACTGTTTCATTTTTTTCTATCAGATACCTTGTATTTGATTGTATTGTAGCCAATTATTATTTGTTCTACCAATACAGGCATCAATACATGCTGACATTTAAAGCAATTTAGTCCATTCTCTCAACTGAAAGTGAAACTACTTTCATACTTTTCAAAGAAGTTTGGGCCTTTTCATCTTCTGACTGCTATAGGATTGTGGTTCCTGATTGCTTTCTGGTTGGGTGGGCCATATACTTCTGGCCAATGAGGTGTCAGAAGAACTGATGCTACTGCTTTAAGGCTGGAGCCACACCCTTGATATCTCTCTCTGCCTTAAAGCATCAACTAGCTGCACTCTCTGCCTGGGTCCATGAAGTACTACAAAGAGCAGAAGCCCTGTTTCTCATACCAACCCATCATGGATGTACATAATGAATAAAAAAATAGTTTGTTCTTTAAGCAATTGAGACTTGGAGGCTACTTGTTATTACAGCATAACCAAGTCTATCCTGACTAATAAAGATTTTAACTTGTATTATTGATATGTTAAACAATTTTTATATTCCATCCACTGTTCTAAGCACCATCGAGGAGATAGCAGTATATACATCATGCCAAGTTTCTATCTTCACAGACCCCACCACAATAGAAACCCATTAGAGATTTTTGATAAATCTAAAGCATTGATTATTGCAGCTGCAATCCCTTAGGGTTCTTATAAGCCAGGTGTTATAAGATGATCACTTATGTTGCCCATGATCATGTTCTTCTCGTCCATTCTGTTAGGCAGCAAACTGGACTACCATTACTTTAGCCCATCCAGTTTCATGAATTTGAGATTCCCTAAGAGGTTGGGTGTTCAAACCATGATCTAGGACAAACTTCTAAAGAACATATTTCAGATACAGTATCTATGTAAATGCCCATTTATGTATATAATAAGGAAAAAAAGTCCTAATCACCAGAACTCTTCCCTCTGGAAAAACATACATTTATTCATAAGAAAGGCCCAGTGAAAGCTGAAACACTCAGCATACTTAAAAAACAAGAATATTCTGCAAATTTCTCTGCATAGTAAAAGGCAGGAGGATGCTGGAATGGGGGGTAAGGTATGTAATAGGGAAACCTGGGAAGAAGAAAAAAATAGTGGAGAGCAGAAAGGCTGAGTGGAGAGAAACACATTAGAGCAGTGGTAGTCAACCTGGTCCCTACCACCCACTAGTAAGCGTTCCAGCTTTCATGGTGGGCGGTAGCAGAGCAACCAAAGTATAAATAAAAAGATAGATTTAACTATAGTAAGTTGTTTTATAAAGATTTATTCTGCCAAACTTAGCAAAAATCCAACATAAAGTACTTGGTAAGTAATTATTATTATATGCTTTAACTTGCTATAACTCTGCTTTATAAGTTTTATAAAGTAAAGTTACTTCCCTACTTTATAAATCACCATTACTGTGGAACCAGTGGGCGGTTAGAAAATTTTACTACTAACAGAGATACAACAGTGGGCGGTAGGTATAAAAAGGTTGACTACCCCTACATTAGAGGCTCAGAAAGAAAACTGAGGACAGGACTTTCTAGTGGGTATCTCTTGGTGGAAAAATACTTCCCTGTGTGTCTCTAAATAATTATGAAGTTCTTTTAAAAGATCATCACCGATACTTGGTAGTATTCAGTGACCTGGGAAACCCACTGGAGAGCTGGAATCAAGAACCAAAGCGCCACTGTGAAATTTCACTCACCTGATTACCACACTTTATTTCTTGGCATCTTTAGTTTCTTTTAGAACAATCCACTTAATAATTGGCTAATTTTAATTTACAAAATGTGTAGGGGAAAAAAATGAGATGTGCAAGATTTTATGTCTGTGCCTATTTCTAAATTGAAAAACAACTAAAAGAATTTAAATAAATTACATCTGGACTGAGAAACATGCCAACTCTCAGTCTAATGCAAACTAAAGTAGCTTATATGCACACCATTTAAATCAGTTCTAAGTAGTCTTAAAATAACACATTTTGGTTGGGATTTCACAACCCTGATGTTCCTTCTTGTTCCATTTTAATTGACTAATATAAATAGAAGCATGGATAAAAGGATCAATTTCATGCACCTTACCTCTAATCCATATGCCTTCTTTAGCACTGAACCCCAATTTCTGTTTTTTGTAGGATTTGGGGCTCTCTCTTAGTTGGTTTACAATGCCTGTTTTAAACCCCTAATCATGAAATAACAATCGACCTTTTCCCTTGGCTAAGTAATAATGCTACCTTATCTTTTTTCCATAGCCCTACTGCACAAGTCATTTATGTTGTATTACTTTTTTTTTGTCTAGAACTCACCTGAAATATTCCTACCAATCATGGAATCCTACTAGTATGTGCCCCATACCATATACACAGCAACATCATTAGTTTGTTAGTCCTACCTTTAGGATCTAAATAAAGTGTACGTATTTACCTTACTTACTTTTTTATTCTGTTCTCTTCCTTGTTTCAAAATATGTCATATTTAAGCTAAGAATTGGAAAAGGATGAAAAGAAATGAGATGAAGCACAAGAGAATCAGAATTATAATAATGATATATAATATTGATGATGATTAATGGTCATATAGTAATGAAGAGGATCCTATTGTATTAACACCTACTTAGTTGGGGCAGGGACTTTTTCTATGTTCCAAGCCCTGGCTGATCCATTTAAAGTGCTAATTGGTCTATATTGCAGTGATCTCTCTTTTGTGGATGAATACCTAAATTACAGAGAGTTTAAGAGATTGAACTAATGTCACCTCTAGTAAGGTTGAAGAACTATAATTCTGACTATCTTTGATTCCCAGAGCTCTAAGCTCCAAAGCAACCAAATTCTAGGCAAACAAATCAGAAAGAAGCAGTACATTTTACATGATAAAGATAAAAGGCCAAGTAAGCAAAGTCAGATGAGCCTAATGTGAAGTTTGAACATAAAATGCAAACCATTAAGTGATATGAATGAAACACTATTTAACTCTAAGCTTCCTGGCAATAGAAATGAAGAAGGAAACAATTATTTCTTAAAAATACACAGAATCCACAGGCAAAAAACATAACAAAAACAAATAAACAAAAATAAACTGCTGATCAATAAAAAGTAAAATTCATTAAAAAGAATGACCAGAAGCTAAATCATTTTCTATCAAGCTGGTGATCCTTGATGCTGTAATTTGGGGTCTGAATATACAAGGCAGAATTTTCAGTAACTGTAAAAAAAAAAAAAAAGGAAATGAAAGGCAAGATTTCATTTTTAAGCTGGAAGAAAAGATAACCTTCATGTAGGAGTCTCATTTTTCACCTCCAGCAGCCTATCTCTACAATTACTTTATCAATTATAATTCCTCATTGCTTATCTTCTCTGCCTCCCAGCAGAAAAAAAAAAAAAAAGAAAGAAGGTCATTTCTTCTGTTCTTTCAATGCTTTCTTTATTCCTCTCTTAAAACAGATAAAAAGTTGAAAACATAACAGCTTCACCACCTTCTCTCTAATCAAAGTGATAAATCCTAATGTTAGACATCAAGTAGTCACTTTATTATAAGAGTAAAACATATATTATAAGCATATAAAGGTCATGAAAATGACTGCTTTGAAGACCATAAAAGTAATTGATAGATAAAGTGGCTACTCAGCCACCATCTTTCTTAAGCACAATGCTGGCCTGAACGAGGAAGCACTTGCCTACTCAGTAGTCCAGCTCAGGCCTCCCTTGCAGCTGGATGCTGATAAAGGCCTAGGGACCAGGTGCAGACGATTTTGAGGCACTGTGGTGCCACTCCCAACCACAAACAGAAGAAGTTATCTTCCAGCTGCCTTTGCCCAAGGCCCTTTGAGGAATCCATAAAGCCCCTGCCCCATCCCTCCTCCCTCAGGACTGAGACCCTTTGCTGGTCTCAGTCCTCCTACACCCAGGTGTTTTTAAAATAAATTTTCTTTTTGGAACACGCCTCATGTTTTTGGTTCAGCCCATGGTTTCTGCCTTTCAGTAATAACATGATTTCTTTGGTTTATAAAATTATCAGATCCATAGCTGGATTCATAGTCACTGTCCCCCCTCTCCCCTCAAATTACTCTAAAACATGGCCCTTCACCCACTCACTGGTTCAAGCAGAAATGAAGACTTTCTTTGTCATCTCTCTCTATGAATTCCCACATCCCAACAGTTACTCCATATTAGTTTGATTTCCCGTGCATACCTTAAATCTGTTCATTCTGTCCCTCTCCATTTAAACCAGGGGTCCCCAAACTTTTTACACAGGGGGCCAGTTCACTGTCCCTCAGACTGTTGGAGGGCCGGACTATAAAAAAAACTATGAACAAATCCCTATGCACACTGCACATATCTTATTTTAAAGTAAAAAAACAAAACGGGAACAAATACAATATTTAAAATAAAGAACAAGTAAATTTAAATCAACAAACTAACCAGTATTTCAATGAGAACTATGCTCCTCTCACTGACCACCAATGAAAGAGGTGCCCCTTCCGGAAGTGCAGCGGGGACTGGATAAATGGCCTCAGGGGGCCGCATGCGGCCCGGGGGCTGTAGTTTGGGGACCCCTGATTTAAACACTGTCACCTAGGCTACTGTCCTCTTTCACTTGAACTACATCAATACTTTCTTAACTAGTCCACCTGCCTTTGAGTGTGTGCCTCCCACCCCTCTCTGCAGCCATGGGGAGTGTGTTTGAGATGCCTGTTGACCATGCCCCTCCTGTTATAAAGATCTCTTAATGGTTTCCTATTAATCTTTTGTGTTTTTTAAGCCCAAATTCATGACCATAGTTGACAGGGCATTGCATGAGCTCTGGGCCCTGTCTACTGTCTAGCCTCATCACTTAGAAATCCTATAATTCTTGGTTCCTACCACAGGCAGTCCCCAGGTTATGAGTGAGATTGGTTCTGTAGGTTTGTAAATGTTTAAGTAGTTATATGCACAGAAAGGTAAAAACAAATACTATGTTAAGATGAACATCTAAATTGCATTTAATAATAGGTAAATGTGCCTGTTCCACCTTACTTAGAAATTCAGCTTGAGAACAAACTTGCAGAACCTATCTCGTGCATAACCTGGGGACTGCCTGTACACGGTTTTGTTTTTGTTTTTTGGGAGGAGGGTCCTGAATGGGACAGGAAAACTTTCCTCCACTAGCCTTCTTTTATGCTCCTAATCAAATCAAGTCACTGTGGTTTACACTCTACGGCTCTCAGAATATCATCTCTCTAGCCTTCAATACCATTGTAATTAACTACTTCTGGAATTATCTGTTTAATATATATATATATACTTTATCTCCTCTCTAGATCACCATGAGCAAGGAGAACCGGCATCTTGCTCACTGCTGTATCTTCAAAATCAAACATATATTATATTCGACCTGGTGTAAAGTAGATTCAAATATTTGTGTGAAAAAATGAATAAAAGTAAAATATGAGACATCTATCAAGATGGCACGCATAATGAACTGTTTTTAGGACTAACATACTTCGATATTTGTATAAATTTTCTCCTTATAAAGTAATACATTCATATTTTAAGAGGTAGAAAACTGAAGATTAAATAGGAAAAAATTTAAAGTCATCAGTAATCTATCACATAAAAGTTAACAGTGCTCACATTTTAGTATAGATACCCCTAACACTTTTCTAAACATGCCTATTTAGTTTTGTTGTTTTTTCTAAAACATGTACTTTAATATGTAATATATTTTCTCTTTTAGATAAAATATCACATTTTCCAATGTCAGTAACTATTCCTCTAATGGTGACCTTAATATACTTAATTTATATTACTTTGTTTCTTTAGATATCCCACATCTGTTTGTTGCTTATAAATTGTAGGTGATCTTACCTTTTTGGCAGTAAATTTTCTACTATACAAGACAGAAAATGAATAAAGGACATTTTTCTTTTTCTGTAGAATCCTACATTTTACTAGTGGTTAACTACAACAGAAAAACATAAATCTCCTTTGTTGGGCATGAGCTTTAATTCTATTAACTTCTCTTAATATCATATGTGGGTGGAACGCAGAGCACATTCCTAGCAGCTGTGGCTGATGCAATGCTGTGAGAATACTCCAGTTCTTAGAACCCTCCTGGGCATACCCAGGAAGGGAGCTCGCCTGCTATAAGGAAGTGACTTAGAGCCAACCACACAGCTCCCTGATCTTTTCAGCCATTGGCTATGAGGAACATGCTGTAACATCCTATAGGCTGAACCCATGTATATAAGCTAGCTTACTTCCTGAATAAAGTGGATCTGCGTCACTGAACCTGGTCCCCAGAGTCGGGTCTTTGCGTCTCCGTCGTCCTCACCCCTGGCAGGACTTGTCCACAATTGTAGGTTTGTATCTGATTTACCTTAAATAAATTTCTCTTCTGGCTTTTATTTTATTATCAATATGGCCAATTATCTATTATCTTTTATCTTGTTTGAATTTCAATTATGGAAAAGAGATAATTTCCAGAAATAGAAAAAAATATATATATACACATATATATGGGTCCATATGTTCCTGACCTCCCTTCTTTTATTTCTTTATTTTGTCACTTGGTAGCTGAAGCAGTAAATAGAAAAGCTAAGAACATGGACTCTGGAGTCAGATCATTGTTTCAACATCATTTCAGGGCAGTTACCTCACTGATACCTAAATCAAAGGATTATTGTTACAGTGTAGACCAGCATGCCTAGCATATTATAAGTCCCTATAAACTTTTAAAATTAAACTTGATTTCTGTCATGACTAAGATTTAGCTCTAAATTTTAAGGTGCTTTTTTACCTCCCTGTGTTTCTGCAAATTCCGCTTTTTCTATTTGCCACATTCTTGCTCCCTTTCCATTTTCACTCAGCTTTCCTCTGCCTTCTTTCTCCTATATCAGTCCACTTTTCCAGGTTTGGTACCAGGGTTTCATTCACCATGTAGTTTTTCTTGACCTCATAAATCCAGATTAGACAACCTTGCTCTGTGCTCCTGTAAGGTCCTCCAGGTAAAGCATAGTACCTTTCAGTTCTGCAGACATGTGGTTCTTGACTACAAGCTTTTGCACATCTGGTTTCCACTTTCTGGAATATTCTTCCATCCTATTCTCTGCCCACATGGCTCGTTCTTGTCCCTCTGGTCTCAGAGATGGTTTCCCTAACTTTATCATTCCCTATTTGAACAAATTCAATTATTTTTCAATGTACAGAAAATCATGTTTAATTTTTTTTAAAAAAGACCACTAGGCTCAGATAACTATCTGCCCTAAATATAATTTCATTCCTACACTTACATTATTCTAGTCACTATGGTCTTCTCTCAGTAATGTACTCAGGTATTAATTCATTCAGCAAGTATTAATTCAACAAACAAGATAGAGAAGAATTCAAGAACTCATGAATAAGAAAATCATTGCCCTATCTCACACACTTAAAATACTTTCCAGATTCAGGGCCTTTGTACATGCTATAAGTTCCTGTTCTATTCACTGCTGTTCACCTACCATATTGCAATATATCTGGCACATAGTAGGTGCTCAATCAATATTTACAGAATAGATGAATAGATGAGTGTGAGTGAATGGATAAACATAGCCATTTCTCATTTATTCATGTTTTAGGTGTTTTATGAATTTGCAGCTATATTCTAAGCAAGCGGTTGGCAGTGGGCTGAGCAGGGAGGAGGCTGGGAAGCATTTCAGATGATGTGTCTATATGTGTATGGGTGTTTGTGTGGGAATGTGAGTCTGAGAATGCCTAAATGTGCATCTCCATCCACATCCCAGTGCCAGAGAGAAAGACTCTTGCGTTGTTTCGTGTTTTCTCTCTGTCCTGTCTCCTAACACACCATATTGACAGTAGGCCTTCCCCACTCTGGTTTCCACCCTCACATTCAGGTTTTTTTCATTCTGGAATGCAGAGAATGTGGTACCTCCAGGAGTCCCAGTGTAGAGGGGAGAATCTGGCAGTTACTAGTTTAGAGTAGAGGAGATGAGAATTATAAAAACGAGCTCGAGGGAAGCCCTGGACCTGCCTGCAGGGGTGGGAGACGGCCCTGGAGCATGCCTATGCTTAGGCTCCCGACACCCAGGGTCCTCAAGTTTGGCTGTGAATTACAATAACCTGGGGAGGTTGAAAACTCAGAAGGCCCCCAATCCAGATCTATCAAATGAGAATCTTGGGATGTGGGACTCAGGCAACAGTAGTTTTCAAAGTTCCCTAGGTTAGTTCCAACTTACACCTAAATTTGAAAATGTTGGTCAAATAAGTTTGTAAAATATGATTTTTATGTTTGCTCACTTATAGTTTGCATTGGGGGCTGGGCAGCGCCAGTATATGTGGTCTGTGAGGTTGCAAATTACCTTCCTGCTTGGGGAGGGCCATTGTTTGGCTAATGTTTGCTGAAGGAGAGGTTTTTGTGCCAGAAAGTTTTTAAAAGAGCAGATAAGGGGAGGAGGAAGAAAGAAGCCATGTTTGCAGAGTGAAAGAGAAGAGAATGGAGGGTGCTGAGAGAGAAGCCATGTTGGCAGAGAAGGGAGAAGGTGTGTAGATGGGGAACCAGAGCTGAGGGGCTTTTGCGAGCTCCACTGAGACTGGTGGGACCTTTGATTCTAGGAGAAACCAGAGAAGATTCTCCTGGTTGTGGAACCGGAGAATGTGTCAGTGGCTTTGGGAGCCCTGAGTGAAAGGGAAGTGTTTTCCCAGTGTGTTGCTGGTCGATTGGTGCGAGACTTTAATAAAGGAATGGCCCACCATTCTTTGGCTCCACTGTTTCTTTACCATCTGCCCAAATCCAGTGAGAACCTGTAAGAGTATGGCCATGATGACAGCGGCCCTTGGCCTTACAGAAAACTGTTGCACTAGAAGAAAAAATCACTATAGGCCTCAGGTCACTACAGCAACCCTAGAAATACCTCTGATTTCTTGTTAATTAGTTGCCAACTAAGAGGTACATCTCTATGTTTAACAGATTTAAGGTTAGCCCAATATATGTGTCTTTACTGAATGCTTGACATGATTACACCTACCATATAAAACTCCTATTTTATTTATTTAACTGTATAAGATTATGTGAACCTAAATGTTCCAAGCACTGGTTAGTTGACTTCATGGTGCCTCCTTATATGCCTCCTTCTTGATTTTTTAGTAATCTAGTCACATTCCCCCTTGTGGAGTATCTCCTGTGGATCAATGTAGTCCCATTCCCTGGCCATGATCAGAGATAATCACAAAAATCTATTTTTGCCAATATCTGAGAACAGGTCGGCAAAGATCACTTGGAAAGAGACTTCCTCATTCATCTAAAATAGCTTCAGGAAATGATTTTCTCTTTTTGTCCAGACCTGAACAAGAAAACAGGTCATTGACTAGAGCACTCAAGGCATTTGAAGATCCCGGAGGACTTCCACCTTACTGTGAAACTGATACTATGGAAAGCAGAGTGAATAGTAGGGAAATGTCTTTTTCCGAATCCAACCAACCCTAAAGTCCATTCAACATTAGATCTTCCCTGTTACAGGTTAAGGCCCCTTAAGTTGGGCTTTCTGTTACTTGCAACCAAAAACATCCTAATTAACACAGTATTAAGAGACAGCCTACAAGAATCAAAATATAAAAGTAAAAATATTCCAAAAATTGTTTATTCCAAATTCTCATTGGAATAAGAAGGTTAAGACCAAAAAGCTGAAAGATTTGTGAAAGTAACACCTTCCATCTGACTTTTATTACCTAGTACAAGGCTTTGATCTCAGTGGTCTTAATTGCCAGTCCATTGTTCATTCTACTAAACTATAGTCATCTTTATTGTGAAAATTCATTCTAATTTCCTAGTGTTGGTAAATTAGTGATGATGACCCTAGTTTTTAAAATGTCATTAAATTTCCTTGGAAGGAACTCTCCCTAGAAATATATTTTCTCAACCCTCACTCAAAAGATATACTCAAAGCCTATAGACATAATTTGATTTTTAAATGTAGACATCATGAAAGAATATGTAAAACTGTTGAAAATATATATCATACAACTTACCCCAACCAAAAAAAAAATGTTAAAGTTCTATTCAGCTAGGCTGCTTCAGTAAGTGATGCAGCTGTATATATAAAACACTTGAATCTAAATTTAAAAGTGCCCCCCCTGTATATAGGAATGCTATGTGCCTGAGCCCACTTGCCATCTGTCACCACATTTTCCAAACTTCTCTTCCACCCCCTCCTCTTACACAATCTTATCACATAAAAATATTAGATTTTAGGGATTTGTATAACATTATTAAATTTTCTGAGCCACGTACAAATAGAGGAGGTACTGGCATATCAGCCTAACTCCTCTGGAGTGCCCAATCTATATGCATGGTGGCCAGCAATGTCCTTCAGGCAGAATTTATGTGGCCAAGAATAATGAAAGTAAATTTCTTTTTCTTTCTATGGCATTTTATATTAGGTATTTTCAGGTGTTCCCCAGATTGCAGAGAGGAATTTGGATAGCTTCCAGAGAGTCTTAACTCAGATACCTTCAGATTGTTTTGTTTATTACCTTTTGTAAAGTTTTGTGAGATTTCTCAGATTATCAGAACAATACTTACCAGCCAGTTGGGGTTTATTCACATTGCTCCCTCTCCCTACAGTTTTGAAAATGATTTTTAACTATTGAAAAACAGGGTGATTCTAGTCACCCAAGTGCTTAGGACAGAAACTTTAGTCTTCCTTGGTTGTTCTTATTTCTGCATCTCATTTACAACCCATAAATCTTATCCAATGCTTTTGTTTCCCAACCCCACGGGAGGTCTTAGACAAATGACCAAGGAGATTGGCTGTAAAGTTTTCGTCTAGTATATAATGAAGAATTGGTAAGGGTGGCCCCTGAACTAGGTTCTTTCTTATTTCTCTGCATTTATAGGTAAAAGGAAGCAGGTAAGGAGCATGGTGTTTTACCTACCAAGTATCCCTCTTTCTTTCATCACTGCCCCTGGCAGTTCTGAAAGGCTCATCATTCACAATGTGCCAACCATTCTCTGATCACAAGGATAGTCACCGGGTTCTGGCCTGACTATTCAGAGTCCAGGTGTGTGCATATTATGCAAGAGCAATACCAGGGAGAAAGGGATTTACTTCCATTATAACATAGTCTTGGGGCTCCTGGTGGCTATTGCTATCTGCCATGAAAGAAAATAATGTGCATGTGGCAGCCAAAAATACAGGTACATCACAAAGAGAAAGAGACAAACTGAGACTGAAAGATGTCAGAAGAAAGCAGGAGGGAAGCAAGAATAGAGTCTAAATAAGGTGTCTGCAAACTGTTGTCTGCCTTTCGTTTTCCTAAGGTAAGTTTCACTGGAGCTCTGTATGGCTAGTAGTTGCCACCATAGTGACCATGCTCACACAGGTTCCCATTAAATTCAGACAGACAGTAAAGAAACAGCGGACCCCAAAGTAGTGGGCATTCCTTGATTCAGGAATTGCACAGGCCGGTGAGCAGAAACACAGGAAAAAACACACTTCCCTTTCCCTCAGTCAGCTCAAAGTCGCTGACGCATTCTCCAGTTCCACAACCAGGAGAATCTTCTCCAGTTTCTCCTAGAATCAAAGGCCTCACCAGTTCCAAAGCCCCTCACCTCTGGTTGGTGTCTGCCAACATGGTTTCTTACTCTTCAAAATTGACTTCTCTCTTTTTCCCTGCCATCTTGGCTTCTCTTCCTTTCTCTTTCTTCTCTCCTTTTAAAACTTTTCTGGTGAGAAAATCTCTCCTCCAGTACACTTTAGCATAACAATGGCCCTTCCCTAGAAGGGAGGTAATTTGCAGTTTCACAGATCACATACCTGGTGCTGCCCAGCACCATTTTTTAACATTAAAAGTGAGCAAACTCAAAAAATACAAATTTTACCAACTTATTTGCCCAAGAAGCACAGATATACACATTGTTTCTATGTTGTCCATATCTGTTTTCACACTACAGTGGAAGAGGTTAATCAGCACAGATACCTTACCTAATTGGGTGTGCCTGATGAGGACACTTGAGATACTTTGTTCTATTTGAAAATGTATACCTAACTGAAGGACAAGAAAGGCAAGAACACATGTATAGCACAATAAAAAAACGAAAAAAGGAAAATATGAAGAGACTAATACATAAGCTTAATTAAAAAAATAGCAATGGTACTACTACTACTACTACTACTAATAATAATAATAATGCTCCTAATGATGGAAGCTACCAATTCTTGATTGCATTAACGTAATTGTTGCTGCTTTATGCATACTTTCACTCACTATCCAAATAACCTTGCAAAGTAAATGCATCAGTGACAATAGGTTAAGTTTTGCTGCAGTAACACACACCAATATCTCATGCTACATATTCAAGGTGGATCAGTAGAAGTCTCTGTTTATTGTACAGCCAAGATCCTAGGATGATGGACTCTTCTTCTCAATATATGTGACCATGTTTGCCTCATTGATAAAAAAGGACCATCACACACTACTTTTTAAAGCTTCCATCCACAAGTGAAGCATAAGACTACCATTCATATTTCATTAGCCAAAGAAATCACATAACTGTGCTGAAAATAAAAAGCACTGGTGGAATGTAATACTAATGTGCTCAGAAGGAGGCAAGCTGGGAGTATTTGGAGAATACCAGAAATGTTTACCCAAATAGGGATTAGTCTTCACTTTTCTAATAAAAAATGCGGTAAGAGAAGTTAGGAGAATTCCCCAAGGCCACAAGCTAATAAGTAAGTGGTGTTTGAATTAAACTCAAGTCAGTCTGACTCTAAACTCTAAGCTCTTTTGTGTTGTACCATGTCAATGTACTCTGTCCTCAGCTTTGTGCTGGGGAATAGTAGAGTTTACTGGAGAAAGGCTTATATGATGGAGGACTAAGAAAGGGATGTAAAATGTTTATGCTTGATGAGCTTGAACTTGAAAACCCTTTAATCTGTTTGTTAAGAATATTTACATTATGTAGACAGTATTTAAAAAAGATATGGATGGCAGTTTTGACCAGAGAATTGGGCCTAGGATAGGATGTTTGGGAAAAGGGGAGCAATATAAATGCAGGAATAAAATAATATAATTAAAAAGAAACAATAAAATAGGCATGGAGAGAGAGAGAAAATGATAATGTGAGAATGAGTAGTTGCAAGGGAGATTTTAGACTGAGACTATTCTCGTTCTTGAATACCTTAAGTATAATTCTTTCTTGAAAGATTCAGGTTCAAATATTTATGAGGCAGAGTTACTCTTCCTTTTAGAAGCTTGTCAAGGATAAAAGAGGAGGAAAAATCTGTTTGTGAAGGGAGTTTACAGTATACTTAAAGTTTATTTTAAAAATAAATAAGACTTGATAGATAGGGCAATAAACAATAGGCTCCCCAGTAACCTGCCAGGAGCACTCACAGGAAGCATCTGTAGGCTGCCAAGAGCCAGAAATAAGGATGAACAGCTTTTACTAGCGACAGTCACAGGAACATTGATGAACAAAGAAGGTAGTCGGGGTGCAGCCTCTCTCAGCCAAGTCGCTCTCTGTCGTGAGCACACTAACAGTTCACGCAGAATACACCCACACAGGTAAAGTCACATCTGAATCAGATGTTGCTGGCTCCCTTTGCTAAGAATTCCAGATTTTGTTTTAGCTTGAAATGTGACATGGCATATAAAAATATGTAGCTACCTCTAGAGAAATGTAATACCATAAAAATAATATTAAATTTTGCATGACCTCAATAATTAAGAAGTGCATATGACTAGATAAATCTATGTGTTTTCCCAAAATATTTACTTTAACATTTATATTTTTAAATGTACACATGGATGATTAATATTTATGTGTGCTTATTATGTGCTGGGCATGATTATGGGAGCTGAGGGTATATATACAAAAAAATCTTTACCTCATGGAATCTCCTATTTTAGTGTTGGAGAAAAATGAAAAACAATTAAGGTGATTAAAGATTGGGATAAGGGATATAAAACTATGAAAATAATGACATAATAGAAAACCTGGAAGCAAAGGGTAGGACTGACTTTTGGCAGTAATCAGGTACCACTTTGGAGTGGGCACCATTCAGTTAGATCTGTAAGGTAATAAGCCAAGTGATGACAAAGTATGATATATACTTGGACCTGTTTCAATTAATAAAGACTTTCTTTCTGGAGATAAAATATAGTAGAGCTTGGTTATAAAGCTCATTGGATGAGGACTCAAGAGATCTAAGTCTCTTTCTGCCACTTAATAGCTGTATGTCCTAAAGCTAGCCACATAAACTTTATGAGACTGGATTTCTTCATGAAATATGTGGATTGGGCCAGAGAATCTCTAGGGTCTTTTGGCACTAAAAGTTCACACTACTTTCTCAACTGTTCCTACTGCATGTGTGAGCATATGAGCATTTGCACAAACACACACACACAGGACATATGGAAGTCTTCTATATTTTAAGTGTTGTCAAGAGTAGACTCAGTGCAAAATAAGAAATGCTTATTCAATACGATTTTACTGTTAGTGTAAGCCACCTTGCCCAACTCTACTTTGCTGAAATATCACATTAGCTATTCCATAAAGTTTCCTGGGGGAAAATGTCATTATCTTGCCTTAGACTTTGCAGTGTTTTTCAACCAGTATGCCGTGGCACACTAGTGTGCCGTGAGACATGGTCAGGTGTGCCGTGGGGAAATTAAACATGGGTTCCCAAACTACGGCCTGCAGTGCCGGATACGGCCCGCAGAGGCTATTTATCTGGCCTGCCGCCAGCCGCCTCCATCCGAACATAAACATTCCCCTCACAATCCCTCCAGCTATCAGCGACAGGAAGAGTGGAGGCACAGGGAACGCTCACTGACCAATGACCTTCTAGGATTCATCCCGACCACTAGCAATGAACCAATAGTAGGCTGCCTCTCATCCACAACCAGGAAGGTCCCCTCTCGGGCTGCCGTGCACTTGTCATCATGTGGCCATGGCAAGTAGTTGAAGCTGCTACTCCTCCCCATGGTCCTGATTTCTAATCCTGGTCAGGACTGGAGGTAATGTTGCCACCACTAGACGAAGCCTCAGCCTCAGCTGGTTATGTCTATCCTGATGGTGTATATACAATAGATATTTGAACTTTTTCTTTTTAAAAGAGGCCCCCGCAGAGGGTGATATACAATGCATCATAATGCATCACAATGTTATCTAACTTTAAAGCTAAAGTTTGCTGATCTTCCTTTGGACAGTTTTTGGTTATCTGTTGCCAAGGAGTTCCCTATTCTGGCCAACAAAGCTATTTTGACATTGCTCCGTTTTCAACCACATAACTATGTGAGCTGAGCTTCTCAAGCTTGACTGCAATAAAAACTAAAAACAGGGAGAGACTGAGAACTGTTGAGGAAGAGCTTCGTGTGTGTCTTTCTACCATTCCTGCCAGGATATCCCTTTTGTGTTCATTGAAACAGGCCCAGGTTTCACACTAAGTGAGTATAAAAACATTTAGAAACTATATTATTAACTATATGTATAATATGTACAGTGTTAGAGTGTCATTTTGTGTCATTTTGATAGGTGGTGTGCCCCAGGATTTTGTAAATGTAAAAAATGCGCCGCAGCTCAAAAAAGGTTGAAAATCACTGCCTTAGAGGATATACCCACAACCCTCTCTCAAATCACCTGATACTCCTAGTGCGGTGGTCGGCAAACCGCAGCTCACGAGCCACATGCAGCTCTTTGGCCCCTTGAGTGTGGCTCTTTGGCCAGCTTAGGAGTACCCTAATTAAGTTAATAATAATGTACCTACCTATATAGTTTAAGTTTTAAAAATTTGGCTCTCAAAAGAAATTTCAATCATTGTATTGTTGATATTTGGCTCTCTCTCTTTTTTTTTTTTTTTTGTATTTTTCTGAAGCTGGAAATGGGGAGAGACAGTCAGACAGACTCCCTCATGCACCCGACCAGGATCCACCCAGCACGCCCACCAGGGGCGACGCTCTGTCCACCTGGGGGCGATGCTCTGCCCCTCAGGGGCATCGCTCTGTTGCGACCAGAGCCACTCCAGTGCCTGGGGCAGAGGCCAAGGAGACATCCCCAGCGCCTGGGCCACCTTTGCTCCAATGGAGCCTCAGCTGCGAGAGGAGAAGAGAGAGACAGAGAGGAAAGAGAGGGGGAGGGGTGGAGAAGCAGATGGGCACTTCTCCTGTGTGCCCTGGCCGGAGTCAAACCTGGGACTTCTGCACGCCAGGCCGACGCTCTACCACTGAGCCAACTGGCCAGGGCCGATATTTGGCTCTCTTGACTAATGAGTTTGCCGACCACTGTAGTGTATGCAACTCTGCATCCAGACTCTCTCCCCAGAGCATCCCAATTTAGCTTCATCTGATTGGACCAGAGGAATGATCAACCATAGGCTGGTCACTGGTCTGGAGAATAAGGGAAAAAGATGAGCCAGGCCAACCAATTTGCTTACAAGGAATTTGGTTTTGGGGTTGTGGAACATTTGATGGGTTGGTGATAGGGACAAAAATTAAGGACATATAAAAAGCTGCCAAGGCATAGTGATAACAAAGCATCTGAATGAAGTCTGTGGACACTGTAACCATTGAGGCTTTCAGAGCTGTTCAGATCCAGACTCACTATCCCATTTCATCTCTCCTGAGGCTCTGGCATAAAAGCATTCCTATTCCTGATTACCATGAAATTTCTCCATGGCCTATCAACAACCTCCATTTCTACTTGAACTAGCGTAACTAGATTTCTTTCAGCCAAGTTCTAGACACACACACTCACAAAAGGAGTGGCTGATTCAATAAATAAGCTATATTTCATGGAAATGTTAATGGTAGCCATATTTAAAAATAGGAGTATTAAATAAAATTGTGGGGAAGTCTTTGCTTTCAGGAAATAGAAGCCACAAGCACAGCAAGATGTGAATGGGCCCTGAGGTAGAAGGTGGATTCCAGGAAACATGCTCTAAAATTGGTCTGGGAGGACCTAAAAGAGATGACCAGGTGGGCCTTACCAGGCATGGACACAGCGGATAGAGCGTTGGACTGGGACTCAGAAGGCCCAGGTTGGAAACCTCGAGGTTGTCAGCTTGAGCGTGGGCTTATCTGGCTAGAGTGCAGGCTCACCAGCTTGAGTGCGGACTCACTGGCTTGAGTGTGGGATCATAGATATGACCCTAGAGTCCCTGGCTTGAGCCCAAAGGTCACTGGCTTGAAGCCTAAGGTCACTGGCTTGAGCAAGGGGTCAGTCACTTCGCTGTAGCCTTTGTTCAAAGCACATATGAAAAAGCAGTCAATGAACAACTATGGTGCCACAATGAAAAAGTAATGCTTTTCATCTCTCCCTTCCTGTCTGTTTGTCCCTATCTGTCCCTCTCTCTGTCTCTCTCTCTGTCACAAAAAAAGAAAAAAGAAAAAGGAAGAAATGACCAGGATGGAAACGTTTGATCTACATTGATGCTGATGAGAAGTGCTTAACTGTGTAGAAAAGAAATGGCCCCAAAGCTCTCAAACATTTATCTTCCCTTCCTCCCATTGTTTTCTCAGCACAATGCATAATATATAATAAAAAAATTTAATACTTGTCAATGGAGACATGCAATTCTCTTTCAGGAACCATATAGGAAAACATTTTCTTCTGGTCACTCTATACAAAACACTCTGTTTTCCCATCCCTGTGTAACTGCTTCGATGCTTTTCTTAATTCTATGGCTTATTCTTCTCAATTTAGGAATCATAGGGACACAGATCAAGCTCATCAGTTTTTAGAAGAGGGTGGTGTGGAGTGATCATGCAGTAGTCTCTTCCAACTGCCATCTGTGACAAGTCTGTAAAGCATTCATTTGCATAATATATGGGAACTTTATTAAAATACAGCACACTGCTACAAGAAGTGGGACTATTCTAAGTCAAATTATGTCTCCTCTTAAAACTGTCCCAGTGGTACTGGCAACCAAACAGAGTTCTTCTGTATTGCTTTAAATAAAAAAATCAACCACTCAAGGAATTATCAATAAATAGACACCAAGCCTGGTTTAATGCAATACTATGGACACATTCTGAAGTTAGAAAAAGAGTAAGGCTGAGCAGAGGTCATTTGGCAGAAAGATGCCTGTTTGGCTTGAACATCTTCACTGTTCTGGAGCAAAAAAGTAATCAATTTATCAAAGCAGGCAGGTGTGCCATCCATAATGTATACTAGTACATCTGACCTAAAAGGGCCACTGCTTGTGTTTCCAGAACAGAGAATATATGCCAATACTTTCCCTGTAAGAAAAGATCTTTATGTTCAGTCAGAAGTGGGGTGCTAACTGATGTCTTCACTACATGCTGGAGACTCTAGAAAAAGGGGGTGAAGGGGACATGGATTCCTAGTCATTCCCAGCCTCAGGCCCTAAAGCAGAGACAACACCCTAGCTCTAAAGAAGTACACTTCTTTGTCTAGGTCCAGAAGTTTTAAAGGTATGTTTTCATTCCCACAGCTTCAAACTTTCTTGTGGCTACAGATGGGGATTTTCAAAAGCCACTAGTTTAGCAAAAGACCAAAGTTGTTAATTATCTCTGGTTTGTGTCACCAACATGCTATCCAAATTTCAGTGATCAATTGGGAGAAACCTAATGGAGAAACAGGACATGGGAGGATGAAAGGGGGTTTCTAACCTTCAGTGTTTTGATCATTACAGTCTAATAAAGCAATTTGAACTATGAATGAACAGCTTAACTTTGCTCACTGCCAAAGCAAGAATTCCTGTTGAAATGAAGGCCCTGGAAGAAGCTTAGGAGGCATTCTTAATTGTTTGGTTTCAGCTCCATACAGAGTGCTCAACCCAAGGCCAGAAACACTTATAAAAGGTGTTCCTTCCCAAACAGTCTGAATGGCAGCCACTCCTACATCACACTTCTTTCAAGACAGATGGTGAGAGCACAGATTACTGTTTAGTTTCAATTCACTGCTGTCTTTTTATAAGCAGCGTGGTTAAGCAAGCTGCTAAAGAGAAGGGCTCCAACATTTTGCCTAATTTTAACAATGCCAGGAAGAAACTTCATGCTTTAATGTTATGGGTGACTTCCCTGTAGTTTTTATGGAACTTGCCTTACATTGTCACCTAAAAATCATAACCATTCAAATGTAGACATTCTCCTAAAAAAGTAAAGGAGAAGTTTTTAATTTTCTGCCCATTCTTGGCACAATTATCTGCCTCTTGATTTGTGGAGGTGTTGCACATGTTCCTATCTCTGGCTCATATTGTTTTCAGGGCTCTGTCTCTTTTGTCCCATGATGCCACTAAAAAGAAAGAAAAAGCCACAAGCTCTTGAATATGCCACATCTGGATATGCACGTTTCTTTACTAAGAGTACTCAGTGCTCATTGTGAACCAGCCTCTGTGCTAAACACCTAGATTCTTGACCTGTATTAATCTCACAACACTTAAAGGTTAATGCCATTTTATAGATAAGAAAACAAAGTTGCATGTAGATTAGGAACCATTCTTAAAATTACAGAGGTCAGAAATGGCTGATCAGAAATGCAAACTTGGATATAAAGATAAAAAGCTGACATTATAACCTACTTTACAACCCAGCTCCTTCCTTAATTTTATTACTCAGGGGCATGTTGGAAATTCAACTTCAGTAACAATGCCTGAGCAACAGTGGCCTTACCTTTGACATCCAATCCAGGGTTCTATTTTGGTGAATTTCCACCTGGCCACTAAACACCTGTACTATTTTGTGCCTGGATTGGATGAAAATTGATTTTCTTTGGGTGGATACAAACAGTTTAAAAAGGCCTTGCCCCATGAAAAGGGTGCATGTGATACAACCAGGTGACCCATAACATTTATAGTATTTAATCCCTTACAACAGTCCAAACACCTTAACTTCAGAGAATTAATTTTATATCTCAAGCTTGGAGCCCAGAGTTTGGCTCTTAGATATCCAAGTTGTTATTAACAAATGAATGAATAAGCATTGACTTTGTAACCCAGTTGTTTTAACCAACCACACTGCTGGTATCTGTCCATTCCTTGACTCTTGATTGCCAGTTTAGTTATTAACTCAATATGATCTCCAGCTCCAAAGCTTCCCTTGGGTCTTTCTTCCTGATAAAAAGACCTATCTACCACAAGCTTACCATAGTTTCAGAATAAGCTTAACTTTTCTCATGGGGTACTCTCATATAATCTCTCTATAACTAGCTTCCCAACAGTAGATTTTATGCCTTAAGGTAGGTGAAGAGGGTAGAGAGGGAATAAATGGTGATAGAAGGAGACTTGACTCAGGGTGGTAGACACACATACAGTGTACAGATGCTGTGTTATAGAATTGTACACCTGAAACCCATCTAATTTTATTAATCAGTCATCCCAATAAATTCAATTAAAATTTTAAAAAAGAAAAAATTAAAGACAATCAAATTTTTTAACAATGAAATAATGGTCTACCATTTTTATTCATTTGAAAAAATATTGATTCCTACTATGTGCCAGGTATATAGTAAGAGCTGTAGATACTGTGAGGATAAAATTAAACTGGAAAAGAATATTTGATATAATGGAACTTAGATTCCACAGGAGAAAACTAGACTATAAACCAAATAAGTAAAATATAAATTATGTTAGGAGGTGACAAACAGCAAAAAGAAAATACAGAACAGAAATGTAATAGATAAAGTGATGAAGGCAGGGAGCAGTCTTAAATAGTGTGGGTGCTATGGAGTGAACTTTATCTCCCCTAAAAAGGTACACCAAAGTCCTAACCCCCTGTACCTCAGAAATTGACATTATTTAGAAATAGAACCTTTAAAGATATAATTAGTTAAGATGAGGTCATGCTGGCGTAGAGTGGGCTCTTAATCCAATATGACTGGTGTCCTAATACAAAAAATAACATGGGCCCTAGTCTGTTAGTTCAGTCGGTTAAGAGCATCATTGGTTGCAGGTTCAATACCAGGTCAGAGCACACATGGGAAGCAACCAATGAATGCACGATTTAATGAAACAGCAAATGAATGCTTCCCTTTACCCTCCCCTTTCTCTCCCTTTCTCTCTCTGTCTCTCTAAAAAAATAAATAATTAAGCCCTCACCACTTGATTGGAGTGTCATCCTGGAGCACAAAGTTTGACGATTGTATTTCCTAGTCAGGGCACCTACAGAAGCAGCTCAATGTTCCTGTCTCACTTTCCCTATTTCTCACAAAAATAAAAAATTAAAAAGGCACACAGGGAAAGCATCCTGAAATGACAGATGCAGACACCAGAGTGATGCAATCACAAGCCAAGGAGCATCCAAGATTTCTGACCATCATCACTACGAGCTAGGAAGACGCAGACAGGATTCTTCAAAGAGCTTCCGAGGAAGTGTGGCCCTGCTGACACCTTAACTTTGGGACCTCGGGTCTCCAGAACTGTTGGAGAATAAATATATGTTGTTGTCAGCCGCCCAAACAGTGGTAGACCTACAAATCTAACATAGAGAGTGGAGAGACCTCAATTGTGAGATTGACGTCTGAGATAAGACCTAACGTTGGTGAAGGTGCCACCCATGTGGCTACCTGCAGAGAAAGGGAACCGTAGCACAAAGGGCCTAAAGAAGGAGCAGATTTGGCAAAGTCATGCATCTGCCAGTAGGTAGAAAGGCTGAGGTAGTGTTAGGACAGGGAGCATGGCCCATGAAGTCCAAAAGGAATGTGACCTATACACCATGGAGTGTTGCAGTGCGGTAATGCTCAGACTTTAGCTGGTGGACTTGATGGAACACAGATTGCTGGGCCCACCCCCACAACATCAGAGTTTCTGACTCAGTCGATTTGGGATAGGGCCTGAGAACATGTCTGTCTAAAAGTTTCTGATGCTGATATTGTTGGTCCAGGGACCATACTTTGAGAGCATGCATTGTTGTGGGACATAACAATGACTTAGATTTCTGTTCAGAGCAAAAGCTGTGAGAGGATTGGAGCAGAGGAGTGACACACACAACCTCTGTTTTAGCAGGAGACTGTGCCTGTTGGGTTGAGAATTGATTCTGAGGATGACAGGAAGAAGAAGAGAGACCAATTGTGAGACTATTGGAAGAAAATGTACATAATGTAAAGCACATATTTAAAAGTTCGTATGAGCTAGTATGTACATATCACCCACGGTGTTTTTGGAGGGGAGAAGAGCATTGAGTTAATTCACAAAAAACAAGTATATTATTTAGAAATTTGAGTTACTTGGTACTTTGAAAGTTGGGCATTTTTAGAGAACAGCACTTACTTGAGTTTGTTACCTCTCAGTGGCATCATGCTCCCTCCACTCACCTGCATGCATCGCCAATTCACCAAGCAAATGCATGTCACACCTTGACATTTTGAGTGGGCCTTGTAGGCCATCCACTGGAGTTCTGACTTCTTGAATTGTTTTTGAAAGAGACAAGGGTCTTTTCCTCCGTCCTAACACAAACCCATACTTCTCTGAATTTTAAGAGTTTTTGTTTGAGTAGCTAATGAGAACTCTAGTGCACACGTCCTATTAAATGTTTCAGATCATTCCCAATGTGACCTTTAAGAAGGTCCTAAAATATATTAGAACACATATTATGCTTTTATATAAAGCCTACATCTTACAGTGGGAGAAATTTCAAATGTGAAAAATAAAACAAAACACTAGGGTTAATCACAATCAAAAAAGGTAAGATTTTTAAAAAAAGGTAAGATTTAGAAGAGAATATTGCATTTAACCTTTTCAAGCCTTTGGTTTCTGGTAGCACAGTCTCACTCTCGGGGCGGGCTCTCATCTTTCTGTCCATCTGTTAGCTGACAGTATGTGCCTCACATCTGCCCACACTGCTTTAAAACATAAATGTTTGATTTCTTGGCTATTTGAAAGACCTTTTGAATTCTGTAATTTTGGTTTTATAAATACCTTGATATTAAAAAAGGGTAGTATTTCAAATAACCAAATTCCTTGAAGAAGACATAGCTTGTGACCCTTTTACTCCAAAGGCAAAAGTTAAACATCCTCAAAATCTATTTAAACTTCTTAAAGTCTCTTTAAAAATAAATACATAAACAAACAAACAAACAAACATAAATAGAATTCTATGAATGCCAATTAAGAGAGAGATCCTCATACCATGATTGCCAGTTCTGTAGAGTGCTTCCTGTATGCAGCACTGATCTCTGTGATTTACACGTCCATTCAATCTTTTCCACAATTCTGTGTCACAGGCACTATTTGTCTTCCATTTTACAATCAGCAAACTAATAATGAGGAAAATTATGTCACATCATTTTAATATACCAAGGAAAATGAACACTAACTGTAGTTCAAGAACATGTGCAAATCAAAAGTCATAAGAGAAGACACCTTGAGTCTTGGGCACTGATTTGCTGCATGGTGCTTTTATTTGGGCAACCCTAGAGAATATTCCCAAACCAGTAGCTGTAAGGATGTTTTTATTTAATCATTTCTCAGTCTCATAAGCATTGATCAGCACACTAATCAAGTAACAAATAAAAAGGTTTTTGAACATGTAGTCAAATTCTCGGGAAAAACAGAATTCAAATTAGAAATATATAGTTTATGATATTGAATTTTCAATAAATACACCTATTATATAACAAAATATTCACTTATATAAAACTAGTGCTTCTGTAAGTGAACCTGAAGAGAAAGTCACACTAAAAGAAACTATGTACAGCTCTGGCCGGTTGGCTCAGCGGTAGAGCGTTGGCCCAGCATGTGGAAGTCCCAAGTTTGATTCCCGGCCAGGGCACACAGGAGAAGCACCCATCTGCTTCATCACCCCTCCCCCTCTCCTTTCTGTCTCTCTCTTCTCCTCCCGCAGCCAAGGCTCTGTTGGAACAAAGTTGGCTCGTGCGCTGAGGGCAGCTCCATGGCCTCTGCCTCAGGTGCCGCAGGTGCCTCAGGTGCTAGAATAGCTCTGGTTTCAGCAGAGCAACGTCCCAGAGGGGCTGAGCATCGCCCCCTGGTGGGCGTGCCAGATGGATCCCGTTTGGGTTCATGCAGGAGTCTGTCTGTCTACCCCCACCCCTTTGCCTCCACTTCTCACTTCTGGAAAATACCAAAAAAAAGGGGGGGGGGGAGAAACTTGTGAAAATAAAGTATTTTCCTCTCCTGCTGGGTATGACCATTGTGGGGCTCTGAACAGAAGCAGGAATTTATAATTTGCTCACTCAGAACCACCACCTGAGTACCAAAGACTTTTGTGTCCCTTGCAGAAACCATACTTCTCTTTCACGGTGAGTAACTAATGACTTCCCCACCCTCTTCTTTCTTGGCTTATAATACAGGTTTTGAATACCAGTGGAAAAAGAAGAAAAATAGAAAGAAATTGCAGAAAAATAATGGGTAAAGTTATATCATGTTACAATAAGCATTTTTATTCTGATTCATTTAATTTTGTTTGGCAGGTGAGGTAGATAAACGTTGTGGACTTTGTTGAATTAGTCCCAGTAGGTAAAATAATTTGATATCTTCTACTGATGCCAAATCAAACTGTTCACAAGAGATGCTTCACAATTAGACATTTATCCACCTAGATTGGTACAATTTTCTTCTCTGTTCATGATAGATCTCATGATTTGAGTTTCAATTTTGGCTCAACTAGAGGAATTTTTAATAAACAGTGTTGATTTTATTCTATCAATTAGTGCTGCAGGAACAAAGGAGCAACTCCCAGAGGACAAAGGTGCTCAGGCAAGTGCTGGAGGAAGGGGTGGTTTATTAGCTGATGGAGCAGCATATCTTTAAAAAGTCAGCAAAACACGGGCTCCCTGAAATTAGTTTTTTTGAGTCTTATATACCTTTACAGCTTTAGCTTTTACGTTACAAGTGCCTGACTTCAATGTCTGCAGACCTACATGACTTTTCTGTCTCTGGGAGGGTATAAGAAGAGGTTCAAACCATTGTCCTTGACTGCTCACATACCCCATTTCTGAGCTGATAAATTTGATTTGTTCCTTTTACAGACTTTCTCAGTCAGCCTTTCACACCCTTCCTCCCTCATTCCCCCTTTGAGACTCTAGAAATCTCTTTCATACTGGATTCTCACTTTTTTTATCCAACTCTGAGGGAGAGCTCGGTAGTGGTGAGTAAAACCTGAGCTATTTCTTCCGCTATATAGCTTTTCTCCCAGCTGGAGGACCTACACCCTCGGCTGAATGACTTATAACTAGCTATACATGCATTAAACCTTAGTGTAACCTGACTGGGGTTCCCCTTGACCTTGGTTTGGGCTATTGCTGTCCATCTATCTATTTTCCCTACTATGCTACTGCTACTTTTATTTTAAACACTATTGCGGTAGGGGGGTCTGTAGGGTTATAATGGACATAGAGTTGGATCACATACTAAATATTGGGTCTGATTATATGTGCAGGTCCCTCTCTGAGTTCCTTTACATTCATAGAAACTGTAGAACAGCACAGTAGTAGACACATAAATTATAGTCCTCTGCCTAGATCTCCCTCCCTCCCTACAGTCTGATTATAAGGAGCCTCATGATGAGGTTCCTCAGTCTTCAGGCATATGATGATCAGCCAGCTCCTGGTTTGTGACAGGAGCAGGGCATGTAGTCCTTTTCAATGTCAGTTTACAAAGGTTGGCAGGGTTCACCTCTGCTGTCCATGAGGGTGCCTCTGTAGGGGCCGCAAGCTTCACCTGGCTGTGGTGAATCCAGGCGGGTATGCCTTCTATCTTGGCAGCTGTAGGAGTGGTCAGGATTATGGTGTAGGTTCCCTTATACTTGGGTCATAGGAGAGCTGGATTCTAATCCTTGACCCACACTTGATGTCCTGGGGGAAAAAATAAACAGAAGCAAACAGACGGATCAGAGTATTTTTTAACACCTACTTGGGAATGGTTGTGGCCACTCTGCCTAAAGCCTTTAACTGCCTGTGTAGCTCTGTCTCTCCTAACTATCAGGGAGTCCCTGACAAGCTATATAATATTGGGGGAGGCCTATTATATAATATGTTATAAGGTGAGTACCTGATGTTTTTGGATAGGGCACATTGGATTTTGAACAATATTAAAGATAGGGCTTGCACCTATTTAAAACCTGTTTCCTGACATAATTTACTAAACCCTAACTTTAGAGTCCTATTTATGCATTCCACCTTCCCTGAACTCTGAGACTTGTATGCCATGTGAAGCTTCTAAGTGATGCCTAAGGCTGAGCCATCTCTTGTACTACTTTAGCCACAAAGGCAGGGCCATTGTTAGAGTCTGTCTGAAGCAGCAGTGTAAACCTTGGAATGACTTCTTTAAGCAACACCTTTGTTACTTCTCTGGCTTTTTCAGTCCAGGGAGGGTAGGTTTCTACCCATGCTGAGTAGGTGCATAATAGCATGAGTATGTAGGCAGCCTTGGCTCTTGGGCATCTTGGTGAAATCCACTTGCACATCTTCAAAAGGGGCTGCCTTATAAGACTGGATATGGGAGGCACTGAGGGTCTTTGTTTTACATTGTTCTGTCAGCAGCTTGGACAGCATAACCTGCCCTTGGACAGTGTTGCTAGGAGAGGAATGTAGAAATATCTTCCTAGCAGATTTTCTGTTTTCTCTTATCCTCAGTGAATAGCAGTATGCAAAGCCAGGACGATTGCTGGTCCTAAAAGGTGGGGAGCTACTACTCTGCTATATGGCAGTTGTATCTAGCCATGCTTTAGTTCTTTTGCCCCCTTTTTCCCATCTACCTTTTTTTTCCTTCAGAGTGTGGGGCCCATGGGATAAGAGAGGCCATGGTGGCCTTGAGCTAGGGCAGAGTAGAGGTTTTCTTTGCCTCGGCATCTGTTCTGGCATTTCCTTGGGCCTCTGTTGTTTTTCCCCTCTGATGTCCTCAACAGTGAATTACTGCTACCTGCTTTGGCTTCTAGACTGCTTCGAGCAACTGGAAAATTTCTCCTGGGTATTTAAAATCTTTTTCTTCTATGGTCATGAGCCTTCTTTCCTTGTACATTGCCCATGTACTTGGAGAGTAAGAAAAGCAAAATGGGAGTCAGTAAAGATGTTTGCTCTTTTTCCTTCACTGAGCTCCAAAACTCGAGTTAGGGCAATCATTTCTGCTTGTTGAGCAGAGGTGCCTTGAGGTAGAGGCTGTGCTTCTACAGTCTCTGTTAGAGTCCTTACTGCATACCCTGCTAGTCTTTCTCCCCTTGAATTGATGGAGCTGCAAATTCTCACTCGCTCCTATCGGGGATGACTGACATCGGTGGCATATGTACACATTGCCCAGTTTTGAGAGTCTGAAAAGCACAGTCCTGAAAAAACCCTCACTCTACGGGTTCTTTTTTTTTTTTTACTCCCTTTGTGACCTCATAGAGGGGTTTTGCTAGTGTGGCAAAGTTGAAGATCCACAAACAGCAGAATATTACTGCATCTTGGGATTCTCTGACCTGTCTCCTAGTGGTGGAGACACTTGCTGCTCTAGCATATTGCCAGCATTGTCCCAAGTGGCCTTGGCTATTTCCAGCAATTCATGTCACAGCTGGCACTAATTAACTTTCAAGAGCCTGTTCTCAGTCCCAGGCATTAGAGCAGCATTTCCCCTTCCCTTCATATTTTGCATCTGCAGCTTCTCACTTCTCTCAGAGGCATCTGCACACTGGGCACTGTCTTTCAGCATAACCTCCAAGTGGGAGAACTTGGGCCTGGCTCTAATGAGGCAGTGGGAGGTGTCTCTGGCTCAGGTGAGCTTATGCTGGAGCTTGATAGGCCTGCTGATGATGGGCCTGAGTGTGTGGCAAGGAACCAGGTATGGAAGGGTTAAGCCTTGCTAGTATGTAAGGAGGTGGGGCCAGAGTTTTTGCTTCTTCAGATTCAACAGAGGCTAAGATTTATGGTACCAGTGGCGGCAGCTTCTTGGGTCGGGTGAGACATTTCCCTGCCTTTGCACAGTGGATGCCTGGCCTCTAAGCCAAGAGGGAGGGTACAAAACTAGAGTAAGCCAAGTGTCTATATAAGGAAACCAGTTTGGGTGGCCTGGATTTCCAGTGACTACCAGCCATACTTTCTGTACAGTGAACCTGTCCAAGCTCCCTTCCATCAGCCAGCCAACCCTAAATGTGGGCCATTTTAGTTCACACAAGGTTTTCAATTTCCCTGGGGATATGGTGACTCCATAATCCCCTGAGAACTCTTTTTTAAATTCTTGATTATCATGGTCAGGGGAGTGTGTTTTCTCTGGGAACCCCCTATACCTCCCATGACAGACAACAGTCACATCATACAAAGGGATTGGGGAAAGGTAGGAGAGATTTGGAGGGAACACCACTCACTTTATTCATCACTGGCTGCTCCCCTCGTGGAGATATTATACCCTCTTGGCTTATGGCAGGCTGATATAAACCATCAGCATGCATTTCTGCCTCTGAGTCATACAAGACACCCTACAGAACCATGGTTCAGGACTCAACACTCGCTTCGGCCCTGTGGGAGAGAGTTAAAACCCTCTCCCGGTGTCCATCTCATTCTCTTCATATTCACTCTTTCACACAACCTCCCACCATCTGTGGAAGGTGACAAGTCACCACTCCTAACCTGTGGAGGGTGCTGGGTCACCACTCCTAACCTGTCCTATGGAGAATGACCAGTCACCACATCTAACTCATGGGGATGGTGATCTTCACTGCTCCGGAGGGTGACCAGGCCTTCCTTCTACCCAGAGGTGCAGGACTTGAGCTGGCTGCCCTTGCCCAGTATGCCTCACTGTGCCTCAGATGTGCCCTTGTTTTCCCATTCCTCTGTTGTCTGATCCTTGCTGGGACTGATGTAGGGGACACCCTTACATTGTTCCTCTTCATTGCCCGGCTAATGAACCAGATATCTGTTGCAGGAACAAAGGAGCAACTCCAAAAGGACAAAGATGCACAGACAAGTCTTGGAGAAAGGGGGGATTTATTAGCCAACAGAGCAGCATAACCCAAAATGGCAGCAAAGCACGAGCTCCCTGAAGTTAGTTTTTCTGAGTCTTATATATGTTTACAGCCTTAGCTTTCACATGACAAGTGCCTGATTTATTTGGCTTCTTTGTCTGCAGACCTACATAACTTTTATGTCTCTGGGAGAGGAGAGGGTATGAGAGGTGGTTCGAAACATTTGTCCTTGACTGTTCACATATCCGGTTTTTCTTGCTTGTGTTGCAGGTTATTTCAGGAAGCTGATAGAGGGCTGCACAGCTGTGACTTGTTACTTTTTAAACTTTCTCAGTCAGCCCTTTGAGCCCTTCCTCCCTCCCTCATTAGAAGGTTAATTCATATATACCAAGCTATGAACCCAGATATCACTGTCAAAGAAATCTTTTCTATCTCCCATAAAAATGTAATAGTGAACAAAATAGAGAAAGTACACACAAGACAGTGAAGACATAAGTGGTAGCTGACTTGGTGGCTTGGGAGAATTGTCTTGTCCAACCTGACAGCATACTATCAGATGCCAGTGTATTGCTTGCTTTCTCAATTTTAATCAGAAGGTCTTCATTTCAAAACATGTGGTTCTATTAATACCTCACCAAATATTATTTGCATGTAATTTTTTTTCTTAAATTAGAGTATATAGGAGTCTTCCAGTCAAGATTGCAGAGTGAGTAAACTATAAGCTTGCCTCCTGTCATAATCACATCAAAATTACAACTAAATTATAGAATAACTCTCATTGAAAACCACCTAAAGATCAATTTAAAAAAAATTTATAATTAAAAATATAAGGAAAAAGACATAGGAGACTGATAGGAAAGGGGGAGAAACAGAATGGGCAGGTCCCACACCCACAGTATGAAGATTTAGAAACTAGAGGATATCTCAGCTGCAGAAGCCTCCCCTGAGGAGCCGTGTGTCCCAACCCCACACCACACTTCCCAAGTCAGGGCACCAGTACCTGAGAAAGTAGTGATTGATTCTGAGAAAGATAGAGAGCTACTAGGGACCAAAGTTCTGTTCTTAAAGGGCTGTGGGCAGACTTCCTTGTTCACAAACTCACTCACTCTAAGTTCCAGTGTTGAGGCTATAGGTCAAAAAGTGCCAGGGGCATATGAAGAGGAACTAAATTGAATAACTTCAGGGTGAGGGCTGGAGGGTAAGGATCAGGGCAGCTTTCTCCAGGTATGGAAGCACTAGCAGGCACCATTTTTCCTTTGTTAAGATACAAATAAATGGAAGACTATACCATGCTAATGAATATAAATGAATATCATTAAAATGTTTATACTTCCCAAAGTAATCTAGAAGTTTAATGTACTTGCTATCAAAATACCAAGACATTTTTCACAGAACTACAAAAAATAATAACATGTATGTGGAATCACAAAAGATCCTGAATAACCAAAGCAATATTGAGAAAAAACAATAAAGTTGTAGGTATCTCGCTCCTTGATATCAAACTACACTCAAGATTATAGTAATCAAAACATAGCACTGCCATAAAAACAGACACATAGATCAATGGAACAGAATAGAAAGCCCAGAAATATACCCATGCCTGTATGGTCAACCAATCTATGACAAAAGAGGAAACAATATACAATGGGTTAAGGCAGTTTCTTAAGTAAATGGTCTTTGGAAAATTGAACAGACACATGCAAAACAATAAAACTAAACCACTTTCTTACTTTATATACAAACATTAACTCAAAATGAATTAAAGCCTGACCATGTGGTGGCGCTGTAGATAGAGTGTCAAACTGGGATGCAGAGGACCCAGATTCTAAAGCCGAGGTCGATAGCTTGAACACAGGCTCATCTGGTTTGAGTACAGCTCACCAGCTTCAACCCAAGGTCTCTGGCTTGAGAAAGGAGTCACTTGGTCTGCTGTTGCCCCCCCCCCCCCAGTTAAGGCATGTATGAGACAGCAATCAATGAACAACTAAGGTGCCACAACAAAGAACTGAAGCTTCTCAACTCTCTGCCTTTCTGTCTGTCTGTCCCTGTCTGTCTCTGTCACACACACACACACATACACACACACACACACACACACACACAAAATGAATTACAGACAAATGTAAGACCTGAAACCATAAAACTCCTAGAAGAAAGCATAGGCAGTAAATTCTTTGACATTGCCCTTAGCAATATTTGTTTTTTGGATACTCTTAGACATCGCTCTTAGCACTATTTGTGTTTCTGGATACATATCCCCAGGCAAGGAAAACAAAGAAAGAATAAATAATAAGACCACGACAAACTAAAAAGTTTTGCACAGCAAAAGTAACTATCAACCAAACAAAAAAGAACCAACCTACTGAATGAGAGAAGGTATTTACAAGTGATACACCTAATAAGAGGTTAATATTCAAAATATATAAGGAACTCATACAACTTAACACCAAAAAGAAACAATCTGATTAAAATATGGGCAGAGGACTTGAAAAGACATTTCTCCAAATAAGACATACAGATGGCTAATACACAAGTGAAAAGATTCTCAATACCACTAATCATCAGGGAAATGCAAATTGAAACCACGATGGGATGTTACTTCATACTTGTCAGAATGGCTATCATCAATAAATCTACACATAAGTGTTGACAAGAATCTGGAAAAAATGAAAACTTCATGTAGTATTGATGAGATTGTAAAATAATACAGCCAATATGAAAACATTATGGAGTTTTCTCAAAAAATTAAAAATACTAGAAGACCCAGCAATTCCATTTCTGGGTATTTATCCAAAAAATTCAAAAACACTAATTTGAAAAGATATATGCACCCGTATAATCATTGCAGCATTATTTACAACAGCCAAGATACGGAAGCAGACTAAGTGTCCACGATAGATGAATGGATTAAGAAAGAGGTGGTAGAGCCCTAGCCGGTTGGCTCAGTGGTAGAGCGTCGGCCTGGCGTGCAGGAGTCCCGGGTTCAATTCCCAGTTAGGGCACACAGGAGAAGTGCCCACCTGCTTCTCCACCTCTCCCCTCTCCTTCCTCTCTGTCTCTGTCTTCCTCTCCCGCAGCCAAGGCTCCATTGTAGCAAAGTTTGCCCGGGCGCTGAGGATGGCTCCATGGCCTCTGCCTCAGGTGCTAGAATAGCTCTGATTGTGGCAGAGTGACGCCCCAGATGGGCAGAGCATCACCCCCTGGTGGGCATGCCAGGTGGATCCCAGTTGAGTGCATGCGAGAGTCTGTCTGACTGCCTCCCCGTTTCCAGCTTCAGAAAAATACAAAAGAAAGAAAGAAAGAAAGGAAGGAAGGAAGGAAGGAAGGAAGGAAGGAAGGAAGGAAGGAAGGAAGGAAGGAAGGAAGAAAGAAAGAAAGAAAGAAAGAAAGAAAGAAAGAAAGAAAGAAAGAAAGAAAGAAAGAAAGAAAGAAAGGAAGAGGTGATATTTATATACACACACACACACACACACACACACAATGGAATATTACTTGGCCATAATAAATAATTAAATCTTACCATATGCTGCAACATGGATGAACCAAGAAGGTATTACACTGAGTGAAATAAAGTCAGACAGAAAAAGACAAATACTATATATAATTTCATACAATATGTAATTTCGATTATATGTAGAATCTGAAATACAAAATACAAAAATAATCCTAATAAATAAACTCATAGATACAGAGAACAAATTGATACTTGGCAAATGGGAGGTTGGGTAGGAAGAATGGGTAAAAATGGTGAAAGGGATTAAGAAGTAAAAATTGTCAGGTATAAAAATAGTAATGGGGATGTGAAGTACAGCATCAAGAATACAGTCAATAATATTGTAATAACTATGTATGGTGTGAGATGGGCACTATACTTATCAGGATGGTCATTTTATAGGTTATCTAATAAATGCTTAAGCACTGTATTGTACACCTTAAATTGATACAATGTTGCATGTCAAGTGTAATTGAAAAATAAATTTTAAAAAACAAGAAAAAATAAATCAAAGTGTACAACAGAGTCCACCTTTCTCCCTTTTTATAAAGTATAAATGGACAGTTTGGGATTTTGTTTTTTTCTCCCAAACCCCCTTAACAACCCTTACTGTGTGCCAAATTATAGATGGACATATTCTGAAAACAGCATTCATAGTTGTTATTATCAAAAGGGTCTTAACATTTTCCAACAACATGTAGACACACACACACACACACACACACACACACACACACACACACACACATACACACACACCAAAACAAACAAAAAGACAAGAGAAAATGAACAATCAAAAGAAAAAAAAAGAAAAAAATAATTTGATATTTTTTATTGAAATTTTTGAAGTGACATTTATTAATAAAATTATATAGGTTTTAGGTGTACAATTCTAGAATACATCATCTGTATATTGTATTGTGTGCTCACCACCCCAAGCCGCATCTCCTTTCATCACCATTTATCTTCCCTAGACACTCTTCTACGTTTGTCAAACTGGTCATAAGTGATGAACTACTGGCTTGCATTGAGGGGTATCAAAGAGTCCATACACTCTAGGGCATAGTATTTGTTCCATACCAGAAAATCTTTCTCAGTTTCTATTTCAGCAGAATGTTTTTCTTAGCAATCCCTAGGCAGTATTCATGTTTCAGAGATAGGAAATAGCCACTCTTGTAAAATGCTTGAATATTCTTCTTTGCTTTGGCCAACAAGTTTAGTGACAAGTCCATGTGCAGCGAGTATATTAAGCTATAAGATGATCTAATTTAACCCTGGAACGTAATAGTTTCCCTAATGTTATGGCCAAGTTCCTGGAATATTTATGTAATTATTCAGGGCAAATCAAAGTCATGAAGTAAAGCTACTAGTGAGAAAAGATAAACCTGGGAAAATTAGGTCATAGCCTTATAATTTTTTCTTTTTTTATTAATTTTAATTTATTGCATTAACATGGATTCAAGTGTTCCACTCAATATAATATAACACCCTCACCCCCAAATATATGCCCCCCATTACATTCTGTCCCTCTCCCTCTAACTCCCTCTCCCGCTTCCCTCTGGAATTTGCTGTCCTGTTATCTGTATCTATGTGTTATGTATACACAATTTCATTAAGCCCTTTACCTTCTCTGATCTCCTCACCCTTCCCTCTGACAGCTTTCCCTCTGTTCCCCATGACCTATTCTGTTCCTCAGTTCACCTTGTTCATTAGATTCCACATATAAGTGAGATCATATATCTTTTCTTTCTCTGTCTGGCTTATTCCACTCAGGATAATAATCTCCATGTCTATCAATGCCATCACAAAAGGTAAGATTTCCTTCTTCTTCATGGCTGCATAGTATTTCATTGTGTATATGTACCACTGCTTTTTTTTTTTTTTCCTGAAGTTGGAAATGGGGAGGCAGTCAGACAGACTCCCGCATGCGCCGGACCGGGATCCACCCGGCACGCCCACCAGGGGGTGATGCTCTGCCCATCTGGGACGTCGCTCTGTCGAGACCAGAGCCATTCTAGCACCTGAGGCAGAGGCCAAGGAGCCATCCTCAGTACCCGGGCCAACTCTGCTCCAATGGAGCCTTGGCTGCAGGAGGGGAAGCGAGAGACAGAGAGGAAGGAGAGGGGGAGAGGTGGAGAAGCAGATGGGCGCCTCTCCTATGTGCCCTGGCCGGGAATCTAACCCGGGACTCCCGCCCACCAGGCCGACACTCTACCACTGAGCCAACAAGCCAGGGCCCATTTTTTCTTTTGAATCAGTGTTTTGGTATTCTTTGGATATATTCCTAAAAGTGGAATATCTGGGTCAAAAGGCAGTTCCATTTTTAATTTTTTGAGGAAATACCATACTGTTTTCCATGGTGGCTGCACAATTCTGCATTCTCACCAGCAGTGCAGGAGGGTTCTCTTTTCTTCACACCCTTGCCAGCACTTATTGTGTGTTGATTTGTTAATGAGCGCCATTCTGACAGGTATGAGGTGATATCTCATTGTGGTTTAAATTTGCATTTCTTTGACGATTAGTGACATTGAACATTTTTTTCATAAGCCTATTGGCCATCTGTATGTCCCCTTTGGAGAAGTGTCTATTCAGTACCTTTGCCTATTTTTTAATTGTATTGTTTACCATCCTGGTGTTGAGTGTCAGAAGTTTTTTGTAAATTTTGGTTATTAACCCCTTATCATACATATTGGTGAATATGTTCTCCCGTTGTGTCGGTTGTGTTTTCATTTTGTTAATGGTGTCTTTAGCTGTGCAAAAGCTTTTTAGTTTGATATAGTCCAATTTGTTTATATTCTCCTTTATTTCACTTGCCCATGAAGATACGTTAGCAAAAAATATTGCTACAAGAGATACTGGAGAGTTTACTGCTTATATTTTCCTTTAAGACATTTATGGTTTTATAACTTACATTTAAGTCTTTTATACATTTTGAATTTTTTTGTGAATGGTGTAAGTTGGTGGTCTAGTTTCATTTTTTTTTTTTTTTTTTTTGCGTGTACCTGTCCAATTTTCCCAACACCATTTATTAAAGAGGTTGTCTTTACTCCATTATATGCTCTTACCTCCTTTGTCAAATATCAATTGACCATAAAGATGTGGGTCTATTTCTGGGTTCTCTGTTTTGTTCCATTGATTTGTATGCCTGTTCTTATGCCAGTACCAAGCTGTTTTAATTACACGGCTTTGTACTATAACTTGATATCGGGAAGTGCAATACCTCTCACTTTATTCTTTATTTTCAAGATTTTTGAGACTATTCAGGTTCTTTTTTTGTTCCATATTAATTTTTGGAATATTTGTTCTATATCTTTGAAGTATGCCTTTGGTTTTTTAATAGAAATTGCTTTGACTCTATAGATTGCTTGGGGGTATTATGGACATTTTATTCTTCCTATACATGAACATGTTATATGTTTTCACTTGTTTGTATCTTCTTTGATTTCTTTTTTCAATGTCTTATAATTTTCCAAGTACAAGTCTTTTACCTCTTTGGTTAAACTTATTCCTACGTACTTTATTATATTTTATTTTTGTTGTTGTTGCAATAGTGAAGGTGCTTGTTTCCTTAATTTCACTTTCTGACAGTTTATCATTGAAGTATAAAATGCCACTGATTTCTAAATATTAATTTTATATTCTGCCACTGTGCTGAATTTGTTTATCAGGTCTATTAGTTTTTTGACTGAGATTTTAGTGTTTTATAAGTACAGTATAATGTCACCAAAAAATAATGATAGTCTTACTTCTTCTTTACCAATTTGGATGCTTTTTTTTTTTCCTCATCTTATTTCCATGGCTAGGACTTCCAGAACTATGTTGAATAAAAGTGGTGAAAGGGGAGGGTCACCCCTTCCTTGCTCCTGGTCTTAAGAGGATTGCTTTTAATGTTTGCTCATTGACTATGATGTTGGCTGTGGGTTTGTCATAGATAGCTTTTATTATGTTGAGGTATGTTGCCCATATTCCCATTTTGCTGAGAGTTTTAATCATAAATAGGTGCTGGATTTTATCAAATGCTTTTTCTGTATCTATTGATAAAGTCATGTGATATTTGTCCTTCCTTTTGTTTATACGATGAGTCACATTTATTGGTTTGTGAATATTGTACCAGCCTTGCCTCCCAAAAATAAATCCCACTTGATCATAATGTATGATCTTTTTGATGTATTGTTGGATCTATTTTGCTAATATTTTGTTGAGAATTTTGGCATCTATGTTCATCAGGGATATTGGCCTATAGTTTTCTTTCTTTGTAGTGTCTTTACCTGGTTTTGGAATGAGGATCATGCTTGTCCCATAAAAGAAGCTTGAAAGTCTTTTGTCCTCTTGAATTTTTTGAAAGAGCTTGAGAACAATAGGTATTAGTTCTTCTTTTAATGTTTGGTCACATTTTTTTTGCTCATTTGTCTGTGTATTAGGTAGTTCTGTCTGACTTTGAACTTTTTGTGTTGTCTTTATGAAGAAGATGGGCTCAGTGGTACTGACCTCCAGGCCACCTGCTTTCCTTTTCCTAGGAATGCTTCATGAGGGTACTATTTTCCCTCCTGTTGTCTGTCAGTATTGAATGCAGTTGGTCCTTTTATGGGTACAGTTATTCCTTCAGGCTGGCTGGCTCTAAGGGTCAACCTTGTCATGTGTTTTACACACTATGAAATGTCTGTCTTGGTGGGTGTATTTATTCTCTACAGTGTCTGGTGCCTGCTAGACTCCTCCTTTGGCTGTGCTGCCTATGTAACTAGCTGAGTCTAAGGTTGGTTCTATCTGCCACTCACTACTTGTTGTGTTGGTTCTACATCTTCTTAGGTTGCCATCAGCCATTGTTTGTAACCTGCTGTGCACTATCTGTCTGCAGGTGCTGCTCCTTTTGCTGTTTTTGTTTGTGTTTCCTGTGCCTGGGTAGTGTGGGCTTAGAGAGGACAGCAACTCCATAAATGCCCCAGCTCTGTAAGATTTACCTCCACTTTTCAGCTGCTCCACCTCCTCTTTCAGCTGCCTGGTCTTCCAACAGAGTCTTCTGTAGAAACATTGTAATGTGGGCCCAGACTGACCTCACCCAACCAATCACTCTACAGGTTGCAAGCTTGGTGGGTTAGGACAGCTAAGGTTGTGAATACAATGTTAGTGGGACCTACTACTTCAGGGTTCTTTTTGTCAGGAGCTCAGTACAGGGAATGTGACCCCTACTCTAGAGCCTAATCCCTCAGCCACTACTGGATACTCAAATTTTATTTCTCCCCAGCAAGGGGAGCCACAGGTTCAGATCAGATAGACTGACAGTCCCCTCTGCAGAAGTTCTTAGAGTTGATGAGACCTTGGTTTCAGGGAGGAAGAATGAGAGAGTCCTTTTCTGGGGCTGTGTCCCCCCAAAAAGTAGCTAAGCCCCTTGACCAGACCCAACAATAGACTTGTAGGATCCCACAGTTTACATGCTCCAAGCCTCTCTCCCTTCTGCCTGTGGAATCTAACACAGTGGGTCAGGAGACTCAGCACCCAGGCCAGCTGGCTGTGAAATTCCACCCTGTCCAATTCACATGAGCCACTGTGCCAATGCTGATCTCAGAAAGCAGAACACACCTCAGCTGGGCCAGGTGTGAGGAACCCTTCTTTAGGGTACCAACTAGCAAGGGTTATTAGGTCCTGAACCAATGCTCTCTGCAGCTGGAACTGGATGTGCCAGCCCTGGTTGTCCCTAGAGGAAATCTGGCACAGACCAGTGGGAGACACTACCCATGACCATCCCTCAGCAATCTGCTTGGAGCTACAGGCAATCCAGTTTGTTGTTGCCTCTGCTGGGCCCAGGTGCACATATAAATACCAAGCTGCATACATAGGCTGGCTTTTACCCACACTGGGTGCGGGGCAGCTGTGTAAAGTTTGCTCATGGGTTTACCAGCCACAAATACATTTTTCTGATTGGTGTGCGGGTGTGTAGCAGTGCCACATGTGTATAGCCTATATAAGGCTATAGGTGCTTGTGCTTGAGAGAGGTGGAGGGTTGTGGATGTGTGAATTGCCTGCCTGTCACTGTGAGGGGCCATTCTTGCTGTTTGTGTGCCAAAGAAGAGGTTTTCCCCTGCATGTGTGCTTGTCCACCGTTTTGAGATTTTAGTAAATGGAATGGCCCAACATGTTTCGGCTCTGCAGCTTTCTACCGTCTACCTGAATCCAATGTGGACCTGCCTGGCCTCGGCCACTGGCATTACACTGGGCTTGGGGGAAGGTTCATTTAAAAGGCCAAGGTTCCCTGGGTCCTACCTACTGCAGCCTCTGTCTGCTTCCTGCTTGTTGGGCTATAGGCCACTGAAAAAAACTTCTGGTAGAGTCTAGAGCCTATGGCAATTCAGGGATTAGGAAGGGTGGTGGGTGTGGCTGGGCCCCAGGTGTCAGTCTTTCCAAACTTGACTCACAGACTTCAGTAGAGTGTGGTCCCAGGAGTCTGGTGGAGGAGGCCTCTGAGACCCACAGGTGTGGATTCTCTGCAGTGCTGACAGTTTCTACTGAGCCTCCTGTGAGGCAGAAACATAGATTTGGGAGCATGCAGAAGAATTCCCCAGCTTCAACACCAGAAAACTGAGTCACTGACATGCCCCCTGCTTATTGGCTGGTCTCTCAGAATGACCCAGTCTCCATGGGTGGAGCAGCAGAGACTCCCAAGCATGGGGCAGTTGTTTTATCCCAGGCTGATGCCACTCAAAGGTGACTGCTCCACCCAAGAAATATGGCAACTGCAGTATTGGAGAATGACTCAGCACAGGGATTCTCGTAGCTGTTCCTATGGTGTCTCTTGGTGGGCCTCCAAATTCACACTCTCCTCATGCAACTCTAGTCCTCTCAGCTCTCTCCTGCTGGAGCCCTGGGTAAGTGGTTATGAATAAGATTTTCTGTCCTGGCCATTTTAGATGGAACCTGCATCTCTGAGAGCTCCGTTTCTTTCTTACAGATGGAAATTTAGGCTTTTTTCACTGTTAAATACTGTGTGGGCATCTCTTCTAGGCTCTGGGGCTCTAGGCTGGGTCACCAGACCTTGGGCTGAGGACCCTCCCCTATCAGGGTGACCATCCCCACAGTGAGTGTCCCTCCCAGACCCTCAGCCACCACTAGCTCCTGGGAGTGGGGCCAGAGGTGGATTAAGGTTGCTTGAGGCCCAGGTATAGAAGAAAATATTGGGCTCCTTAAAATAAAGAGACAGGGTGTTGGGCAGATAAAATATATTATGCTCACTTTGTAAAAGATAACGCTGCCCACGTGGAGGCCATTGCCCAGGTGATATTAATGTGTGTTGGGGGGCAGGCAGGATTGTTGTAGCCTGGGGCTTGGTTTTGGGATTAAGCCTTTCCCACCCTTTTTGATGTGGGGCGGTATAATCCAATCATGCCTCAGAGAAGTGACTTTGTATTAGAGACTTCCCTATTTTGTATATTGGATTAAAGGGTTTGAATCTGCACTATAAAATGGGGGCAGAACGAGAGCTTGCCCTCTTGGTTCCTGGGATGATTAGCAGGAGAGAGCAGAGGGAGCAGAGCAGAGAGCAGCGGAAAGAGGCCATGTGGCCAGGAGAAGCAGCCAAGATGGCGGAGTGCTGAGTAAGATGCCAGTTTGTGCAGAGTTTGTATCTGGGATAAGGAAGGAGATGGGGAACTGCGGAGAATAAGGCTGGTGAGCTAGAAACCTTTGATTCTAGGAAACTCGGATAAGTCAGTGGCTTTGTGAGCACTGAATGTGAGTGGGTTTTGGAGCCCAGTGTGTATTTTTACTTGCCTGCCGGGTGCAAGCTAGAATTAAAGAAAATGGCTTATCAGTTTTTGGCTCCATTGTTTCTTTACCGACTGTACGAATCCAATGCGAACCTGCATAGGCCAGAAGGCTGCTGTGATAGTGGCCCTGGCCCTGGCTCCTGGCTTTACACAGGGAAAATAAAAATGCATGTTAACCATATTTTAAATAAATAAAAAATATTTTTTACTACTAATGTTAAAATTGCACATATAAAACCAAACTTGGTGTCATTAAAAAAAGTGTAGCCTGACCTGTGGTGGCACAGTGGATAAAAGCGTCGACCTGGAAATGCTGAGGTCGCCGGTTCGAAACCCTGGGCTTGCCTGGTCAAGGCACATATGGGAGTTGATGCTTCCTGCTCCTCCCCCACTTCTCTCTCCTCTCTCTCTCTCTCTCTCTCTCTCTCTCTCTCCCTCTCCTCTCTAAAATGAATAAAAAATAAATAAAATAAAAAACCATAAAAAAAAAAAAGTGTAAAGTTGGGGTTTTGTGGGGCCCTTCAGAAGTTGGGGCCCAGGGTGTGCACCCAGTGCGCCCACCATTAAATCCCTCTCTAAGTGAGGCAGCCCTTTCTGTGTCTCCACCCTTCCTACCAGTCTCATTGTGGCTTCTCCTGAGATTCTTGATTATAGACTCCTTGTCATTTAGTACAAAATTGGTTTTTCAAGATGATTGTTTTGTTGTTTTTTTTTTAAATTTTTTATTTTATTTTATTTATTCATTTTTAGAGAGGAGAGAGAGAGGGAGAGAGAGAGACAGAGAGAGACAGAGAGGAGAGAGAGACAGAGAGAAAGAAGGGGGGAGGAGCTGGAAGCATCAACTCCCATATGTGCCTTGACCAGACAAGCCCAGGGTTTCGAACCGGCGACCTCAGCATTTCCAGGTCCACACTTTATCCACTGCGCCACCACAGGTCAGGCAAGATGATTGTCCTTAAATTAAGTTTTAATCCAATTTGGTCCTGGAAGGTGAAAGTTGGAATGTTCACCTACTATATCACCATCTTGGAATCCAAACTCCTATCATTTTTGTTCCTGACTTTGCTTTATTTTATTTTGCAGAACCTGTAAATAACTACTTGACAATATATTACATATCAATTTTTTTATGTTTTGTCTCACCCCAATAAAAATAAATGCCATCAAGTCAAATCAAAGACATTGCCTAATATGTCCAGCATGCTATCCCCAGCACCTAGGACAAAATGTAACCCTAATAAGACCTTAGTGGAGATTGTGTGAATGAACTTAATTATCTGAGTTCATTGAAAAGGTCAGTGATCAATTATTCCCCAGTGCCTAGCCAGCTAACCAACTCTTCTTTGCTATTTTGATTTCTCCTGATGAATTCTCCAAAGTATTCAAATAGAATCATGTTTAATTCTGGCAATATCTTAAGTTGAGACAGAACTTTATTCCATATACATGAATGTTTTCTATTTAAATAACAATGTAATTCTTACTACTTGTTTTAAATGATTCTAATAGCAGAAAATCATTGGCTTTACAAGAATTTCATAATTGGATATCTGGGTATATTTTAGCAAAGGCTAATGGATACATATTTATTTTTTTGTAGAGCTGCTTTTCTATAGTGCCTTGAAATGAACTCTTATTAAACTTTTAAGGATATTCCAAGCAAGCTTTCTTTTATGTTTCTAAAGAAAATTAGCATACTGTTTGTATCCTTATACCAACTTCAGTTTCATGGCCCTTAAATCATCATTTATACATTCTTGGTGTTCAGCAGAGAACAAAATATGTGTCCCATAGAATTTGTGGTTTGTTTTAAGGACACATGAGAGTACAATTGAGAGCCATGCAATTCATAACAAATTCAATCTACACGAGACAGCATATCGTTCAATGCAGCTCCACCTATTTCTCCTTTCCCACAAGAGACCAGAGAAAGGAAGTCATTTGATCAAATATGAAATTCCTGAAACACTTTAATTCTATGACAGCCACACCAAGGACCAGAAAATTATTTCAGCTCATATTTTAGATACCCCTGGCAAATGTAAACAGTAGATGCTGTTAGACATTAAGGATTCATTATGTGTACTAAAGAACTAAACTGAAAATCTGCTGATTTATTTGAAATTCCATGGGCTTCTGGTAAGAGATTTATTAAATTATTTACCAAACTTCAATAAGAAAAATTATCATTTATTGAATCTGAATATAACATGAATGGGCTTATTTCTCTGACAACATCGTTTATATTCAGTGATAAAATACATGGTAAAATAACATCTAGTGTCTATCATTAATTCATAAGTAGTAAGACTGTTGCTTTTAAGAGCTGACTCACTGATGATTAAATATTCCCTAGGATCTTGTGATAAGATTTACCTTCTGTCAGTGAAACTTGTCTGTGTCCTAGAGACAAGATTGCTATTTATACAGAGAGAATGCTCCTCTGTCAACCATTGTCTTCTGAGAAAACTATTCACATAATTTCACCATAACTGGTTTTATATAATTCATCTTCCAAACTCTCTTAATATATTGTACAAGTACTAGATATTAGTCTTTTCTTAAGTCAATATGTTCTTACCAAACGCTTTTGTGCATAAAGTACATATAATTATACAACTCACAAAAATTAGGGGATATTCCAAAATGAATATGAAATGATAAAATATACCCTAATTTTTGTGAAAAGTATATATGTGTGCATGTAAAGACATTCAGATATTGTGTGTAACTACACCAGACATTGCAAGTAACTATACACATGCCAAAATAGAAATGGAGATCAAGGTTTAAGCCAGGTAGCTCTATGAATAGTAGTAACTATATAGTGAAGATGGAATGATCAATGTCAGTGTTGACACACAACCATTACAGAAAAAGAATTTAAAGGCATTGTTGCAGATTCTAGGTTAGCCAAAAGCCCCAAAGGGACAGATGATCAAACAAACTTCATCTTGGATAAATTTGTTTCCTGGTAGATAAACTCTCTCTGGTAATAATGGAGTATAATAAAATGGCAGGTTATCTAAATAAGAACACAACAAATTTAAAGCAGAATCTGTGGCTACCAAGACTTGATGACAGCAGAGGAGGGAAGAGAGGTATGAGGAAAGGCTGGTCTAGGGGGGCAGGGGCAATGCAAGGAGACTGTGTATCTGTGGTAAAGGCTGGCTCTGTCAGAGTGCTGATGAGTAGACATGGGAGACAGAAGAGAGGTGTGTGTGTGTGTGTGTGTGTGTGTGTGTGTGTGTGTGTGTGTGTGTGTGTGTGTGTAAGTCAGGGAGAGAAATTTGAAGATGCTACTTTGGCTCGCCTTCAAGATGGAAGAATAGGGCTGCAAGCCAAGAAATTAAGGCAAGCTCTAGAAGGTGAGAATAGAGAGAAAGTGAACTCCTCTCTAAAGCATCCAGAAGCATTCCAATCCTGCAGACACCTTGATTTGTAGCTCAGGGAGACTTCTGCTATATAGACTATAAGATAACAATCTTTATTATTTTAAGTTCTGAAGTTTGTGATAATATGTTATAATAGCAGGAAACAATGGACCCATTCTTATAGAGTCACATCTTTTCATGTGAGTTTTCTAGAACTATTTTATTTTGTACCCATTGGATCCAGTAAACTAGAATAATGTCTTTAGCTGAGTAAACTTTCTTCATTTTTCATTCCTTCTTGCACCCCTCAATTTAGGATTAAAAGATTTATTTATTTGTGGAGCATATTTTTCAAGCTAGAAAGACCTAAAGAAGTCATTTAATTTTCAGATCAAATTTGGCTGTTCAAATTTTTAATCCCAGTAGAACTCAAATTACTTTAGATAAATTACTTAAGGTAAATTTTGAAACAGTTCAATAATAAAGTGAGGAGTTTATTTTTTATTTAATTAATAAGAAATTAAATTAATTCAATTGTCTTTTACACAACTTTAAAGTTATTTTAATCCATTAATGTTGAGTCTGTCAGACATTCATGAGATTTGCTTGATAATTTAATGATTCTGCTAGGAGATAAAAGTTAAACTCTGGAATCTTAGAGAAGTAACTAAAACTCATTTACACAGTCTATTACACATTCTGTCTCTGTTGGCTCCTTAAATCAATTTACATGTCCTTCCAGTAAGTGTGTCTGTATATTTTGTTCATTATAACCCAGTTTTTTCTTTGACCTGCATGTTTATTCCCCCTGAGATGAACAGGTCAGGGCTTCTCAGGGGTCTACACAGGACTCTCTAACCATGACTCTGGAGTTGCATCCTCTCCTGTCGGCAGTTGTCAATGAAAGTCTAGATCCATTAAATGCCTTCAATTCACCTTCATTCAAGACCGACCAGAAAGAGATCATTTTTTGTTTATTTGTTTGTTTAATTGTTTTTTAGTAAGAAAGGAAGGAAAAGGAGAGAAATAGGCAGACAGAAAGACAAGAAGGGAGAGAGATGAAAAGCATCAGGTTGTGGCACTTTAGTTGTTCATTGATTCCTTTCTCATATGTGCCTTGAGCATAGGGTTCTAGGTAAGCCAATGACCCCTTGCTCAAGCCAACGATCTTGTGCTCAAGCCAGCAACCTTTGAGCTCAAGCCAGCAATCATGGGGTCAAGCCAGATGAACCCACGCTCAAGCTGGCAACCTCGGGGTTTCAAACCTAGGTTCTCAGTGTCCCAGGCTGATGCTCTCTCCACTTCACCACTGCCTGGGTCAGGCAAGATCATTTGTTTATATTCCCCTATTTTGCCTCTTTGCTTTAAAAAAAAACAAACAAAAATAACATAAAAGGCAACATAACACAGGTCAAGGGCACAAATTTTGGAATCAAACTGGAGTTTGTACAATGGCTCTCAGTTTCCCTGACCTTGGACAACTAATCCAACCTCTTCAGCTCCCATTGTCTCACCTTCGCAAGGAGAGAAGTACACTATGTAGTTGTTTGTTATGAGGATTAAATAAGATATCATTTTTAAAGCTTTTACTTAGTCCTGTTGTTATTGCTCAAAAAAATTCAACTATTACTCATGCATTTCTTTCCTTTTTTTGATGCACTTTTAAAATAACTATTTGAATGCAAGATACATTTCTTAACTTCTTTGGGTGGCACCTTCACTAGTGAGGTAGGAAATTTTACTATAATCATCTTTCCTTTAGTAGTGAAATTCTGTAATTCTAAGAACAATTGACATATTAGCAATATAAACTGCATAGTTGCAAAAGTAAAGGAATATTTAGGGAAAAGGATAATGATATATTTAGTTGTGTTTCTACAACTGTATTTTATTAAAATTTCTCCTTTATTACCTATGAAATTCTATAGTGTGATGTTTCTTCAATCAAAATTTGTAATAAAATAAAAACTAGTATTTATTGTTTATGGCAGGCACTGTTATAAGTGGCTTCTATGTGTTAACTCATCTGATTCCTGATAGATCTTACTACACACATGGAGAGACGATGAGAGAGTGGGAGGGAGAGTGAAGAGACTCAGGCAGAACTTTCCCAATGTAATTATATATTCAATAAAATTTTACTTTAAGTTTTGTCTTTGCAGGATAAAATTCTGGTTTGCGATAAAAATCTCTCTATTTTTATACTTTATTTTTATACTTATTTTAGAACACACCTGAAATTCTCACTTGAACTTCATTTCACATACTAGGAAGGTTTAATACATTTTAAGTAGTGTAACAGGGTCTAGATTAAAGTATAGAGAGTCAAATACAGGACATGAACAAATGACTCTGTTAATGTGAGGCTTACATACTGGCATAGAAGTTTTAATCATTTTAAAGGGGAAAACATGCCAACTAAAGAGTGAAATCAGGAAAATGTGTCCAAGAAAAACAAACATTTTAGAACAGTGATGTCCAATAAAATGGTAATATGTCCTGGCCTGGTAGCTTGTTAGTTGAAACATCATCCCAAAGCACAGAGGTTGCCAATTTGATCCCCAGTCAAGGCTATATAGAAACATTTCTCTCTCCCTTCCTCTATCTAAAATCAATAAAATAAACATTAAATATATATGTATTATATATATTGTATGTGTATATATATATATATATGGGCCACATATATTACTCTACATTTCCTTTTTTTTCTCTTTTTTTTATTTAGACAATTAATTTAACAGGGTGACATTGGTTATCTAGAGTATATAGATTTAGAGAAAACATCTCCATATCATTTGGACAGTTGATTATGCTGTATACCCATCACTCAAAAGTCAACTCATCTTCTGTCACCCTATATTTTGTTTCTCTTTAAGCCCCTCCTTTCCTCCACCCTCTACTCCTCCTCCCTTCTTCTTTCCCTGGTAATCACTAAACTTTTATCCATGTCCATGAGTTTCAATTTTGTGTCCCACCTATGTATGGAATCATACAGTTCTTAGCTTTCTCTGATTTACTTATTTCACTCAGTATAATGTTATCAAGGTCCATCCATGTTCTCGTAAATGATCCTATGTCATCATTTCTTATGGCTGAGTAGTATTCCATTGTATATATGTACCACATATTTTTTTATCCAATCCTCTATTGAAGGGCATTTTGGCTGTTCCCATGTCATGGCCCCTGTGAACAATGCTGTGATGAACATGGGGGTGCATGTGACTTTACACACTCATGTTTTCAAGTTTTGGGGGTATAAACCCAGTATACTCTACATTTTCTAATAACCACATTAAAATAACTTTTTAAAACAATTGAAATTAGTTATAATATAGTAAACATATTACATCTGAAATATTTTCATTTCAATATGTAATTAATATTAAAATTAATGAGATAGTTTATATTCTCTTTATCATGCTAAATCTTTGAAACCCAGTGTGTTTTGTACCTTATAGAACATCTCTGTTCAAATGATCTGCATGTCACATGCTCAGCAACTACATGGAACTAATGATGGACAGTGTGGTTTAGGTCTCTCTAAACTTTGGCTAATGTCAAAAGTGTAACAATAGGTTAATGTATGAAAATCATGTATTTACTTCTGTTTTGAGATTTAAGAATTGTTTGAAGAAGGTATCTCTGCTTGTTACAGATGAGAGTTCAGGGTCTCACAAGTATTGGATTGCACCGGGAGGGGAAGGAGAACTAGGCAGAGATGGAAAGTTGAAGCAAACCCTCACTCGTCTGAGTTACAATTCATGCAGCTCAACTTTCTCGTCTCTAAATTGTGGACTATTACATGATCTATCGACTTCCTTGCATAATTTTGAGGACTGAATAAAATAAGTGAACTTGTAGAGGATACTACAATGTAAAAATATGGTAACAATTGTTGTTGACAGAGGTGGATTGAGGTTGGTTGAGGCCCCAGGCCTCAACAGAAGAAAATATTGGGTCCCTTAAAAAAAAGAGAGAGACAGGGAAAATAAAAATACATGATAACCATATTTTTAAATAAATAAAAAATATTATGTAGTATTAATGCTAAAATTGTACATATGAAACCAAACTTGGTGTCATTATAAATAAGTGTGTGGTTGGGGCTTTGTGAGGCCCTTCAGAAGTCAGGGCCCAGGTGCTCACCTGGCGCACCTGCTGTTCAGTCTGCCTCTGGTTGTCGAGATAATGTTGGTGATGATGGTGATAATGATGACATCAACAGTGTTATTCCTTTTAAACCATAATCTATACTAAATAATTTTTCCAAAGGAAAATAACCCTAAGAAATAGAGCTTTACATAAATCATGAAATTATTAAAACTAGAATTACCAACCAATTATACAATTATTAAATTTTCCTTATTTCATTATCTACCAAAATTAAAACTTTAGTTCTAAAAATATATCAATAGATAAAAAAGGTAAGCATGAAAAACATAATGGGAATAGTAAGTTATATTTCCAGGAGTTATATGAAATGGAAGAATGTTATAGGCAAGGAAAAAGTTATTTTTTACTATGTTATTATAATGAATAATTATGTTAACATTTGTGTCAATAAAGCAGGTGAACTAGAGAGTTATTATATTTTACCAAGAAGCAGAAAATTTTAAGAGAAAACAGTTCAATTAATTAATTACTGTCAGCTGAATTGATAACTATTTATTTAGACTGCTTTATTGCAAGCATCAAATCCTCTTGTAAGTACAAGGAAGTAATTGTATGCTTCAATTAGTTAAGAAATTTTATGAAAAGCAAAAATTTTAAGTTATAAATTGTTTTTAGCCATCTCTTTTGTTGAAAGAAATATTAGGTTAGATTCATTAGAGAAAAGTCTGAATTGACTCACATTTTGGTGGTAGTTTTTTCCAAAAGTTTTCTATCTATTAGTCAAGATAAAGTTGAGAATATTTACTCTTATTTTAAAAATAACAACAGTATATATTAAGATTCTATATCAGAATAATAAACAGGGAAAAGCTAATGTATTAAGGATAAAATATATTCTTCATTCTTTGGTTTGGTTTAGTTAGAGGAGTTGTCTTCTCAAATAAAATATATTGCTCACAAAAATTAGGAGATATTTTAAAATGAATATGAAGGAATAAAATATCCCCTAATTTTTGTGAGCAGTATATTTTGTAGAACTCCAATATTTAAAACAAACTAAAACAATATTTTATTAGTGTAAATTAATTTTATGTACAGATTTATATTTTGTTATTAATGTTTATCGATATGAAGGCAATTTTGATCAATTTAAATATTTAATAAGCTTATTGAGTATTATTAGTATTGGCATCTGATTCTCTGTACCTTTATATGTGAATAGCTATAAATACTAGGATAAACCATATAAATCCTGATATTGACCAATTTTAACCAATGAAAATGACAACATCATGTATTTCAACTAATAATAATAATTGTCTTTGTTTATGTTTCTTAAATCTATATACTTGTGATCTTTCCATTCTCTTTGATTTACAGTATCCAGAGACTAGAAATAGAAATATGGTAAAATTTGATTCAAAATTAAATTACTAAAAATATCAAAAATTTTCTCACACTTACTAACATAAGGGTAAGAATCATACAACTAGAACTTAGTGTTTTATTAAAGGTTCTGACTTTTATAAAAACAAACAAGCAGCCTGACCTGTGGTGCCGCAGAGGGTAAGATGTAGACCGGGAACGCCGAGGTCACAGGTTCGAAGCCCTGGGCTTGCCTGGTCAAGGCACATATAGGAGTTAATGCTTCCCTCTCCTCCCCACCTTGTCTCTATCTACCTGTTCTCTCTCTCTTCTCTCTACACTGAATAAATAATATCTAAGAAAAATACTCTAAAAACAAGCAAAGAAACAAAAAATATCTAAAGGATATATAGAATATATTTCAAGTAGAAGGAAAATTGTATCACACAAAAGGGCTAAGTTGTAAGAAGAAATATGAAAAAATATACTGGCAAATATATGGGTAAATAAAATACCCACTAAATTATAAGTTTAATATTGCTTAATTTGAGAGGGATTGAAATTAAAGCACTGGATAATGATATGTTTAGGTTGGGAGAAAATTATCTGAGTAAAGGGCTGTAAGGCCCTGTGTTACTCTGTGTCATGATAAAGATATTGAGTAACTTCAGATGCCATTAAGATAGGTAGGTATGTTACAACAGCTCACTAAAATAATGGACATATGACATAGAAGTTCCATACAAATAATGGGATAAAGTGGAATTAGGAAAAAATATTTGTAAATCTAAACGAAGAGAAGAAAGAAAGAAGAGGAAAAAAGTGAGACCTATAACACCCAAATAAGATGACAGCAATAAATGCAAATACTTTAGAAGTCATATGAATGTAAATCAGCTAAGTCTCTTATAAGCTCTCTAGTCTAGTTTTACAAAATTGCTCTAGTAGTTCCTTAATAATCCAGCAACTATCTTCTATTATAAAAGATATATCTAAATTTAAAGACTTAGGGGGATTGAAAGACAAAGGATATATCGGTGAAAAATAACAAAGAAAATGGTAGAGAAATAATATTAGACAAAATAGAATTTAAGACAAAAATAATTCATACAAATTACCAACACACACACACACACACACACACACACACACACCATGCATGGTCCAATATACTTAAGTACCCAATGTATTTAGTAAAAGTTTCTGCCAAAATGTATTTACTGATGGTTTATTACTTTAACTAATACTTTTTAAAGCTTCTACCAAGTGTCAGGTATCATAATGGACACTGGAAATGCAATCCTGGCCAAGACAGGGCTCCTGATGCCATGGGACTTGCACTCTAATGTGGAACACCGGTGAAATCAAGAAAAGAATAAATGAATGAGATAGTTTAAAAGAGTGATGCCAAACTAAAAAGCTTCTGCACAGCAAAAGAAACTGACAACAAAACAAAAAGGCAGCCAACTAAATGGGAGATGGTATTTGCAAATAACAGCTCCAATAAGGGGTTAATATTCAAAATATTAACTCACACATCTCAGCAACAAACAATGAAATAATCCAATTAAAAAATGGGAGAGGACCTGAATAGACACTTCTCTTATCAAAACATACAAGCAACAGGTAGATATATGAAAAGATGCTCATCTTCACTAGCTATTAGAAAAATGCAAATCAAAAGTACAATGAGATATCACCTTACACCTGCTTTTTTGGCTCTTATTAACAAGACAGGTAACAACAAGTGTTGGAGAGGCTGTGGAGAAAAAGGAACCCTCATTCACTGTGGGTGAGAATGCAAATTAGTACAACCATTATGAAAGAAAGTGTGGTGGTTCCTCAAAAAATTAAGAATAGAACTTCCATATGACCCAGCAATCCCTCTACTGGGTATATACCCCCAAAACTTGAAAACATTGGTACATAAAGACACACGCACGCCCATGTTTATTGCAGCATTGTTCACAGAGGCCAAGACATGGAAAGAACCAAAGTATCCCTCGATAGAGAATTGGATAAAGAAGATGTGGTACATATATACAATGGAATACTACTCAGCCGTAAGAAATGATGACATATTGCCATTTATGACAACATGAATGGACCTTGAGAACATTATACTGAGTGAAATAAATCAGAAAAAGCTGAGAACTGGATGATTTCACACATAGGTGGGATATAAAACTGAGACTCATGGACACAGATAAAAGTGAATTTGCTAATAGGGCGGGAGAACATGAGGGAAGATGTAAAGAAAAGGCTGTAAAGAGGGACAAATATACAGTGACAGAAAATGAGTTGACTTTGGGTGATGGATATGCAACAAAATCAACAGTTCAAATGCTACAAAAATGTTTACTTGAAGCCTATGTACTCTTATTATTCAATGTCATCCTGTTAAATTTAATTTTCTAAGTAAAATTTTTTTAAAAAGGAGTTCCAAATTTTTGGACAAAGGATAAAACAAGACTAGGTGTAAGGTACAACTTTGCAACTTCAGCTCTGCTGATACATGTACCAAAAAATTCTTCACTGCTGGGCTGTGCTGTGCATGGTGCTCAGGAGCAAGCCCAGCTTCTGCACACTGTATTCCTGGATCATCTCTCAGTCATGACCACCAACAGGATTTCCAGACATTGCCAAATGTCACTGGGGGCAGAATCACCCCCAGTTGAGGACTGCTATGCAAGAGTGACCACAATCACAGAATGAGAATTTTGATTTTTTTTTAAATTGGATATTGAGAAAGACCTCCTTGAGGGGTTATAAATGAAAGAAATAAAAGTCAAGGAGGAAATGATTTTTGTAGCAAATTTTCCAAGCAGAGTTGAACAATAATTACTAAGGCAATAAGATGATAATAAACTGGGAGCCCTAAAACAATACACAGAAGGCTTGTGTAAGAGGTACTATGAGAGAGGCAGACAAAAGCAGGTCATAGGGTCACATAAAAACTTACAGGCCAGGCCCTGGCTGGTTGACTCAGTGGTAGAGCGTTGGCCTGGCGTGCAGGAGTCCCGGGTTCGATCCCTGGCCAGGGCACACAGAAGAAGTGCCCATATGCTTCTCCACCCCTCCCCCTCTCCTTTCTCTCTGTCTCTCTCTTCCCCTCCCACAGCCGGGGCTCCATAGGAGCAAGGTTGGCCCGGGCGCTGAGGATGGCTCTGTGGCCTCTGCCTCAGGCACTAGAATCGCTCTAGTTGCAACAGAGTGAAGCCCCAGATGGGCAGAGCATCGCCCCCTGGTGAGCATGCCGGGTGGATCCTGGTCGGGCGCATGTGGGAGTCTGTCTGACTGCCTCCCCATTTCCAACTTCAGAAAAATACAAAAAAAAAAAAACCCAAAAAACTTACAGGCCATAGTAGATAGTTCAGTTGCTTTTTTGTTTGTTTGTTTTTTTTGTTTTAATGTTATAAAAAGTTTTGGTGAAGAAGAGAGTTTCTGATTAGTTGTGGAGGACAAAATATTTCTTGCTAGACCTTTAAAGGTGGGTTGGCCTTAATTTTTACAGTCTGAGCTGAGTTCAGAAGTATTCCTGTTATAGATAAGGAATCATAGATGATAAAACATAGCTGGGGTGGGGAGAGGGATGTGCAGGAATGAAATTCCAGAATTGTCAGAAATGTAAACTCTAATGCAGGACGAAGGGACTTTTGAGGAGCATCTTTCCCTCCCATCACTGGGATGATAACTCAGAGGAGCTCTCTCAAGGAGAGTGTGTTCTAGGCAACAGATTGGCAGCAGCTGTGAGCTGTGGGGCCACTGCATGTGTATGGACTCTGGCTCAGCCTCAAACATGCCCATTAGGGAGAATGGGCCAGAAGCCAAGTTCAGGGCAAGCTACCCAACAGGAACTAGAGACCAATAACCCAGGGACAGGTGACTAACAGCACAAAGATGTCAATGGCTTGATTCTAAAGTGTTCTTGTTAGAGATTTTCAGAGTCAACACTTTGAGACCAATGGAAACAAAGTTAATGACCTTGAACTCTTTATTCCAACTCCCTCTTTGTTACATTGTTGCAATCATTTTTAAGCATTGGCGTGTGTAAGGCATTGTTCTCAGAGTTTTTGCATTCATTTCCTCATCCAATCTTCTTAACAATGCTATGAGACAGATTATCTTATTTTCAGCATTTTATTTTATTTATTTTTGAAAGCGCACTGGAACCTAGAGATGTTCTGTTGCTTGTCCGTGGAATCTGAAACTTCAGCAGTCTGCCTGAAGTCTAATCTCTTAACCACCATAAAATACTCAGATCAAACAATCAATCCCATATGTTGCTCATTTGCTAGAAGCAACTGTCAAAGATGAAATCATTTGCCAAAGATCATTATCTAACCAATGTCTGTTTGAGATACAATTGGTAATAAATTATTAGCATTGGAACACCTGCTAATACCAGTTATTTTTCTGAACACTTTATATGAGTTCTCTTGCTTAATCTTCACAAGAACCTATGAGAAATGTCTTATTAGTTGTCTCGCTTTATAGATGAGAAGACTGAAGGCTGAGATCTTAAGTAACTCTTCCAAAACAGAACAGATCCAGCAAGTGGTAGAACTGAGATTGTAACTCAGCAGTCAAATGCACAGGCCTTCACTCCAGGACTAAATCATAGAACCTAGCTCTCTCCCAACAACAAAGAACTGTTTTAGAAACCTTTTAGTCTTTGTTTGTCATTTAAATTGTACATTATTTAAAGAATTTTACAAACAAGACTATCTGGTACTGTTTTAAACCAGGCAATCCCTTGAAACCCCTCTGTTAGCATAGAAGTTTTCTTTAAAACATATAATAAGTTCATTTATCAATTTATTTCACATGATACCTTAATGTCCAAGTAAGTATATGAAAAGAGGTCTTGGTGTGTTGATTCTGCAATCTCCTGCTAATATATAGGATAGTTTATAAGCTCAGATATTTCAAAGTTACTTTAGATAAAAAAAAATTCTAGCCTGTCTGCAGTCCTCACCTCCAGATCTTCTAATCAGACACAGGAGGAATCAGCAGAGATCTGGAATTCTGGGAGGCACCGTTTTGGACTCTGTGTGTATCTGAGTTCCAGAGACATATGATAGGAATGACATGTTGCTGCTGTCTATGTGTTAGCACACTTCCCATGGCACCAGTTTGATGTAAGAGACTGGCCAATCTGTTGGTGACCCAATCTTTTAGAAAGTGTATATTCTCAAGAAAATTGAAGTTTTTAAAAGCCATCTAGACAACAATGAAAGAAAGCCAGTGTTTAGCATCAGAAGTTGTATATTTGAGTCCAGTTTACCATTTGCAAGCTTTTTGGCCTTGGGAAAGTCACTATAATAGCTCTGAGACTAGGGATCTTCATTACACAGGAGGAATCATAACCTGGTGACCCTGGTTACCAGGCAGGTTGCATATTCATATCAACAGAAAAACTTGTGCATGGGTGGTTTATACACTGTACATGCTCTGACAGCAGAGGGAGATGTTCCTAATAGAGTCGTAGAATAGCTGGTAAAGAGTTGACTGCTTACTGGATGAGGGACAGTGTATCTCTTTTCTATACTCAGGTATACTCAGGTCTTTTTTTTTTTTTTTTTTTTTTTTTGTATTTTTTTGAAGTGAGAAGCAGGGAGACAGAGAGACAGACTCCCACATGAGCCCATTTGGGATCCACCTGGCATGCCCACAAGGGGGCGATGCTCTGCCCATCTGAGGCATTGCTCCTTTGCAATTGGAGCCATTCTAGCACCTAAGGTGGAGGCCATGGAGCCATCCTCAGCACCCAGGCCAACTTTGCTTCAATGGAGCCTTGGCTGTGAGAGGGGAAAAGAGAGATCGAGAGAAAGGAGAGGGGGAAGGGTGGAGAAACAGGTGGGTGCTTCTCCTGTGTGCCCTGGCTGGGAGTGGAATCCAGGATATCCACACACAGGGCCAACACTCTACCACTGAGCCAACTGGCCAGGGCCTTTACTCAAGTCTTTTGACAATGACAATGAGCTGAAGCAAAACTGATTCAAGGCCAAGTATTCTGGAGCTAGAAGAACTATGAGGTAAATGAAAGTAAGACATTTATGCCTGAGGTAGCTGCTCAAGATAGGAACTAAAAATTCTGAGTTTTAAGCACTAATTCAATCTGTACAGATACATTTTAGTGAGAAACTTTGCAGACCCAGGAGCAACTACCTTTCAAATCTTTAATACTAAATAATAATTATACAATAATAGCATTCCATGTATCAGTCAATCACTTTTGCAAACAAAATGCTCTAAGACACATAGGCTAATAAACTTATTTATTCTCAATTTCCTAACTGGGAATCGACTGGGAACTGATTCATCAAAGCTGGGCTCAGGTAGGCAGCTCAGCCTTAAGCTGCAGGCCCACTTGACCTTGGCTTCTCATTGTGGTTTGGGCTCATGTGTGTTCATTCTGGAGCCCAGGCAAAGGGAACAGCAGGTACCTGGGGACAAGGCCTGTTCAGGGCAATGGCAGAAGTTCAAGAGAGTATGTGTGTGATCATATTTCAAGCCTCTGATCTAATCTACATAGGTCATGTTCACTAGGCACTTAACATGTATTAAGCAACCGTGTCCTAAGAGTTTTACCTACATTCTTTCATATGATCTTCACAACCACCCTGTGAAGCAAGACCCATTTTAATCCTTATTTTAAAAACAATAAAATGGAAGCCCTGGCCCGTTGGCTTAGTGGTAGAGCATCGGCCTGGCGTTCAGGAGTCCCAGGTTCAATTCCTGGCCAGGCACACAGGAGAAGCACCCATCTGCTCTCCACCCCTCCCTGTCTCCTTCCTCTCTGTCTCTCTCTTCCCCTCCCACAGCCAAGGCTCTATTGGAGCAAAGTTGGCCCGGGCACTGAGGATGGCTCTGTGGCCTCTGCCTCAGGCGCTAGAATGGCTCTGGTTGCAACAGACGGCCCAGATGGGCAGAGCATCGCCCCCTGGTGGGCGTGACGGGTGGATCCCGGTCCGGTGCATGCGGGAGTCTGTCTGACTGCCTCCCCATTTCCGGCTTCAGAAAAATACAAAAACAAAACAAAACAAAAACAATAAAATGGGGATAAAGAGAAGGTGAGAACCTTTCTCAATATCCTGCAGTGAGTAAATGGCAGAGGCAGGATTTCAGAACAGACAGGAGGACAGCAGGGACAATAAACTTGCCAGTACATTCTACTAGCTGTTGACAAAGGACCTAGTCCATCAGCAATGCAATAAAAATAAGGCCAGTTTCAAAGTGTTGTATATATCTTGGTTCTCATACCAGGATACATAAAATATATAAGAATTTTGTTTTATTTACATCATAAAATATTTGCTATGCACAAAATACATGTAGTATTCATTCTACTATATGATGCCTAATAAAATGAACACATAGGAATCTGCCACTCAAGAACCCAAATATTACCAGTATTTTCACATGCTCCTTCTCTGTACTCACCTTTCTGTATCCCCCCAAAATGTAATCACTATCTTGAATTTTATATTTCTCATTCTCCTGTTTTTTAAAGTATAGATAATCATATTTGTCTGTATCAGATAGTTTTGCTTGGTTGAACCCTCAACTGTGCTGTTATAGAAATCTATTGTTAATTCATTTTTCACTGTTATATAATAGTGTATTTGGTAAATATATCCACAATATCAATTATCCTACCAACAGTGATTCAGCTGCCTCTAATGTTGCTATTAAAAATAATGTTTGTATGAACAATCTCATGAGTAATGTATGAGAGTTCCTGTTATGCTATATCCTTGCCAATGCTTGGTATTGTCAGACCCATAATTTAGGGGAAGCAAAGTAATATTTTATTGTGATATTAATTTGTATTTCTCTGTTTACTAAGAAGGTCTAACAGATTTTCATTAGGCAACCTACCAAATAATAGTCTCTTCTGTGAACTATTCGTTCATGATCCTGGCCAATTTTCTTATTGGGATAATTGTATTCCTTATTGATTTAAATCAGTTGTTTATGTCTTATATATAGTATATTTACATAAACATTGTCCACTATATTTATTTATATATATTATTAATGTCTTTTCTCAGTCTGTGTTCTGTCTTTTCATTCTTTGACCAATCTTTTCCCTCATGGTTGTACCAAGTTTAATAGTGCCCCCCGAAATTTATGACCATTCAGAACCTGTGTATGGCCTTGTTTGGTAATAAGGTCTTTGCAGATATAGTCTGGTTAAGCTGAGGTCACACTGGCTTAGAGTGAGCCCTAAATCTAATCACTGTCGGTCAAATAAGAGAGAAACGTAGACCCTAAGAAAGAGGACACACAGGACGAAGGCCTGCTAACAAGAAACACAGATATTGGGATGGTGCCACTACAAGCTGAAGAACCACAAGAGCTAGAGGGAGTGAAGGCATGATTCTTTCTTAGAGCATTCCAAAAGCAGTGGACCGGCAAAAACTATGATTTCTGACTTCTGGCCTTCAAACTGTGACAAATCAATTTCTGTATTGTTAGCCACCCAGATTATAGTAATTTGGTACAGCAACCACAAGAAACTAAAACTGTGGTAAACAATTTTTGTCTTATAAAAATTTTATTTTATTTGTTTATTGATTTTAATTTATTGTGTTTACATAGATTCTAGGGTTGCCCCGAATGCATCCCTCCTCCCCCATATTCCCCTTAACATCTCCCTTGTCCCCCTCCCCATACTGTCCTCCCCCCTTCCCTTCAGGTTTATCTCATCCTATCATCCTCTTTCCTTCTGTCCTCTTTTCCTCTGGTCCCTTTGATCCCTCTTCTGTCTCAATTCTGTTCCTCAGTTCACATTGTTCATTGGATTCCTCAAATGAGTAAGGTCATATGATATATTTTTTATCTGCTTGGCTTATTTCACTTAACATAATAGTTTCCAGGTCCATCCATATTGTTGCAAAAGGTAAAATTTCCTTCTTTTTCATGACCCCATAGTATTCCATTATATATATGTACCATAGCTTTTTAATCCATTAGTCCACTGATGGACACTTGGGCTGTTTCTAGACCTTCGCTATTGTAAACAATGCTGCCATAAACATGGGGGTGCATTTCTCCTTTTGAATCAGTAATATGGTGTTCTTGGGATATATTCCTAAAAGTGGGATGGCTGGGTCAAAAGGCAGTTCGATTTTTAATTTTTTGAGGAATCTCCATACTTCTTTTCACAGTGGCTGCACCAGTCTGCATTCCCACCAGCAGTGCAGGAGGGTTCCCTTTTCTCCACATCCTCGCCAGCACTTATTCTGTGTTGTTTTTTTGATGAGCGCCATTCTGACTGGTGTGAGGTGATATCTCATTGTGGTTTTTTAATCTTATTTTTATTAATTTCATTGATAAATCAGGGTACAAATGTTCCGAGAAAATATCTCCAGATTATTTTGACATTTGATTATGTTGCATACCACTCACCCAAAGTCAAATTGTCTTCCGTCACCTTCTATCTGGTTTTCTTTGTGACCCTCCCCTCCCCCCACCAACTCTTTCTCCTTCCTTGCCCCCTCCCCAACCCCCACCCCACTCCCCATTACCATCACATTCTTGTCCATGTCTCTGAGTCTCATTTTTATGTCCCATCTATGTATGGAATTATATTGTTCTTAGTTTTCTCTAATTTACTTATTTCACTCTGTATAATGTTATCAAGGTCCATTCATGTTATTGTAAATGATCCTATGTCATCATTTCTTATGGCTGAGTAGTATTCCATAATATATATGTACCAGAACATTTTAATCAACTCGTCCACTGACGGACACTTGGGCTGTTTCCAGATCTTCGCTATTGTGAACAATGCTGCCATAAACATGGGGGTGCATTTCTTCTTTTGGAGCAGTTCTATGGTGTTCTTAGGGTATATTCCTAAAAGTGGGATAGCTGGGTCAAAAGGCAGTTCGATTTTCATTTTTTTGAGGAATCTCCATACTGTTTTCCACAGAGGCTGCACCAGTCTGCATTCCCACCAGCAGTGCAGGAGGGTTCCCTTTTCTCCACATCTTCGCCAGCACTTATTCTGTGTTGTTTTGTTGATGAGCGCCATTCTGATTGGTGTGAGGTGATATCTCATTGTGGTTTTAGTTTGCATTTCTCTAATTAGTGATGTTGAACATTTTTTCATATGCCTATTGGCCATCTGTATGTCCTCTTTGGAGAAGTGTCTATTCATTTCTTTCGCCCATTTTTTTTTGTATTTTTCTGAAGCTGGAAATGGGGAGAGACAGTCCGACAGACTCCCACATGCGCCCGACTGGGATCCACCCAGCAAGCCCACCAGGGGGCGATGCTCTGCCCACCAGGGGGCAATGTTCTGCCCCTCCGGGGCGTCACTCTGTTGCGAGCAGAGCCACTCCAGCACCTGGGGCAGAGGCCAAGGAGCCATCCCCAGCGCCCGGGCCATCTTTGCTCCAATGGAGCCTCGCTGTGGGAGGGGAAGAGAGAGAGAGGAAGGAGAGGGGGAAGGGTGGAGAAGCAGATGGGCGCCTCTTCTGTGTGCCCTGGCCAGGAATCGAACCCGGGACTTCTGCACGCCAGGCCGACACTCTACCACTGAGCCAACCAGCCAGGGCCTCTTTCGCCCATTTTTGATTGGATTGTTTGTTTTCTGGTGTTGAGATTTATAAGTTCTTTATATATTTTGGTTATTAACCCCTTATCAGATGTATTGTATTGTCAAATATGTTCTCCCATTGTGTAGTTTGTCTTTTTATTCTGTTCTTATTGTCTTTGGCTGTGCAAAAGTTTTTTAGTGTAATATAATCCTGTTTGGTTATGTTGTCTTTTATTTCACTTGCCTTGGAGATCAATCAGCAAATATATTGCTGCGAAAGATGTCGGAGAACTTACTGCCTATGGGTTCTTCTAAGATGCTTATGGTTTCACGGTTTACATTTAAGTCTTTTATCCATTTTGAGTTTATTTTTGAGAATGGTGTAAGTTGGTGGTCTAGTTTCATTTTTTTGCAGGTAGCTGTCCAATTTTCCCAACACCATTTATTATACAGGCTGTCTTTACTCCATTGTATGCCCTTACCTCCTTTGTCAAATATTAGTTGTCCATAGAGCTGTGGGTTTATTTCTGGGTTCTCTGTTCTGTTCTATTGATCTATATGCCTGTTCTTATGCCAGTACCAGGCTGTTTTGAGTACAAGGGCCTTGTAGTATAATTTGATATCAGGAAGTGTGATACCTCCCTCTTTATTCTACTTTTTTAAGGTTGCTGAGGCTATTTGTGTTCTTTTTTAGTTCCATATAAATTTTTGGAATATGTGATCTATATCTTTAGTCTCCTTGGTTAAATTTACTCCCAGGTACTTTATTTTTTTGGTTGTAATAGTGAAGGGAATTGTTTCTTTAATTTTTTTTCTCACTGTTCATTGCTGGTTTATAAAAATGCCTCTAATTTCTGAATATTAATTTTATATCCTGCCACTTTGCTGAATTCGTTTATCAGGTCCAGTACTTTTTTGACTGAGACTTTAGGCTTTTCTATATACAATATCATATTATCGGCAAATAATGATACTTTTATTTCTTCTTTCCAACTTGAATGCCTTTTGTTTCTTTTTCTTGTCTTTTTTTTTTTTTTTTTTTTTTTTTTTTTGTATTTTTCTGAAGCTGGAAATGGGGAGAGACAGTCAGACAGACTCCCGCATGCGCCTGACCGGGATCCACCCGGCACGCCCACCAGGGGCGACGCTCTGCCCACCAGGGGGCAATGCTCTGCCCCTCCGGGGCGTCGCTCTGCCATGACCAGAGCCACTCTAGCGCCTGGGGCAGAGGCCAAGGAGCCATCCCCAGCGCCCGGGCCATCTTTGCTCCAATGGAGCCTTGGCTGCGGGAGGGGAAGAGAGAGACAGAGAGGAAGGAGGGGGGCGGGGTGGAGAAGCAAATGGGCACTTCTCCTATGTGCCCTGGCCGGAAATCAAACCCGGGTCCCCCACATGCCAGGCTGACGCTCTACCGCTGAGCCAACCGGCCAGGGCCTCTTTTTCTTGTCTTATTGCTGTGGCTAGGACTTCCAGGATTATGTTAAATAAGAGTGGTGAAAAAGTGCACCCCTGCCTTGTTCCTGATCTTAAGAGGATTGCTTTTAATTTTTGCCCATTGAGTATGATGTTGGCTGTGGGTTTGTCATAGATGTCTTATATCATGTTGAGGTATGTTCCCTGTATTCCCACTTTGTTGAAAGTTTTGATCATGAATGGGTGCTGGATTTTATCAAATACTTTTTCTGCATCTATTGAAATTTTCATGTGGTTTTTCTCCTTCTTTGTGTTTATGTGATGAATCACATTGATTAATTTGTAACTATTGTACCAGCCTTGCCTGCCCAGAATAAATCCCACTTGATCATGGTGTATGATTTTTTTCATATATTGCTAAATCTGGTTTGCTAATATTTTGTTGAGGATTTTAGCATCTATATTCATCAGGGATATAGGCCTATAATTTTCTTTCTTTGTGTTGTCTTTTTTTAAAAAAAATAATTTTATTTTTTTAATAGGGTGACATCAATAAATCAGGATACATATATTCAAAGATAACATGTCCAGGTTATCTTGTCATTCAATTATGTTGCATACCCATCACCCAAAATCAGATTGTCCTCTGTCACCTTCTATCTAGTTTTCTTTGTGCCCCTCCCCCTTCCCTTTTTCCTCTCCCTCTCCCCCCTCCCCCTGTAACCACCACACTCTTATCAATGTCTCTTAGTCTCACTTTTATGTCCCACCTACGTATGGAATAATGCAGTTCCTGTTTTTTTCTGATTTACTTATTTCACTTCGTATAATGTTATCTTTGCCTGGTTTTGGAATCAGAATTATGCTCTCCTCATAAAAGGAGCTTGGAAGTCTTCCTTCCTCTTGAATTTTTTGAAATAGCTTGAGAAGGATAGCAGTTAGTTCTTCTTTGAATATTCGGTAGATTTTACTTGTGAAGCCATCAAGCCCAGGACTTTTTTTGGTTGGGAGATTTTTGATAACTGTTTCTATCTCATTTGGTGTAATCAGTCTTTTTAGGTTTTCTGATTCTTCCAGACTGATTTTTGGAAGATTGTATGTTTAAAGAAATTTGTTCATTTCATCTAGGTTGTCTAGTTTTTTAGCATACAGTTCTTTATAGTATTTTCTTACAATATTTTGTATTTCTGTTGTGTTAGTTGTTATTTCTCCACTCTCGTTTCTAATTTTATTTATTTGAGTCCTCTCTCTTTTTTTCTTGGTGAGTCTAGCTAAAGGTTCATTGATCTTTTTTACCTTTTCAAAAAACCAGCATCTAGTTTCATTGATCCTCTGTACTGTTTCTTTAGTCTCTATGTCATTTATTTCTGCTCTGATCTTTATTATTTCCTTCCTCCTACTACATTTGGCCTTTACTTGCTGTTCTTTTTTCTAGTTCTCTTAGGTGCAGGGTTAAGTTGTTTATTTGAGTTTTTTCTAGCTTCTTAAAGTGTGCCTGTAGTGCTATGAAATTTCCTCTCAGGAGTGCTTTTGCAGTGTCCCATAAATTTTGAGTTGTTGTATGCTCATTATTATTCATTTTTAGGAATTTTTTTATTTCTTCCTTGATATCATTCTTAATCCATTTGTTATTTAACAACCTGCTATTTAGTTTCCATGTATTTGAGATTTTTTGAGTTTTTCTGTTGTGGTTGATTTCTAATTTCATGCCATTGTGATCAGAGAAAGTGCTTGATATGATTTCAATCTTCTTAAATTTGTTGAGACCACTTTTGTGCCCTAACATGTGGTCTATCCTAGAGAATGTACCATGAGCACTTGAAAGGAATGTATATTCTGCTGCTTTAGGGTGAAAGGTTCTGAAAATATCTATTATATCAAATTGATCTAGTGTATCCTTTAAGTCGGCTGTTTCTTTGTTAATTTTCTTTCTTGAGGATCTATCTAGTGATGTTAGTAAGGTATTGAAATTCCATACTATTATAATATTGCTGTTGATCTCGCCCTTTATATCCATCAAAGTCTGCTTTATATATTTAGGTGCTCCTATATTAGGTGTGTAGATATTTATAATCTTCCTGTTGGATTGCTCCCTTTATCACTATTTAGTGGCCTTCTTTATCTCTTACTATATCCTTGTTGTAAAGTCCATTTTGTCTGATATATATATTGCTACCCCAGCTTTTATTTCATTTCCATTTGCATGAAATGTTTTTTTCCATCCTTTTACCTTCTGTCTATGTGCATCTTTTGATTTAAGGTGTGTCTCTTGTAGATAGCAGCTATATGGGTCTTGTTTATTTATTTATGCAGCTACCCTATTATTGGTTTTGATTGGATCATTAAACCATTTACATTTAAGGTTATTATTGACATGTAGTTGTTTATTGCCATTTTATTCTTTAGAGCTATATTCCTCTTTTGCTATATTCTTTTCTCACTTTGATCTGTATACAACAGGCCCCTTAACATTTCCTACAGCATTGGTTTGGTGGTAATGAATTCCTTGAGGGTTTTTTAGTCTGGGAAACTTTTTATTTCTCCTTCAATTTTAAATGATAGCCTTGTTGGACAAAGTAGTCTTGGTTGTAGGTTCTTGTTCTGCATTTCTTGCCATTCCCTTCTGGCTTCAAGTGTTTCTGTTGAGAAGTCTGATGTCATCCTTATGGGGGCTCCTTTGTAGATGATAGCCTTTTTGTCTCTAGCAGCTTTTAATATTTTTTTATCACTTAACTTTGATATTTTAATTATGATGTGTCTTGGTGTAGGTTTCTTTGGGTTTCTCTTTAATGGAGGCCTTTGTGCTTCTTGAACGTGTGAGAGTTTCTCCTGCATTAATTTAAGGAAGTTTTCTGCTATGATATGATTGAACAAAGTCTCTATCCCTTGTTCTTTCTCTTCTTCTTCAGGAATCCCTATGATGTGGATGTTATTTCTCTTCATGTTGTCAAGGAGCACTTTAAGAGTTTCCTCAGACTTTTTGAGTCTCTTTTCTTTTTTCTTCTCTGCTTTCATGCCTTCATTCCACTTGTCCTCCAACTCGCTGATTCGTTCCTCAGCTTCATCCATCCTGTTTTTAATTCCTTCCATTGTGGTCTTCATTTCTGATATTGTATTTGTCATCTCCGACTGCTTCTCTTTTAATATTTCAATATCCTTTTTAATACTTGCTATTTCTTTATTTAGGTGTTCGTAATGACCATCCATTATTGTTCTAAGATCCCTAAGCATCCCTACAATTATTATTTTGAACTCCACATCCAGAAGTTTGGTTATTTCCATATCACTCAGTTCATTTCCTGGATGTTTGTCTTGAGGTTCCATTTGTATTGCACTTCTCTGTTTTCTCATTATGTCTGTGTGTTTGGGTGTATTGTTTGTAGAGCTGGTTGAGTCTAGGCTTGGTGTTGTCTGACTCCAGTTTTCAATTGTGTTATTTCTAGGTCTTCTTGGGTTGACATCGGCTATTATTTGTAATTCAGTTTTGGATTTGGGCAGCTTTGAAGTCTTGATTTGTTTGTTTTCTTTTCTTTTTTTTTTAAGTTTCAAGGATTTTTATTTTTATTTTTTATTTTTTTTAAATAAATTTTTATTAATGTTAATGGGATGACATTAATAAATCAGGGTACATATATTCAAAGAAAACATGTCCAGATTATCTTGTCATTAAATTATGTTGCATACCCCTTGCCCAGAGACAGATTGTCCTCCGTCACCCTCTATCTAGTTTCACTGTGCCCCTCCCCATCCCCATAACTCTCTCCCTCCCTCGGTCCTGCGTCCTCCCTCCCCCCACCCCTGGAAACCACCACACTCTTGTCCATGTCTCTTAGTCTCGTTTTTATGTTCCACCAATGTATGGAATCATGTAGTTCTTGTTTTTTTTCTAATTTACTTATTTCACTCCATATAATGTTATCAAGATCCCACCATTTTGCTGTAAATGATCTGATGTCATCATTTCTTATGACTGAGTAGTATTCCATAGTGTATATGTGCCACATCTTCTTTATTCAGTCTTCTATTGAAGGGCTTTTTGGTTGTTTCCATGTCTTGGCCACTGTGAACAGTGCTGCAATGAACATGGGGCTACATGTGTCTTTATGTATCAATGTTTCTGAGGTTTTGGGGTATATACCCAGTAGAGGGATTGCTGGGTCATAAGGTAGTTCTATTTTCAGTTTTTTGAGAAACCACCATACTTTCCTCCATAATGGTTGTACTACTTTACAGTTCCACCAACAGTGGATGAGAGTTCCCTTTTCTCTGCAGCCTCTCCAACATTTGCTATTACCCGTCTTGTTGATAATAGCTAATCTAACAGGGGTGAGGTGGTATCTCATTGTAGTTTTGATTTGCATTTCTCTAATAACTAATGAAGCTGAGCATCTTTTCATATATTTGTTGGCCATTTGTATTTCTTCCTGGGAGAAGTGTCTGTTCATGTCCTCTTCCCATTTTTTTATTGGATTGTTTGTTTGTTTGTTGTTGAGTTTTATGAGTTCTTTGTATATTTTGGATATTAGGCCCTTATCTGAGCTGTCGTTTGAAAATATCAGTTCCCATTTAGTTGGCTGTCTGTTTATTTTGATATCAGTTTCTCTTGCTGAGCAAAAACTTTTTATTCTGATGTAGTCCCATTCATTTATTTTTGCCTTCACTTCTCTTGCCTTTGGAGTCAGGTTCATAAAATGTTCTTTAAAACCCAGGTCCATGAGTTTAGTACCTATGTCTTCTTCTATGTACTTTATTGTTTCAGGTCTTATATTTAGGTCTTTGATCCATTTTGAATTAATTTTAGTACACGGGTACAGGCTGTAGTCAAGGTTCATTCTTTTGTATGTAGCTTTCCAGTTTTCCCAACACCATTTGTTGAAGAGGCTTTCTTTTCTCCATTGTGTGTTGTTGGCCCCTTTATCAAAGATTATTTGACCATATATATGTGGTTTTATTTCTGGGCTTTCTATTCTCTTCCATTGGTCTGAGTGTCTATTTTTCTGCCAATACCATGCTGTTTTTATTACCGTGGCCCTATAATATAGTTTAAAGTCAGGTATTGTAATGCCCCCAGCTTCATTCTTTTTCCTTAGGATTGCTTTGGCTATTCGGGGTTTTTTATAGTTCCATATAAATCTGGTGATTTTTTTGTTCCATTTCTTTAAAAAATGTCATAGGAATTTTGATGGGAATTGCATTAAATTTATATATTTCTTTGGGTAATATGGCCATTTTAATTATATTTATTCTTCTTATCTAAGAACAAGGAATATTTTTCCATCTCATTGTGTCTTTTCCATTTCTCTTAATAATGCATTGTAGTTTTCATTATATAGGTCCTTTACATTCTTTGCTATGTTTATTCCTAGGTATTTTATTTTTTTGGTTGCAATTGTGAAGGGGATTATTTTTTTGAGTTCGTTTTCTAATATTTCATTGTTGGCATATAGAAAAGCTATGGACTTTTGTATGTTAATTTTGTATCCTGCGACCTCACTGTATTGGCTTATTGTTTCTAGTAATTTTTTGTGGCATTCTTCGGGTTTTCGATGTATAGGATCATATCATCAGCAAAAAGTGATACCTTTAATTCTTCTTTTCCGATATGGATGCCTTTTATTTCTTTGTCTTGTCTGATTGCTCTGGCCAGAACTTCTAGCACCATGTTAAATAAGAGTGAAGAGAGTGGACAACCCTGTCTTGTTCCTGATTTAAGGTGGAAAGTCCTCAGTTTTATGCCATTTAATATGATGTTGGCTGATGGTTTATCATATATGGCCTTTATCATGTTGAGATATTTTCCTTCTATACCCATTTTGTTGAGAGTCTTAAACATAAAATTGTGTTGAATTTTATCGAAAGCCTTTTCTGTGTCTATTGATAAGATCATGTGGTTTTTGTTTTTTGTTTTGTTGATATGGTGTATTACGTTAACCGTTTTACGTATGTTGAACCATCCTTGAGATTCTGGGATGAATCCCACTTGATCATGATGTATTATTTTTTTAATATGTTGTTGTATTCAATTTGCCAGTATTTTGTTTAGTATTTTAGCATCTGTATTCATTAGAGATATTGGTCTGTAGTTTTCTTTCTTTGTGCCATCCTTGCCAGGTTTTGGTATGAGGGTTATGTTGGCCTCATAAAATGTATTTGGAAGTATTGCTTCTTCTTCAATTTTTTGGAAGACTTTGAGTAGAATAGGAACCAAGTCTTCTTTGAATGTTTGATAGAATTCACTAGTATAACCATCTGGGCCTGGACTTTCATTTTTGGGGAGGTTTTTAATAGGTTTTTCTATTTCCTCCCTGCTGATTGGTCTGTTTAGGCTTTCTGCTTCTTCATGACTCAGTCTAGGAAGGTTGTATTGTTCTAGGAATTTATCCATTTCTTCTAGATTGTTGTATTTGGTGGCATATAGTTTTTCATAGTATTCTACAATAATTCTTTGTATATCTATGATGTCTGTGGTGATCTCTCCTCTTTCATTTTGGATTTTATTTATTTGAATTCTGTGCCTTTTTTCCTTGGTGAGTCTTGCCAAGGGTTTGTCAATTTTGTTGATCTTTTCAAAGAACCAGCTCCTTGTTTTATTGATTTTTTCTATAGTTTTTCTGTTCTCTATTTCATTTATTTCTGCTCTGATTTTTATTATCTCCTTTCTTCAGCTGGTTTTGGGTTGTCTTTGTTCTTCTTTTTCTAGTTCCTTAAGGTGTGAAGTTAAGTGGTTTACTTCGGCTCTCTCTTGTTTGTTCATATAGGCCTGAAGTGATATGAACTTTCCTCTTATTACTGCTTTTGCTGCATCCCAGAGATACTGATATGTTGTATTTTCATTTTCATTTGTCTGTATATATCTTTTGATCTCTGCGCTTATTTCTTCTTTGACCCATTCATTTTTTAGAAGTATGTTTAGTTTCCACAATTTTGTGGGTTTTTCCCCCTCTTTTTTACAGTTGAATTCTAGTTTCAAGGCTTTATGATCAGAGAATATGCTTGGTACAATTTCAATTTTTCTAAATTTGCTGATATTGTCTTTGTGGCCCAAAATATGGTCAATTCTTGAGAATGTTCCATGTACACTAGAGAAAAATGTATACTCTGTCGCTTTGGGATGAAGTGTCCTGTAGATATATATCATATCCAGGTGTTCTAGTATTTCGTTTAAGGCCACTATATCTTTATTGATTCTCTGTTTGTATAACCGATCTAGAGTCGTCAGCGTTGTATTGAGGTCTCCAAGTATGATTGTATTTTTGTCAGTTTTTGTTTTAAGGTCAATAAGTAGCTGTCTTATATATTTTGGTGTTCCTTGGTTTGGTGCATATATTAAGGATTGTTATGTCTTCTTGATTCAGTATCCCCTTAATCATTATGAAATGACCATTTTTGTCTCTACATACTTTTTCTGTCTTGTAGTCAGCATTATTAGATATGAGTATTGCTACACCTGCTTTTTTTTGGGTGTTGTTTGCTTGGAGTATTGTTTTCCAGCCTTTCACTTTGAATTTGTTTTTATCGTTGTTACATAGATGTGTTTCTTGTAGGCAGCATACAGTTGGATTTTCTTTTTTAATCCATTCTGCTACACTGTGTCTTTTTATTGGTAAGTTTAATCCATTTACATTTAGTGTAATTATTGACACTTGTGGGTTCCCTACTGCCATTTTATAAATTGCTTTCTGTTAGTTTTGTATCTTGTTTGATTCTTCTCTTTTGTTTTTCTATCTTTTGTTTTTGTTTGTTTGTATTCCATACTTCTTTCCTCTGTTGCTACCTTTTTTAAGTCAAGTGTTTTTGTGGTGGTTTTTTCAAGGCTGGTTACCATTAAGTAATGAAAAGAGTATCTACCATATTCATTGTAGTACCCTATCTTATGAGTATTTCTGCGCTTCATCGTCCTTTGCTACTTTTAATCTTCATCCTTTCCCCCCTTTTTTGTTTTGTTGTCAAGTTTAAGTTTGGTTTTATTGTTTTCTTGGTGGAGCTGTTACTTGTGGTTTTGGTTTCTTTTGTTCTTTGAATCTGGTTGGAAAACCCCCTTTAGTATTTCCTGGAGTGGGGGCTTTCTGATGATAAATTCCCTCATCTTTTCTGTATTTGTGAATGTTTTTATATCTCCTTCATACTTGAAGGATAGCTTTGATGGGTATAGTATTCTTGGCTGAAAGTTCCTCTCTTTCAGGGCTTTAAATATTGGGGTCCACTCTCTTCTAGCTTGTAGAGTTTCTGCTGAGAAATCTGATGATAATCTAATAGGCCTTCCTTTATATGTTGTACTCTTCTTTTCCCTGGCTGCCTTGAGAATTTTTTCTTTGTCATTGGTTTGTGTCATCTTCATTATGATGTGCCTTGGAGTGGGTTTGTTGGGGTTAGGAAAACTCGGTGTTCTGTTTGCTTCTTGAATTTGAGGCTTTAGTTCTTTCCACAGGCTTGGGAAGTTCTCATCTATTATTTGTTTGAGTATATTCTCCATTCCATTTTCTTTCTCTTCTCCCTCTGATATACCTATTATTCTTATGTTATTCTTTCTGATGGAGTCAGACAATTCCTGTAGGGCTTTTTCATTTTTTATTATTTTTGAGTCTCTTTCTTCTTCTCTCTGTTGTACCTCAAGTTGCTTGTCTTCTATTTCACTAATCCTATCTTCTATCTGGGCTGTTCTATTAGCTAAGCTTGTTACCTCGTTTTTCAGCTCGTGAATTGAGTTTTTCATTTCTGTTTAATTTGTTTTATAGTTTCAATTTCCTTGGTAATATATTCTTTGTGATCATTGAGTTGTTTTCTGATCTCCCTAAATTGCCTTTCTGTGTGTAAAGCCAGCAGGCACGGCCGGGGCCACTATCAGAGCAGCCCAGCCCATGCAGGTTCGCATTGGATTCGGACAGTCGGTAAAGAAACAGTGGAGCCAAAAGCTGATGGGCCATAGCCTTTAATCCTACCTTGCACCCGGCGGGCAAGTAAAAATACACACTGGGCTCCAAAACCCAGTCACACTCAGTGCTCACAAAGCCACTGACTTATCCGAGTTTCCGAGAATCAAAGGTTTCTAGCTCACCATACTTCTTCTCCTCAGTTCCCCATCTCCTCCCTTATCCCAGATACAAACTCTACACAAACTGGCATCTCACTCAGCACTCCGCCATCTTGGCTGCTTCTCCTGGCCTCCTCCACGTGGCCTCCTTCTGCTCTCTGCTCTGCTCTCTCCTCTAATGATAACCTCAGGAACCAAGCGCCAAGTCCCGTTCTGCCTCCATTTTATAGTGTAGAAATCCAAACCCTTAATCCAATATACATAATAGGGAAGCCTCTAATACAAAGTCACTTTCTGAGGCATGATTGGATTGTACCGCCCTACATCAAAAAGGGTAGGAAAGGCTTAATCCCAAAACCAAGCCTCAGGCTACAAGGATTCTACCTGCCTTTAGCCCACCCCAACACACATTAATATCACCTGGGCAACGGCCTTCTCGTGTTATCTTTAACAAAGTGAGCATAATACATTTTATCTGCCCAACACTGTGTTTTCTTGTATATCTGTGAGTATTTTTAAGATTTCTATTTTAAATTCTCTGTCATTTGGCTCCAAGGCTTCCAATATGTTAAATCTTTTCTCCATAGATTTTTCCACATCTATTTGTGTTACCTCTCTATCTTTTGTATTCATAATATTCGATTTCCTTTTTCTTATTGGCATCTGAGGGTGGTCTTGTTGATAGTATTAATTAGAATTAATAAAGAATAAAAAGGAAAAAAAAAGGAAAACACCCCACAAAAAAAAAACAATAATAATTTATTATTTCCCCCTTTTTTTTTTCTTCTCTTCCCCTCCTCTCCCATCCTTAGGGAAATATCGTGATGACCTGTGAATTATATTATGCTAAATGGAACAAAAACTGCCTATAACGGAGGGCCTGATTTGGGGTGAAGAGTTCAAGGGGCAAAAACGGGAGTAGGGAAAGAATAAAAAAATAAAAATAATAAGTAAAAATCTGTTATATTAAGTGGAGCGAAGACTAACCACAATGGAGACCTTGGGTTGGGAGGAATGCTAGTGAGTTAAAAAGCAATGTAAATAGTACCCAAAATGCCACAAAAACAAACAAAGGAAAACCAAAAACAAAAGCAAAAGAAAAAAACTTGAGTCCCAAATTAAATAATTTGTTCATGATTGAGGATTGAATGGGAGGAAAAGTAAAAGAAGAAACGAATAGAAAGGAAAAAAAAATAAGAAAAAGAGAGAAATGAAGGAAGAAAAAAAGGAAGAGAAAAAAAGACAAAAGGGGAGAGAGTGAGAGTTAAGGGTTTTGGAGTGTAACCCTAAAGGAGAGTAAGGATGAAGAAAAGAAATAAAATGTAACACTCATGGGTAGTGTAGTTCAAGAAAAGGGAAGCATAATATGGGCAGAGAATAAAAGGACTGAGGTGAGGAAATAGAAATAATAATAAAGGCAATAAGATAGAAGAAAGAAACAACAACAACATAGAATTAGTGGAACAAGTTATAAAGTCTGTGGATTTTTCTTGATTTTGAGAGGTTAACTTCTTCCTTTTTCTTTTCTCTCCCTCTTCCTGGTCGGTGACTCTGTACCCCAGGCTCTGCCCCTGTGTCACGATTAGGTAGGGATTTGCAGTTGATTGGTTTCTATGGCAATGTCATATAATTGGCTTTAGTCTCGCTGGTAGTCAAGGCTTGTTGGAGTTTGCAGGGTCCAACAATGAGAGTTTGCTTTCCTGGAGTCTCTCTCCTAGTCTCCCCTTCCTGAATTAGCAGCCTGGTGATCCAGTTATGAGGCTGCCACTGCTTCTGCCTGGGGAGTAAGAGGCTCAAAGAGCTGGGAAATCCCCACTCTATCCCCACTCAGCGCAAGGCTCTGGGTAAGGCTCTGGCAGTCAGATCCTCCAGCATAATCAGGTGGGGCTGGGAGTCAATTGTTGTCAAGGTGACTGTTCAGCGCCTAGCATTCAGTTGGACCACTCAACCCAGGCTTTCCACACTTTGTAACCTATTTTGGCTGGGAAGAAGAGACACTAGTCGCTGCTTGCTATATAGATCTTAATATTTGCCAAGTCCCTCTTGTTAGCGTATATCTCTGAATATGGAGGCTTTGTCAATCAGAAGTTGCCCCCACCCCTTTAGCGAGAGGCATGGAAAAATATCACGCTTCTTGTCTTGGATCGCTGAACTGAGAGAGATCCTATCAATTACAGCCCCGTGGGTGCGCAGATTTCGTGGGTTAAGCTAATTTCAGTGATTGGATCCACAGCTGTGCTCCAGAAAGTATTTCAGGCTGCCTGCGTGCCCCTCCCCCAACGCTTGATTGTTAGCTTGAATGACTGGGTGAGGTGCCCCGCCCACAGAATCTCCGGAATGGGAAAGACAGCCTTGGAGCCCCTCCCGGACCACTGCACGGGGCACGCGCATGGTCTCTCAGGGCACACCGGTGGCTGGGGACCCTCACTCGCAGTGTGCGGGCCGCTGGGGACACTGGTGGTATAAGGGAGCTCGCTCTGCGACCGGACCGCGGCATGGGGCACGCGCGCAGTTTCTCAGAGCAGGCCGGTGGCTGGGGACACTCTGGACTGCGGCACAGCGCAAGTGCATGGTTTTTCAGAGCACGCCGGCGGCCACCAGTGCCCAGGCTGCCGCTCCCCGAGTGTGGGCGGGCAGTTGCACGCGTGGGTTGACTCACCACAGGCGTACTCCCTCCTCGGCTTGAATGAACGTCCGTGCGGTAGTTAGCTTCCTTCACACCGTCAGCTCTGATCCGTCTCTCAGATTCAAGTGATAACAGTCCTTTCACTTTCAGTGTGTGTGGAACTCCGGAATGCTCCGAGGATAAATTTTTCTGTTTCTAGTTGATAAATTTGTTGAGATTTTGGGGAGATCTGTCAGACGCGCTGCTCACGGCGCCATTTCCGTGACGTCACTCTCTGTTTGTTTTCTTAACAGGTTATAGTCTTGTTTACTGATCTCAGCAGGGGGCTCATTTGAAACTGTATCCAGGAATGCACTGGGTGTAACCTGTGGTTCTGAAGGCCTCTTCTGCCAGTTACTTTGTCTGGGGGCAGGGTGTTTTCTCAGCTTCAGTAGGGGGAGGTATATGTCAGATCTCCATGGAGACCTGAGTACTGCCCTTCCTCACCACTTCTTGTTTTTAGCTGTGTCTTCTTGCACTGATTGGAGCTGGAGAGATGTCCTGAGATCTGTGACCTGGAAACACTTTGTCTTTTGTTTTGTGGAAGGATCTGCCCCTCCCACAGCTATAGCCGCCTCCAGCACTGGATGAGTCAGCTTAAGTCATCCCTTGCATTCCTCTGCCCCTCACCATCTGTCTTCTCTCTCCCCTTTCTTTTTGGAAGACAAGCTGGCCTTTTCAATGCACCTTGTTCCCTGGTTGCCAGGCAAGTGGCTGTGAGCAGTATTTTCTGCTCTTTTCCTTGGATTGAGAGCATTTCTGGGCTCTCATCCTCACCGCCCCTCCTCTGTTCCTGTAAGCAGGGGAGATTCAGGCAAGGTTTGTTGTGGATTCTTCTTTGCTCTTTGGTTTTTGAGACCTGTTCTTGTAGTCCAGAGTTGGTTTTTCATGCTGATTGTTCTTAAATTAGTTTGTAATCCAGATCGGTGGTGTGATCTGGGAGTCTGTGCATCTGTGCATCTACTCCGGTGCCATCTTCAGGTCCTCTCAATGTGGTTTTAATTTGCATTTCTCTAATGATTAGTGATGTTGAGCATTTTTTCATATGCCTATTGGCAATCTGTATGTCCTCTTTAGAGAAGTGTCTATTCATTTCTTTTGCCCATTTTTGATTGGGTTGTTTATCTTCCTTGTGTTGAGTTTTACAAGTTATTTATAAATTTTGGTTATTAACCCCTTATCAGACGTATTGTTGAATATGTTCTTCCATTGTGTAGTTTGTCTTTTTATTCTGTTCTTATTGTCCTTAGCTGTGCAAAAGCTTTTTAGTTTGATATAGTCCCATTTGTTTATCCTGTCTTTTATTTCACTTGCCGCCTGTGGAGATAAATTGGCAAATATATTGCTGCTGGAGATGTGGGAGAGCTTACTGCCTATGTTTTCTTCTAAGATATTTATGGTTTCATGACTTACATTTAAGTCCTTTATCCATTTTTAGTTTATTTTTGAGAATGGTGTAAGTTGGTGTTCTAGTTTTATTTTTTTGCAGGTAACTGTCCAATTTTCCCAACATCATTTATTTAAAAGGCTGTCTTTACTCCATTGTATGCTCTTACCTCCTTTGTCAAATATCAGTTGTCCATAAAGGTGTGTGTTTGTTTCTGGGTTCTCTGTTCTGTTCCATTGATCTATATGCCTGTTCTTATGCCAGTACCAAGCTGTTTTGAGTACAATGGACTTGTAGTAGAGCTTGATTTCAGGAAGTGTGATACCTCCCACTTTATTCTTCCTTTTCAAGATTGCTGAGGCTATTTATGTTCTTTATTGGTTCCATATAAATTTTATGGAATACAGTTGTACCTTGAGATATAAATTTAATTCATTCTGTAACTAGGCTCATAAGTCAGTCAACTCATATATCAAACTGCTGATACTGGACCTATGAGCCAAAATGCTAACTAGTGGCTGCTTTCTGAATCATGACTTGTATCTCAGAATTTCACTCAGATTTCAAACAAAATATGGACCAAGTTGCAGCTCGTATCTTAAAAAAATCGAATGTTGGTCTGTTCATATCTCAAGGCACCACAGTATGTGTTCTATATCTTTGAAGTATGTCATTGGTATTTTAACTGGTATTGCATTGATTTTATAAATTGCTTTGGGTAATATAGACATTTTATTGATGTTTATTCTTCCTATTCATGAACACAGTATATATGCTTTCACTTGTTTGTATCTTCCTTGATTTTTTTTATCAATATTTTGTAATTTTCCAAGTACAAGTCTTTAATTTTCTTGGTTAAATTTACTTCTAGGTACTTTATTTTTTTGGTGCAATACTGAAGGGAATTGTTTCTTTAATTTTTCTTTCTGACAGTTTATTGTTGGTGTATAAGTACTAACTCCAATCCTTCTCAAGCTATTTCAAAAAAAATCAAGTGGAAGGAAGACTTCCAAGCTCCTTTTATGAGGCGAGTATTATTCTGATTCCAAAATGAGAAAAGACAACACAAAAAAATAAAATTATATACCAATATCCCTGATGAATTTAGATGCTAAAATCCTCAACAACATATTAGCAAAGAGAGATGACATCAGAGTAATGGCACAGTAGGAAGCGATACCAATAAATCTCCCCCAAAACTCAACAAATCTTCAATCAGAAAAAGAAAAACCTATTCTTGGAGCCTCCAGATGTTTCGCAATACACCCGAAGGTATGGTTGAGCGAAAAATTAGCTAAATATATAATCAAACCTCGAAGGAAATAGGGAGTAAGAAATGCTCCACCTTCCTCACTAACCCAAAGAGGGCTGCTTTCACTGGGAACTGAGAGTATAGAAACTAAGGCAGGCAAAGGGGGTGAATAGATCAAGGCCGCGGCACAAACAGCCAAACCAGGCTGTGGCACGGAGATCCAAGCCAAGGAAACACTGTACCTGTGGCAACCCAGTCAATACAAGCTAACACTCGCACCAAACCCAGACAAAGAAAGACAAGTGGGGCAGCCATTTTCCCCGATCTCCTAGTCAGTGCACAGAAATAGTGGGCGAGAGATTCCTCTGAGTGCCTCAGCAGTGGGCTCTCGTGTTACCCCACAGAAAGGCAGAGTCAGGGGCCTTTGTGTGGGCCAAAAGCGGAATCTCCGGGCCACCCCAACACCTTGAAAAAGCCATTCATGGGGAGGGAGTGAGAGCCAATTACAATGCTGGAACTTTTCTGTGTGGGTGGGGGTTTCAGTGAGGGTGAGGTGGCTGGCCTGATATCCTGGTCTGCGCACATGGAGAGTGGGCAAGAGATTCCTCCCAGCACCTCAAGAGTGGGTGCCTGTGTTCTCCCACAGAGGGGCAGAGTCAGAGGCCTTTGTGTGGGCCAAAAGTGAAATTTTGGGCCGCCCCAGCACTCTGAAAAAGCCACGCATGGGGAGGCAGCGAGAGCCAATTCCAATGCTGGATCTATTCTGTGAGGGCGGGGGTTTTACTCAGAGGGTGACACTGCCAGCTTGATATCCTGGTCTGCACACAGATAGTGAGCGAGAGTTTCCTCCAAGTGCGCCAGGGGTGGGCATCCGCCCATGTTAACGAACAGAGTGGCAGAGCCAGAGGTCTTTGAGTGGGTGGAAGCCCTGATTGATTATGCTAGCATCTCTGACTGACTGAGCCTTACCCAGAGCCCTGTGCTGAGTGGGAATAGAGTGGGGAGTTGCCAGCTCTTTGAGCCTCTTACTATCCAGGCAGAGGCAGCAGCAACCCCATAGCTGGACTATCAGGCTACGAATTGAGGAAGGAAAGACTAGGAGAGAGGCTCCAGGAACACGGACTCTCTCACTGTCGGACCCTATAAATGCTAATGAGCCTCGACTGCCAACGAGACTGAAGCACAATATATGACATCGCCATAGAGACTTATCAACTGCAAACCTCTACCTGAGCATGCCAAAGGGACAGAACCCAGGGTACAGAGTCACTGACAAGAAAGGAGAGAAAAGAAAAAGCAAGAAGATAACCTCTCAAAATCAAGAATAATCTGCAGACTTTATAACCTATCCCATTTTATTATATTTGTTCATTTGTTTCTCTTATCTTCATTCTTGATTTTTTTCCCCTCCTCCAATTTGGTCGTTTAACTCTCTGCTGGTCTTACTCTCTCCTCTCCTTGAACTACACTACCCATAAGTGTTACATCTCCCATTATCTTTTCTTTCCTCTTCCTTTCTCTCTATGAGGATTGTACTTCAAAACCCTTAACTCTCTCTCTCTCTGCTCTTTTTTCTTTTTTCTTCATTTAGTGGTTCCCTCCTTTTTTCTCTCTCTCTCTTTCTTTTCTCCCTCTATATTAGTTTCTTCCTTTCTCCTTTACGTCTCCTCTCATTCAAACCTCAATAACGAACAAATTATCTTATCTGGGACTCAAACTTATGTTTGTGGCATTTTGGGGGGGGGGTTACTTCACCTTTTTAACTCACTATCAGTGCTCCCATCCCTGGCTCTCCATTTTATCTAGTTCTTGTTCCACTAAATACAATAGTACTTTTTAAATTTGTCCCTCCATTTTCCTGTTTCCCTCTTAATCCTCTCATCATAACTGTTAGTCAATCAACACCAAAAAGCAAATCATTTGATTCTTGACTCAAATTTTTTCCTTATTTGCTTTTTGTGGGTCCATACCACCCTTTTTTTTTTCTTTTTTTTTTCCACTTTATTATTTCTCCCCAATTCAGGACCTCCATTACAGGCATTCTTTGTTCTATTTAGTACAATATAATTCACAGTTCAACACAAGATTTTCTCAAGAAAGAGAGGAGAGGAAAAAAGGAGGAGGGGAATAATTTCCTTTTTTTAATTTTTATTTTATTTTATTTTTCTTTATTATTAATTTTAAAAAATCTTTTTTATTTTTTTAACTTTTTATTCTTTATTAAATCTCATTAATTCTATCAACAAAACCACCCTCAGATGCCATTAAGGAAGAGAAAATCAAATATCATGAATAAAAAGAAAGAGAGGTAACACAAATAGATGAGGAAAAATCTATGGAGAAAAAATTTAATATATTGGAAATCTTGAAGTTAAATGACAAAAAATTTAAAATAGAAATCGTAAAAATATTCAGAGATATACAAGAAAACAGAGAAAGGCAATTTAAGGAGCTCAGAAAACAACTCAATGAACACAAAGAATATATTTCCAAGGAAACTGAAACTATAAAAACAAATCAAACAGAGATGAAAAATTCAATTCACGAGCTGATAAATGAGGTAACAAGCTTAGCTAATGGAACAGGCCAGATAGAAGGTAGGATTAGTGAAATAGAAGACAAGCAACTTGAGGCACAACAGAGAGAAGAAGAAAGACACTCAAAAATTTAAAAAAATGAGATAGCCCTACAGGAATTATCTGACTCCATCAAAAAGAATAACAAGAATAATAGGTATATCAGAGGGAGAAGAGAGAGAAAATGGAATGGAGAACATACTCAAACAAATAATAGAAGAGAACTTCACAAGCCAATGGAAAGAACTAAAGCCTAAAATTCAAGAAGCAAACAGAACTTCGAGTTTTCTTAACCCCAACAAACCTACTCCAAGGCACATCATAATGAAATTGGCACAAACCAACAACAAAGAAAACATTCTCAAGGCAGCCAAGGAAAAGAAGAATACAAAATATAAATGAAGGCCCATTAGATTATCATCAGATTTCTCAACACAAACTTTACAAGCTAGAAGAGAGTGGACCCCAATATTTTTAAAGTCCTGAAAGAGAGGAAATTTCAGCCATGAATACTATACCCATCAAAGCTATCCTTCAAATATGAAGGAGAAATAAAAACATTCACAAATACAGAAAAGATGAGGGAAATTATCATCAGAAAACCCCCACTCCAGGAATTACTAAAGAGGGTTTTCCAACCAGATACAAAAAACAAAACAAAACCACAAGTAAAAGCTCCACCAAGAACACAATAAAACCAAATTTAAACTGTGACAACAATAACAAAAAAGGGGGGGGGAGAGGACACAGATTAACAGTAGCAAAGAACAATGTAGTGCAAAAGTACTCACAAGATAGTGCACTACAATCAAGAGGGTAAGAACCCTTTTCATTACATAATGGTAACCACACTTGAAAAAACCACCACAGAAAAACGTTATTTAAAAAAGATAGCAACAGAGGAAAGATGTATGGAATACAACTAAACAAAAACAAAAGATAGAAAAACGAAAGAAAAATAATCAAACAAGACACAAAAGTAACAGAAATCAATGTATAAAATGGCAATAGGGAACTCACAAGTGTCAATAATTACACTATATGTAAAGGGATTAAACTCACCAATAAAAAGGCACAGAGTAGCAGAATGGATTAAAAAAGAAAATCCAACTGTATGCTGCCTACAAGAAACTCATCTAAGTAACAAGGATAAAAACAAATTCAAAGTGAAAGGCTGGAAAAAATACTCCAAGCAAATAACATCCAAAAAAAAGCAGGCATAGCAATACTCATATCTGATAATGCTGACTACAAGACAGCAAAAGTACGCAGAGACAAAAATGGTCATGCCATAATGGCTAAGGGGAAAATGAATCAAGAAGACATAACAATTCTTAATATATATGCACCAAACCAAGGAGCACCAAAACATATAAGACAGCTACTTACTGACCTGAAACAAAAACTGACAAAAATACAATCATACTTGGAGACCTCAATACACTGCTGATGGCTCTAGATCAGTCATCTAAACAGAGAATCAACAAAGACATAGTGGCCTTAAACAAAACACTAGAGCACCTGGATATGATAGACATCTACAGCATATTTCTTCCCAAAGTGACTGAGTATACATTTTTCTCCAGTGTACATGGATCATTCTCAAGAATTGACCATATGTTGGGCCAAAAAAAAAACATCAGCAAATTCAGAAAAATTGAAGTTGTACCAAGCATATTTTCTGATCATAAAGCCTTGAAACTAGAATTCAACTGCAAAAAAAAGAGAAAAAAATCCCACAAAAATGTGGAAACTAAACAACATACTTTTAAAAAATGAATGGGTCAAAGAAGAAATAAATGCAGAGATCAAAAGATATATACAGACAAATGAAAATGACAATATGACATATCAGAATCTATGGGATGCAGCAAAAGCAGTAATAAGAAGAAAGTTCATATCAATTCAGGCATATATGAACAAACAAGAGAGAGCCCAAGTGAACCACTTAACTTCACACTTTAAGGAACTGGAAAAAAAAGAAAAAAGACAACCCAAAACCAGCCAAAGAAAGGAGATAATAAAAATCAGAGCAGAAATAAATGAAATAGAGAATAGAAAAACTATAGAAATAATTAATAGAACAAGGAGCTGGTTCTTTGAAAAGATCAACAAAATTGACAAACCCTTGGCAATACTTACCAAGGAAAAAAGAGAAAGAACTCATATAAACAAAATCCAAAATGAAAGTGGAGAAATCACTATGGACACCATAGATATACAAAGAATTATTGTAGAATACTATGAAAATTTTATGCCACTAAATTCAACAACCTAGAAGAAATGGATAAATTCCTAGAACAATACAACCTTCCTCAACTGAGTCAAGAAGAAGCAGAAAGCCTAAACAGACCTTTTAGTAGAGAAGAAATAGAAAAAACCATTAAAAACCTCCCCCAAAATAGAAGTCCAGGCCCAGATGGCTATACCAGCGAATTTTCTCAAACATTCAAAGAAGACTTGGTTCCTATTCTACTCAAAGTCTTCCAAAAAATTGAAGAAGAAGCAATACTTCCAAACACATTTTATGAGGCCAACATAACCCTCATAACAAAACCAGGCAAGAATGGCACAAAAAAAGAAAACTACAGACCAATATCTCTAATGAATACAGATGCTAAAATACTAAACAAAATTCTAGCAAATCGAAAACAACAACATATTAAAAAAATAATACATCATGGTCAAGTGGGATTCATCCCAGAATCTCAAGGATGTTTCAACATATGTAAAACGGTTAACGTAATACACCATATCAACAAAACAAAGAACAAAAACCACATGATCTTATTAATAGACACAGAGAAGGCTTTCGATAAAATACAACACAATTTTATGTTTAAGACTCTCAACAAAGTGGGTATAGAAGGAAAATATCTCAACATGATAAAGGCCATGTATGATAAACCATCAGCTAACATATTAAATGGCACAAAACTGAAGGCTTTTCCCTTAAATCAGGAACAAGACAGGGTTGTCCACTCTCTCCACTCTTATTTAATGTGGTACTAGAGGTTCTAGCCAGAGCAATCAGACAAGACAAAGAAATAAAAGGCATCCATATCGGAAAAGAAGAAGTAAAGGTAGCACTTTTTTCAGGTGATATGATCCTATACATCGAAAACCCCAAAGAATCTACAAAAAGAATACTAGAAACAATAAGCCAATACAGTAAGGTCGCAGGATACAAAATTAACATACAGAAGTCAATAGCCTTTCTATATGCCAACAATGAAACATTTGAGAATGAACTCAAAAGAATAATCCCCTTCATGATTGCAACAAAAAAAATAAAATACCTAGGGATAAACATAACAAAGAATGTAAAGGACTTATATAATGACAACTATAAACCATTGTTAAGGGAAATCGAAAAAGATATAATGAGATGAAAGAATATTCCTTGTTCTTGGTTAGGAAGAATAAATATAATCAATATGGCTATATTACCCAAAGCAATATACAAATTTAATGCAATTCCCATCAAAATTCCAATGACATTTTTTAAAGAAATGCAGCAAAAAATCATCAGATTTGTATGGAACTATAAAAAGCCCCGAATAGCCAAAGCAATCCTAAGGAAAAAGAATGAAGCTGGGGGCATTACAATACCTGACTTCAAACTATATTATAGGGCCACACAATCAAAACAGCATGGTATTGGCAGAAGAATAAACACTCAGACCAATGGAACAGAATAGAAAACCCAGAAATAAAACCACATATATATAGTCAAATAATTTTTGATAAAGGGGCCAACAACACACAATGGAGAAAAGAAAGCCTCTTCAACAAATGGTGCTGGGAAAACTGGAAAGCCACATGCAAAAGAATGAAACTGGACTACAGTTTGTCCCCCTGTACTAAAATTAACTCAAAATGGATCAAAGATCTAAACATAAGACCTGAAACAATTAAGTACATAGAAGAAGACATAGGTACTAAACTCATGGACCTGGGTTTTAAAGAGCATTTTATGAATTTGACTCCAAAGGCAAGAGAAGTGAAGGCAAAAATTAATGAATGGGACTACATCAGACTAAGAAGTTTTTGCTCTGCAAGAGAAACTGATAACAAAATAAACAGAAAGCCAACTAAATGGGAAATGATATTTTCAAACAACAGCTCAGATAAGGGCCTAATATCCAAAATATACAAAGAACTCATAAATCTCAACAACAAACAAACAAACAATCCAATAAAAAAATGGGAAGAGGACATGAACAGACACTTCTCCCAGGAAGAAATACAAATGGTCAACAGATATATGAAAAGATGCTCATCTTCATTAGTTATTAGAGAAATGCAAATCAAAACTGCAATGAGATACCACCTCACACCTGTTAGATTAGCTATTATTAACAAGACAGGTAATAGCAAATGTTGGAGAGGCTGTGGAGAAAAAGGAACCCTCATTCACTGTTGGTGGGACTGTAAAATAGTACAACCATTATGGAAAAAAAGTATGATGGTTCCTCAAAAAACTGAAAATAGAACTACCTTATGACCCAGCAATCCCTCTACTGGGTATATACCCCCAAAATTTAGAAACATTGATAAGTAAAGACACATGCAGCCCCATGTTCATTGCAGCATTGTTCACAGTGGCCAGGACATGGAAATAACCAAAAAGCCCGTCAATAGATGACTGGATAAAGAAGATGTGGCACATATACACTATGGAATACTACTCATCCATAAGAAATGATGATATCGGATCATTTACAGCAAAATGGTGGGATCTTGATAACATTATACGAAGTGAAATAAGTAAATCAGGAAAAAACAGGAACTGCATTATTCCATACGTAGGTGGGACATAAAAGTGAGTCTAAGAGACATTAATAAGAGTATGTTGGTTACGGGGGGAGGGGGGAGAGGGAGAGGGAAAGGGGGATGGGGAGGGGCACAAAGAAAACTAGATAGAAGGTGACAGAGGAAAATCTGACTTTGGGTGATGGGTATGCAACATAATTGAATGACAAGATAACCTGGACATGTTATCTTTGAATATATGTATCCTGATTTATTGATGTCACCCCATTAAAAAAATAAAATTATTAAAAAAGAAAAGAGGGAAGAGAAAAGGGGGTGCATTTTATCATTATCTATTGTTACCATTAAACTCTTAATATATATATTATATATATAAATTATATATATTATATATAATATATATATATTTAATACATTCCCCTATTGCATTGTAGATGCTTTGTGGCACTAAGTTGAAATGGTAACAAAAATTACAAAAGAAACTCCAGTAATGACAATATTAATGTTGAAAATAACTAATATTTTGAGTTTTTATTATGTGCATGACATTTATCTATGGACTTTATGTTCTTTCATTTAATTCTCATAACAGGAAATGTGACATAGTTTTTATTCTCTTATATTTCTGTGCACTTAATTTAAAAGTAAGTCATCTATATTTAGACTAATTATAGTTGATAGTGACATAGGCTGTTTCACAACAACCTGGATTTGGACTTAGTATCTTTCAACACTGGTTAACTATTATATAGATTTTTTTTTTGCTTGTTTTGCATTCCTAACTGTACCACTTGTGAGTTAGCCTTAAGGTAAATGATTTAATGGAATTTCAAAAGTAGTTTATATAGTTCCTATTTTACTGTTCTGAGTATATCAATATTATGCTTTCTACTATAATTATTGTAAACATATTTTCAGATTCTCTATGTAATTAGTTTTTATTAGAATACTTATAGATTAAGTATTTACAATAGAACTTTCTGTAACTGGTTCTAATAACATACAACTTCAGGTAATATTATTATTTTTTTTTCTTATTGAAACTTCCAGTTGCTTCTGAACTGACTTTAGTTTGAAGTAATTCCAGGGAACAGTGAAATGCTTGATTTCCTTTCTTCTATTCAGATACTTGCTTTTAGATTCTTTGGGGAAAAATCAATAAATTTCTACAAAGTTACAAAGATAATTACAGAACATATAATGGTACCTTTTACATTAAAAATATAATTTTAAGAACTATTACTACCCTGACCAGGCAGTGGCGCAGTGGATAGAGTGTCAGACTGGGATGCAGAGGACCCAGGTTCCAGACACCGAGGTCGCCAGCTTGAGCGTGCGCTCATTGGGTTTGAGCAAGGCTCACCAGCTTGAGCCCAAGGTCGCTGGCTCGAGCAGATGGTCACTTGGTCTGCTGTAGCCCCCCAGTCAAGGCACATATGAGAAATCTATCAATGAACCACTAAGGAACTGCAATGAAGAATTGATGTTTCTCATCTCTCTCGCTTCCTGTCTGTCTCCATCTCCCTCTCTCTGACTCTCTCTCTGTCTCTGCCACAAAAGAAAAAGAACTATTACTCAATATTCAGCTTATTACTATATATGCTGAAGTGGTATTATCTGAAAGGCAACAGTTGTCCAGTTCACAAAGTACATGTTTCTATTTTAATCATTACTGTATTCCTAAATTTTCCCAGTATATAGGCTGTCACCTTTATTTCTAATGGTTCATTGATTTTGGAAGTAATAGTTATTTCTTTTTTCATGTTTCTGTCAAGATAGTTGTATAAGCTAATAATGATGATGTCACCTTAAAAGATATATTAATTTGCATATCTGACTCATTTTCTCAGAAGACTGATATTGGACTGAAGGTAAAAGAATTAGAAATGTAAATTCATGTGACATGTTAAAAAAAATATTAGCAAACTGGATTCAGCAATATATGAAAAAAATCATACACCATGATCAAGTGGGATTTATTCTCAGGAGGCAAGGCTGGTACAATATTCGTGAATCGAGCCCTGGCCGGTTGGCTCAGTGGTAGAGCGTCGGTCTGGCATGCAGGAGTCCTGGGTTCAATTCTCGGCCAGGGCACACAGGAGAAGTGCCCATCTGCTTCTCCACCCCTCCCTCTCTCCTTCCTCTCTTTCTCTTTCTTCCCCTCCCGCAGCCAAGGCTGCATTGGAGCAAAGTTTGCCCGGGTGCTGAGGATGGCTCTGTGGCCTCTGCCTCAGGTGCTAGAATGGCTCTGTTTGCAACAGAGCAACGCCCCAGATGGGCAGAGCATCACCCCCTGGTGGGCGTGCCGGGTGGATCCCGGTCGGGTGCATGCGGGAGTCTATCTGACTGCCTCTCCGTTTCCAACTTCTGAAAAATACAAAAAAAATTATTTGTGAATCAATCAATGTGACTCATCACATAAACAAAAGGAAGGAGAAAAACCACATGATAATTTCAATAGATGCAGAAAAAGCATTTGATAAAATCTAACAACCATTCATGGTCAAAACTCTCAGCAAAGTGAGAATACAGGGAACATACCTCAATATGATAAAGGCTATCTATGACAAACCCACAGCCAACATCATACTCAATGTGCAAAAATTAAAAGCAATTCTTTTAAGATTAGAAACAAGGTTGGGGTGCCCCCTTTCACCACTCTTATTTAACATAGTTCTGTAAGTCCTAGCCACAGCAATAAGACAAGAAGAAGAAATAAAAGGCATACAAATTGGAAAAGAAGAAGTAAAACTATCATTATTTGCAGATAGGATATTGTATATAGAAAACCCTAAAGTCTCAGTCAAAAAACTACTGGGCCTGATAAATAAATTCAGCAAGGTGGCAGGATATAAAATTAACATTAGAAATCAGAGGTATTTTTATACAACAACAATGTCTTATGATAATTTTTAAAGTTAAAACAATGAGGATACTCTTTATATTATCTCAGAATTTTGAATATGTTCACATTGATGTTTTAGTGCATTAAATACTGATTTTGTTTATGGACATAAGGCAGGTATACCATTTTAATTTTTTCTCATTTTTTGAAGGTTTTCTTTTCTAGTTAAATAATAAATTGTTCCAGCACCATTCATTGAATATTTCATTTTTTTTCTATTAATTTTCAAAAGCTTCACTATATATGAAAGTGTTTTGGTCTTGAGTATGTTGCATTGATCAATTTGCTTATTACCATATTCTGTGCTAATTATTATAACTTTATTATAGTTCTTTTTTTTGGTAAAGCTAAGACCTTCACTATCTTCTTCTTCTGTTTTCTTCAGGAATGTGTTGGTTATTCTTTGGCATTTGATCTTCCATTAAAATTTAAAATCAAGTCCTGGCTGGTTAGCTCTGTGGCAGAGCATCAGCCTGGTGTGTGGAAGTCCCAGGTTCAATCTCCAGTCAGGGCACACAGGAGAAGTGCCCAACTGCTTCTCCATCTCTTCCCCTCTCCTTCCTCTCTGTCTCTCTCTTCCCCTCCTGCAGCAAGGCTCCACTGGAGCAAAGTTGGCCTGGGTGCTGAGAGCAACACCCCACAGGGAACAAGCATTACTCCCTGGTGGGCATGCCAGGTGGATCTAGGTGGGGTGCATGAGGGAGTCTGTCTGTCTGCATCTCCCCCCACCTCCCACTTCTTATTTTGGAAGAATACAAAAAAAAAATTAAAAATCAAACTGGCATCGCTGGAATAAATCTCATTTGATCATGGTGTTTGAACTCTTTAATGTATTGCTAGATCCAAGTTGTTAATATTTTATTGAGAATTTTAGCATCTATGTTCATCAGGGATATTGGCGTATAATTTTCTTTTTTAGTAGTGTCTTTATCTAGTATTGGAATTAGGATAATGCTTGGCTCATAAAATGAGCTTAGAAGTCTTTCATCCTCTTGAGTTTTTTGGAATAGTTTGAAAAGGATAGTTGTTAGTTCTTCTTGGAATATTTGGTAAAATTCACCTGTGAAGCCATAAGGTCCAGGACTTTGTTTACTGGGAGTTTTTATTATTATTATTGCTTCAATTTCATTCATTGTAATTGGTATATTCAGGTTTTCTGATTCTCTCTTATTCAGTTTTGGAAATATATATGTTTCTAGGAATTTATCTATATCAGCCAAGTTGCTCAATTTGTTGGGATACAGTTGTTCATAGTAATTTCTTAAAATCCTTTGTATACCTGTGGTGCCAGTTGTTACTTCTCCTCTTTTATTTCTGATTTTATTTATCTAGAACCTCTCTATTTTTCTTGATGAGTCTCATTAAAGGTTTGTCAATGTTGTTGACCTTTTCAAAGAACCAGCTCTTTGTTTCATTGATTGTTTGTATTGTTTTTGTCTATATCACTTATTTCCTCTCTAATCCTTTCTTCTCCTTAGTCTGGGCTTCATTTTTTGTTCTTTTTTAGTTCTTTTATGTGTAGGGATAGATTTTTTTTAGCTATTTTTCTTGTTTCTTGAGGAAAGCATGTAATGCTACAAACTTTCCTCTCAGGACTGCTTTCACTGTGTACTATAATTTTTTTATTTTGTTGTGTGTTTATTTTCATTTGCTTTCAGGTAACTGCTGATTTTTCCATAGCTCTCATTGTTAACCCCTTCATTGTTTAATATGCTACTTAACCTCCATGTGTTTAAATATTTTTAAGTTTTTTTATTGTAATTAATACCTAGTTCATAACATTGTGGTGAGAAAAGATGCTTGATATAATTTTTTAAGATTTTATTTACAAAATTAAATTTAACAGGGTGACACTGATCAATTAACTCAGCAACAAACTACCAAACAATCCAATTAAAAAATGGGGAGAGGACCTGAACAGACACTTCTCCCAAGAGGACATACAAATGGCCAACAGATACATAAAAAGATGCTCATCTTCACTAGCTAGTGAAGAAATGCAACTGAAAGCCACAATGAGATACCACCTCACACTTGTTAGGTTGTCTATTATCAATAAGACAGGTAATAACAATTATTGATATAATTTTAATCTTCTTGAATTTATTAATACTTATTTTTTGTCCTAACAGATGGTCTATCTTACAGAATGTTTCATGTGCACTTGAAAGAAATTGAGGAAGATACAAATAAGTGGAAGCATTTACCATGTTTATAGATTTTTAAAAATTAGCAATGTTTATAATGCCATACTAACCAAAGCAATATACAAATTCAATGCAATTTCTATCAAAATACCAATGCCATATCTTAAAGATCTAAAGCAAATATTTCAAAAATTTTTATGGCTCCACAAAAGATTTCAAATAACTACAGTGATTCTGAGAAAGAAAAACAAAGTTAGAGTTATCATACTACCTGATATCAAACAATACTACAAGGCCATAGTAACCAAAACAGCATGGTAGTGGCACAAGTACAGGCATATAGATTAATGGAACAGAAATAAACCCATACCATTATGGTAAATTAATATTTTAAAAAGGAGGCAAGAAGATACAATGGGGTAGAGACAGTCTTTTGAATAAATGGTTTTGGGATAATTAGACAGTTATACACATACACATACAAAAAATAAAACTAGATTACCAACCTACACCATATACAAGAGTAAATACAAAACGGTTAAAGACTTAAATGTAAGTTGTGAAACCATAAAATCTTAGAAAAAAATATAAGCAGTAAAATTTCAGACATTTCTCATAGCAATTGTTTTTGCCAAAATATCTCCACAGGCAAGGAAAACAAAGAAAAAATAAACAAATGAAATATCGAACTAAAATCTTTTTACAGCAAAAGAAACCATCAACAAACTGAAAAAAGAACCCACTAAATGAAAGAACATACAGTGGTACCTTGAGATACGAACAGACCAACATACAATTTTTTTTAAGATATGAGCTGTTGACTCAGTCTGTATTTTGTTCGAGATCCGAGGAAAATTCTGAGATACGAGTCGTGATTTGGGATGCTGCCGCCAGTATCCACAGTTTGATATATGAGTTGACTGACTTACAACTTGGTTACAGAACAAATTAAATTCGTATCTCAAGGTACCACTGTTGTGCCAATGATATGTCTGCTATAAGCAGTTAATTTGCAAAATATACAAAGAACTAATACTACTTGACATCAAGAAGACAAACAACACAATTAAAAAATAGAAAAGGAATCTGAATAGAAACTTGTCCAAAGAAGGCATACAGATGGCCAATAGGAATATAAAAAAAATGCTTAATGTCACAAATTATCAGAGATGTAAATTAAAATTATAATGATTTATCACCTCACACTTTTCTTTTTTCTTTTTTTAAGAAGCACCATAGCCTGACCAGGCGGTGGTGCAGTAGGTAGAGTGTCAAACTGGGATATGGAGGACCCAGGTTCGAGACCCCGAGGTCGCCAGCTTGAGCATGGGATCATCTGGTTTGAGCAAAGCTCACCAGCTTGGACCCAAGGTTGCTGGCTTGAGCAAGGGGTTACTCAGTCTGCCGTAGCCCTATGGTCAAGGCAAATATGAGAAAGCAATCAATGAACAACTAAGGTGTTGCAACAAAAAACTGATGATTGATGCTTCTCATCTCTCTCCATTCCTGTCTGTCTGTCCCTATCTATTCCTCTCTCTGACTCTCTCTGTCTCTGTAAAAAAAAAAAAAAAAGAAGCACCATAAGGTTTTGTTTGTTTGTTTGTTTGTTTCCATTGATTTGAGAGAGGAAGAGAGAGAGAGAGAGAGAGAGAGAGAGAGATAACAGAGACAGAGAGAAGTATCAACTCATTATTTACCTTAATTGTGCACCATTGCTTGTTTATCCTACATGCCCTGAACTCAGGCTAAACTGTGACCTCAGGGTTGAGCTAGTGCCCTTGGGTTGGAGCCTGTGACCTCATGCTCTGGAACAATGCTCTATCCACTGTTCCTTTGGCCAAGATCATGAGGCTTTTTTACATCACAAATTTACTTAGGCTTGCAAAGTCATAACCAGCAAAGAATAAAATATAGTGAGCTTCATAACAGTCTTAAGCCACAAAATTAAATACATTAAAAGATTTGAAGTAGAATGATGGAAGAAAATAAATATTATTATTTACTTATTTAGAAGTTTCATAGGGACTCTTCTTAGAACATTTTAGAATATTAATCCTTTTGCAAGGATCTGGTCAGCATATCAAATCCATGGTGAGTTAGAACTGTTTGTATATAATATGTAAGTCCAGATAGATAAAGTATATTACCACTGGTGTCTGTTATCATTTTAATAGTTTGGGTAGGTTTCAGCATACAGAGCAGGCTTGCATGGGCCTGTGTGACAAAGGTACAATACCTCTTTGTTAAGTGGCTGTTTACACACTTATCAGTCAGCCACTGTCTTTCTTTTTTTTTAAATTTAATTTATTATGTTAACATGGATTCAAGAGTCCCACTGAATACAACACCCTCCTACCCTCCCTCATGTCCCAGTCTATACCTCTTTTGCCCCTCTCCCCCCAACTTCCACCCCCATTCCCTCTGGGAACTGCTGTACTGCTATCTGTATTTCTGTTATGTATCTATAATAGCAATAGTCCATTCACTTTCTCTGATCCCATCCTCTCATTCCCCTTCCTTCTGACAGCTGTCCCTCTGGTCCGGGTGACCGGCCTCTGACTCTATTTTGTTCCTCAGTTCATTTTGTTTCTTAGATTCCACATAAAAGTGAGATCATATGATATTTTTCTTTCTCTGCCTGGCTTATTTCACTTAGCATAATAGTCTCCAGGTCCATCTATGCCATAGAAAAAGGTGAGATTTTCTTCTTTTCCATGGCTGCATAGTGTTCCATTGTATATATGTACCAAGGTGTTTTAATCCACTTGTCCACTGTCACTCAGGCTATTTCCAGATCTTGAGCACTGTAAACAATGCTGCAATAAACATGATGGTGCATATCTTCTTTTGAATCAGTGATTTTATATTCTTAGGATATGTTCTCAATAGTGGGATAGCTGAGTCAAAAGGCAGTTCCATTTATAATTATTTGAGAAAATGCCATATTTTCCACAATGGCTGTACAAGTCTGCATTCCCACAAGCAGTGCAGGAGGGTTCCCTTTTCTCCACAACCTTGTCAGCACTTATTGTGTGTTGATTTGTTAATGAGCACCATTCTGACAGGTGTGAGGCGGTATCTCATTGTGGTTTTAATTTGCATTTCTCTGATAATTAGTGATGTTGAACATTTTTTATATGCCTATTGGCCATCTGTATTTCCTCTTTGGAGAAGTGTCTGTTCAGTTCTTTTGCCCATTTATTAATTGGATTGTTTATCTTCCTGGTGTTGATTTTTACAAGTTCTTTATAAATTTTGTTTATTAATCCCTTATCAGATGTATTGGCGAATATATACTCCCATTGTGTGTGTTGTCTTTTTATTTTGTTAATGGTGTCTTTTGCTGTGCTAAAGATTTTTAGTTTTATATAGTCCTATTTGTAAATCCTGTTCTTTATTTCAGTTGCCTTTGGAGATAAATCAACAAAAATATTGCTATGAGAGATATTGGAGAGTTTACTGCCTATGTTTTCTTCCAAGATGTTTATGGTTTCATGACTTACATTTAAGTCTTTTATCCATTTTGAGTTTATTTTTGTGAATGGTGTAAGTTGGTGGTCTAGTTTCCTTATTTTGCAGGTAGCTGTCCAATTTTCCCAACACCATTTGTTGAAGAGACTGTCTTTACTCCTTGTATGCTCTTGCCTCTTTTGTCAAATATCAATTGACCACAAAGGCATGGATTTATTTTTGGGTTCTCTGATCTCTATATCTGTTCTTATGTTAGTACCATGTTGTTTTGAGTACAATGGCCTTGTAGTAAAACTTGATATCAGGAAGTGTGATACTTCCCACTTTATTCTTCCTTTTCAAGATGCTGAGGCTATTTATATATATATTATTATTATTATTATTAAATTTAATGCAGTGACATTGATAAATCAGGGTACAAATGTTCTGAGAAAACATCTCCAGATTATTTTGACCTTTGATTGTGCTGTATACCCCTCACCCAGAGTCAAATTGTCTTCTGTCACCTTCTATCTGGTTTTCTTTGTGCCCCTCCCCTCCCCCACCCCCTCTCTCCTTCCTTGCCCCATCCCCCCTCCCCCCATCCCCCCACACCCATTGCCATCACATTCTTGTTCATGTCTCTGAGACTCATTTTTATGTCCCATCTATCTATGGATTCATATAGTTCTTAGTTTTTTCTGATTTACTTATTTTACTCTGTATAATGTTATCAAGGTCCATCCATGTTATTGTAAATGATCTGATGTCATCATTTCTTATGGCTGAGTAGTATTCCATAGTATATATATACCAAAGCTTTTTAATCCACTCATCCTCTGATGGTATTTATATATATATATAAATATATATGTTTTATTCCATATAAATTTTTGGAAAATTTTTTCTATGTCTTTGAAATATGACATTGATATTTTAATAGAAATTGCATTGAATATATAGATTGCTCTGGATAATATAGACATTTAAATGATGTTTATTCTTCCTATTTATGAGCATGGTATATGCTTTCACTTATTTGTATCTTCCTTGATTTCTTTTATCAATGTTTTATAATTTTCTGAGTGCAAGTCTTTTACTTCCTTGGTTACATTTACTCCTAGTTACTCTTTTTGTTGTTGTTGCAATAGTGAAGGGAATTTATTTCTTAATTTCTCTTTCAGACAGTTTATTATTGGTGTGTATAAATCCCACTGATTTCTGAATATCAAGTTTATATTCTGCCACCTTGACAAATTCATTTATCAGGTCTAGTAGTTTTTTGATTGATACTTTCTGATTTTCTATGTACAATATCATATAGTCACAAAATAATGATAGTTTTACTTCTTCTCTTCCAATTTGGATGTCTTTTATTTCTTCTTCCTGTTTCATTGCCATGGCTTGGACTTCAGAACTATGTTGAATAAAAGTGGTGAAAGGGGGCACCCCTGCCTTGTTCCTGATCTTAAGGGGATTGCTTTTAATTTTTTCCATTAAGTATGATGTTGGCTGTGCATTTGTCATAGATGGCCTTTATCATGTTGAGGTATGTTCCCTCTATTCTCTCTTTGCTGAGAGTTTTAATCATAAATGGGTGCTGGTTTTTATCAAATGCTTTTTTTGCATCTATTGATATTATCATGTGATTTTTCTCCTTCCTTTATTTATGTTATGAATCACATTGATTGATTTGCAAATATCATACCAGCCTTGCTTCCCCAGAATAAATCCCACTTGATCATGATGTATAATTTTTTTCATGTATTGCTAGCTTTGATTTGCTAATATTTTGTTGAGAATTTTAGCATCTAAATTCATCTGGGATATTGGCCCATAATTTTCTTTCTTTGTAGTATCTTTACCTGTAGTATCTTTGGAATTAGGATTATGCTTGCCTAATAAAAGGAGCTTGCCTAATAAAATCTTTCTTCCTCTTGAATTATTTGAAATAGCTTGAGAAAAATAGGTCTTAGTTCTTTGAATATTTGGTAAAATTTTTCTGTGAAGCCATCTGGTCCAGGACTTTTGTTTGCTGGGAGTTATTTGATAACTGTTTCAATTTCATTTGCTGTAATTGGTCTGTTTAGGTTTTCTGATTCTTCCAGATTGAGTTTCAGAACATTATATGTTTCAAGGAATTTATCCATTTCACCTAGGTTGTCCAATTTTTTGGCATACAGTTCTTCATAATATTTTTTTACAATCCTTTGTATTTCTGTGTTGTCAGTTGTTACTTCTCCACTTTCACTTCTAATTTTATTTGTTTTTGTCTTCTCTCTTTTTTTCTTGATGAGTCTGGTTAAAGATTTATGAATCTTGTTTACCTTTTCAAAGAACCAGCTCTTGGTTTCATTGATCTTCTGTATTGTGTTTTTAGCCTCTATGTCATTTATTTCCTCTCTGATGTTTATTATTTTCTTCCTTCTACTTCTTCTGGGCTTTATTTGTTGTTCTTTTCTAGTTCTTGTAGATGTATGCGTAAGTTGTTTACTTGAGTTTTTTCTTAATTCTTAAGGTATACCTGTAATGCTATGAATTTCCCTCTCAGGACTGCTTTTGCTGTGTCCCATAAATTTTGAGAGGTTGTATGTTCATTTACATTTGTTTCAAGGAAATTTTTTATTTCATCCTTGTTCTCATTGTTAATCCATTTGTTATTTAATAATAACATGCTATTTTGTTTTCAACTATTTGTATATATTTTTAGTTTTTGATTGTACTTAATTTCTAGTTTTATGCCATTGTGATCAAAGAAGATGGTTGATATGTTTTCAATCTTCTTAAATTTATTAGGACTTGTTTTGTGCCCTAACATGTGGTCTATATGAGAAAATGTACCCTGAGAACTTGAAAAGAATGTATATTCTGGTTCTTCGGGGTGAAAGGTTCTGAAAATATCTATTAAATCCAATTAATCCAGTGTGTCATCTAAGGCTGCTGTTTCTTTGTTAATTTTCTGTCTGGAGGATATATCCATTGATGTTAGTGGGGCATTAAAATCCTGCTATTATAGTATTGCTGTTGATCTCACCCTTTATGTTCATCAAAACCTGATTTATATATTTAAGTGCTGCTATATTAGGTGCATAGATATTTACAATGGTTATATCCTCCTGTTGGATTGTTCCTTTTATATTTATGCAGTGACCTTCTTTATCCCTTTGTTTTAATGTCTATTTTGTCAGATATAAGTATTGCTATTCCAGCTTTCTTTTTCATTTTTATTTGAGTGAAATACTTTTTTCTATCCCTTTCTTTTAGTCTATGTGTATCTTTTGTTCTGAGGTGTGTCTCTTGTAGACAGTATATGTACGGATCCTATTTTCTTACCTATGCAGCTACCCTATGTCTTTTGATTGGAGCACTTAATTTATTTACATTTAAGGTTATTATTGATATGTAGCTGTTTATTGCCATTTTATTCTTTAAATCTCCATTTCTCTTTTTCTAGATTTTTTTCCTCATTTTACAGCAGGCCCCTTAACATTTCTTGCAGTACTGGTTTGGTTCTAATTAATTCCTTGAGGTTTTTTTTGTGTTTTTTTTGTTTGTTTGTTTGTTTGTTGTTTTTTTGGTCTGGGAAGTTTTTTATTTCTCCTTCAAATTTAAATAATAGCCTTGCTGGATAAAGAAATCTTGATTGTAGGTTTCTGTTTTACATCACTTTGAATATTTCTTGCCAATCCCTTCTGACCTCAAAGGTTTCTGTTGAGAAGTCAAATGTCATCCTTATGAAGGCTCCTCTGTAGGCAATTAGCTTCTTTTGTCTTGCAGCTTTTAGTAATCTTTCTTTATCTCTTAACTTTGGCACTTTAATTATGATGTGTCTTGTTGTAGTCCTCCTTGGGTTCCTCTTTAATGGGACTCTCTGTAACTTTTTTCTTCATCAATTTAGGGAAGTTTTCAGCTATGATTTCTTTAAACATGTTCACTATACCTTGTTCGTTCTCTTCTTCTTCAGAAACCCCCATGTTGCAGATTTTGTTTCTCTTCATGTTGGTACAGATCTCTCTTAGAGTTTCCTCATACTTTTTGAGCCTCTTTTTTTTTTTTTTTTTTTGTGCTCTGCTTCTGTGCTTTTGTTTATCTTGTCCTCTAAATCACTGACTTGATCCTCTGCTTCATCCAGTCTGCTGCTAATTTCTTCTAGTGAAGTCTTCATTTCTGATATTATATTTGTCATTTCTGACTGGTTCTTTTTTATGATTTCAATGTTCTTTTTGATGCTTGTTATCTGTTTATTTAGGTGCTCATTGTCTCCATTCTTTGTTGCTCCAAGACCTTTGAACATCTTAAAAATTATTGTTTTAAACTCTGCATCTGGTAGTTTGGTTACTTCCATCTCATTCAGTTCTTTTTCTGGGGATTTCTCTTGTTGATTCATTTGAGTCATATTTCTGTGTCTACCCATTTTGTCTGTGTATAGGCTTCTTCTTTGGGTATGCTGCTTGTGTTACTAGTTGATTCTAGGGTTGGTGTTCTCTGCCACCTGATAGCAGTTGTATTGGTCCTATATCTTCTTAGGTTGGCATCAGCTGTTGTTTGTATCTTGCTGTGGGTTATTTGTCTGCAGCTACTGCTCTTTTAGCTATTTGTGTCTGTGTTTTCTGTTCCTGGGTAGTGTGGGAGGGGCAAACCTAGGTATAAGAATCAGCCTCCTACTGCTTCGAGCTTATAGCATTTCTGTAAAAGATCCAATGTCTGTAATATTTGCCTCCACTTTTTAGCTGCTCCAGTTACTCTTGCAGCTCTTACCAGAGTCTTCTTTAGAAACACTGTAGTCTGGGCCCAGACTGGCTTCACCCAACCAATCACTCTACAGGTTGCAAGCTTGTTGGGTTAGGGCAGCTGAGGTTGGGAATATAACATTAGTGGGACCCTGTAATTCAGGATTCTCTTGAGGAGTAGCTCTGTACAGGGATTGTGGCCCCTACTCCAGAGCCTAATCCTTCAGCCACAGCTGGATACTCAAATTTTATTTCTCCCCAAGGTGAATAGCAGTTTCAGATTAAGTGGGGCCCACAGACCCTCTGCAGAAATTCTTACAGCTGATGAGAACTTGGTCTCAGGATGAAGACGGAGAGATTCCTCTCCTGGGTCTGACTGTGCCCCTTAGAAGTTGGCTAAGCCACTTGACCAGATCCAACAATCAGCTCACAGAGACCTGTTAAGCAAAATTCAGAGGGACCCGAAAACATGAAAGACAGGAACAAGGTCCGTCGTTTACACATCAAAGCTTTATTGTCTAGCTTGGCCAAGCAGAGGGAACTCCAACAGAAATCTGACGGAGAGCACGCTGGCCCTTTGTTCTACTTAGTTTTTATAGTTTTGTAAGTGGGAAGTACAGAAGCAAAAATTGCAATTAGGAGCCCTTTACCACTATTGGTTATAGTCATATGACCTTTAACATGATAGGACCACGTTCAATTTGCAAGCCATACATCATTTTGGAGAAAACAAAATTTACAAGCCAACACAATGGTAGAAAGATGTCTCTTTACATATTAAAGGCATTCCTATATTATCTAGTGTTTATCTGCCATCTCCCTGTCCAGAGTCACACATGCATTTACATAGGAGAGGTAGTTTCCGTGGGGACAAATGCCCGCGAATGGCTCATTGCTATAAGAAAAGGCTTATTTTGGCTTTTCTCTCCCTGTACCTGGCTAGCCATTCACCCTTTTCCCCATAGGCATGGTGGAATGTCTGGGAATCCATGTTTTCCTCCCTTTTGCATTTACAATACAATACCAAGGGCTATCCTGACTATGCCAATCACACAGTACAGAGACTATTCTCACAATTTCTCTGCACACCTTAACTCAAATTAATAAAATGTTCTCCAAGCCTCTTATAATATTAATATTAATTCTGTAGCCTTTGGTACTTTACAACACCTGTGGGTGAAATGGCTCAGTGGCTCCTCATTCCCCCCTCTGAATGGGAGGATAAGATGTGGTATCTACCAAGGGGAGAGGCTGGTAGGTAGGCTGAAACGTAGGTCAACGGACCAGGAGGTTGACAGCCCCTAGCTGGCGTTTGACCAGGGTGGGATAAGCAATAATCAGATATTGCTCTCTTTGTTAACTGAGCAGGTGAGATGGGTGGTTAGGCCCAGCACCTGTCCCCTGGATATAAAAAAAAAACCCTGTTTATATTTCGGTTTTCAACAGATATTAAAATTTCAAATTTGTGCATTGTGATTCTACTCATCTGAATTCCCATGTTCGGATTTGGAGGCAGACTGAAAAAATATAAAATAAACAACAATAAAACAGCCAATGCTAACAAATATTATAACAAGTGTCCTAATACAATTAAGTGATTAAAGCCTATTAGATTACTAAGCAAAGTCTTAACTAATACCACAGGATTTAATATAAAATTTTTAGTCTTAAATGTTCTTAACATGTTAATGTAATTTCACCAAGTCCATGTTGACACTATTATCACTTCATATTATTTGTAAATGTAACCCAAGCCTACTTCAGTTTGAGAAGTGTCCCAAGGAGGAGTTACACACATTCAGGAAAGGTTCATAAGGCACTGGAGTTATGGTCACATTTCCATGCTTTGCAGCTAGAGTCCAAGTCCCAATGACCACTGCTTCTAGCTGGTAACAATTCAGGTAGACTGAAAAAGCCGTCTGCAGCACGTATGGAGCTGGAGCTTCTGTTTTCTTTAAACTGGAGAGGTGAACCCAGGGTGCCTTTCTCTGGAGCTCTGCAATTATGGCATGGTGAAGAGAACCTGTGGATACACTATCCTGGGTAGCAGAGGTAAATTCGTCTAAATTAGGAGTAAGTCCCAGCCTAAAATAGGCATGGGGCATTGAAGCAAGAGGAATAAAGGAAACACTAAATATTAAACAAAGCAGCAGAAAATAAGACTATCGACACCCACAACAGAAATCTTCGAGGACTGAATAAAAAAACCCTGAATATTCAGGCAAGGCATAGTAAGTAGCCCTTGTGTCCATAAGAAAGGAGATCAGTTTACCTGCTACTTGGAAGAAATACCCTAGGCTCGTCCACAGCAACATGAGATGGGGCTGATGGCCCTGGGCACCTTTAGTCTTCAGTGGCAAGCCTCAGTAGGCTGGCAAGGTCAGGTCACAGGTAGCCGGAGCAGGACTAGAAGAGACTAAACCCTCCCTTGGAGAAGTGAGGGGGCAGCTTACATTCCAGTGTCCCTGGTGGGGGCCAAGAAGCCTGGCAGGCTTTAGCTCAATGACCTTCCTTTCCATTCTTGAAGCAGGGCCCTGATGGGAGTCCTATGAAGTCTCTTGAGGGCATTGGAGCCTTTATGGGTGTATGCCAAGAGCTGGTATTTTACCTGATCTCTTTTTGGCTCTGTCTGCCTTTTCTGTTCCTCTTTTGGTTGTTATAGACCGTAAATGCCATGCTCAGAAGATCTCGTTGAGGGGTTTGAGGGTCGCCATCTGCCTATATAAACTTTTTCCATATACCTAGGGCTGATTGGAAAAAGAAAAAACAGCATTATCAGCTGGATTAAATAAAAGAAGGTAGAAGTTTGCAGGAAGAGAAAAGAAGTTTGGTATCTTTTGTAGGATTTCAGGGTCTCTCAGTTGCTGAATAAACCTGTACATTAGTATTTAAGAGAAAAATTTTAAAAGGTCCAAAACACGAAGTTTTATTGAAAACAATAAAATACAGCAGATTCTTATTTTAAAGTAAAACTGACTTTTCCCAGAACTTTCCTAGTACCGCATTATTCTGATTACTATTAAAAAAACAAAACAAAGTCCCAATTTCAAAATAATTAGCAAACCTGTTGGTAAATATTCTTCTTATGGTTCTAGTTATTTTTCTAAATTTTATATTTGCACCTTTTTAAGAATGAGAGTTTTTTTACACTAAAGGAAATAAACAAATTTATTGTAATAAACTTAAACATAAAAACCTGAATGTCAGAATTATATAGACCTTTCATTCAGAATAAATATTTAAAGAATAAGCTGTTCTGATGCATCTAAAACATTCATCCAACAAATTAAAACAAATTTTAGCACATACTTGCACAATGCACACTTGCAGCGGTGAGATACTATCAGGAATACAAAAACGAATCTACTTAAGTAATCCATATAACAATAACAAAGTATTCAATGTATTAATACTATTAGAGAGGTATTATAAATTGGTACAGTAGCTCAGTGCCATGAAAGATTAATTTCGACCGGTCTTTAAAGAGAAAGAGGTATTATGTAGTCATGTCAGACAGCTTAACTCCCGAAGCAAGTTTAGATTTTAACAGAATCTTAACTCTCTCCTGTATTTAATAATGGAATCAGAGCCTTGCTTGGGGTGGCTCTTCTTTATTCCTTGTCACCACACAGATTTTTAAGCATTTGTTGAGTATACTTTATAATATCTTTACTTCAAAATTGTAAGAAATACTTGTCTTTATGTTAACTTAACAAAACATAGTAAATTCATTTTCAAGTAACATTTCCAAACTTATTAAAACATTTCTATCCTATTAATTAACAGGCAAGTTAAAGTGCACAATAAGGCTGGAAAATTCCAGTACATTATTTCCAGTGGCCATTATTTTTCTATATTATTAATGAAAATCTACACCTTTGCTAGGTAAATTCACCCTGTTTTAAGCTTTACAGCCTGAAGTTTGAAGCAGTTTAGCCAAAATTAGCAAGTTTTAGGATTCACATTTTATTCTATTTAAATTTAAATGAGTGCGCTATATTTACTCCAATTAAAATTAGAAATTTGTAGGGATGATATCATCTTTAATCCTAGCTTGCAACCAGTGGGCAAGCAAAAACACACACTGGGCTTCAAAACTCACTCACATTCAGTGCTCACAAAGCTACTGACTTATTCGAGTTTCCTAGAATCAAAGGTTTCTAGCTCACCTGACCTATTCACCTCTGTTCCCCATCTCCTTCCTTCTCCCTGCACAAACTTTGCACAAGCTGGGCCCTTACTCAGCACTTCACCATCTTGGCTGCTTCTCCTGGCCTCCTCCACGTGGCCTTTCTCTGCTCCCCTCTAATATAATCTCAGTCTTCCAACCATTCATAAATTCTAGGGACTGTAACAACCAGCAACCGAAATCCGCCTCAACCCCCACTGACCTGGGAAGCCACCACGCACTGGTCAAGGCCGTGTGGCACAGGCGGCCGCGTGCCTAGGGATGCATGCCCCATGGGCATCCTGTGCTGCGCCGAGCAGGGTTGCTCCATGCACGGTTAAGAAGCCGGAGGGCGCAAGGCCCACCGCGGGCCTCCTCGCGGTCCCTCTGGGAACTCTTCCCTCCGCAGAACTGGGCTTCCTCTGGTGTTTCCCCGGAACGCGCCCCCGTGGGCCCCCCTCTAGGCACAGAGAAAGTCCCGCAGCCCCAGGACGCCTACTGGGCCCTTTCCCCCCCCCCCCCCCAGCCAAACACCGTCCAATCTCGCTGGGGTGGGTCCACCGGGAAAACACACAGGAATCCCCAAAACCGCCACACACGGGTGGCCGGTGACGCCCAGGACTCCCGGCAGCCCCCTCGGTGCGCACATACCCACACCTTCCCTTTTTCCCCCCCACACTGTACTTAAAGCTTCACTCTCTAAAAACTTTGACGAATGCAGTGACAAAAACAAATAGACAAACAGCAAAATAAAAAACAAAAACAGACAAACAGCAAAAACAGATAAACAAACAGGCACCATGCTTCCCTTGAGCTCGGAATATCTAAACTCAAACGGGGTCCCCTAAAGGTGGGCTGCCCCCCAAATCTGCCAATCTCATGTCTGAGGGGAGACGACCAGTGGCTCTTTTCCGGCCTGTCAGCCAGAGCTCACTGGCAAACAAACGGTCATGACCTTGTTTGTTATACTTACCTGGGGTTGGACAATAAAGCTCCGGTGTGCAGAACAACGTTGATCCCTCGTTTCCCAGCCAACACACCAAATGTTAAGCCAAATTTGGAGGGACCCGAAAACATGAAAGACAGGAACAAGGTCCATCGTTTACACATCAAAGCTTTATTGTCTAGCTTGGGCAAGCGGAGGGAACTCCGACAGAAATCTGACCCTTTGTTCTACTTAGTTTTTATAGTTTTGTAAGTGGGAAGTACAGAAGCAAAAATTGCAATTAGGAGCCCTTTACCACTATTGGTTATAGTCATATGTCCTTTAACATGATAGGACCACATTCAATTTGCAAGCCATACATCACTTTGGAGAAAACAAAATTTACAAGCCAACACAATGGTAGAAAGATGTCTCTTTACATATTAAAGGCATTCCTATATTATCTAGTGTTTATCTGCCATCTCTCTGTCCAGAGTCACACACGCATTTACATAGGAGAGGTAGTTTCAGTGGGGACAAATGCCCACGAATGGCTCATTGCTATAAGAAAAGGTTTATTTTGGCTTTTCTCTCCCTGTACCTGGCTAGCCATTCACCCTTTTCCCCATAGGCATGGTGGAATGTCTGGGAATCCATGTTTTCCTCCCCTTTGCATTTACAATACAATGCCAAGGGCCATCCTGGTTTTATGCCAATCACACAGTACAGAGATTATTCACAAAATTTCTCTGTACACCTTAACCCAAATTAATAAAATGTTCTCCAAGCCTCTTATAATATTAATATTAATTCTGTAGCCTTTGGTACTTTACAACACCTGTGGGTGAAATGGCTCAGTGGCTCCTCAAGACCCACACTTTGAATGTCCATGCTTCAAGACTCTCTCCTTTTCCCCTTTGGAGTCTATCCCAGAAAGGTAGGATATCCAGCACCCAGGCCAGCTGACTATGTAGCTACATTCCATCTAACACACATTAGCCACTAGGCAGGTGTCGATCACAGAGAGCAGAACTCACCTCAGCTGGGCCAGGTGTGAGGAGAGCCTCATTAGGATACCACTCTAGCAAGGGTTTTTAGGTCCTGAACCAATGCTTTCTGCAGTTGGCCACTGGATATGCCAGCTCTATGTCTCCCTGGCAGAAAATTGGCACAGACCTGTGGGAGACAATACCCATTACTGGCCCTCAGCAACATTCTTGGAGCTACAAGCAATCCAGAGTTTGTGGCTGCCTCTGCTGGGCCCTGGTGCACATGGAAATACTAGCCACACACCTAGGCTGGCTTTTACCTACACTGGGCCTGGGGTAAAGTCTGCTTAAAATCCAAGTTCCCTGAGTTCTTTCTTCCGCAGTCTCTGTCTGCTGGGTGCTTGTTGATCTCTAGAGTCTAGAGCCTGCAGCAATTTAGGTGTGAGGAATGGTGGTGGGTGTGGCTCTGCCCCTCAGTCCCTTGTTTTAATCTGTTCAGAGCTTTTTTTTCACAGACCTCTGTAGGGTGTGGCCCCAGGAGTCCAGTGAGTGTGACTTCTGAGACCGAGAGGTGCGGTATTCCCGCCCACAGTTTGAACTGAGTCTCCTGAGATGAAAGCACCAGTCATAGACTCAGGAGAGTGTGGGGGTGTAGCTCCGGCCTCAGCACCAAAAAACTGAGTCACTAACATGCCCCCCTCTTCCTGGCCTCTCAGAATGACCCTTCAACCTGACTGGAGCAGGAGACACTCCCGAGAGTGGAGCAGTTACTTTTCCCCAAGCTGATGCCCTCTGAGAGGATGCTCCACCCAAGAAAGATAGCAACTGCTGTACTAGAGAATGACTCAGCACAGGGGTTAGGGTGTCTGTCCCCCATCCTGTCTCTCCCTGGGCCTCTGACTTTACACTCTCCTCATGCAACTCTAGTCCTCTCAGCTCCCCCTCCCCCAGAGCCCTGGGTAAGTGGCTGTGAATGAGATTTTCTCTGTGGGACCTTTAAGACAGTGTCTGAGTCTCAGAAAGCTGTCTCTTTCTCATAGACAGAAACCCTGCTCTTTTCACTGCCAAATTCTGTCTGGGCACCTCTTCTAGGCTCTGGGGCTCTAGGATGGGGCCTTAGGTCTGGGGCTGAGGACTCACACCTCTCAGGGCAACCCACCCTGCTATGAGATTCCCTCCAGGCCACCGCTTGCTCCTGGGAGTGGGGTAGCCCTTTTTGCATCTCCACCCTTCTTACCATTCTTGGTGTGGTTTCTTCTGTGATCCTTGATTATAGAGTCCTCTTTGTTTAGTCCAAAGTTGATTTTTCAAGATGATTATTCTTAAATTAATTGTAATCCAATTTGGTCCTGGGAGGTGGTAGATGGAGTGTCTGCCTACCCAGTCACCATCTTGGAATCTCCTCTATCACCTCACACTTTTCAGAATGACCATCATCAACAAATCAACAAACAATAAGTGCTGATGAGGATGTGGAAAAAAGGCAACTCTCATGCACTATTGGTGGGAATGCCAAGTGATGCAACCACTGTTGAAAATAATATGGCGTGTCCTCAAAAACTAAAAATGGAACTTCTACCTGGTCAAGCAGTGATGCAGTGGATAAAGCATCAGTCTGTGATGCTTTATGGAGTACCCAAGCTCCAAATCCTGAGGTCACTGGCTTGAGTGCAGTTTCATAAATATGACCCCATGGTTGCCAGCTTGAGCCCAAAGGTCACTGGCCTGAAGCCCAAGGTCACTGACTTGAGGCCAAGGTTGCTGGCTTGAGCAAGGGGTCACTGGCTCAGCTACAGCCCTCTGTTCATGGCACATATGAGAAAGCAATCAATAAACAACTAAGGTACCACAAGTATATGTTGATATCCCTTTCTGTCTGTCTGTCACTGCTCTCATTAAAAAAAAAAATGGAACTGACTTTTGACACAGCAATTCCACATTAATGAATATATCCTAAGAAACCCAAAATACTAGTTCAAAAACATATATGCACCCCTATGGTTATTGTAGCATTGTTTTCAATAGTCAAGATCTGAAAATAGTCCAAGTGCTGTGGTACATTTACACAATAAAATACTATTTGTCCATTAAAAATAAAAGAAATCATACCTTTTGAGATAGCATGTATGGACCTTGAGAGAAGAATGCTAGGTAAAATAAGCTCATCAGATAAAAGCAAATACCACATGATCTCACTTATATGTGAAATCTAATGAATGAAATAAAATGACAAACAAAATAGAAATAGAGATGTGGATACATTAAATAGACTGTTAGCTGTTACAGGGGAGTGTGGTTGGGGGCTGTATGAAAGTAGGTGAAGGGATTAAGCAAAAAATATATATACATATGATATATACACTTATTTAAAACATAGACACAGACAACAGTGTGGTGATAGCCAGAGGGAAAGGGGAAAAAGGGATTGGGTTTAGGTGGAAGTAGGCAAAGGGGGAGAAAATGGGGATTAAAATGTTTGCTTGGGGCAATAGGTGCACGATGCCATGTACAGATGATGTTTGGTCGAGTTGTACACTTGAAACCCGTATTTTGTGAACCAATGTCACCCCAATAAAGTCAATTAAAATATTTTTATTTTACTTTTTTTAATTAAAATATTTTTAAATCAACTTGTAAAACTTTCACGAGTCTCATGGTGATAGTTGGGATTTTGATTAGAATTTTATTTAACTTAATAGATCAATTTATGAGAATGAACACTTTTATAATATTAAAACTTCCTGTTCATAAAACGATTGCATAACTTTGTTTATTTTATATAATAATTTATTCACATATTTGTACAGTTATTGTAAAATTTATTCATAAGTACCATATATTCCTTTTTGCAAACATAATTTTTAATTGTGTTTTAAAATTTTTGGTTAGCATATATAAATGTAAATTTTGACTGTTGGTATTATATTCACATTGTAAAATTTTACTATTATATTAACTTATTCATATACAACTTTCAGTTTTCTATGCAGATAATCACATGCCAAAATGATGAGAATGTGGTTTCATTCTTTCTAATCATTATACTCTTTGCATCTGTCTCCTTTCTTGCTGCGCTGGCTGAGACCACTGACACAATGCTGTATAGTAGCAGTTAAAATGGACAGCCTGTCTTGTTCCTAGTGTTAAAGGCCATGCTTCTACTATTTTACTGTTAAGAATTATGTTTGCTGTAGGTTTTTCAGGTACTCTTTAACATATTAAAGAAATTTTATTATTCAAAGTTTGCTAATGTTTCTTATGAATGAGTGCTTAATAGACATCTATTGAAATCATGTGATTTTCTTCTTTAATTGTATTAACATGGAATATTACATAATTTTTTGAAAAACAGTTTATAGAGGTATGGTTGACATACAAAAAGCTGTACATATCACATGTGTATGTCTTCATGAGTTTGGAGACAAGAATATATCCATGAAACCATCACCACTATGCCATAAACATATCCATCACATCCAGAAGTTTTCTCCCACCTCTATATTATATTTTTTCATGTGTTATAAAAACACTGCACACAAAAGCTACCCTCTTAGCAAGTCTGTAAGGACCCGATACAGTATTGTTAGGCATTATGCTATATTCAAAGTCTTTACTCATCTAACATAATTAAAACTTTGCACCTTTGGCTAACACCTTCCTATTTCCTCTTTCCCAGAGCCAGGCAACCAACATTTAGTCTCTGTTTCTACGGGTTTGACTATTTTAAATTTCTCATGTGTGTAACATTATGTAATGATACTTGGCCGTCAGTGTCTGACTTATTTCACTTAGGCTAATGTCCTTCACCAATGTGGTCACAAATGGCAGGACTTCCTAGCATGTTAACCACCACACAAAAAAAAGTTTTCAAAAATGTCCACCTTGGTGCATTTCCTTTTTTCAGAATACATTCACAGTGAACTTTCTAAAGTGCTTTGTGATTGCCAGATGACAGCCCATACTGTCAAAATAAGTTTTGTAAATGCTGAAATAATAACATTGAAACAGTTGACACTATACATTATGATTTTAATCTGCCTAACCATCTGTAGGGGAACTCACTGTAGAGATGCAATATGGCTCCAGCAGCAGAGGCGTCTGGGAAATGCAGCACTCTCTGTGCAGTACTCTCTGAGACTCTTGTGCAACCTTATGTCAGGCTGACTGGAAATCCAGAATGCTGCTGCCCAAAGGCAAACATTCTGTCCCAGGATGGAGATTAATAAATGTATAGAATATAACAACTTCCTGATGTTATCTTTTAACTTAGAAATGCACTGTTCTTTCTGGTGGTCTATACAACTGCCCAGCATATGGTTTTGCTATTAACCTCCTATAAAAAGAAAACCCCAATCTGGGAGGGGTGTGCATTTTATCTAGCCCACCGCTACTGGAGCACCTTCTGTCCCCATGTATGTAAGTTTCTTATATTAAAGCCCTTATGAATTTGGATAAGGCTATGGGTCAGTTCTTCACATTGATCCTGATTTTAGACTTTTGAGGCTTTCCCCAAAACTATCTCATACTGACTCATAAAATTAAAAATAAATATCATACCTATAGCAATTGAAAAAATGGCAGAATTTTCTCCCTTTATAAGTTTGAATAATGTTTCACTGTATTTACACACCACATTTTCCATATACTCACTCACTGATGGATATTTAGGTTGTCTCCATGTCTTGTCTATTCTGAATAATGCTACAATGAATATGGATATCTCTTTAAGACCCCGATTTCATCTCTTTTGGGAATATACCCAAAAGTAAGGTTGCAGTTCTAGTTAATATTTTTAAAGGAACTTTTATATTGTTTTCTATAGCAACTAAACCAATTTATATTCCTACCAACACTGAACAATTGTTCCCTCTCTCTATGTCTTTTAAACACTTGTCTTTTTTTTAAAAAAATCATGGCCATCCTAACAGATGTGAGGTGATATCTCAATGTGGTTTTGATTTGCATTTCCCTGATGGCTATTTAGCTATTTTCTTCAGAGAAATATTTATTCAGTTCCTTTGCTCATTTTTAATAAGGTTATTTGTTATATATTTTTTGCTATTAAGTTGTAGAACTTTCTTATATTCATGGATATTACCCTTTATCAGATATGTAGTTTGCTGATATTTTTTTATTCCATAGGTTGCTGTTGTATTTTGCTAATTTTTCCCCTTTGCTGTGCAAAATCTTTTCAGTTTAATATAGTCCCCCCCCCATTTGTCTGGTTTTACTTTTGTTGTCTGTGCTTTTGGTATAATATACAAGAAATTATTGAATAAACAGTTAATGTTAACTCATCTCTGAATTTTTAAAATAAACTCAACTTAGTTTTTGTGCATTACTTTTGCATAAATTGCTGAATTTATTTGATAATATTTTGATTAGCATCTTTATGTGAATTTGTATTAGTGAGATTATTTCTTGTTTCCATTTGACCCAGAGAATGGAATTGTGAAGTAGTCTCTTATTTTGTATTCTTGGAAAGAATTTACATGAAGTTGGAAAAACATGTTCCTTGAAAGTGTTGTAAAGTTATCTTACAAAGCCATCTGGGTCTGGTGCTTTCTTTATGTGATAAACTTATAAAGTTATAAAAGAATTAAAGGATATAATCAATGAACATGAATTTACAGAAGCATACTAAACTTTGTGCCTAACAACTAGATGGGCCACATTCTAATTAAGCTAACATGAAATTTTTATAAAACATCACCATATTCTGGGCCCAAAACCAAGACTCAACCACTTTCAAGGAACAAGCAACTTTGAAAAGATTAATAAAATAGAAAATTTTTAATAGGATGGACATGTGACAGCCATTTTATAGTTGATAATGCTGTCAAAATATTTTGCTGTGATGTTAGTTTCTCTCTCTCATAATTCTAAAATTTTTGCTTTATATTTTTAGGTTATTTTTTGTAGCATATATGGACTTAGAATTATTATGTTTTACTAGTGAGTTGAGATTTTATTTAATGAATATTTATCCCTAATAATTTTTATTTAATTTTTTCTCTATACATTTACATGCATGAATCATACATACATCTTTACTTTCTAGCACAATTCTATCAAAGAACTGACCACCCTGAATGCAAAACTAGGCTTTTACTTGTTGAATATCTGATTATTTTGGGGAACTTCAAAAGGTACTTACTTGCTCATTCTTATTCCATCTGCTATTAATTATAAAAGTTCATAGAGTAATATATATTCTGTATGTGATGTTCTAATACCAAATAACTGTCTGAATTTGATTGCTACCTTGCTTTTGCTGACTCCCTCATGGTGGTTGATAAGCTTCTATTGTTTGACCTTAATGAATTGAGAACTGGTTGACTACATTGAGGATACTTTACACCATTGAGACTTTACTTTGGATTTTGCTGAGAGCAAGGGGATGGTATTAGCCTAAGATGTCCTTAGACCCTTCAGGGGCCACAATCTTAATTTAGGAATCTCAGGTTCTGCTCATCTTAATCACCTGACAGTCATGTTCTTGTGAAATGTAGAGATAGACAGTACACAAGTATGTATATACATAATTCTGATAGTGTATCAGACACCTATTCTACAACACTTATATTGTCCTGTCTCACTTGTCACTCCAGCCACTCTCATAATAGTGGCTTCTTCTAAGTTTTGACGAGTTTTATGCTGGTGCAACCTCATAATGACTCACTCACTTTTAAGGTTGAATCAATTTCCTTTTTCTTCTTCTTTTTTTTTTTTAAATCTAAGTGAGAGGAGGGGAGATAGAGAGACAGACCATGTGCTCCAACCAGGATCTACCCAGCAACCCCCCTCTCAGGCCAAGGCTCTTCCTTCTGGGGCCATGCTGATAGCTGAGCTATTTTTAGCACCTGAGACTGAGGCTCCATGGAGCCATCCTCAGTGCCCAGGGCCAATGCCCTGGAATGGATCAAGCTATGACTATGGCAGAAAGAGAGAGAGAGAGAGAGAGGGAGAGAGGAGAGAGAGAGAGAGAGAGAGAAAGAGAGAGAGAGAAGGGAAGGGGGAAAAGAGAAGCAGATGGTAGCTTTTCCTGTGTGTCCTGACCAAAAATCAAACCCGGTAAATCCACATGCTGAGTTGACACTCTACCACTAAGCCAACTGGCCAGGACCCATTTTTTAATTTTTTGTTTAATATTTTTTTCAATGGTCAATTTTTATTTATTTATATTTACTTATTTTTTTTTACCACCAAAAGTCAAGTCTCCTTTTATTACCACTTATCCTCCCTTTACTCTCTTGTACCTTTCCCCACCTCCCTTTCCCTCTAGTAATCATCATATTATTGTCAGTGTCTGAGAGGTATTTTTTTTTTTTTTGCTTAATCCCTTCACCTTTTTCATCCAGCCTGCCAATCCCTTCCCTTCTTACAGCTATCAGATTGTTGGCTGCATCTGTGAGTCTACTTCTATTTTATTTGTTAGTTTATTTTATTCATTACATTCCATATATAAGTGAAATAATATGATACTTATCTTTCTCTGACTGGCTTGTTTCACTTAGCATAATACTTTCCAGGTCCATCATGTTGTCACAAAAGGAATTTTTTTCTTTTTTTGACTAAATAGTATTTCATTGTATAAATGTACCACCACTTTTTTATTCATTCATCTACTAATAGGCACTTGAGCTGTTTTCAAATATTGGCTATAAATAATGTTGCAATAAATATAAGGGTGCATATATTCTTTCAAATCAGTGTTTTGGATTTCTTGGAATATATTACCAAAAGTCAAATCACTGATAAGTCAGATCCATTTTTATTTTTTAATCATTTTTTATTTTTCTAATTACAGTTGATATATAATATTATATTAGTTTCAGGTGTACACTCCAGTGACTAGACATTGTATAACTTATTAAGTGATCATCTTAATAAATCTAGTACCCATCTGACATCATACAGAGATATTACAATATTATTGACTATATTCCCTATGCTGTACTTTACACCCCTATTACTACTATGTAACAACCAATTTGTACTTCTTAATCCCTTCACCTTTTCCACCCAGTCCCCAGCCCTCTCATATTTGGCAACCATCAAAATATTCTCCATATCTATGAATGTGTTTCTGTTCTGCTTATTTGTTTATTTTGCATTTTTATTCAAATTTTTATAGATATGAATTTACTGCCATGTTATTGTTTATATATTTTTTTTAAATATTTTTCTTAAAGAAGACCCTTTAACATTTCATGTAATATTGGTTTGGTGGTGATGAACTCCTTTAGCTTTTTATTGTCTGGGAAGTTTTTCATATATCCTTTAATTCTGAATGATAGTTTTGCTAAGTAGAGAAGTCTTGGTTGTAGATCTTTGCTTTTCATCACTCTTAATATGTCTTGCCAATCAATTTTAGCCTGCAAAATTTCTGTTGAGAAATCAGCTGACAGTTTTATGGGAGCTTCCTTGTAGGTAGCTAACTGCTTTTCTCTTGTTGCTTTTTTTTAACATTTATTTTTTTTTTTAAATATTTTATTTATTGATTTTTAGAGAGAGAGAGAGAGAAGGGGGAGGAGCAGGAAGCATCAACTCCCATATGTGCCTTGACCAGGCAAGTGCAGGGTTTCGAACCGGCAACCTCAGTGTTCCAGGTCGACGCTTTATCCCACTGCGCCACCACAGGTCAGGCCATTGTTGCTTTTAAGATTCTCTCTTTGTCTTTAATATTTTTCATTTTAATTATGATGTGTTCTGGTATGGACCTCTTTGGGTTCATCTTGTTTGAGACTCTCTGTGCTTCCTGAACATGTATGTCTATTTTCTTCACCAAGATAGGGAAGTTTTCTGTCATTATTTTTTCAAATAGGTTTTCAATTTCTCGCTCTCCCTCTTCTACATCTGGTACCCCCTTGATGCAAATGTTGATATACTTGAAGTTGTCCCACAGGCCCCTTACACTGTCTTTACTTGGGGAATGGGTTCTTTCTTCTTTCTGCTGCTGTGATTGGGTGCTTTTTGCTTCCTTATATTCCAAATCAGTGATTTGACTCTTGGCTTTGTCTAGTCTACTGTTAATTCCCTGTAATGTATTCTTCATTTCAGTTTATGTATCCTTCATTTTTCCCTGTTTTTTTTTATGGTTTTATGTCTTGTTTTATGCTACTGAGGTTCTCACTAAGTTCTTTGAACTTCCTTATACCTAGTGTTTTAAACTTTGCATCTAGTAGATTACTTGTCTCGATTTTGTTTATTCTCTTTTGTTTATTCTTTTTTGTTTTTCTCAGATTTGTTCTGTTCTTTCATTTAAAATGTGTTTCTTTCTCTCCTCATTTTGGTAGCCCTCCTGTGTTTGTTTCTATGTATTATGCAGAGCTGCTACATTTTCTGGGTTTGGTAAAATACCCTAATGTAGTAGTAGGTGTACTATAGGGTCCAGTGGCACAGCTTCCCTGATCATCCAAGCCAGACTTTCCAGGTGAGCCCTGTCTTCTGTGTAGTCTGTATACATCCTCCTACTGTAGTTGACCCTTTATTGCTGTTGGCAGTCATTGGAGGGACTTACCCCCAGGCTGATTGGCTTTAAGAACCAGCTGCAACCACCAACCACTGTGGAGGATAAGTTGTACATGACTTACTTTAGCAGGTCTTTGGTGACTGCTGAGTCTCCCTCATGAGTGTGTTGCTATGGAGGTGGTTGGATGGTGCTTCAATATAGTCTAAAGCTGTCTACCACATGCATTGGTTCTGAGGTCTCCTGGAGGTGTAGACTGTCAGTTACCACATGTGTTCTGCTCAGGGCCACCCTGCTTTAGCTACAGAACAATATGCAGATGGCTGTTACTTGTGCTTGGCTTGGAGGTACCCAGAAAGGCCAAGCTGTGAACCATGCCGGCTGCTGCTAGTGTTGGACCTGAAGCCACTTAGCAAGAGGTAAGGGAAACACTAAGGACAGATGCTGCTTGTTTGGGAGATTTTAGGAAAGACTAAAGGATGAGACAAAACAGAACATTTGTATGGAAAAGCTACTGGAAAAATTTTGGGTGGGCTCACACATTGAAGGGATGGGGTCACAGGGAATTACCATGGCAGGGAAAATAATGATAGCCAGGTTGATAGAGACTCAGACATTGTATCCACCTACCAGCTCTGTGTAGAAAGGGCTCAGCAAAGGAACAAAGTCTCTGCCAGAATGTGTGTCTAGAATAAAACTCCCCACCACCCCAGGTCTCATTCTGATGCATGACAATTCAATTCATCCCCATATGTCCATGGTGCCTTTTCAGCTGGTATCCCAGCACTGGACCTCAGAGTGAATGAGTCAGAGTAAGTCCATGTGTGATGATGCTTTAAGAGGAACTTCCTGGGACTCCAGCAGCCTTTCAATTTCCAATTGTTTTCCACATGATTTTCATATCATGCAGCCACAATTTCCACTAGTTTTTACTGAAACCAGAGTTATGGGGATTTATTTTCTCAGCACTGGAACCCTGAGTTTGGGTGTGAGGCTGGGACTTGTCACTCCTTAGGAGGGACTTCCACAGCTGAGCTATCCCTCCTGTTTCATTTGCCACAAGTGAGTGCGAGACTAGCTCTGTTTCACAACTCTTCTCCTCCTACCAGTCTCAATGTGGCTTCTTCTATAACTCCCTAGTTGTAGTATTTAAATTCACTTAGATTTCAGACAGTTCTGAATGATGGTTTTTATGAAATAGCTCCAAGGGTCCCTTTAATGTTAACTTTTGCCACACTCCACATTCTTCTTGCTTTCTTGCCCAAAATATAAGACATTCTGGCATTGGGTACCTACAATAATCTGCTTAATTTCTGGAAGTGTGAGGTAGCCAATGTTCAGAGGACTACTTCTGGCCCCTGAGAGCTGGGGGCAGATGAATAAAGGTGTCCCCATTCTTAATATAGATAGCTCAGGTTAGGTCTTAATCTGTTAGAAGAAGAAGAGGGAGATATCATATCCCCAATGTGCAAGCACAAAAACAAGAAATCCTGTGCACATATGGAGAGATGATGGTCACTTAGAATACAAGGAAAGAGGCACCACACTGAAACCTACTTTGCCAGCACCTTGGTCTTAGAGTTATCAGCTTCCAGAACTGTGAAAATAAGTTTCTGTTGTTTAAATCATCCAGATTATGGTATTTTGTTATGGCAGCAGGAGCTTAATAATACAATATGCTTTATTTCTTCTTAAAAAATGTTTCAAGAGTAGTTTAAAAAGTGAATGCCTTCCACTTCTCCTCATAGAACTTGATACTGAGGCAGTGACTTCTGTATGCCTTGGCAAATTATGATATTCCTTTCTAAATTTTGAATCACTATTGAGTATTTCAGTTTTGGTCTGACAATGTCATAAATTATCTCCATGAGTTATTTTAATTTAAGGTTTTTTTGTAATTGTCACTTCCTTTTGGACATATTCATACTTTGTCACAATCATTTCCTCACTTATGTTGATTAGTTTGCCTTTACTAAGTTCCTCTGTACATTTAGTTAGGTTGAAAGATAGAATTTCTATTGTTTAATAATTTGAACTCTGGCGATTCCAAGATGGTAGTAGAGTAGGCAAACACACAGACTGACACCTCCCATGACCAAACTAGATTACAAATTAACTTAAGAACAATCATCATGAAAAAAAAAATTTGGACTAAAATAACAGGACTCAAAAACCAAGGAGAACAGAAGAATCCACACTGATCCTGGTACAAACTGTGGGCGTGTGGTGGGGGCTCCCCCACTCCTAGGAATGAGGAAAGGCTGTGGCTGAGGGTCCAGAAGGGCTCCAACTGCAAGCAGAGAAACACTGAGAGTTGGCGGTCCTCAGTGCAATGACTGGAGCCCCAACCTAGAAACCCAGGGACTGGAGGAGACAGCCTGACAGCATTGAGTTGGGAGAAGAGTGAGATTTCTGTCTGTGGAAAGTGGCTGGCAAAAGAAAGTGCAGTGTTAAAGAGCCAGTGCAGAAAATATAGCTCACAGTCACTAGCCTAGGGCTCCAAGAGCAAGGAGGTCTGAGAGGACTGGTCTTGCATGAAGAGAGTGGGGAGATTGAGACACAGAGACACAAATGGTGATGAAGAGAAGAAAACCTCAGCTGACCTGAGCTGAGCTGAGTCATTCTCCAGTTCCAAGGCGGCCATACTGGGGTGGGGTCACTCCCTTCACCCTGCACAAGCCTATTGTGGAACCAGTTAACCCACCTCCAAAATGCTCTCCAGATCCAATTAGCATAAAAAGTTCTTTACAAAGAAAGAAGTAAAGAAGAGGGGCAGTGACTCAAGTTTCCAGGGAGACCTGAGCTACACCTCTTGCTTCTGATACAAAGAATACACCCCGCCCCTAGAGAGTAACTGGGCAGACCACACCTTCTGGTCCTCAGAGGTCACATCCACTGCATTCATGGATATAGTTGTAACTAAAAAACAAAACAAAACAAAACAAAAACAAGATATACCCACTTCCTCCCTCCTAAATACAGAAGCCCCCTGCTGGGATCATCAAACACAGGTGCTTCCTGCTGGACTCAGCAAACAAATAGCAGAGAAATTAAGCCTTTTAAGTGACTCTACTAGTTAAGGAGAATTAAAATTCAATCAACACTCAAAGGCTGAGGAATAAAATCCTGGAGGAGAAGCTGTATTTCATAAACCAACCTCAGATCTACAACTCTAACAAGATTGCAAACCACACACAGAAAGAATGGGAAGACAGAGGAATGTAAACCATATGAATCAATAAAAAAAAAAAATTCCCAGAAAAAGAACTAAATGAGATGAAAGAAATAAAATTACTGGACAAAGAGTTTAAAATAATAATTGTTAGAATGCTTAAGGATCTCAAAGCTACAATGGATGGACTTAAGGGGCACCTAAATAAAGAAATTGCAAGCATCAAAAAGTACTATGAAATCATAAAAAAGAATCAATCAGAAATGGCAATTACAGTATCAGAAATGAAGGCTACACTAGAAGAAATCAACAGCAGGCTGGATGAAGCAGAGGATCGAATCAGTGAATTAGAGGACAAGATAAATAAAAACACAGAAATAGAAGAAAAAATAAAAGAGGCTCAGAAAGCCTGAGGAAACTATAAGAGAACTCTGTGACAATATGAAGAGAAATAACATCCACATCATAGGGGTTTCTGAAGGAGAAGAGAAAGAACAGGAATAGAAAACCTGATTGAAGAAATTATAGCTGAAAACTTTCCTAAATTGATGAAGAAAAAAGTCACACAGGTTCAAGAAGCACCAAGAGTCCTGATAAAAAGAAGCCCAATGAGGCCTGCATCAAGACACTTCATAATTGAAATACCAAAGTTAAAAGATAAAGGAAAACTACTAAAAGCAACAAGAGAAAATAATTCATTACCTATAGAAGAGCCCCCATAAGGATGACATCCAACTTTTCAACAGAAACACTTGAGGCCAGAAGGGAATTGCAAAAAATATTTAAAGTGAAGCAAAACAAAAGCCTATGACCAAAACTTCTGTATTCAGCTAGATTATTGTTTAAAATAAAAGAAGAAAAATAAAAGCTTCTCAGAAAAAAAAGACTTAAGGAATTCATTACAACCAATTAGTACTGCAAAAAATGTTAAGGGACTTGCTATAGAAAGAGCAAAGGAAAAAAAGAAATCAACAAAAAGAGGATTATAGGTCTAAAAAATAAAGTGGCAATAAACAACTACATATCAATAATAACCTTAAATATAAATGGATTAAAGGCTTCGATCAAAAGATATAGGTTAGCTGCATGGATAAGAAATCAGGACCCATACATATAGTGTCTACAAGAGACCCACCTCAGAACAAAAGATACACATAAACTGAGAGTAAAGGGATGGGAAAAAATATTTCATGCAAATGGAAACAACAACAAAAAATGCTGTCGTAGCAATACTAATATCTGACAAAATAAACTTTAAAACAAAAGCTAAAGTAAGAAATAAAGAAGGTCACTACATAATGATAAAAGGAGCATTACAACAGGAAGATATATTTATAATAAATTTATATGCATCTATTAAAGGGGCACCTAAATATATAAAACAGAAGTTGATGAACAAAAATGGTGAGATAAACAGCAATACTATAATAGTAGGCAATTACAATACCCCACTAATATCAATGGATAGAACCTCCAGACAGAAAATTAACAAAGAAACAGCAGCCTTAAATGACACACTAGATCAACTGGATAAAATAAATATCTTTAGAACCTTTCATCCCAAAGCAGCAGAATATACATTCTTCTCAAGTGCTCATGGTACATTCTCTAGGATAGACCACATGTTATGACACAAAACAAGTCTTAATAAATTTAGGAAGATTGAAATCATATCAAGCACCTTCTACTACCACAATGGCATGAAACTAGAAATCAACTACAGCAGAAAAACTGAAAAACATTCAAACACTTGGGAATCAAATAACATGCTATTAAATAATGAATGGGTTAACAAAGAGATCAAGGAAAAAGTAAAAAAAAAATTCCTTGAAACCAATGAAAATGAACATACAACAACTCCAAATTTAAGGGACACAGCAAAAGCAGTCCTGAGAGAAAAGTTTGTAGCACTACAGGCATACCTTAAGAAGTAAGAAAAAGCTCAAATAAACAACTTGATCCTGCATCTAAAAAGAACTAGAAAACAACAAGTAAAGCCTAGAGGAAGTAAAAGGAAGAAATAATAAAGATCAGAGCAAAAATAAATGATATAGAGGCAAAAAAAAAAAAACCCCAACAAACAACAAACAATAGAGAAAATCAATGAAACCAAGAGCTGGTTCATTGAAAATGTAAACAAAATGGATGAATGTTTAACCAGAGTCACCAAGAAATAAAGAGAGAGGACTCAAATAAATAAAATTAGAAATGAGAGTCGAGAAGTAACAACTGACATGGCAGAAATTCAAAGGATTGTAAGAAAATACTACGAAGAACTGTATGCCCAAAATGGGACAACCTCAATGAAAAGGATAAATTCCTTTAAAATATAATATTCAAAAATCAATATGAAAGAATCAGAAAACCTAAACAGACCAATTATACCAAAAGAGATTGAAACAGTTATCAATAAACTCCCAACTAACAAAAGTCCTGGGCCTGATGGCTTCACATGCAAATTTTACCAAATATTCAAAGAAGAACTAACTCCTATCCTTCTCAAGCTATTTCTAAAAATTCAAGAGGAGGGAAAACTTCCAAACATCTTTTATAAAGCAAACATAATTCTCATTCCAAAATCAGGTAAAGACACTACAAAGAAAGAAAACTATAAGCCAATATTCCTGATGAACTTAGACGCTAAAATTCTCAACAAAATATTAGCAAACTGGATCTAGTAACACATGAAAAAAATTATATATCATATTCAAGTGGGACTTTTTTTAGAAAGACATGGCTGGTACAATATTTGAAAATCAATCACCATGATTCATCACATAAACAAAAGGAAGGAGAAAAAAATTACATGATAATATCAATAGATGCAGAAAAAGCATTTGATAAAATCCAGCACCTATTTATGATCAAAAGTCTCAGCAAAGTGGGAATAAGGAACCATACCTCAATATGATAAAGGCCATCTATGACAAACACAGCCAACATCATAATCAAAGGGCAAAAATTAAAAGCAATCCCCTTAAGATCAGTAACAAGGCAGGGGTGCCCCTTTCACCACTCTTATTCAACATGGTTTTGGAAGTCCTAGCTACAGCAATCAGACAAGAAGAAGAAATAAAAGGCATTCAAATTGGAAAAGAAGTAAAACTTTCATTATTTGCTGATTACTTGATACTGTACATAGAAAACCCTAAAGTCTCAGTAAAAACTACTGGACCTGATAAATGAATTCAGCAAGGTGGCAGGTTATAAAATCAATATTCAGAAATCAGTGGCATTTATATCCAATAACAATGAACTGTCTGAAAGAGAAATTAAGAAAACAATCTCCTTCATTATTGCAGCAACAACAAAAAAATAAAATACCTAAGAGTAAATTTAAACAAGGGGGTTAAAGACCTGCACTCAAAAAATTATAAAACATTGATAAAAGAAATCAAGAAACAAGTGGAGCTTATACTGTGTTCATGGATAGAAAGAATAAACATCATTAAAATGTCTATACTACCCAAAACAATCTATAAATTTAATGCAATTCCTATTAAAATACCAATGTAATACTTCAAAGATATAGAACAAATATTCCAAAAATTTATATGGAACCAAAAAGGAACACGAATAGCCTCAGCAATCTTCAAAAAGGAAAATAAAGTGGGGGGTATCATACTTCCTGATATCACGTTATACTACAAAGCCACTGTACTCAAAACAGCTTGGTACTAACATAAGAGCAAGCATACAGATTAATGGAACCAAACAGAGAACCCAGAAATAAACCCACACTTATATGGACAGTTGATATTTGACAAAGGAGGTAAGACCATACGATGAAGTAAAGACAGTCTCTTTAATAAATGGTGTTGGGAAAATTGGACAGATACATGCAACAACATAATACTAGACCACCAACATACACCATTCACAAAAATAAACTCAAAATGGATAAAAGACTTGAATGTAAGGCATGAAACCATAATTATCTTGGAAGAAAACATAGGCAGTAAGCTCTCTGACATCTCTCACAGCAATATATTTGCTGACTTAACTCCATGAGCAAGTGAAATAAAGGACTGGATGAACAAATGGGAGTATATCAAACTAAGATGCTTTTGCACAGCAAAAGACAACATGAACAAAATAAAAAGACAACCCACACAATTGGAGAACATATTCGCCAACACATCTGATTAGGGTTAATAACCAAAATCTACAAAGAACTTGTAAAACTCCATACCAGGAAAATAAACAATCCAATCAAAAATTAGGCAAAAGAACTGAATAGACACTTCTCTAAAGAGGACATACAGATGGCCAATGGGCATATTAAAAATGTTCAACATCACTAATCATTAGAGAAGTGAAAATTAAAATTATAATAAGATATCACTTCACACCTGTCAGAATGGTGCTCATTAACAAAACAATGCATAACAAGTGTTGGCAAGGGTGCAGGAAAAAAGGAACCCTCCTTGCACTCTTGATGGGAATGCAGACTTGTGAAGCCACCATGGAGAACTGTTTGGGGTTTTCTTAAAAAATTAAAAATAGAACTGCCTTTTGACCCAGTTATCTCACTTCTAGGAATATATTCTAAGAATAACAAGTCACCAATTCAAAAAAAGAAATGCACCCCGTGTTTATTGCAGCTTTGTTTACAATAACCAAGATCTGGAAACAACCCAAGTGTTCATCAGTAGACAAGTGATTCAAAAAGGTGTCATACATATACACAATGGAATACTATGTGGCCATGAAAAAGAAGAAAATCTTACTCTTTTCGGCAACATAGATTGACCTGGAGTCTATTATGCTAAGCGAAATAAGCCAAGCAGAGAAATAAAAATATTATATGACTTCACTCATATGATTAATCCAATGAACAATGAGAACCGAAGATTGGAAGAGAGGCAGAGAAGGGGTCAAAGAGTCCAGAGTGAAAAGGGAAGAGAGGAGGGTATCAAAGAAAGGAAATACATTAGTGAAAGTATATAAACATAACACAGAGAGATAGAGGGCAGGGTAGGAAGTTATGGAGGAAAGGGAAAAAAGTGGTGGAGGAAGTGGGGCAAAGGGGATATCAAGGAGAACAAGGGGGAGGGAGGGAGATGTATTCGGGGAGTACACTTGTAACTGTGTAAACAAATCAAATTAAAATCTATTAAAAATAATAATTTGAACTCTGTTTAAATCAGTTGCATTTACCTATAAGTTTAGTGTACATTGTTCAGAAAGATCATGAACTGTATATGATTATGAAGTCTCTTTATATAATGAACAATTAAAATAATTACCGATTAAACTGTACACAGCTCAATACTTCTTGTGATGTTTCCATAAAGGGTACTAGAAATGAAACAATTCATATAATCAAGTCTAAACAGCTAATATAATTTCTTAATGACTATGTAAAACCTTTGGAAACACAAAACTTGCAATTAAAAAATACCAACTCTTAAAGTCTTACCACCATTAGTTTTGTGGAATGATAATGTATTTTATATTTTCTACTATTTTAACTTTTTCTTATTTATTTTTAGATTATTGAGCAATTCATTAAAATGCTATTAATGACTTTATAAATCATATCTCTCTAACCAAATACTTAAAAATATTAATTATTATTTTTTAATTTTAATTATTTGAAAATTGCATGCTCTCTAGAAAATTACTATTTAGAAAAATACCTATTCTTTTTTTTTTATTTACACAATAAAATTTAACAGGGTGGCCTTGGTCCACCAGAGTATATATATATTGTATTTTTCTGAAGTGAGAAGCAGATAGGCAGAGAAACAAACACTCGCATGTACCTGAACAGGATCCACCTAGCAAGACCACCAGGGGGCGATGCTCTTTCCATTGCAACCAGAGCTATTCCAGCACCTGAGGCAGAGGCCATGGAGCCATCCTCAGCACCCAGGCCAACTTTGCTCCAGTGGAGCCTTGGCTGGGGGAGGGGAAGAGATAGATAGAAAGAAAGGAGGGGAAGGGTGGAGAAGCAGATGGGTGCTTCTCCTGTGTAACCTGGCCAGGAATCGAACCCAAGACTTTCACACACAGGGCTGATGCTCTTTTGCTGAGCCAACTGACCAAGGCTCAGAGTACATAGATTTAGAGAAAATATCTTCACATCATTTGGAAAGTTGATTAGGCTGTATACTCATCATACAAAGTCAATTCAGCCTCCATCACCCTATATTTGTTTCTTTTTTTGCTCTTCTCCCTCCCCCACCCTTTTCTTTCTTCTCATCCCCTCCCCCCCATCTCCTCTCTCTCCTTTATTCCCTCCCTCTGTTAACCATGGCACTCTTATTTATATCCATGAGTCTCAATTTTGTGTCCTATCTATGTACTGATTTATACATTTCTTATCTTTTCCTGATTTATTTATTTCACTCATTATAATATTATCAAAGTTCATCCATGTTGTTGTAAATGATATTATGTCATCATTTCTTATGGCTGAATAGTATTCCATTGTATATATGTACCACTTCTTATTTATCCAATCCTCTATTGAAGGGCATTTCAGCTGTTTTTCATGTCTTGGCCACTGTGAACAATGCTGCAATAAACATGGGGGTGCATGTGTCTTTACATACCAATGTTTTTTATTTTGGGGGGTGCATAGCCAGTAGAGGGATTGCTGGGTCATATGGTAGTTCTTAATTTTTTGAGGAACCATTATACTTTCTTCCATAATGGTTGTACTAATTTACATTCCCACCAACAGTGAATGAGGATTCCTTTTTCTCTGCAGGCTCTCCAACACTTATTACCTGTCTTATTGACAATAGCTAATCTAACAGGTGTAAGGTGGTATCTCATTGTAGTTTTGATTTGTATTTCTCTAATACCTAGTAAAGATGAGCACCTTTTCATATATCTATTGGCCATTTGTATTTCTTCTTGGGAGAAGTGTCTGTTCATGTTCTCTTTCCATTTTTTTTATTGGAGTGTTTGCTTGTTTGTTGCTGAGTTTTGTGAGTTCTTTATATATTTTGTTTTCCAGCCTTTCACTTTGAATTTGTTTTTATCCTTGTTGCTTAGATGTGTTTCTTGTAGGCAGCATATAGTTGGATTTTCTTTTTTAATCCATTCTGCTACTCTGTGTCTTTTTATTGGTAAGTTTAATCCATTTACATTTAGTGTAATTATTGACACTTGTGGGTTCCCTACTACCATTTTATAAATTGCTTTCTGTTAGTTTTGTATCTAGTTTGATTCTTCTCTTTTGTTTTTCTATCATTTGTTTCTGTTTGTTTGTGTTCCATACTTCTTTCCTCTGTTGCTACCTTTTTTAAGTCATGTGTTTTTGTGGTGGTTTTTTCAAGGGTGGTTACCATTAAGTAATGAAAAGGGTACCTACCATATTCATTGTAGTACCCTATCTTATAAGTATTTCTGCACTTCATCGTCCTTTGCTACTGTTAATCTCCATTCTCTCCCCCCCCCCTTTTTTTTCCTTTGTTGTCACAGTTTAAGTTTGGTTTTATTGTGTTCTTGGTGGAGCTGTTACTTGTGGTGTTGTTTTCTTTTGTTCTTTGAATCTGGTTGGAAAACCCCCTTTAGTATTTCCTGGAGTGGGGGCTTTCTGGTGATAAATTCTCTCATCTTTTCTGTATTTGTGAATGTTTTTATATCTCCTTCATACTTGAAGGATAGCTTTGATGGGTATAGTATTCTTGGCTGAAAGTTCCTCTCTTTCAGGGCCTTAAATATTGGGGTCCACTCTCTTCTAGCTTGTAGAGTTTCTGCTGAGAAATCTGATGATAATCTAATAGGCCTTCCTTTATATGTTGTACTCTTCTTTTCCCTGGCTGCCTTGAGAATTTTTTCTTTGTCATTGGTTTGTGTCATCTTTATTATGATGTGCCTTGGAGTGGGTTTGTTGGGGTTAAGAAAACTCGGTGTTCTGTTTGCTTCTTGAATTTGAGGCTTTAGTTCTTTCCACAGGCTTGGGAAGTTCTCGTCTATTATTTGTTTGAGTATATTCTCCATTCCATTTTCTTTCTCTTCTCCCTCTGATATACCTATTATTCTTATGTTATTCTTTCTGATGGAGTCAGATAATTCCTGTAGGGCTTTCTCGTTTTTTATTATTTTTGAGTCTCTTTCTTCTTCTCTCTGTTGTGCCTCAAGTTGTTTGTCTTCTATTTCACTAATCCTATCTTCAATCTGGGTTGTTCTGCTAGCTAAGCTTGTTACCTCATTTTTCAGCTCGTGAATTGAGTTTTTCATTTCTGTTTGATTTGTTTTTATAGTTTCAATTTCCTTGGTAATATATTCTTTGTGTTCATTGAGTTGTTTTCTGATCTCCCTATATTGCCTTTCCGTGTTTTCTTGTATATCTCTGAGTATTTTTAAGATTTCTATTTTAAATTCTCTGTCATTTAGCTCCAAGGCTTCCAATATGTTAAGTCTTTTCTCCATAGATTTTTCCACATCTATTTGTGTTACCTCTCTTTCTTTTGTATCCATAATATTCGATTTCCTCTTTCTTATTGGCATCTGCGGGTGGTCTTGTTGATAGCACTAATTAGAATTAATAAAGAGTAAAAAGTAAAAAACAAAAACAAAAACAAAAACAAAAAAAACAAAAAAAAAAAAAAAAAAGAAAAACCAAAAAACAAAGGGTAAAACACCCCACAAAAAAAAAAGCAGTAATAATTTATTATTTCCCCCTTTTTTTTTTCTTTGTTCTCCTTCCCTCCTCTCCCCTCCTCAGGGAAATATCGTGCCTATAATGGAGGGCCTGGTTTGCGGTGAAGAGTTCAAGGGGGCAAAAATAAATAAATAAAAAAAAAAAAAAAAAAAAAAGGGAAGAAAATCTTAGACAAGCATAAGTTGATCTGCCTGTGGGTGACGGTCAACCAAGAGATATAATGAGAGGGACAAGAGGGAACCAGAAAAAAGGACAAAAAAAAGGAATAATCAAGAAGAAAAAATAAAAATAATAAGTAAAAATACGTTGTATTAAGTGGAGCAAAGACCAAATACAATGGAGACCTTGGGTTGGGAGGACCCAAAATGCCACAAAAACAAACCAACCAGAAAAAAACAAAAACAAAACCGAAAAAGAAAAACAAAGCCAAAAAAAACCTTGAGTCCCAAATTAACTAATTTGTTCGTGATTGAGGATTAAATGGGAGGAAAGTAAAACGAGAAAAGAAAAAACGAATAGAAAGGAAAAAATAAGAAAGAGTGAAAAACGAAGGAAGAAATAAAAAAGGAAGAGAAAAAAAACAAAATAAGGCAAAAAAAACAAAAGAGGAGAGAGTGAGAATTAAGTGTCCTGGAGTATAACCCCAAAGGAGGGTGAGGATGAAGGAGAGAAATAAAATGTAACACTTATGGGTAGTGTAGTTCAAGAAAAGGGAAGCATAAGATGGGCAGAGAATAGAAGGGCTGAGGTGGAGGAAATAAAGGCAATAAGATAGAAGGAACAAACAACAACAACTACAAAAAAAAAAACAAAAAAACCAACAAACAGTGGAACAAGCTGCAAAGTCTGTGGATTTTTCCTGATTTTGAGATGTCAACCTCTTCCTCCTTCTCCTCTCTCCCTCTTCCCGGTCGGCGACTCTGCACCCCAGGCCCTGCCCCTGCGCCACACCCAGGCAGGGACTTGCAGTTGATGGGGTTCTATGGCAATGTCACACAATTGGCTTTAGTCTTGTTGGTAGTCAAGGCCTGCCGGCGTCTGCAGGGTCTAACGACGAGAGAGTTCGCCTTCGTGGATTCTCTCTCCCAGTCCCCCCCTCCCGAACCAGCAGCCTGGCGATCCAGCCCCAAGGCTGCCACTGCTTCTGCCTGGGGAGTAAGAGGCTCAAAGAGCTGGGAAATCCCCACTCTATCCCCACTCAGTGCAAGGCTCTGGGAAGGGCTCTGACAGTCAGGGCCTCCAGTGTAATCAGGCGGGGGTGGGAGTCAATTGTTGTCAAGGTGATTGTTCAGCGCCTAGCATTCCGTTGGACCTCTCAACCCAGGCTTTCCACACTTTGTAGCCTGTTTTGGCCGGTAAAAAGAGGCACTAGTCTCTGCTTGCGACTAGTGTGGTATAGATCTTATTATCTGCCAAGTCCTTCTTGTTAGCGTTTATCCCTGAATATGAAGGCTCTATCAATCAGAAGTTGCCCCCGCCCCTTTAGCGAGAGGCACCAAAAAATATCACTCCTCTTGTCTTGGGTCGGTGAACTGAGAGAGATCTTATCAATTAGAACCGAGGGTGCGCAGATTTCACGGGTTAAGTTAATTTTAGTAATTGGGTCGCAGCTGTGCTCCCGAAGGTATTTCAGGCTGCCTGCGCGCGCCCCTCCCCCAACGCTTGATTGTTAGCTTGAATGGCTGGGTGAGGTGCCCCGCCCGTGGAGAGAATCTCCCAAGTAGGGAATACCGCCCTGGGGCCTCTCCCGCTCCCCGTGCGCGGGCCGCTGGGAACGTTAGCGGTGCTCGGTCTGCAATGCTCGGTCTGCAATCAGACCGGGAGCGCGCCAGCGGCTGTTTGCCGCTGGCTCTGCAACCGACCCACTGCTCGCGGCGGCGGCGGCGGCGGCGGCGGCGGTTTCCGAGTGCGGGATGACTTACCACCGGCGCACTTTCTCGCGGCTTGAATGAACGTCCCTGCGGTAGCTTCCTCCACACCCTCGTCTCTCAGATTCGAGTGATAACAGTCCTTTTGCTTTCAGTTTGCTCCGAAGATAAATTTTCCTGTTTCTAGTTGATAAATTTGTTGTGATTTTGGGGAGATCTGTCGGACGCGCTGCTCACGGCGCCATTTCCGTGACGTCACCCCCCTCTTTATATATTTTGGATATTAAGCCTTATCTGAGCTGTTGTTTGGAAATATCATCTCCAATTAGGTTGGCTGTTTGTTTTGTTATCAGTTTCTTTTGCTGTGCAGAAGCTTTTTTTTTTTTAATTTTTATTTTATTTATTCATTTTAGAGAGGAGAGAGAGAGACAGAGAGAGAGAGGAGAGAGATACAGGGGGGAGAAGCTGGAAGCATCAACTCCCATATGTGCCCTGACCAGGCAAGCCCAGGGTTTCGAACCGGCGACCTCAGCATTTCCAGGTCAATGCTTTATCCACTGTGCCACCACAGGCCAGGCTGCAGAAGCTTTTTAGTTTGATGTAGACCCATTCATTTATCTTTGCCTTTACTTCACTTGCCTTTGAGGTGAAATTCATAAAATGTTCTCTACAGTGAAGGTCCATGAGTTTAGTACTTATGTTTCCTTTTCTGTAATTTATTGTTTCAGATCTTATATTTAGGTCTTTGATCCATTTTGAATTAACTTTTGTGCAAGAAGACTAACTGTAGTCAGGTTTTATTCTTTTGCATGTGGCTTTCCAATTTTTCCAACACCATTTGTCAAAGAGGCTTTTTTTTTCTCCATTGTGTGTTTTTGGCTCCTTTGTCAAAGATAATTTGTCCATATATATGTGGCTTCATTTATGGGCTTTCTATTCTGTTCCATTGGTCTATATGTCTATTTTTCTTCCAATACCATGTTATTTTGATTATCTTGGCCCTGTAATAAAATTTGAAGTCAGGTATTGAAATGTCTCCAGCTTCATTTTTTTTTTCTTAGGATTACTTTGGTTATTCTGGGTTTTTTATGGTTCCATACAAACCTGATGATGTTTTGTTCTTTTTATTTAAAAAATGACATTGGTATTTTGATGGAAATTGCATTGAATTTATATATTGCTTTGGGTAATATGGCCATTTTAAATATATTAATTCTTCCTATCCAGGAACAAGAAATATTTTTCCATTTCATTGTGTGTTTTTAATTTCCTTTAATAATGCTTTGTAATTTTCAGTGTATAGGTCCTTTACATTCTTTGTTATGTTTATGGCTAGATATTTTTGTTGTTGTTGCAACTCTAAAAAGGATTATTATTTTTTAGTTCATTTTCCAAAGTTTCATTGTTGGCATATAAGAAAGCAATAGACTTCTGTATATTCATTTTGTATTCTGCAACCTTACTATATTGTTTATGGTTTCTAATAGCCTTTCTGTGGAGTCTTTCAGGGGTCTCAAACTCGTGGCCCACAGGCCGCACAAAATTATTTTGAACTTCGTGGATTAGTCTGCGGGCCACACAAAATTATTTTGAACTTCGTGGATTAGTCTGCGGGCCACACAAAATTATTTTGAACTTCGTGGATTAGTCTGCAGGCCACACACAATTGTTTGGCGGGCCGCATGCGGCCCGTGGGCCGTGAGTTTGAGACCCCTGCTTTAGGGTTTGCTATATCCAGGCTCATGCCATCTGCAAAAAGTAAAATCTTTACTTCTTCTTCCCCAAAATTAATGCCTTTTATTTCTTTCTCTTGTCTGATTGCTCTGGCTAGAACTTCCAGCACTATGTTGAGTAGGAGTGTAGAGAGTGGGCATTCTTCTCTTGTTCCTGATTTTAGAGTAAAAATGTTCAGTTTTTTTTACCATTTAGTATCATATAATGTTAGCTGATAGTTTGTCATAAATGGCTTTTATTATGTTCAAATATATTTTTTTACACACATTTTGTTGAGTGTTTTCAACATAAAGGGATGTTGTATTTTATCAGATGCCTTTTCTGCATCTCTTGATAGGATCATACGGATTTTGTTCTTTGTTTTGTTGATATGGTGTATTATGTTAATTGTTTTACATATGTTGATCCATCCTTGTATTTCTGGGATGAATCTGACTTGATCGTGATGAATTCTTTTTTTAATGTGTTGTTGTATTTGATTTGCTAGTATTTTGTTTAGGATTTTTGCATCTGTATTCATTAGAGATATTGGTCAGCAGTTTTATTTATTTTTTTTTTTTGGTGTTGTTTTTGCCAGGTTTTGGTATGAGGGTTATGTTGGCCTCATAAAATGTCTTTGGAAGATTGCTTCTTCAAATTTTTGGAAGACTTTAAGAAGGATAGAAACCAAATCTTCTTTGAATATTTGGTAGAATTCACTAATATAGCCATCTGGCCCTGGACTTTTATTTTTGGAAAGATTTTTTATAGTTGTTTCTATTTACTCCCTGCTTTTGGGTCTATTTAGGCTTTCTATTTCTTCATGAAACAGTCTAGAAAAATTGAATTGTTCTAGGAATTTATCTATTTCTTCTAGATAGTTGAATTTTGTGGCATATAGTTTTTCATAGTATTTGATAATAACCTTTATATACTTATGATATCTGTAGTAATTTCTCCTCTTCCAGTTTGGATTTTGTTTATATAAGTCCTTTCTTTTTTTTCCTTAGTGAGTCTTGTCAATGGTTTGCCAATTTTCTTGATCTTTTCAAAGAATCATATCTTTGTTATATTGATTTTTTTCTATAGTTTTTCTGTTCTCTGTTTTATTTATTCCTGCTCTAATTTTTATTATTTTCTTTCTTCTGCTGGTTTTGAGTTGCTTTTATTCTTTTTTTTTTTCTACTTCCTTAAGATGTGATTTTTGGTTGCTTACTTTGACTCTCTCTTGTTTTTTTATATAAGCCTGTAATGATATGAACTTCCCTCTTATTACTGATTTTATTGCATCCCAATGATTCTGATATGTCATGTTTTCATTTTTGTTTGTCTGTATATATCTTTTGACCTCTGCTTTTATTTCTTCTTTGACTCAGTCATTTTTTAATTTATTTTTTATTTTTTCTTTTACAGAGACAGAGAGAGAGAGTCAGAGAGAGAAATAGACAGGGACAGACAGACAGGAACAAAGAGATGAGAAGCATCAATCATTAGTTTTTTGTTGCACGTTGCAACACCTTAGTTGTTCATTGATTGCTTTCTCATATGTGCCTTGACCGCGGGCCTTCAGCAGACTGAGTAACCCCTTGCTTGAGCCAGCGACCTTGGGCTCAAGCTGGTGAGCTTTTTGCTCAAACCAGATGAGCCTGCACTCAAGCTGGCAACCTCGGGGTCTCGAACCTGGGTCTTCCGCATCCCATTCCGACACTTTACCCACTATGCCACTGCCTGGTCAGGCCATTTTTTAGAAGTATGTTGTTTAATTTTCACATTTTTGTGGGCTTACTTCTTTTTTTTTGCAGTTAAATTCTAGTTTCAAAGCCTTATGGTCAGAGAATAGGCTTGATATAATTTCAATCTTTCTGAATTTGTTGATGTTAGTTTTATGGCCCAGGATATGATTAATTCTTGAGAATGTTCCATGTACACTGTAGAAAAATGTATACTCTGATGTTCTGGGATGAAATGCCCTGTATATGTCTATTATGTCCATTTGTTCTAGTATTTAATTTAAGGCCGATATTTCTTTATTGATTTTCTGTTTGGATGAACAATCTAAAGCCATCAGTGATGTGTTGAGGGCTCCAAGTATGCTTGTATTTTTGTAGGTTTGTATTTTTTGATCAGGTAGTAGATGTCTTATATATTTTGGTGCTCCATGGTTTGGTGCATATATGTTAAGAAGCATATGTCTTCTTGATACAATGTCCCCTTTATCATTATGAAATGTCCTTTGTCTCTGGTTACCTTTGCTGTTTTGTAGTCAGCATTGTCAGATATGAGCATGGCTACATCTACTTCTCTTTGGATATTATTGGCTTGGAGAGTCATTTTCCAATCTTTCACTTTGAATCTACTTTTATCCTTGTAACTTAGATGTGTTTCTTGAAGGCAGCATACAGTTGGGTTTTGCTTCTTGATCTACTCTGCTACTCTGTGCCTCTTTATTGGTAAGTTCAATCCATTTACATTTAGTGTAATTATTGACACTTGAGGATTTCTTATTGCTGTTTTATATACTGCTTTCTGATAGCTCTGTGTCTTGTTTGGTTCTTCTTTTTTTGTTTTCTGTCATTTGTTTTTGTTTGATGGCTCCAAACTTCTATTCTCTGTTTCTTCTTTTTTTAAGCTATGTGTTTCAGTAGTTGCATTGTCAGGGGTGGTTACCATTATGTTATTAAAAGAGAAGTTATCATATTTATTAGAGTCCATTATCTCATGAGTGCTTCTGCACTCCATCCTCCTTTTCTACTGCTGATCTTTATTCTTTCCACTTTTAAATATTGTTGTCATAGATTACTCTTGTTTTTATTGTAGTCTCTTTGGAGCTTTTACTTGTAGTTTTGTTTTGTTTTGTTCTTTGTATCTGGTTGGATAACTACCTTTAGTATTTTTGGTAGTGGGGCTTTTCTGGTGATAAATTCCCTCAGCTTCTGTATATCTGTAAATGTTTTTATTCCCCCCCTTTTTTTTGAAGGACAACTTTGATGAATATAGTATTCTTGGCTGGTAGTTCTTCTCTTTTAGTACATTAAATGTTGGTGTCCATGCTCTTCTGGCTGAAGAATTTCTGCTGAGAAATCTGATGATAGCCTATTGTACCTTCCTTAATATGTTATATTCTTCTTCCTAGCTGCCTTGAGGATTCTTTCTTTATCATTGATTTCTGATAATTTCATTATGATGTGCCTTGGAGTGGGTCTGTTAGGGTTGAGGTAACTTGGTGTTCTGTTTACTTCTTGAATTCAAGGCTCTCTTTCCACAAGCTTGGGAAATTTTCATCAATTATATTTTTCAATATGTTTTCCATTCCCTTTTTTCTCTCTTCTTATTTTAATATACCCTTATTCTTATATAGCTCTTTCTGATGGAGTTAGTCAATTAATTTAGGGCTTTCTCATTTATTTACATTTGTTAGTCTCTCTCTTCTTCTCTCTTAGTATCTCTAGTTGCCTGTCTTCAATGTCAGTGTTTCTCTTCTTTATCAGGCCTATTCTATTAGCTAAGCTTGTTATATTATTTTTCAGTTCATGCATTGTGTTTTTCATCTCTATTTGGTCCTTTTATATAGTTTCAATTTTCTTGGTGAAGTACTCTTTTCATTCATTAAGTTGTTTTTTGAGCTCACTAAATTGACTTTCAGTGTTTTCTTGTATCTTATTGAGTGTTTTTATAACTTCAATTTTGAATTCTCTGTCATTAAGCTCCAAGGTTTCCATGTAATTGAGATTTTTCTTTCTGAAAAATTTTCATCATCTGTCTCAGCTATATCTCTGTCTTGTATATATATCCATATTTGATTTCTTTTTTCTTGATGGGATTTGGGTGGTGTTGTTAATAACACCATCTAAAAAGAGACATAATTAAAATAATAAAATAAAAATATTGACAAAATACAGTGAAAAAATAAAAATTCTATAAATAATAGTAAGAGGGACAAAAACTACAGATAACAAAAAGCAGAAACTGAGAAAAAATGAATATAATAGAGAAAAATGAAGTAAAAAACAAGCAAAATATCACAAAAAGAAGGATGAGTTCAAAATAATTTGATGAAAAATGATGTCCAGGTGAGAGGGGAGAAAAAAGAGAAAAAAATAAAGAAGATAGAAGAGGGAGAAAAGGAAAGAGGGAAAAAAGGAAGCAAAAATGACACCCTTGCAAAAACCAAGAATAAAAAATATGACAACTAATGAACAACTATTATAATTAATAAAGTTCACATGGGAAAAAGAGAAAGAAGAAAAAGGAAAGAAGAAAAAGTGAGAAAAAGCACACAAAATTTTTTTTTTTTGATAGTTAAGTTATTATTATTTTTTTCTGCAGTAGGTGTTGTATTATAATATTTGCCTCTGCAAGATTCTTAGGCAGAATTTTTCTGAGGCATTACTCTCATAATAATGCAGGGAGGGCTGGAGTCACATTGGTAGGAGGGGCTTGTTAGGGCTTTGCAATTTTATGGCTGAATGGTCATCTTGGGGTACTCCAGCACCCCCACCCACATCCCAATAGAGCAGGCAATCAAATGCCCAGGCACCCCCTTATCTCAGGAGAGAGCAGCTTGGAGACCCAGCTGAAGAGATTCAACCACTGCCAGTGTTGGCACAGCATTGAAAGCAATGCAGGACCGGGAGGCTGGGGTGACACAGCCTGATCTTTCCTCGAATACCACTCTAAGCACTCAAAGTGCAGCCCTGGACAGGGCAGAGGCTGGGCACAGTGAGCTGTTGTCCAAGCTTTGTGAACAGGTGGGGTATGGACCACAGATCAAGCAATAGGCTAAACTCTGCTGGGCAAGCTGGTGCTTGAACTTTGGGAGTAGATGGGGCGCAGATAGCAGATCAACTGCATTGCTGCGCCCTGCAGGCCAAACTTCCCTAGACACATGGGCTGATCAAGCACGCCTCAGTGCCGCATGAGCCAATCGCCATGGGTTTTTCACACACAGTTCTTGGGAGTGCACTACAGGCTTTGTGCACACTGTTTACATTGTTAATGTTAGTGCCTGCATTAACAAATGCATGTGGCAGTTGTCTGGAAACAGCCCTGCTCCTGGTCCTCGCCGCCAGTTTATCTCAACTCCTTCTCTTCAGTCTCCTTCTTCTCCCAGCTCCAAGACAAAGCCCACGGTAACAGTAAGAGTGCTTCCCTCCCTCAGGTCCACGAGTAAAAGAGAAACAGTCCTCTGGATTTTTTCTTCCATGAGTGCATTCTATCTTTGGCCCACCTTCTTGCACAATCATACCATTATCTATCTGGTGTGTGTATATTTCAGGTTTATCTGGGGTTTTTTCTCTGCATATAGTTGTAGAATTTGTTGAAATTTCAAAGGGTGAGATCGGGAATATATCTCATGCCACCATTTCTCTGATGTCACTCTAGAAATACTTATTCTTTGTGATACAAAATGGAGACATGCATATAGAAAGGATATTCTTTAAGCATGTACTAAGAAAATAAAACCACTTGACCAGACAGTGGTACAGTGGGATGCAGAGGACCCAAGTTTGAAACCCCAAGGTCACCGGCTTGAGTGTGGGATCATAAACATGACCCCATGGTTGCTGGCTTGAAGCCCAAGATTGCTAGCTTGATCCCAAGGTTGCTGGCTTGAGCAAGGTGTCACTTGCTCTGCTGTATCCCCCTCAGAGCCAAGGCACATATGGGAAAGCAATCAATGAACAACCAAGGAGCCGCAATGAAGAATTAATGCTTCTCATCTCCCTTTCTGTCTATCTGTTCCTATCTGTCCCTCTCTCTGTCTCTGTCACTAAATAAATAAATAAAATCACAGGCATTTCTTCTACATAGACTTTTGACTTAAGATTGTAATGTATAAGACTATTTTGAAAGAATTTTATTCTAATCAAATCTTAATTATATCAAGGAAGGAAACCCAAATGTCATTGGACACAAGCAAAAAAAAAAAAAAAAAAAAAAAAAAAAAAAAGAAAAAGAAAAAAAGAGATTGTTGCATTAGAAGTCTGTTCTTTTTTTTTTTTAATGATTATAAAGCATGGGTTAGTCATTTCTACCAAGGATAAGGATGAAGGCTAAAATATCACTACAAACCAACTGTCATCACTTTTCAGTTCAATCTATAATTATTTTGTGTTCTGTTTTCCTGAAGGTGAGTTTCAGTGTAACTCTATTAAGAAGAAAAATGGCTTCCCTTTAATAATCAGAGGGTTTTGAAAGAATAATTATTTTTTTGAACTTGCTAACTTGGAACCTTGAGATTTCTTATACATATTTTATATATACATATATTCATACATATACTTATTATAGGAAATATCAGTTATTACACTGTTTAAGATGTAACCATACTGGATTAAATAAAAGAGGTGAAAATGTCATATTAAGAGTCCTCATATATTTTTGATGTTATTGTTAACTGGCAATAACTTTGAAAGCTAACACTTTCTACCAAAGATGAAAACATGCATGGTTCATGACCAAAAATTCCACTCCTGTGTACATTCACACAACAGTCATGTGCACATGTATTCATAAATAGACATATATTAGAATATTCATAGCAGCATTACTTTTAATAGCCCCAAAATGGTAACTCCCCAAATATCCATTACAGTGAAATATCCACTCATTTTCCATGGGAATGAGGCATCTCCAATGGCATACAGCTTCACACTTCAATTTACAAATTCAATAATGAATAAAAGAAATCAGAAACACAAAAAAATACATACCATATGATTCCATTAATTAAAGTACAATGCAGGCAAAATTAATCTATTCTTTACAGTCAAAAGTCAGAATAGTAGCTCCTCTGAGGGTAGGAGTTGTATTTAGAGTGGAGAATGAGGGGCTTCTACTAGGTTTGTTTGCAGGCACTACTCACGTGTGTGTACACTGTGTGAAGACATACTGAGCTCCATGCATTCATGTGCACATCTTTAGGTAAGTTATTTTTCAATAAAGATTTATTTTATTTCAATAAAAATACAATAAAATGCTTCTGGTAAAATAATTTTGTTTGCCCACTTCACTTTATATACTGTTTCTTTATGTTAACTTTATGATAATTTACAATTAAGGGTACTTAACAACAAAGCCATAAATTAAATACTGACTCATTCCTAAAGCAGGATGCAAAGTTGAGGTCTTTATAGTGGTTTCATTGCTCCACAACACTGCCATAGTGACATCTCTGATTCTTTGCTAGGCTTAAGTAGATCAACACACATAAAGATGACAGAATAAATACCTTATATTCCACTTTAGAAAAGCATGGTATTCATAAGCATTAAAATTCACTCTTCCAGTATTGGCCAATTAGTTCAATCAGTAGAGCCTTGTCCTGAAACGCCAAGGTTATGGGTTGATCCCCAATCAGGGCACACACAGGAAGCAACCAATCAATGCACAACTAAATGGAACAACATACGAATGCTACCCTTTCTCTGTCTCTCTCTCTTCCTTACTTTCTCTGTCCCTCTAAAATCAATCAATTGAAAAAAATCCACTCCCCCTGAGGATACAACATGGTTAACAATTTGCATCCTATTGGAGTTCAAGTTCAGAACTTTGCCTTTAAAATGTAGTCAAAATTATTCTTGAAAATGTCCTAATAATGTGGCATACCAGACATTGAACTGAGACTCATAGTCCATATAAGATACTTGATTTTCCCTCTAACACTAATTTGCTCACTTTTTTCTATAATTAAACCTGAAATAAGGAGCTAGCATGCATTTAAAATTGTGTCATTAAAAGAAAACAAAAATATCAGAATCACATCAGCCTCAGAGGCACTTGGGAGCTGTAATTACCTGAAATAACAGTAGATCCTAAGTGCTCAACTCAGAGTTCCTATAAGACATAGGCTTATTGGATGAAATGGCTGTCTGGATTATCTTTATTATTTAGATTATTTACTTTTTCATTCTCTTCTAACCTTTATCCCTAACCCTCACGTGGTGCACCCTTAGGCAAATTCACAAAAATTAGTTCCAGATATGGGGTTCTACCATACTAAGAAAAGAATTGAGTTTTACTAGCCACACAGATCTGGAATCAATGGCTGTCCCTACCTCTTCCTACTTATTGGTAAAATTTGGTTTCCTTATTTGTAAAATGGGAATAATATATTTTTTACATTGTTAGTGCTAAAACTGAGAGATAAATATATATGAAATGCCTTATGAGTCGTATAGTATCTGGCACATTGTGAGCACTCAGTGAATTATAACTATTGTTATCATGATGGAAAAATAAGAAAATAATAAAAGACAGAATTATTATAACACATTCCTAAAATAAAGTTAAAGTTAATCACTCTTTTTCAGATGGTTTGGGGAGAAAAATTAATTATATACATTTTCCCTAAGTCAGGATCGTTCTCCTAAAGCTCAAAACCAGGTGTCCACAGTGGTTTCCTTTCTAGGAGCTACTCTCCTAGCAACATGGCTTAAGGCCCTCAAGCAACAGGTGGGATCTATTTCCCAGTCCTTCGGATCTGGGCTGGCTTGTAGAATATTTGGCCAGCAGAATGTAGCAAACAGGGCAGAGTGCTCATTCATGGCTTAGGCCTCAAGTGGCCTTGTAAACTGTCACTTTGTTTCAGGGACTCAGCTCGGTCATGAGAACAACCTCAGGCCATCCTGCAGGAGGAGAAGAGACAATGTGGGTTTGTGACCAGTCAGCATAATTGTGCCAATTGAGGTCCCAGATGTGTGCAAAACCCAAAACTAATAAGCAAAGCCAGCCTGCAGCTCTATTGTGGTCACTTCCAATTGACCACAGATACATGAGGGAGACTAGACCAGACTAGAATCATCCAGCAGAATCAAGAGCTAAATAAATGCTTGTTATTTTAAGTCATAATATTTTGGGTGTTTTTTTTTAATAATTTTATTTTTTTAATGGGGCGACATCAATAAATCAGGATACATATATTCAAAGAAAACAAGTCCAGGTTATATTGTCATTCAATTATGTTGCATACCCATCACCCAAAATCAGATTGTGCTCTGTCACCTTCTATCTTGTTTTCTCTGTGCCCCTACCCCTTTACCTTTCTCTCTCCCCCCTACCCCCGTAACCAACATACTCTTATCAATGTCTCTTAGTTTCACTTTTATGTCCCACCTACGTATGGAATAATGCAGTTCCTGTTTTTTTCTGATTTACTTATTTCACTTCGTATAATGTTATCAAGATCCCACCATTTTGCTGTAATTGTTCCGATGTCATCATTTCTTATGGTTGAGTAGTATTCCATAGTGTATATGTGCCACTTCTTCTTTATCCAGTCATCTATTGACGGGCTTTTTGGTTGTTTCCATGTCCTGGCCACTGTGAACAATGCTGCAATGAACATGGGGCTGCATGTGTCTCTGCGTATCAATGTTTCTGAGTTTTGGGGGTATATACCAAGTAGAGGGATTGCTGGGTCATAAGGTAGTTCTATTTTCAGTTTTTTGAGGAACCACCATACTTTCTTCCATAATGGTTGTACTACTTTACATTCCCACCAACGGTGGATGAGGGTTCCTTTTTCTCCACAGCCTCTCCAACATTTGCTATTACCTGTCTTGCTAATAATAGCTAATCGAACAGGTGTGAGGTGGTATCTCATTGCCGTTTTGATTTGCATTTCTCTAATAGCTAAAGAAGATGAGAATCTTTTCATATATCTGTTGGCCATTTGTATTTCTTCCTGGGAGAAGTGTCTGTTCATGTCCTCTTCCCATTTTTTTATTGGATTGTTTGTTTGTTTGTTGTTGAGTTTTATGAGTTCTTTGTATATTTTGGATATTAGGCCCTTATCTGAGCTGTTGTTTGAAAATATCATTTCCCATTTAGTTGGCTTTCTGTTTATTTTGTTATCAGTTTCTCTTGCTGAGCAAAAACTTCTTAGTCTGATGTAGTCCCATTCATTAATTTTTGCCTTCACTTCTCTTGCCTTTGGAGTCAAATTCATAAAATGCTCTTTAAAACCCAGGTCCATGAGTTCAGTACCTATGTCTTCTTCTATGTACTTTATTGTTTCAGGTCTTATGTTTAGATCTTTGATCCATTTTGAGTTAATTTTAGTACAGGGGGACAAACTGTAGTCCAGTTTCATTCTTTTGCATGTGGCTTTCCAGTTTTCCCAGCACCATTTATTGAAGAGGCTTTCTTTTCTCCATTGTGTGTTGTTGGCCCATTTATCAAAAATTATTTGACTATATATAAGTGGTTTTATTTCTGGGTTTTCTATTCTGTTCCATTGGTCTTAGTGTCTATTCTTCTGCCAATACCATGCTGTTTTGACTGTGTGGCCCTATAATATAGTTTGAAGTCAGGTATTGAAATGCCCCCAGCATCATTCTTTTTCCTTAGGATTGCTTTGGCTATTCGGAGTTTTTTATAGTTCCATACAAATCTGATGATTTTTTGCTGCATTTCTTTAAAAAATGTCATTGGAATTCTGATGGGAATTGCATTAAATTTGTATATTGCTTTGGGTAATATGGACATCTAGATTATATTTATTCATCCTAACCAAGAACAAGGAATATTCTTCCAACTCATTATATCTTTTTCGATTTCCCTTAACAATGGTTTATAGTTTTTATTACATAAGTCCTTTACATTCTTTGTTATGTTTATTCCTAAGTATTTTATTTTTTTTGTTGCAATTGAGAAGGGGATTATTCTTTTGAGTTCGTTCTCAAATGTTTCATTGTTGGCATATAGAAAGGCTATTGACTTCTGTATGTTAATTTTGTATCCTGCGACCTTACTGTATTGGTGTATTGTTTCTAGTAGTCTTTTTGTGGATTCTTTGGGGTTTTCGATGTATAGGATCATATCATCTGCAAAAAGTGCTACCTTTACTTCTTCTTTTCCGATATGGATGCCTTTTATTTCTTTGTCTTGTCTGATTGCTGTGGCTAGAACATCTAGTACCACATTAAATAAGAGTGGAGAGAGTGGACAACCCTGTCTTGTTCCTGATTTAAGGGGAAAGCCTTCAGTTTTGTGCCACTTAATATGATGTTAGCTGATGGTTTATTATACATGGCCTTTATCATGTTGAGATATTTTCCTTCTATACCCATTTTGTTGAGAGTCTTAAACATAAAATTGTGTTGTATTTTATCAAAAGCCTTTTCTGCGTCTATTTATAAGATCATGTGGTTTTTGTTCTTTATTTTGTTGATATGGTGTATTACGTTAACTGTTTTATGTATGTTGAACCATCCTTGAGATTCTGGGATGAATCCCACTTGATCATGATGTATTATTTTTTTAATATGTTGTTGTATTCGATTTGCTAGTATTTTGTTTAGTATTTTAGCATCTGAATTCATTAGAGATATAGGTCTGTAGTTTTCTTTTTTTGTGCCATCCTTGCCTGGTTTTGGTATGAGGGTTATGTTGGCCTCATAAAATATGTTTGGAAGTATTGCTTCTTCTTCAGTTTTTTGGAAGACTTTGAGTAGAATAGGAACTAAGTCTTCTTTGAATGTTGGATAAAATTCACTGGTATAGCCGTCAGGGTCTGGACTTTTATTTTGGGGGAGGTTTTTAATGTTTTTTTCTATTTCTTCTCTAAATAGGTCTGTTTAGGCTTTCTGCTTCTTCTTGACTCAGTTGAGGAAGGTTGTATTGTTCTAGGAATTTATCCATTTCTTCTAGGTTGTTGAATTTAGTGGCATAAAGTTTTTCATAGTCTTCTACAATAATTCTTTGTATATCTACGGTGTCTGAGGTGATTTCTCCTCTTTCATTTTGGATTTTGTTTATATGAGTTCTTTCTCTTTTTTCCTTGGTAAGTCTTGCCAAGGGTTGTCAATTTTGTTGATCTTTTCAAAGAACCAGCTCCTTGCTCTACTAATTATTTCTATAGTTTTTCTGTTCTCTATTTCATTTATTTCTGCTCTGATTTTTATTATCTCCTTTCTTCGGCTGGTTTTGGGTTTTCTTTGTTCTTCTTTTTCTAGTTCCTTAAGGTGTGAAGTTAAGTGGTTCACTTGGGCTCTCTCTTGTTTGTTCATATATGCCTGAAGTGATATGAACTTCCCTCTTATCACTGCTTTTGCTGCATCCCATAGATTCTGATATGTCGTATTGTCATTTTCATTAGTCTGTATATATCTTTTGATCTCTGCACTTATTTCTTCTTTGACCCATTCATTTTTTAAAAGTATGTTGTTTAGTTTCCACATATTTGTGGGATTTTTTCCTCTTTTTTGCAGTTGAATTCTAGTTTCAAGGCTTTATGATCAGAAAATATGCTTGGTACAACTTTGATTTTTCTGAATTTGCTGATGTTGTTTTTGTGGCCCAACATATGGTCAATTCTTGAGAATGATCCATGTACACTGGAGAAAAATGTATACTCAGTCACTTTGGGATGAAATGTCCTGTAGATGTCTATCATATCCAGGTGCTCTAGTGTTTTGTTTAAGGCCACTATGTCTTTGTTGATTCTCTGTTTGGATGACCAATCTAGAGCCGTCAGCAGTGTATTGAGGTCTCCAAATATGATTGTACTTTTTCAGTTTTTGTTTTAAGGTCAATAAGTAGCTGTCTTATATATTTTGGTGCTCCTTGGTTTGGTGCATATATATTAAGAATTGTTATGTCTTCTTGATTCAGTGTCCCCTTAGCCATTATGAAATGGCCATTTTTATCTCTGAGTACTTTTGTTGTCTTGTAGTCAGCATTAACAGATATGAGTATTGCTACACCTGCTTTTTTTTGGATGTTATTTGCTTGGAGTATTGTTTTCCAGCCTTTCACTTTGAATTTGTTTTTATCCTTGTTACTTAGATGAGTTTCCTGTAGGCAGCATACAGTTGAATTTTCTTTTTTAATCCATTCTGCTACTCTGTGCGTTTTTATTGGTGAGTTTAATCCATTTACATTTAGTGTAATTATTGACACTTGTGAGTTCCCTATTGCCATTTTATATCTTGCTTTCTGTTAGTTTTGTGTCTTGTTTGATCCTTCTCTTTTGTTTTTCTGTCTTTTGTTTTTATTTGGTTGTATTCCATACATCTTTCCTCTGTTGCTATCTTTTTTATCTCATGTGCTTCTGTGGTGGTTTTTTCAATGGTGGTTACTTTTGAGTAATGAAAAGGGTCCCTACCCTGTTCATTGTAGCGAACTATTTTGTGAGTACTTTTGCATTCCATCGTCCTTTGCTACTGTTAATCTCCATCTTCTCCCCCCTTTCTTTTTGTTGTTGTCACAGTTTAAATTTGGTTTTATTGTGTTCTTCTTGGAGCTTTTACTTGTGGCTATGTTTTTTTTTTGTTCTTTGTATCGGATTGGAGAACCCCCTTTAGTAATTCCTGGAGTGGGGGTTTTCTGATGATAAATTCCCTCATCTTTTCTGTATCTGTGAATGTTTTTATTTCTCCTTCATATTTTAAGGATATCTTTGATGGGTATAGTATTCGTGGCTGAAAGTTCCTCTCTTTCAGGACTTTAAATATTGGGGTCCACTCTCTTCTAGCTTGTAAAGTTTCTGCTGAGAAATCTGATGATAATCTAATGGGCCTTCCTTTATATGTTGTATTCTTATTTTCCCTGGCTGCTTGAGAATTTTTTCTTTGCTGTTGGTTTGTGTCAATTTCATTATGATATGCCTTGGAGTAGGTTTGTTGGGGTTAAGAAAACTTGGAGTTCTGTTTGCTTCTTGAACTTGAGGCTTTAGTTCTTTCCACAGGCTTGTGAAGTTCTCATCTATTATTTGTATGAGTATGTTCTCCATTCCATTTTCTCTCTCTTCTCCCTCTGATATACCTATTATTCTTATGTTCTTCTTTTTGATGGAGTCAGATAATTCTTGTAGGGCTATCTCATTTTTTAAATTTTTTTTTTGTTTGTTTTTTTTTTTTGCATTTTTCTGAAGCTGGAAACAGGGAGAGACAGTCAGACAGACTCCCGCATGCGCCCGACCGGGATCCACCCGGCACGCCCACTAGGGGCGATGCTCTGTCCACCAGGGGGCGATGCTCTGCCCATCCTGGGCGTCGCCATGTTGCGACCCTCCTGGGCGTCGCCATGTTGCGACCAGAGCCACTCCAGCGCCTGGGGCAGAGGCCACAGAGCCATCCCCAGCGCCCGGGCCATCTTTGCTCCAATGGAGCCTTGGCTGCAGGAGGGGAAGAGAGAGACAGAGAGGAAGGCGCGGCGGAGGGGTGGAGAAGCAAATGGGTGCTTCTCCTATGTGCCCTGGCCGGGAATCGAACCCGGGTCCTCCGCACGCTAGGCCGACGCTCTACCGCTGAGCCAACCGGCCAGGGCTACATTTTTTAAATTTTTTGAGTCTCTTTCTTCTTCTCTCTGTTGTGCCTCAAGTTGCTTGTCCTCTATTTCACTAATCCTCTCTTCTATCTGACCTGTTCTATTAGCTAAGCTTGTTACTTCATTTTACAGTTCGTGAATTGAGTTTTTCATCTCTGTTTGATTTGTTTTTATAGTTTCAATTTCCTTGGACATATATTCTTTGTGTTTATTGAGTTGTTTTTTGAGCTCCCTAAATTGCCTTTCTGTGTTTTTTCTTGTATATGTCTGAGTACTTTTAGTATTTCTCTCTTGAATTCTCTGTCATTTAACTCCAAGGTTTCCAATATATTAAATTTTTTCTCCATAGATTTTTCCTCATCTAGCTGTGTTACCTCTCTTTCTTTTGTATCCATGATATTTGATTTTCTCTTCCTTAATGGCATGTGAGGGTGGTTTTGTTGATAGTATTAATGAGATTTAATAAAGAATAAAAAGTTAAAAAAATAAAAAATAAAAAAGAGTTGTTTTTTTAAAAAAAATTAATAATGAAATAAAGAAAAATAAAATAAAAGAAAAATTTAAAAAAAAGGAAATTATTCCCCCCTCCTTTTTTCCTCTCCTCTCTTCTCCCCTCTTTCTTGAGAAAATCTTGTGGTGAACTGTGAATTATAACAAACAATGCCTGTAATGGAGGGCCTGAATTGGGGATAGTAATAAAGGGGCAAAAAAAAAAAAAAAGAAAGAAAGAAAAAAAAGGGGGTATGGACCCACAAAAAGCAAATAAGGAAAAAATTTGGGTCAAGAATAAAATGATTTGCTTTTAGGTGTTGGTTGACTAAAAGTTATGATGAGAGGAATAAGAGGGAACCAGAAAAATGGTGGGACAAATTAAAAAATTACTATTGTATTTAGTGGTACAAGAACTAGATAAAATGGAGAGCCAGGGATGGGAGCACTGCTAGTGAGTTAAAAAGATGAAGTAAAAAACCCCCAAAATGCCACAAACATAAGTTCGAGTCCCAGATAAGATAATTTGTTTGTTATTGAGGTTTGAATGAGAGGAGATGTAAAGGAGAAAGGAAGATACTAATATAGAGGGAGAAAAGAAAGAGAGAGAGAGAAAAAAGAGCTAACCACTAAAAGAAGAAAAAAGAAAAAAGAGGAGGGAGAGATAGAGAGAGAGTTAAGTGTTTTGGAGTGCAACCCTCTTAGAGAGAAAGGAAGAGGAAAGAAAAGATAATGGGAGATGTAACACTTATGAGTTGTGTAGTCCAAGGAGAGGAGAGAGTAAGACCAGCAGAGAGTTAATCGGCCAAATTGGAGGAGGAAAAAAAAATATCAAGAATGAAGATAAGAGAAACAAATGAACAAATATAATAAAATGGGACAGGTTATAAAGTCTGCAGATTATTCTTGATTTTGAGAGGTTATCTTCTTGCTTTTTCTTTTCTCTCCCTCTTCCTGGTCGGTGACTCTGTACCCCGGGTTCTGCCCCTTTGGCACGCTCAGGTAGAGGTTTGCAGTTGATAAGTCTCTATGGCGATGTCATGTATTGTGCTTTAACCTCGTTGGCAGTCGAGGCTCATTAGCATTTATAGGCTCCGACAGTGAGAGAGTCTGTGTTCCTGGAGCCTCTCTCCTAGTCTTTCCTTCCTCAATTAGTAGCCTGATAATCCAGCTATGGGGTTGCTGCTGCCTCTACCTGGATAGTAAGAGGCTCAAAGAGCTGGCAACTCCCCACTCTATTCCCACTCAGCACAGGGCTCTGGGTAAGGCTCAGACAGTCATAGCTGCTAGCATAATCAGGTGGGGTTTCCGCCCACTCAAAGACCTTTGGCTCTGCCACTCTGTCCAGTAACACAGACAGGCACCCACTCCCAGGGCGCTTGAAGGAAACTCTCGCTCACTATCTGCGTGCGCAGACCAGGATATGCAGCCGGCAGTCTCATGCTCTGAGTGAAACCCCCAACCGCATAGATAAGTTCCAGCGTTGGAATTGGCTCTCGCTCCGTCCTTGTATGTGGCTTTTGCAAGGCACTGGGGTGGCCCGAGATTCCGCTTTGGCCCACACAAAGTCCCCTGACTCTGCCCCTCTGTGCGATAACACGGGCGCGCACTGCCAAGGCACTTGGAGGAATCTCTCGCTATCTGTGCGCACAGACCAGGATACCAGGCTGGCCGCGTTTCCCTCTGAGTGAAACCCCCACCAGCAAAGAAAAGTTCCACCGTTGGAATTAGTTCTCACTCCCTCCCATGCGCGGCTTTCCCAGGGCGCTGGGGCTGCCCAGAGATTCTGCTTTTGGCCCACAGAAAGGCCTCTGACTCTGTCTCTCTGTGGGGTAACACGGGCACCCACTCCCGGGGCTTTGGAAGAAATCACTCGCCCACTATCTGCGCATGCCGACCAGGAGATCGGGTAAAATGGCTGCCCCGCTTGTCTTTCTTTGTCTGGGTTTGGCGCGAGTGTTAGCTTGTATTGCCCGGGTTGCCACAGGAACAGTTTTTCCTCGGCTTGGATCTTCGTGCCACAGCCTGGTTCGGCCGTTTGTGCCACGGCCTGGATCTATTCACCCCCTTTGCCTGCCTCAGTTTCTATATTCACAGTTCCCAGAGAAAGCCGCCCTGTTTAGGTTAGTGAGGAAGGTGGAGCATTTCTTACTCCCTATTTCCTTCGGGGTTTGGTTATATATTTAGCCAATTTTTCGCTCAACCATACCTTCAGGTGTATTGCGAAACATCTGTAGGTTCCAAGTATAGGTTTTTCTGTTTCTGGTTGAAGATCTTGTTGAGTTTTGGGGGAGATTTATCGGTATCACTTCCTACCCCGACATTACTCTCAGTTTTCTTTTTTTTTTTTGTGCCATCCTTTCCTGGTTTTGGTATGAGGGTTATGTTGGCCTCATAAAATGTGTTTGGAAGTATTGCTTCTTCTTCAATATTTTGGAAGACTTTGAGTAGAATAGGAACCAAGTCTTCTTTGAATGTTGGATAAAATTCACTGGTATAGCCGTCAGGGTCTGGACTTTTATTTTGGGGGAGGTTTTTAATGTTTTTTTCTATTTCTTCTCTAAATAGGTCTGTTTAGGCTTTCTGCTTCTTCTTGACTCAGTTGAGGAAGGTTGTATTGTTCTAGGAATTTATCCATTTCTTCTAGGTTGTTGAATTTAGTGGCATAAAGTTTTTCATAGTCTTCTACAATAATTCTTTGTATATCTATGGTGTCTGAGGTGATTTCTCCTCTTTCATTTTGGATTTTGTTTATATGAGTTCTTTCTCTTTTTTCCTTGGTAAGTCTTGCCAAGGGTTGTCAATTTTGTTGATCTTTTCAAAGAACCAGCTCCTTGCTCTACTAATTATTTCTATAGTTTTTCTGTTCTCTATTTCATTTATTTTTGCTCTGATTTTTATTATCTCCTTTCTTTGGCTGGTTTTGGGTTTTCTTTGTTCTTCTTTTTCTAGTTCCTTAAGGTGTGAAGTTAAGTGGTTTACTTGGGCTATCTCTTGTTTGTTCATATATGCCTGAAGTGATATGAACTTCCCTCTTATCACTGCTTTTCCTGCATCCCATAGATTCTGATATGTCATATTGTCATTTTCATTTGTCTGTATATATCTTTTAATCTCTGCACTTATTTCTTCTTTGACCCATTCATTTTTTAAAAGTATGTTGTTTAGTTTCCACATATTTGTGGGATTTTTTCCTCTTTTTTGCAGTTGAATTCTAGTTTCAAGGCTTTATGATCAGAAAATATGCTTGGTACAACTTTGATTTTTCTGAATTTGTTGATGTTGTTTTTGTGGCCCAACATATGGTCAATTCTTGAGAATGATCCATGTACACTGGAGAAAAACGTATACTCAGTCACTTTGGGATGAAATGTCCTGTAGATGTCTATCATATCCAGGTGCTCTAGTGTTTTGTTTAAGGCCACTATATCTTTGTTGATTCTCTGTTTGGATGAACGATCTAGAGCCGTCAGCGGAGTATTGAGGTCTCCAAGTATGATTGTATTTTTTCAGTTTTTGATTTAAAGTCAATAAGTAGCTGTCTTATATATTTTGGTGCTCCTTGGTTTGGTGCATATATATTAAGAATTGTTATGTCTTCTTGATTCAGTGTCCCCTTAGCCATTATGACATGACCATTTTTGTCTCTGAGTACCTTTGCTGTCTTGTAGTCAGCATTATCAGATATGAATATTGCTATGCCTGCTTTTTTCTGGATGTTATTTGCTTGGAGTATTGTTTTCCAGCCTTTCACTTTGAATTTGTTTTTATCCTTATTACTTAGATGAGTTTTTTTTAGGCAGTATACAATTGGATTTTCTTTTTTTAATCCATTCTGCTACTCTGTGCCTTTTTATTTAATGAGTTTAATCTGTTTACATTTAGTGTAATTATTGACACTTGTGAGTTCCTCCTTGCCATTTTATATATTGCTTTCTGTTAGTTTTGTGTCTTGTTTGATCCTTCTCTTTCATTTTTCTATCTTTTGTTTTTGTTTGGTAGTATTCCAAACATCTTTCCTCTCTTGCTATCTTTTTTAAATCGTGTGCTTCTGTGGTGGTTTTCTCAATGGTGGTTACTTTAAGTAATGAAAAGGGTTCCTACCCTGTTCATTGTAGCGTACTATTTTGTGAGTACTTTTGCACTTCATCGTCCTTTGCTACTGTTAATCTCCATCTTCTTCCCCCCTATCTTTTTGTTGTTGTCACAATTTAAATTTGGTTTTATTGTGTTCTTCTTGGAGCTTTTACTTGTGGCTTTTTTTTTCTTTGTATCTGATTGGAGAACCCCCTTTAGTAATTCCTGAAGTAGGAGTTTTCTGATAAGAAATTTCTTCATCTTTTCTGTATCTCTGAATGTTTTTATTTCTCCTTCATATTTTAAGGATATCTTTGATGGGTATAGTATTCGTGGCTGAAAGTTCCTCTCTTTCAGGACTTTAAATATTGGGGTCCACTCTCTTCTAGCTTGTAGAGTTTCTGTTGAGAAATCTGTTGATAATCTAATTGGCCTTCCTTTATATGTTGTATTGTTCTGTTCCCTGGCTTCCTTGAGAATTTTTTCTTTGCCGTTGGTTTGTGCCAGTTTCATTATGATGTGCCTTGGAGTAGGTTTGTTGGGGTTAAGAAAACTCGAAGTTCTGTTTGCTTCTTGAATTTGAGGCTTTAGTTCTTTCCACTGGCTTGTGAAGTTCTCATTTATTATTTGTTTGAGTATACTCTCCATTCAATTTTCTCTCTCTTCTCCCTCTATTATACCTATTATTCTTATGTTATTCTTTTTGATGGAGTCAGTTAATTCCTGTAGGGCCATCTCATTTGTTTATTTTTTGAGTCTCTTTCTTCTTCTTTCTGTTGTGCCTCAAATTGCTTGTCTTCTATTTCACTAATCTTACCTTCTATCTGTCCTGTTCCATTAGTTAAGCTTTTTACCTCACTTTTCAGCTCATGAATTGAATTTTTCATCTTTGTTTGATTTGTTTTTATAGTTTCAATTTTCTTGGAAATATATTCTTTGTGTTCATTGAGTTGTTTTCTGAGTTCCCTAATTTGCCTTTCTGTGTTTTCTTGTATATCTCTGAATATTTTAGAATTTTTATTTTAAATTCTCTCTCATTTAACTTCAAGATTTCCAATATATTAAATTTTTTCTCCATAGATTTTTCCTCATCTATTTGTGTTACCTCTCTTTCTTTTGTATTCATGATATTTGATTTTCTCTTCCTTAATGGCATCTGAGGGTGGTTTTGTTGATAGAATTAATGAGATTTAGTAAAGAATAAAAAGTTAAAAAAATAAAAAAATTGAAAAGCGTTTTTTTTAAATTAATAATTAAATAAAGAAAAATAAAATAAAATTTAAATTTAAAAAAGGAAATTATTCCCCTCCTCCTTTTTTCCTCTCCTCTCCTCTCCCCTCTTTCCTGAGAAAATCTTGTGGTGAACTGTGAATTATATTGTACTAAATAGAACAAACAATGCCTCTAATGGCGGGCCTGAATTGGGGAGAATTAATAAAGGGGCAAAAAAATGATAATAAAAGTAATGCGAGTATAGACCCACAAAAAGCCAATAAGGAAAAAATTTGGGTCAAGAATAAAATGATTTGCTTTTAGGTGTTGTTTGACTAAGTGTTATTATGAGAGGAATAAGAGGGAAACAGGAAAATGGGGAGACAAATTAAAAAATTACTATTGTATTTAGTGGAACAAGAACTAGATAAAATGGAGAGCCAGGGATGGGAACACTGCTAGTGAGTTATAAAAGTGAAGTAAAAAAAATCCCAAAATGCCACAAACATAAGTTTGAGTCTCAGATAAGATAATTTGTTCGTTATTGAGGTTTGAATGAGAGGAGACGTAAAGGAGAAAGGAAGAAACTAATATAGAGGGAGAATAGAAAGAGAGAGAGAGAAAAAAGAGGGAACCACTAAATGAAGAAAAAAGAAAAAAGAGGAGAGAGAGAGAGATAGAGAGAGAGAGAGAGAGAGAGTTAAGGGTTTTGAAGTGCAACCCTCATAGAGAGAAAGGAAGAGGAGAGAAAAGATAATGGGGATGTAACACTTATGGGTAGTGTAGTTCAAGGAGTGGAGAGAGTAAGACCAGCAGAGAGTTAAATGACCAAATTGGAGGAGATAAAAAAATTATCAAAATGAAGATAAGAGAAACTAATGAACAAATATAATAAAATGGGATAGGTTATAAAGTCTGCAGATTATTCTTGATTTTGAGAGGTTATCTTCTTGCTTTTTCTTTTCTCTCCCTCTTCCTGGTCGGTGACTCTGTACCCCGGGTTCTGCCCCTTTGGCACGCTCAGGTAGAGGTTTGCAGTTGATAAGTCTCTATGGCGATGTCATGTATTGGGCTTCAGTCTCGTTGGCAGTTGAGGCTCATTAGCATTATAGGCTCTGACAGTGAGAGAGTCCGTGTTCCTGGAGCCTCTCTCCTAGTCTTTCCTTCCTCAATTAGTAGCCTGAATATCCAGCTATGAGGTTGCTGCTGCCTCTGCCTGGATAGTAAGAGGCTCAAAGAGCTGGCGATTCCCCACTCTATTCCCACTCAGCACAGGGCTCTGGGTAAGGCTCAGTCAGTCAGAGCTGCTAGCATAATCTGGTGCTGCTTCCACCCACTCAAAGACCTCTGGCTCTGCCACTCTTTCCAGTAACACGGGTGGATGCCCACTTCTGGGGCACTTGGAGGAATCTCTCGCTCACTATCTGCGCACGCAGACCAGGATATCAGGTCGGCAGTCTCACACTCTGAGTGAAACCCCCACCCGCATGGAAAAGTTCCAGCGTTGGAATTGGCTCTCACTTCCTCCCCATGCGCAGCTTTTTCAGGGCACTGGAGTGGCTTGGAGATTCCGCTTTTGGCCCACACAAAGGCCTCTGACCCTGCCCCTCTGTTGGATAACATGGGTGCCCACTCCTGAGGTGCTTGGAGGAATCTCTTGCCCACTCTCCGTGCGTGCAGACCAGCATATCAGGCCGGCCACCTCACACTCTGAGTGAAACCCCCGCCCACACAGAAAAGTTCCAGAGTTGGAATTATTTCTAGCTCCTTCCCCGTGTGCGGCTTTTTCAGGGTGCTGGGGCAGCCTGAAGATTCCGCTTTCGGCCCACAAAAAGGCCTCTGACTCTGCCTCTCTGTGATATAACATGGGTGCCCACTCCCGGTGCTTTCAAAGGAATCTCTCTCCCACTATCTGTGTGCGCCAACCAGGAGATCAGGGCAAAATGGCTGCCCCACTTGTCTTTCTTTGTCTGGGTTTGGTGCAAGTGTTAGCTTGTATTGACTGGGTTGCCACAGACACAGTTTTTCCTCAGCTTGGATCTCTGTGCCACAGCCTGGTTCGGCCGTTTGTGCCGTGGCCTGGATCTATTCACCCCCTTTGCCCGCCTTAGTTTCTATACTCTCAGTTCCCAGTTAAAGCAGCCCTATTTAGGTTAGTGAGGAAGGCAGAGCATTTCTTACTCCCTATTTCCTTTGGGGTTTGATTATATATTTAGCCAATTTTTCGCTCGACCATACCTTCGGGTGTATTGCGATACATCTGGAGGCTCCAAAGATAGGTTTTTCTGTTTCTGGTTGAAGATATTGTTGAGTTTTGGGGGAGATTTATCGGTATTGCTTCCTACCATGCCATTACTCTGACATCATCCCCTAGGGTGTTTTTTGTTGTTGTTGTTTTGTGTTTTTTTTACACAGTCATACCTAACCATTACAGACCAGGTAGTCTCTCATTAATTCTTCAAAATTTTCTTTTAACTCTAGAACATTAGTTGCAGTTTGAGTTTCAGATACAGTATTCCTATAGATTATGTAACATGTTCAGACATTTCATAATATTCCAATGAGACATATGTACACACACCTATTGTTGGTTTTATAAAAATGATTCTCATTGAATTGAGTCAGAATCTTCTACATTTATTTCTCAATGAAGCCCCTATGGACCTACTATGATGAAACCAACACTTAAACCCTAATTAATAGTGTAATCTAGTCATTGTCTATCTGTTGCACTATAAATAAATACATTATTTAATCAACATAAAGAGATTCTTGGGTAAGCACCTTATTTCAGACTTGATGTATAATTATGAAACATCTAATTGAGATCAGCTTAATCTTTTAAAAATGTAAAGAGGCACACAGTAAAAATGATCTTTATATTCTTGCTCTCAGTCTAAAGGCAATATCATAGCCCATTTCTTAACCTTTCAGAGAGGCTGCATCTGTTCGTACACATAATATATGCACACCAAAGTAGATGTGTGTGTATCTGTGTGCATATATGTAGACAGATACATATATCTTTTTCCTGCATAGAATTTTGCATTCCTTTGCATTAGTTTATTTTATAAATTACACCATGTCAGTATAACAGATTTTAAGGCAGAACTTGAAACAAGCAAGTTGAGTTATGCAGAGGTTAATGGTATTGAGTGGATGTGATGGCAAGACTTCCAGTGACTGGAACACTGTGAAAGCTTCAGATTTTTATTCAACTTTCACATTTTTTAACTTTTTACACTGAGAAAAGAGACAAGACATGACTGCCAGAAAGTCAGGGTTCATTAGAGACCATTTTCTCCACTTTTATTTAAATCACATTTGCTAAACACATGTAGTGCTTAGCACAGCAGTAGTCACTGATTTAAATAAAATCAGCCCCAAATTTGACAAGACGAAAGTGGATTTCAAATTGTATCAAGTTTTTTAAGTTTATAATTCCTTTTTGAAAAAGCATTTTATTGCCCTAAAGATATTAACAATCTTATTATTATTTTTTTAAGAATGCCTCTGTGGGGAATCAAACTACATCCTTAACAAAAAGATCCTGGCCAGTGGCTCAGTGGATAGAGCGTTGGCCCAGCGTATGGAAATCCTGGCTTCAATTCCTTGTCATGACACATAGCAGAGGTGACCATCTGCTTCTCTCCCCCCTCTCTCCTTCTCCTCTCCCTCTTTGCCTCCCACAGCCAGTGGCTTCATTAGATTGAACATGGCTCCCTGAGTGTATCAGCCTCAGGTGCTAAAAATAGCTCAGTACTGGGGCATTGGCCCCAGACGGGGTTTGCTGAGTGGACCCAGGTCAGGGCACATGTGGGTGTCTGCCTCACTATCTTCCCTCTCACCTAAAACAGAGAGAGAGAGAGAGAGAGAGAGAGAGAGAGAGGGAGAGAGAGAGAGAGAATTAAATGCTAAGGGAAGCAGCTGTGTTGCCAAGTGTCAGAGTGTGAGGAATAGACTCAAAGCTCAGAAGCAGTTAGATTATGCAGGTGCTGGTACCCGGTCCTGAGTTCAAAGCTCTAAGGCCATGCTTACTCAGAAGCCAAGTTCATACACTAAGGAATCTGCGTCTTTACAGGAAGATTTGCAGCTTGATGATTGCTCTTCTTGAAATTATGCTTAAAAATAGGGCAGTGCACCACAAATACTTCTAAATTCCTTTTAGCACCTCATACATAAAACAAAATTAGTAATACATTTCTTCAATTTTTTAAAAGATTTTCAGTTTGTTATATTGAAAAAAATACAAAGTGGGCTTGCTTGTTTTTCTTCTTCTTCTTCTTCTTCTTCTTCTTCTTCTTCTTCTTCTTCTTCTTCTTCTTCTTCTTCTTCTTCTTCTCCTTCTTTTTATTTCTTCTTTTTTTCTTGCTTGTTGGTTTGTTTTTATTTTTCTATCATAAAAATTTCAAAGTGCTTGATATCTGGGACAGATGTTTCTTTTTATAACCAATGTTACAGGAACTAATGTGGGAGAAAGAAGGGGAGAGGAAATGAGGGGGAAAGAAAGGAGAGAGATGTAGGGGGCCAGATGAGGGTGAGAGGGAAGGGGGGGAGGAAGGATGAGAAGTAAGATAATCTTACTCTCAAAACTCGATGAAGAAGCAACTCTTCTAGAGAGAGATCCTTAGTTTGCTTCTGAGCACTAGACAACACTCTTATCTGCATGTTAAATTAGAAGATTGTGTGTGCTGAGGACAAGGTGATTGCTACAAAAATAACAAAAGCTTGAGGTTTATTTCTCAATAGACAAGAGCCTATAAAACTTTGAAAGTTTCCAAAGAGAAATCTGAAACAAAAATCTCCATCCAAAGAAACATCCGGAAGGTGGGGATGGAAACAGTGCACACTATTTTTCTCCTCTATTATATTTTCTCTTCATGATAATTTTGGGAATAACAACCTGTCCTATATTCCTCAGTAATGCTCTGAACTTTCTGTTCCTGCCTGGCAGGGATCCGTCAATCCACAATCTTTCCACTATTAAATCTATTTCTCAATATAGGTCACTTGAGTCGAAATCACTGAGTTATGGATAAAATATAACCCTGCACTAGAAGGACATATTTTTATCTCAACATTCAAAGAGTTGCCTTCTTTATGCCACCCAGTGTTAATGGAGGTTACATTCATAACTCTTCTAGAAGAAACTATAATTTAGAAATCTACTCTCCCCTTGATGATTAGACATAACCTCTATTAACAGAAAATGAGAGTTATGTGACAGAGGAGACAAGTCAGACCCCTTAGCTTAAACTAATGGTGAAAATTGTTACTTCTCCATTTTGTGAAAGTCCCCTCTGAAAGCACACCAACATTTAGAAAAATGCCATTACAACTCCAGAACTATTGCCAGGAGTCCACACTGTAAAAAGAAAATTAAAAGAAGCTCTACGTCAAGTCTGTATTTCATTGTCACTGATCTTTCATCACCCTTTATTTTAAATAATGACTTGTATTTCATAGTAAGGAAGACTCATTTTGCTTGTATGTAGTTGACCACAAGTGAGGGATTTATTTCTTCTCATTATGTCTTGTTATTGTTTACATGAGGACCTGATGAAAATTTTATTCTAAATTCTAACGAGATTAAATGACTGAAAATATAGACTATTTTACACATTTAGCAAGATATAAATACAAATTTGGTCATCTATGGGCTGTTTAGCAAAGACCAAAATACTCAGACAAATCTAATCAAAAACTACATTTTTACATTATTGAAAAATCCATTGCATAGCCAAGTGGTACACTGTACATATAATTTAGGAACTTTTACCTTTAAGACAAAATGTTTTCCTGCAAAAATGTTATATAATCCAATAAGTCATATTATTCATAGTACCTGTTTTAAAAATAACATTAAATACAACCCTATCAGTTGAGCTCATGGAGTCATCAGAGCACTTTATGAAAATACTTCACTGAGATGGAGAACATTTTTAGGCCAACATACATATGGCTTTCAACTGGAGGTTGGGGTGTGGTAAATGAGACCCCAAACAGGACCTTGAGGCACTAAAATATAAAAAATACACCAGTTAGTGTATTTTATCCTTAGGAAAGCATACTCACTTATGACTTATTTAATCTCATTTATGATATGGTTTAAACAATTTTAGTTATTTCATTTCCCTGTAAGTTAGCTATTATAAAAATAATAAATGAGAAAGGAAAAAGGAGCTGTTAAGACACTTTCAGCAAAATGCAGTGTTTAAAGCTGAGGGGAAAGATAGAGAATAATATAGCATTTGGCACAAGTATTCAAAAAAAATAAGTTCTTTGGTCTGACCAGGCAATGATGTAGTGGATAGAGCATTGGACTGGGATGTGGAAGACCCAGGTTCGAAACCCCGAGCTCGCCAGCTTGAGCATGGGCTCATCTGGTTTGAGCACAGCTCACCAGCTTGAACTCAAGGTCACTGTCGCTGGCTCGAGCAAGAGGTGACTCGGTCTGCTGGAACCCCTGGTCAAGGCACATATGAGAAAGCAATCAATGAACAACTAAGGGGCTACAATGAAAAATTGGTGCTTCTCATCTCTCTTCCTTCCTGTCTGTCTGTCTCTATCGGTCTTTCTGTCTCTCTCTCTCTGTCACAAAAAATAAATAAATAAAAATCAATCTCTTTTTGATCAATAAGGGCATCTCAAGACACTATTGTTGTACACATGGCTCAATAAAAGCAAAAATGTTAATTTTAAGTTATCTTACAAAAAACATAAAAACCTATTCAAAATGCTATTTAAGGTGACAGACAAGGCTGTGATTCTTTGTAGAAAGGCTTTCATTTTATGACTGTTTGTTGTTAAGGTTTTATTCACAGAAGAGAATTATAATGAGCTAAGCAAGTTACCTATAAGGACCCACACTTCCCAGTCTCATAAACAAGATTATTTGGTATGCTTTGATTATGAACTATCAGAAATAGATTCCATTTGACCCATATTGAGTTTTCAACCTGGGCAAGACACATGCTAAAGAAGATGCATGAAGAATTAGTGACATTATTGTACATATCAGTTCAATTTATCATCTACTCAATTTAAATAATCCATTAATCCAGTCATTAATGACAACAGCTATTAGAAAAAATTTAAACTTTTTACGTTTTATATACTCTCACCTCATGAAAACATAGTTTCAACAAGGTAAATGGATGACAATAATAATAGCAAACATCTGTATATCACTGGCTGTTTTAGGCAATGTCCTAAGCCCTTTACATATACTGTGATTTAATCCTACAACCTTCCTACAAAATAGGGACAATTATCACCCTTATTTTAGAGACGAGGAAACCAGGTTCTTGCTAAAAACCAGTGTTTGAAGCACTGGATTTTTGGGTTGTAAATGGCAGAAACCCAAATAAAGCTAGTTCAGGCTAAGCATGTGAGGAGGACATACTTTATTCACTCATCAAACTGGAAAGGCACAGGCTCAGCTGCCTCTAGACGTACCATGTGCCCAGGCTTTGCTGTACTGAACTTTTAAATCTCCTGACACATGAAGGCTGCGTTCTTAGGCTGCCTTTTCCACAGGCACAGAAAAAGCAGCAAGTAACCCCAACATTAACTTTCATCACTGACTTACTAAATCTCAGTAAGTTTCTAATTGGCCTGATTGGACCAAGGGCAACTTCCTTATCCAATCACAGCACATGAAATCTCCACTGCCTAAGTGCCCATGTGGGATTAACTGCCTAACCAGGACTCCACTGTCTGGGGAAATGCAATAGCCAAAAGGGAAAACAAATGTTTCATTGTATGAAGAAAGGGGAAAACATGATGGACAGGCAGAAACTAGGCCCTGGTCAATTCTTTCTACTTTGCTAAAAATGATACATTTAAGTTAAGTGAGTCATTTAGAATTTTCTATAAATGCAGCTGATCATTCTGGATTTTCTTAGAAAAATTTGTATAATTCATTTAAAATTTATTTTGGTTATTTTCCCCTCTAGGACCAACAAAGAAAACAGTCTTTCCCCAAATCTGTAAATCTGGCATATTAAATTATCTTTTACACTCAATTATTCTATAGAGCATTCCAGAAATCTTGCTTTTAGATTTATAAAAGTTCATAAACACCTATAATTTAAAAAGAAGTAAAATAATTTATTAAGTAATCAAGTCATTCTCATGCCAGGATTACAAAATTCTGCAATCCCTGATGAAGTGCATAAATCTTTCATCTTCACCATAGGCCATTAACATTTAAAAACTGCCAAGGTTGGCATTTCATGTAGTAAATAACTTCTTATAATCCTACCATCCACACGTCAATGACGGTGGCCTATGTTCCAACCTGAACTGCCTGTTTATTGAACTTGTCAAATATTACTTTTAAGAGTTTTCTTTTTGCCTGGAATAAGCACTGGAGAGAAAATCCTCAGAGTATCATATAAATAGTCAGTGTGCTGATTATTAGTATACCTTTAAGAGCTCATAAATTAGAAGTTCAAATCATGAATACTGCAAACACTCCACTAACACATATGCTCCTAAAAACACAGTGGACTCCTAAAAACATAATGAGGGAATTGAAAGGGTAGTTTTAAAATTTTATATATTATTCATTTCCCACTGGTCTTTTATAATAAACAATGACTCAATGAAAGTAAGCTGCGATAAAAAAGTTACAAGTAAGTAATCTTGGGGCTGGGACTAAATCAGGAAATAATAAAATGTGTTATTAATGCTGAAAAGTTTGCCCCCAACAGTTAGAGCAGTGACCTAGATGGACAGAGGAGCTCTGGCCTCCTTCCTAAGTCCACAGATAATGAAAGTTAGGAATTTAACTTACTGCTTCTGGAAGGCATTTTAAGTTATTTAATAGAAGTGAAATTTGGCAATATGATTATACTGATATTACATACCTCAGCTAGCCTTTTGAAGATTTACCCTCTGCTGATATCCTCAATTTGCTTCATCTAATAAAATTTGAAGGCCCTGGCCAGTTGGCTCAGTGGTAGAGTGTCATCCCAGTATGTGGATGTCCTGGGTTTGATTCCTGATCAGAGCACACAGAAAAAGCGTGCCCATCTACTTCTCCACCTCTCCCCCTCTTGTATCTCCCCTTCCCCTGCAGCAGTGGTTCAACTGGATTGAGTTGGCCCCAGGAACTGAGGATAGCTCCATGGCCTCCACCTCAGGCACTAAGAAAATTTGGTTGCGGAACAACAGAGCAATGTCCCCTGATGGGCAGAGCATCACCCCCTAGTAAGCTAGCTTGGTGGATCCCAGTCAGAGCACATGCGGGAGTCTGTCTCTGCCTCTCCTTCTTTTATTGGATAAATTAAATTAAATTAAAAAAAATAAAAATAAAATAAAATTTGAAAACATCCGTTGAGTGATGAACATGTATGATGAGTTTATGCCTGAGGAATTTTTCCTCTTGCTTTCATATTCTTTTTGGAAAATAGAGTTGAACAGGTACATGGTATAGCTTGATAGAAATATCCAGGTGACTGTTTAGAAAATGATATGCACCAGCATGATACATTGGTCTTTCTTTTATTGATTTGAATTTATTGTTTTTACATAGATGCAAGTGTCCCACTGAATACATCCCCCCCACTGCCGTATTCCCCTCAACATCCCCCTTGCCCCACTTCCCCCAAACAGCTTCCACCCTTCCCTCCAGGATTTCCTTTTCTGCACTCTATAATACTGTGTTATGTATGAACACTTTCACCAATCTTTTTCCCTTCTCTAACCTCATTCTCTCATCCCCTTTCCCTCTGTATGCTTTCCCTCTGGTCCCTTTGATCTTGCCTCTGCTTCAGTTCCATTCCTCAGTTCACATTGTTCATTAGATTCCTCAAATGAGTGAGGTCATATGATATTTTTCTTTCTCTGCCTGGCTTATTTCACTTAACATAATAGTTTCCAGGTCCATCCATGTTGTCACATGTCCCCATAGTATTCCATTCTGTATATGTACCATTACTTTTTAGTCTACTCATCCACTGACAGACACTTGGGCTGTTTCCAGATCTTGACTATTGTAAACAATGCTGCCATAAATATAGGGTGCATTTCTTCTTTTGAATCAGTATTTGGTGTTCTTAGGATATATTTCTAAAAGTGTGATGGCTGAGTCAAAAGGATGTTCAACTTTTAATTTTTTGAGGAATCTCCATACTGTTTTCCACAGTGGCTGCACCAGTCTGCATTTCTACCAGCAGTGCAGGAGGGTTCCCTTTTCTCCACATCCTCACCAGAACCTATCATGTGTTGTTTTGTTAATGAGTGCCATTCTGACTGGTGTCAGGTGATACCTCATTGTTGTTTTAATTTGCATTTCTTAAATGATTAGTGATGTTGAGCATTTTTTCCTATGTCTGTTGGCCATCTGTATGTCCTCTTTGGAGAAGTGTCTATTCATTTCTTTTACCCATTTTTTGATTGGATTGTTTACTTTCCTGGTGTTGAATTTTACAGGTTCTTTATAAATTTTGGTTATTAACCCCTTATCAGATGTAATGTCAAATATGTTCTCCCATTGTGTAGTTTGTCTTTTTATTCTGTTCTTATTGTCTTTAGCTGTGCAAAAAGTTTTCTAGTTTGATATAGTACCATTTGTTTATCCTGTCCTTTATTTCACTTGCCCATGGAGATAAATCAGCAAATATATTGCTGCGAAAGATGTCGGAGAGCTTACTGACTATGTTTTCTTCTAAGATGCTTATGGTTTCATGGCTTACATTTAAGTCCTTTATCCATTTTGAGTTTATTATTGTGAATGGTGTAAGTTGGTGGTCTAGTTTCATATTTTTGCAGGTAGCTATCCAACTTTTCCAACACCATTTGTTAAAAAGTCTGTCTTTACTCCATTGTATGCTCTTAACTCCTTTGTCAAATATTAACTGTCCATAGAGCTGTGGGTTTATTTCTGGGTTCTCTGTTCTGTTCCATTGATCTATATACCTTGTCTTATGCCAGTACCAAGCTGTTTTGAGTAGAATGGCCTTGTAGTATAACTTGATATCAGAAAGTGTGACACCCCCCACTTTTTTTTTTCAAGATTGCTGAGGCTATTCATGGTCTTTTTTGGTTCCATATAAATTTTTGGAATATTTGTTCTATATCTTTGAAGTATATCAATGGTATTTTAATAGGAATTGCATTGAATTTATAAATTGCTTTGGATAATATAGACATTTTAATGATGTTTATTTTTTCTAATCATGAACACGGTATATGCTTCCACTTGTTTCTATGTTCTTTGATTTTTTTTATCAATGTTTTATAATTTTTCAAGTACAAGTCTTTAATCTCCCTGGTTAAATTTACTCCTAGGTCCTTTATATTTTTCTTGTTGCAATAGTGAAGGTGATCTTAGGGATTTTTTACAGTCAGTTCATTGTTGGTGTATTAAAATGCCTCTGATTTCTGAATATTAATTTTATATCCTACCACCTTGCTGAATTCATTTATCAGTTATAGTAGTTTCCTGACTGAGACTTCAGGGTTTCCTATGTACATTAACATATCATCAGCAAATGATGATAGTTTTACTTCTTCTTTTCCAATTTGGATGACTTTTATTTCTTCTTGTTGTCTGATTGCTGTGGCTAGGACTTCCGGAACTATGTTGAATAAGAGTGGTGAAAGGGGATACCCCTGCCTTGTTCCTGATCTTAAGGGGATTGCTTTTAATTTTTGCCCATTGAGTATGATGTTGACTGTGGGTTTGTCATAGATAGCCTTTCTCATTTTGAGGTATGATCCCTGTATTCCCACTTTGCTGAGAATTTTGGTCATAAATGGGTTCTGAATTTTATCAAATGCTTTTTCTGCATCTATTGATATTATCATGTGATTTTTCTTTTTTTATGTGATGAATTACATTGATTGATTTGCAAATATTGTGCCAGCCTTGCCTCCCAATATTAATCTCACTTGATCCTGATTTATAATTTTTTTCATATATTGCTGGATCTGGTTTGTTAATCTTTTTTTTTGAGAATTTTAGTATCTAAATTCATCAGGGATATTGGCCTATAATTTTCTTTCTTTGTATTGTCTTTGCCTGGTTTTGAAATCAGATTTATGCTCACCTCATAAAGGAGCTTGGAAGTCTTCCCTCCTATTTAATTTTAAGAAATAACTTGAGAAGGATCGGAGTTAGGATTTTGTTTGTTTGTTTGTTTGTTTGAATATGTGGTAGAATTTGCCAGTAAAGTTATCTGGCCCAGGGCTTTTGTTTGTTGAGAGTGTTTTGATAACAGTTTCGATCTCATTTGTTGTAATAGGTCTGTTTATAGGTTTTTCAATTCTTCCAGATTGATTTTTCAAAGACTGTATGTTTCAAGAAATTTGTCCATTTCACCTAGGTTGTCTAATTTTTTAGCATATAGTTCTTCATAGTATTTTCTTACAATCATTTTTATTTTTACTCTGTCAGTTGTTATTTCTCCACTCTCATTTTTTATTTTATTTATTTGAATCCTTTCCCTTTTTTCTTGGTGAGTCTGGTTAAAGGTTCATCACTCTTGTTTACCTTTTCAAAGAACCAGTTGTTGGATTCATTGATCCTTGTATTTTTTTTTTAGCCTCTATGTCATTTATTTCCACTCTGATCTTTATTATTTTTTTCTTCTACTTCCTCTGTGCTTCACTTGCTGGTATTTTTTTTAGTTCTTTTAGATGCAGGGGTAAGTTGTTTTTTGAGCTTTTTCTTACTTCTTAAGGTATGCCTGTAATGCTATAAACTTCCCTCTTGAGACTTCTTTTGTTTTGTCCCATAAATTTTGAATTGTATGTTCATTTTCATTTGTTTCAAGGAAATTGATTTCTTCCTTGATCTCATTGTTAACACATTCATTATTTAATAACATGCTATTTAGTTTCCAAATGTTTGAGTGTTTTTCAGTTTTTCTATTGCAGTTGATTTCTAGTTTCATGCCATTGTGATCAGAGAAGATGCTTGATATGTTTTCAATCTTAAATTTATTGAGACTCATTTTGTGTCTTAACATGTGGTCTATATTTATTAAATCCAGTTGATCTAGTGTGTTCTTTAAGGCTGCTGTTTTTTTGTTAGTTTTCTTTCTTGAGGATCTATCCAGTGATGTTGTTAGTGGGGTATTGAAATCCCCTACTATTATAGTATTGCTGTTGATCTCGCCCTTTATGTCCATCAAAATCTGCTTCATTTTAGTTGCTCCTATAATCAATGCATAGATATTTATAATGCTTATATCTTCCTGTTGGATTGCTTGCTTCATTATCATGTAGTGACCTTCTTTATCTCTTAAAATAGCCTTTGTTTTAAAGTTCATTTTGTCTGATATAAGTATTGCTACCCAAATTTTTTTTTATTTTAATTTGCATGAAATATTGTTTTTCATCCTTTGACCTTCAGTCTATGTGCATCTTTTGTTTTAAGGTGTGTCTCTTGTAGACAGCATATGTATGGGTCCTGTTATCCACACATACCCTATATCTTCTGATTGGATCATTTAATCCATTTACATTTAAGGTTATTATTGATATGTAGTTGTTTATTGCCATTTTATTCTTTAAAGCTGTATTTCTCTTTTTCTATATATATTTTCATTTACAATCTATTGACAACAGGCCCCTTAGCTATTCTTGCAGCATTGGTTTGGTTGTAGTTGTGAATTCCTTGAGTTCCTTGAGGTTTTTTTTGTTTGTTTGTTTGTTTGTTTTTTTCTGCCTGGGAAGCTTTTTATTTCTCCATCAATTTTAAATGATAGCCTTGCTGGATAAAGTAGTCTTGGTTGTAGGCTCTTGTTCCACATTACTTTGAATATTTCTTGCATTCCCTTCTGGCCTCAAGTGTTTCTGTTGAGACGTTGGATGCCATCCTTATGGGGGCTCCTTTGTAGTTTTTTCTCTAGCACCTTTTAATATGGTTTCTTTATTACTTAGTTTTGGTATTTTAATTATGATGTATCTTGGTGTAGATTTTTTGGGTTTTTCTTTAATGAAGTTCTCTGTGCTTCTTGAACTTTTGAGAGTTTTTCCTGCACTAATTTAGGGAAGTTTTCTGCTATGATATGATTGAACAAAGTCTCTTTCCCTTGTTCTTTCTCTTCTTCTTCACGAACCTCTATGATGCAGATGTTATTACTCTGCAGGTTTTCACAGAGATCTATTAGAGTTTCCTCAGACTTTTTGAGTCTCTTTTCTTTTTTCTGCTCTGCTTTTGTGTCTTTATTAATTTTTCCTCTAACTCACTGATTTGATCCTCAGCTTCATCCATCCTGCTTTTAATTCCTTCCATTTTGGTCTTCATATTTGATATTGTATTTGTCATTTCTGACTGATTCTTTTTTATTATTTCCATGTTACTTTTTTATTTGCTATGTCTTTATTTAGGTGTTTGTAATAACAATCTATTGTTGTTCTAAGATCTTTGAGCATCCTAACAATTGTTATTTTAAACTCTGCATTCATTAATTTGGTTATATTGGTCTCATTCAGGTCCTTTTCTGGGGACTTATCTTGATTCATTTGTGTTGCATTTCTCTGCCTTCCCATTTTATCTGTGTATAAGAAGGTTTTGGCCACTGGAGTCCAATGGGTGTGACCTCTGTGTTCCCTAAGTGTGATTTGTCTGCAGGCCCACCACCCTCTCCACCACTGCTATCTAAGTTATTTTTGTATGGGCATTGCCTGTGTCAGGCTACTGGGGCTGTTGCTGCAGTTTCCAACTCTCTTCCACTGGAGGGGCTGTGATCATGTGCCTGGGACTACAATCCTCTGCAGCCTCGTCCTTTGCCCCGCCCCTGTGGTTGGCATTATGCACCGTGCCCGGTCTGCAAGCCTGGGCACCGCCAGCAGGGGTGAACACCTTTGCTCAGCTGCAGGTCTCCGCCTGTTTCTGGTATTTTGCCCCACCCCTGAGGGAGGAGTCGGCTCGTGTTGGCAGCAAGCCTGTTTTGCAGGTCGGGCGAGGCTGCATGCCTGCATACCTTTGCTCAGTGGTGGGTCTATGCCCCTTCTAGGACTCCCACCCTTCTCTCCCAGGCATGATTGCAGGCAGGCCCTTAGCTGGGCCTGTCCACTTTCACATGTCCCCTCCACCCCTGCAGGGCAATCTGAGCTCACACCTCTGCTTCTGCGCTTGCCTACAGAACTGTGCTTCAGCGTCCTGCTGCCCAATGTCCTCCGACAAGCCCTCAGTTGTGTGGGTGGGGGAACTGCAGCTCAGACCCTAACACTCAATACTGCAGTCCTGAAAGCTCCCTCCTTCTAAGCGACTCTGCTCTAAGTGCTGTGGGAGAGCTTGTTTGGCTGGTGTCCTGCATCCTTTTGCTGGCATTGCTGTTTTCAGGGGAAATATTTACTTCAGGTTTGAGGAGTGACTCAGCCCAGGGTTTAGGATGGCTGTCCCTCAAAGTTTTTTCCCCTGTGCCTCCTAGATTACACTCTTTTCCTGTTGCTCCAGTCCTCTCCTCTTTTTCATCCCCTGGAGCCCTAGTTGGGTGGTTATGAGAGAGGTTTTCTGCGTGGTCCCTTTAAGAAGAATCCTGTCTGAGAAATCTGTTTTTTTCTCACAAATAGTATCTTGACTTGTTTCACAGCTAAATACTGTCTGTATGCCTCTTCTAGGCTCTGGGGCTGCAGGCTGGGGCTTTGTTCCTGGGGCTCAGGTCCCTCTGTCTCTGGTAAACTCTCTTTCTGCCACACGAGTCTCTCTGGGCTGCTGTTCACTCTGGAGAGCTGGGCAGCCCTCACCACGTTTCCACTTTTTCTACTAGTCCCAGTGTGGCTTCTTTGGTGTTCCTTGGTTAAAGAGTCCTCTTAGTTTAGTCCAAAGTTGGTTTTTCCAGATGATGGTTCTTAAAATTAAGTTGTAATCAATGTTGGTTCTGGGAGGTGGAAGTTGGTATGTCTGCCTACTCCATTCCCATCTTGCCCAATCCTGCTCCTTGGTTTTTGAGAGCTGTTCTTGTAGTCCAGAGTTGGGTTTTCACACTGATTGTTTCTAAATTAATTTGTAATCCAGTTTGGTGGTGTGAGCTGGGAGTCTGTGTATCTGTCTACTTCACTGCCATCTTGGTATCTCCTCCTATAGCCTTTGTTTTAAAGTCTATTTTGTCAGATGTAAGTATTGCTACCCCAGCATTTTTTATATTTTCATTTGCATTAAATATTTTTTCCATCCCTTTTCTTTCAGTCTATGTGTATCTTTTGTTTTGAGGTGGTCCTCTTGTAGACAGTATAAGTACGGGCCCTGTTTCTTCCCCATGGAGCTACCTTATGTCTTTTGATTGGAGCATTTAATCCATTTACATTTAAGTTATTGATATGTAGTTATTGCCATTATATTTTTAAATCTACATTCCTCTTTTACTTGATTTTTTCCCTTTGTCCTGTTTGCAAAAGTCTCCTTAACATTTCTAGCAGCATTTGTTTGATTGTAATAAATTTCTTGAGGGTTTTTTTTTTTTTTTGGTCTGGCAAGCTTTTTATTTCTTCTTCAATTTTAAATAATAGCCTTGCTGAATAAAGAAGTCTTGGCTGTAGGCTCTTGTTCTGCATTACTTTGAATTTTTCTTGCCATTCCCTTCGGTCTCAGGTGAAAGTCAAATGTCATCCTTATGGAGACTCCTTTGTAGGTGATTGATAGTTTTTCTCTTGCAGCTTTTAGTATTCTTTCTTTATCTCTTAACTTTGGTATTTTAATTATTATGTGTCTTGGTGTAGGTCTCTTTGTGTTCCTCTTTAATGGGATTCTCTGTGCTCCTTGAACTTGTGTGACTTTTTCCTACATCAATTTAGGAAATCAACTATGATTTCTTTAATCATGTTCTCTATCCCTTATTCTTTCTCTTCTCCTTTAGGAACCCCTATGATGCAGATGTTGTTTCTCTTCATGTTGTCACTGAGCTCTCTTAGAATTTCCTCAGACTTTTTGATACTCTTTTCTTTTTGTTGTTCTGCTTCCATGCTTTCACTTATCTTGTCCTCTAAATTGCTGATTCAATCCTCTGCTTCATCCAGCCTGCTTTTAATTCCTTCTAATGTAGTCTTCATTTCTGATATTGTGTTTGTCATTTCTGTCTGATTCTTTTTTATGATTTCAATGTCCTTTTTTAATGCCTGATATCTCTTTTTTTAGGTGCTCATTTTCCCATCTATTGTTGCTTCAAGATCCTTGAACATCCTAACAATCATTATTCTAAATTCTGCATTTGGTATTTTGGTTAGTTCCAAGTCATTCAGTTTTTTTCTGGGGATTTTTCTTGTTGATTCATTTGAATTGCATTTGTCTATGTTCCATTTTGTTTCTCTATAGACTGCTCCTTTGGATGTGTTGTTTGTGTTGCTAGCTGAGTATATGGTTCGTGTTGTCTGCCTCAGCTTTCAGTTGTGTTGTTTCTATATTTTCTTGGGTTGGCTTCAGTTGTTTGTATTCCACTGTGGGCTACCTGGCTACTGCTACTTCTCTTTTTGCTGTTTGTGACAGCATTTTCTATGCCTTAGCTGGGTCAGGTGTTAGGAGCCTTTCCTTAAGATACCACTCTAACTAGGGTTGTGAGGTCCTAACCTGATGCTGTCCATATTGGCCACTTGATATATCAGCCCTGGACCTCCCTGGCCAGACTTGGTGCAGACTAGTGAGGGTCATTGTCTTTGACTAGCCCTTAGCAACCTTCTTGGAGCTACAGGCAATCCAGAATTTGTGGCTGCTTCTGCCGGACCCTGATACCATTGTAAATATCAGCTGTAATCCTAAGCTGGTTTTTATCTACTCTTATCCAGTGTGTATGGCCTCTCTATTCTTGAAGTGTGGTCTTTCCACCAGCCCCCCATTGCCTCTGCCTCCTTGGGCACTTGAGCACCAGCTTGGGCTCACTGGCTGCAGCTCTGGCTGCTCCACTGGTGCAGAGGACTCCTCGCCTCACTAAGCTCCACCCTGCATGGCTGTGAGGATGCCTCTTTTGACTCTGCCCCTCACCTTTGCCTCCCACAGGCACATGGGATGCCTCTCTGGGCTCTGCCCCTCACTGTTCCCATGCAGGCCACCTGGCGCCACCCTCAATGGGTGTGGAGGACCCCTCACTAGGCTCCACCTCCCTGCAGGCATGTCAGACCCCTCTTTCTGCTGGGATCTGCCCTGCGCAAGCACAGTGCAGACACAAGGGATGCCTCATCACACAGGATTCTGGCCCCTGCCTGCAAGTGGGAGGCTTCTCCATCCTCTGTCCCCTGCTGCCTGGCATGGGCTGCCTCACTGAGCTCTGCCCCCAACTGCTGCACTGGCTAAGCATCGCAACTACTGCTTCAGCCAGGTCCTCCTGCCCTTTGGAGGGTACCCAACAGGTTGGGGAGCTGTGTAGCCCAGACCTCAGCACTCAAAACCTCTGTCTCTGATGTGCCCCCTGCTTCTAAGTGTCTCTCTGCACTGACTGGAGCAGGAGAGCCTCTGGTGGGTGGGGTAATTTCTTCCCTTTGCTGGCTTGGTTCTCCCAGGAAGAATGTCCAGTTTAGGTTTGGGGAGTGACCCAGTACATAGGTCAGGGTGGCTGTCCCCCACAGTCTCTCCCTGTGCCCCCAAGACTACACTCTCCTCTTGCAACTCCAGTCTTCTCAATGCTCCCCACTCTCAGAGCCCTGGGTAAGTGGCTGTGAATGAGGTTTTCTATGTGGTATTTTTAATACAGAGCCTGGTTCTTAGAGTTCTGTCTCCCTCTGGCAAACAGTAACCCAGCTCTTCTTTCAGCTAAATACTGTCCATATGCCTCCTCTAGTTTCTGAGGCTCCAGGCTGGGGTTCCAGTCCTGTCGCTGAGGACCCACAACTCTCTGGGCAACCCACCCCACTATGAGAGAACCTCCAGGCTGCCTCTCGCTCCTGGGAGTGGGGCAGCCCTTTCCACGTCTCTGCCCCTTCTACCAGCTCAGTGTAGTTCCTTCGGTGATGCTTGGTTATAGATTCCTTTTAGTTTAGTCCAAAGTTGGTTTTACAAGTTGATTGTTCCTAAGTTAAGTTGTAATCCACTTTGGTTCTGGGATGTGGGAGTTGTAATGTCCACCTACTCCATCGCCATTTCCCTTCTTCTGGTCTTTTCATTTTTTAATGACTCATTGTGCAAGAAAAGATGCTAAGGACTGGGAATGCACAAAGCCCACTTACATAAGAGAACTTATATTTGGTATTGAGCTCTCTAGTTATAAACACTTATGTTTATGCCCAGCAGTGGTGCCACAGACCTAACTCAAGTTTAAACGTATAACACACTTCTCTTAAGAGACTTTGATTACAGATGGATGGTCTTTAGTTCCAGTCCTTCCCACCCCACTGACACTGTGACTTAGTAGGCAAATAGAACAGTGCTACCACTGACTGTTCTATTACATTACCACTGTAGTTGAAATCTATTGTTTTAGCAATAATGTTCAAAAAAATTGACTGTACATTTCTAATTTGTGTTTTTGAAGTTAATTAAAATTCAAAATTAAGAGTTATCTATAACTATCTAACCATGATTGATAGGACATTCTTTTAAAGAATGTGTTCACATTTTCTGAAGGGATGCTTAGACTTAGGGAAGCCAGAGTCAGTGAAAGGCAGAAGTGAGGCAGGAGGAGAAAAAAACAAGACTGAGCAGTATATTACCAACCTGGCCTCAACTCCCCAACAGAACAAAGAGAAACTCACTCAGAAGCCATACAGGACAGCGACACCTAAGAATAGTTCATCAAGATCAAGATCCACTGCACTTTATCTGCTGACTCGTTTTCCTCTCCTATCACTGATTGGATGAAGTTTTCTCCATGGGTTATGATCTTCCCTGCACCTGTGGGTTATGGTACAAAGCCCTTCTGGGCAGCTACTGGAAAGCCAGAGCTCTGTGAGTCCAAACCCACAGAGGAAATAACTGGGAACTGCTGTGGCTTCTACCACAGTGAGCGTGATGAAGTTTATGCAGTAACCTGGCCTCTGTTGGGGCCAACCTATCAAAAAGCAATTGACACATACAGTGAGAGTTTATGTGTAGGCTAAGCAGGTTTGAGGAGGCATATAACCTGTATCACATGACCCACGGAGCTACATGAAAAATACACGCTTCTTCCTCACAGGTAGCAGACTTTAGTCAAGGATACTTTCTATTGGCCCTGGCTGATTGTCTCAGTGGTAGAACATCAGCCTGGCATGCAGGAGTCCTGGGTTTGATTCCCAGCCAGGGCACACAGGAGAAGCGCCCATCTGCTTCTCCACTCCTCCCCCTCTCCTTCCTCTCTGTCTCTCTCTTCCCCTCCTGCAGCAAAGGCTCCATTGGAGCAAAGTTGGCCTGGGTGCTGAGGATGGCTCTGTGGCCTCTGCCTCAGGCACTAGAATGGCTCTAGTCACAACAGAGCGACGCCCCAGATGGGCAGAGCATCGCCCCCTGGTGGGCATGCCGGGTGGATCCCGGTCAGGTGCATGCGGGAGTCTGTCTGACTGCCTCCCTGTTTTCAACTTCAGAAAAATACAAAAAATAAAAATAAAAAAGGATACTTTCTAAGGTATCTTTAAGCAACAAAAATTCATAATTATAATGGCAGCAAGAGCCAATTGCACTACTGTTTAAAGCATTTAAAACCTAGATATAGAGAATCCCAGTGAGTTTTCAACAATTTTCCTGATTTTTTTTTGTTTTTAACCCCAGAACTCCTTCTGCACATCTGATAAGTCCAAGTCAAGCATTTCTGCTTGTGATGGCTGCTTGTGAGGAACATGGCTGCTTGTGAGCAGGGGACAGGTGCAAATGACTTCTGCTACTATTATATTTCTAAGAAATGTCACAAACATTGAAATCTAAAGCAACAGGTAATGTTCTTCATAAAATATGTTCCACCAGCTGGTGCCACTAGCTGATCCTTCTCTTAAAATGCTTCTGCTTCAAAGCCTCTCTGGGTCAGCTGGGCATGTAACTGACTAACTACATGGTGCCTGTGCCCACTTTTCCAGCTGTCCTCCCAGTCCTGTACCAACCCCTGCTTTCTGCTGAAACACTTGTCCTCAGCCTCCAATTCATGTGAGCAGATCACTGACTTGAAGATGTCTGTCTGTATTACATGTCTGCCTGAGATTTCTAGCTTCCTGTTTAAATCAGTCCTTTGTGCAATCAGGAGCTTGATGCCTATTTTTTAAAAATGGCAAAGAAGCTGCTTTAGTGGCAGTGGTAGCAATAAAAATGGCATTGAAGTTATTTCTTTTTTTATGTGTTTCATTGTGAAACGCTCCTCAAGAAGAACAACCACTTTTTGTTGATCTTTGTTGCCTCAGTGCCTAAGCCAAAGTCTGCCATGAGGGTCTGTTGAATAAAATATGGCACAGATGAGATGGAGATGATTGACCCTAAAAAACACGAACTTAGACTATGGAAGAGAAAATTCATATATTTTATGATAATGTCATTTGGAATATTACATAAAATATAGCTATGTGAATAAGCAGGATGAAACCTACAAACATGCTAACATGACAATTTTGTTTTATAAAGCTTATAATCGCAAACATATGCATGTGCTTATATAGACATACATAGAGAGAAACAAAGAAAATGTAGCAAAATAAGAATAATAGGTATTGTGTGGCCAGTTAGATTACAGGTCATTTTTTTATATTCTTTATATTTTTTCATATTTTCAAAAATGAACATGTATTATAATTTGAAAAGTGATGCTATAAAAAGTCTGCTTAAAATTTGATAGAGGAAAAGTGAGAATAGAATAAGAAATAGTCCTTCTATAATTTATCAAACTATAAGAACTGTACCTATTAGGGTACAGCACTACTACTGCTACTAATGACAAACTTCATAAAATAATGTCCTGTACATCAGGGTGAAACAGAGTAAATTCTCTGCACAGAACTGCTTTTGCTACCTCTCAAGACCTGCACCAAAAAGATGGCGGGCATGGAAAAGACTCCTGAAGCAACTGGACAAAGAGGGCTTGAGATAATCATATGCACAGACTCTTCTTGTGCTACATGCCAGCTAGAAATTAAGTCAGCCCCCTTCACAGAGCCACACTATGCTTGCTCATTCCAAATTTTTGCTCTGTAGGACCTCTTTCCAGAGGTCCTTTTCCCATTTTTTAATTCTTACACATTACAAAACCAAACAAGAGGAAGGATCAGAAGGGCTGTATAACATACTGTGTGGTTTTAAGCAAGGGGTTCTCAACAAGCATAGATTTGAGCCCCCAGGGGACATTTGGCAATATCTAGAAACCTTTTTGGTTGTTATAGCTGGGGAGGGGGACAGGTGCTATGGGCATCTAATGGGTAGAGGCTCAACATCTTACAAAGTACAGTCCAGCCCTCAGAACAGACTTACTTAACTCAAAATGCCAACATTAATAAGGTTGAGAAACAGTACTTAAGAATATGAAAGAATGGGTCAAAATGAGAGTTACTACCTCTACCACTGTCAGGAGGGAATCCACAGTGAAATGGCCAACTCCAGCAGGGACAGACACACATAGTAGAAAATCACAGCCATCACAACTGTCCATCTCAGAGCCTCACCCTGCTTCCTAGATGCAGTGCCAAGAAGACAGCTGGGATGCCCTTCACCCTGCCTGAAACCACACGCTCTTGATTACTCACTGGAAGATCTTGACAGAATTCCGGACTTCTCCTTAGGGACCTGCAGACAGGGAGAGTAGAAGTCAGAAAAGTATGCTCACACTTCTGTCTGCTTCCCTAAACTCCCTTTGGAGCATCCAGTTAACACATCCTAAACCAAGAGATACTGGAAGAGGAAGGTTTAGCTGCCACAACTTTGCACTATCAAAGGAGGGTTGAATGGACCAAACATTGGTTGAGCTGCTCTTCTCTAGCTAAAGGAGATTATATTTATATTTAAATGCAGTCAATGCTCCCTGTGGGAACTTTTATCATTCCTGACTATATCATTCCTCAATTCTTCATCTCACTAGTCTCTCAAGTGTCTGAATTTGGTTTTCCAGGTATTTTTCTTTCAACAAGGGTTCATTCCTTGATTTATTTTTGATAATCTCTCTGTAACCATCAGAAATAAAAGAAACTTCTCCAGGTAATATTTTCTTTTTTTTTTTTAAATAAATTTTTATTAATGGTAATGGGATGACATTAATAAATCAGGGTACATATATTCAAAGAAAACATGTCCAGGTTATCTTGTCATTAAACTATGTTGCATACCCCTCGCCCAAAGTCAGATTGTCCGTCGCCACCCTCCATCTAGTTCTCTGTGCCCCTCCCCCTCCCCCCAACCCTCCCCCTGTCCCCCCTCCCCCCACCCCTGGTAACCACCACACTCTTGTCCATGTCTCTTAGTCTCATTTTTATGTTCCACCAATGTATGGAATCATGTAGTTCTTGTTTTTTTCTGATTTACTTATTTCACTCCTTATAATGTTATCAAGATCCCACCATTTTGCTGTAAATGATCTGATGTCATCGTTTCTTATGGCTGAGTAGTATTCCATAGTGTATATGTGCCACATCTTCTTTATCCAGTCTTCTATTGAAGGGCTTTTTGGTTGTTTCCATGTCTTGGCCACTGTGAACAGTGCTGCAATGAACATGGGGCTACATGTGTCTTCACGTATCAATGTTTCTGAGGTTTTGGGGTATATACCCAGTAGAGGGATTGCTGGGTCATAAGGTAGTTCTATTTGCAGTTTTTTGAGGAACCACCATACTTTCCTCCATAATGGTTGTACTACTTTACAGTCCCACCAACAGTGAATGAGGGTTCCTTTTTCTCCACAGCCTCTCCAACATTTGCTATTACCCGTCTTGTTGATCATAGCTAATCTAACAGGGGTGAGGTGGTATCTCATTGTAGTTTTGATTTGCATTTCCCTAATAACTAATGAAGCTGAGCATTTTTTCATATATCTGTTGGCCATTTGTATCTCTTCCTGGGAGAAGTGTCTATTCATGTCTTCTTCCCATTTTTTTATTGGATTGTTTGTTTGTTTGTTGTTGAGTTTTATGAGTTCTTTGTAAATTTTGGAAATTAGGCCCTTATCTGAGCTGTTGTTTGAAAATATCATTTCCCATTTAGTTGGCTGTCTGTTTATTTTTATATCAGTTTCTCTTGCTGAGCAAAAACTTTTTATTCTGATGTAGTCCCATTCATTTATCTTTGCCTTCACTTCTCTTGCCATTGGAGTCAAGTTCATAAAATGTTCTTTAAAACCCAGGTCCATCAGTTTAGTACCTATGTCTTCTTCTATGTACTTTATTGTTTCAGGTCTTATATTTAGGTCTTTGATCCATTTTGAATTAATTTTAGTACACGGGGACAGGCTGTAGTCGAGTTTCATTCTTTTGCATGTGGCTTTCCAGTTTTCCCAACACCATTTGTTGAAGAGGCTTTCTTTTCTCCATTGTGTGTTGTTGGCCCCTTTATCAAAGATTATTTGACCATATATATGTGGTTTTATTTCTGGGCTTTCTATTCTGTTCCATTGGTCTGAGTGTCTATTTTTCTGCCAATACCATGCTGTTTTGATTATCGTGGCCCTATAATATAGTTTAAAGTCAGGTATTGTAATGCCCCCAGCTTCATTCTTTTTCCTTAGGATTGTTTTGGCTATTCGGGGTTTTTTATAGTTCCATATAAATCTGATGATTTTTTGTTCCATTTCTTTAAAAAATCTCATAGGGATTTTGATGGGAATTGCATTAAATTTGTATATTGCTTTGGGTAATATGGCCATTTTGATTATATTTATTCTTCCTATCCAAGAACAAGGAATATTTTTCCATCTCATTGTATCTTTTTCGATTTCTCTTAACAATGCTTTGTAATTTTCATTATATAGGTCCTTTACATTTTTTGTTATGTTTATTCCTAGGTATTTTATTTTTTTTGTTGCAATCGTGAAGGGGATTATTTTTTTGAGTTCGTTTTCTAATATTTCATTGTTGGCATAGAGAAAGGCTATGGACTTCTGTATGTTAATTTTGTATCCTGCGACCTTACTGTATTGGTTTATTGTTTCTAATAATCTTTTTGTGGAGTCCTTCGGGTTTTCGATGTATAGGATCATATCATCAGCAAAAAGTGATACCTTTACTTCTTCTTTTCCAATATGGATGCCTTTTATTTCTTTGTCTTGTCTTATTGCTCTGGCCAGAACTTCTAGCACCACGTTAAATAAGAGTGGAGAGAGTGGACAACCCTGTCTTGTTCCTGATTTAAGGTAGAAAGTCCTCAGTTTTTTGCCGTTTAAAATGATGTTGGCTGATGGTTTATCATATATGGCCTTTATCATGTTGAGATATTTTCCTTCTATACCCATTTTGTTGAGAGTCTTAAACATAAAATTGTGTTGTATTTTATCAAAAGCCTTTTCTGCATCTATTGATAAGATCATGTGGTTTTTGTTCTTTGTTTTGTTGATATGGTGTATTACGTTAACCGTTTTGCGTATGTTGAACCATCCTTGAGATTCTGGGATGAATCCCACTTGATCATGATGTATTATTTTTTTAATATGTTGTTGTATTCGGTTTGCCAGTATTTTGTTTAGAATTTTAGCATCTGTATTCATTAGAGATATTGGTCTGTAGTTTTCTTTCTTTGTGCCATCCTTGCCAGGTTTTGGTATGAGGGTTATGTTGGCCTCATAAAATGTGTTTGGAAGTATTGCTTCTTCTTCAATTTTTTGGAAGACTTTGAGTAGAATAGGAACCAAGTCTTCTTTGAATGTTTGATAGAATTCACTAGTATAACCGTCTGGGCCTGGACTTTTATTTTTGGGGAGGTTTTTAATAATTTTTTCTATTTCCTCCCTGCTGATTGGTCTGTTTAGGCTTTCTGCTTCTTCATGACTCAGTCTAGGAAGGTTGTATTGTTCTAGGAATTTATCCATTTCTTCTAGATTGTTGTATTTGGTGGCATATAATTTTTCATAGTATTCTACAATAATTCTTTGTATATCTATGATGTCTGTGGTGATCTCTCCTCTTTCATTTTGGATTTTATTTATTTGAGTCCTGTGCCTTTTTTCTTTGGTGAGTCTTGCTAAGGGTTTGTCAATTTTGTTGATCTTTTCAAAGAACCAGCTCCTTGTTTTATTGATTTTTTCTATAGTTTTTCTGTTCTCTATTTCATTTATTTCTGCTCTGATTTTTATTATCTCCTTTCTTCGGCTGGTTTTGGGTTGTCTTTGTTCTTCTTTTTCTAGTTCCTTAAGGTGTGAAGTTAAGTGGTTTATTTCGGCTCTCTCTTGTTTGTTCATATAGGCCTGAAGTGATATGAACTTTCCTCTTATTACTGCTTTTGCTGCATCCCAGAGATTCTGATATGTCGTATTTTCATTTTCATTTGTCTGTATGTATCTTTTGATCTCTGCGCTTATTTCTTCTTTGACCCATTCATTTTTTAGAAGTATGTTGTTTAGTTTCCACATTTTTGTGGGTTTTTCCCCCTCTTTTTTACAGTTGAATTCTAGTTTCAAGGCTTTATGATCAGAAAATATGCTTGGTACAATTTCAATTTTTCTAAATTTGCTGATATTGTCTTTGTGGCCCAACATATGGTCAATTCTTGAGAATGTTCCATGTACACTAGAGAAAAATGTATACTCTGTCGCTTTGGGATGAAGTGTCCTGTAGATGTCTATCATATCCAGGTGTTCTAGTATTTCGTTCAAGGCCACTATATCTTTATTGATTCTCTGTTTGGATGACCGATCTAGAGCCGTCAGCGGAGTATTGAGGTCTCCAAGTATGATTGTATTTTTGTTAGTTTTTGTTTTAAGGTCAATAAGTAGCTGTCTTATATATTTTGGTGCTCCTTGGTTTGGTGCATATATATTAAGGATTGTTATGTCTTCTTGATTCAGTGTCCCCTTAATCATTATGAAGTGACCATTTTTGTCTTTGAGTACTTTTTCTGTCTTGTAGTCAGCATTATCAGATATGAGTATTGCTACACCTGCTTTTTTTTGGGTGTTGTTTGCTTGGTCTATTGTTTTCCAGCCTTTCACTTTGAATTTGTATTTATCCTTGTTGCTTAGATGTGTTTCTTGTAGGCAGCATATAGTTGGATTTTCTTTTTTAATCCATTCTGCTACTCTGTGTCTTTTTATTGGTAAGTTTAATCCATTTACATTTAGTGTAATTATTGACACTTGTGGGTTCCCTACTGCCATTTTATAAATTGCTTTCTGTTAGTTTTGTATCTAGTTTGATTCTTCTCTTTTGTTTTTCTATCATTTGTTTCTGTTTGTTTGTGTTCCATACTTCTTTCCTCTGTTGCTACCTTTTTTAAGTCATGTGTTTTTGTGGTGGTTTTTTCTAGGGTGGTTACCATTAAGTAATGAAAAGGGTACCTACCATATTCATTGTAGTACCCTATCTTATAAGTATTTCTGCACTTCATCGTCCTTTGCTACTGTTAATCTCCATTCTCTCCCCCCTTTTTTTTCCTTTGTTGTCACAGTTTAAGTTTGGTTTTATTGTGTTCTTGGTGGAGCTGTTACTTGTGGTGTTGTTTTCTTTTGTTCTTTGAATCTGGTTGGAAAACCCCCTTTAGTATTTCCTGGAGTGGGGGCTTTCTGGTGATAAATTCTCTCATCTTTTCTGTATTTGTGAATGTTTTTATATCTCCTTCATACTTGAAGGATAGCTTTGATGGGTATAGTATTCTTGGCTGAAAGTTCCTCTCTTTCAGGGCCTTAAATATTGGGGTCCACTCTCTTCTAGCTTGTAGAGTTTCTGCTGAGAAATCTGATGATAATCTAATAGGCCTTCCTTTATATGTTGTACTCTTCTTTTCCCTGGCTGCCTTGAGAATTTTTTCTTTGTCATTGGTTTGTGTCATCTTTATTATGATGTGCCTTGGAGTGGGTTTGTTGGGGTTAAGAAAACTCGGTGTTCTGTTTGCTTCTTGAATTTGAGGCTTTAGTTCTTTCCACAGGCTTGGGAAGTTCTCGTCTATTATTTGTTTGAGTATATTCTCCATTCCATTTTCTTTCTCTTCTCCCTCTGATATACCTATTATTCTTATGTTATTCTTTCTGATGGAGTCAGATAATTCCTGTAGGGCTTTCTCGTTTTTTATTATTTTTGAGTCTCTTTCTTCTTCTCTCTGTTGTGCCTCAAGTTGTTTGTCTTCTATTTCACTAATCCTATCTTCAATCTGGGTTGTTCTGCTAGCTAAGCTTGTTACCTCGTTTTTCAGCTTGTGAATTGAGTTTTTCATTTCTGTTTGATTTGTTTTTATAGTTTCAATTTCCTTGGTAATATATTCTTTGTGTTCATTGAGTTGTTTTCTGATCTCCCTATATTGCCTTTCCGTGTTTTCTTGTATATCTCTGAGTATTTTTAAGATTTCTATTTTAAATTCTCTGTCATTTAGCTCCAAGGCTTCCAATATGTTAAGTCTTTTCTCCATAGATTTTTCCACATCTATTTGTGTTACCTCTCTTTCTTTTGTATCCATAATATTCGATTTCCTCTTTCTTATTGGCATCTGAGGGTGGTCTTGTTGATAGCACTAATTAGAATTAATAAAGAGTAAAAAGTAAAAAACAAAAAAACAAAAAAACAAAAAAACAAAAAAAACAAAAACAAAAACAAAAAAAAAACAAAAAACAAAGGGTAAAACACCCCACAAAAAAAAGCAGTAATAATTTATTATTTCCCCCTTTTTTTTTCTTTGTTCTCCTTCCCTCCTCTCCCCTCCTCAGGGAAATATCGTGCCTATAATGGAGGGCCTGGTTTGCGGTGTAGAGTTCAAGGGGGCAAAAAATAAAAAAAATAAAAAAAAAAATAAAAAATAAAAAAAAAAAAAGAAGAAAATATTAGACAAGCATAAGTTGATCTGCCTGCGGGTGACGGTGAACCAAGAGATATAATGAGAGGGACAAGAGGGAACCAGAAAAAAGGACAAAAAAAGGAATAATCAAGAAGAAAAAATAAAAATAGTAAGTAAAAATACGTTGTATTAAGTGGAGCAAAGACCAAATACAATGGAGACCTTGGGTTGGGAGGACCCAAAATGCCACAAAAACAAACCAACCAGAAAAAAACAAAAACGAAACCGAAAAAGAAAAACAAAGCCAAAAAAAACCTTGAGTCCCAAATTAACTAATTTGTTCGTGATTGAGGATTAAATGGGAGGAAAGTAAAACGAGAAAAGAAAAAACGAATAGAAAGGAAAAAATAAGAAAAAGAGAAAAACGAAGGAAGAAATAAAAAAGGAAGAGAAAAAAACAAAATAAGGCAAAAAAAAACAAAAGAGGAGAGAGTGAGAATTAAGTGTCCTGGAGTATAACCCCAAAGGAGGGTGAGGATGAAGAAGAGAAATAAAATGTAACACTTATGGGTAGTGTAGTTCAAGAAAAGGGAAGCATAAGATGGGCAGAGAATAGAAGGACTGAGGTGGAGGAAATAAAGGCAATAAGATAGAAGGAGCAAACAACAACAACAACAAAAAAACAAAACAAAAACAAAAACAAAAAAAAACAAAAAAAAAAACAAACAGTGGAACAAGCTGCAAAGTCTGTGGATTTTTCCTGATTTTGAGATGTCAACCTCTTCCTCCTTCTCCTCTCTCCCTCTTCCCGGTCGGCGACTCTGCACCCCAGGCCCTGCCCCTGCGCCACACCCAGGCAGGGACTTGCAATTGATGGGGTTCTACGGCAATGTCACACAATTGGCTTTAGTCTTGCTGGTAGTCAAGGCCTGCCGGCGTCTGCAGGGTCTACCGACGAGAGAGTTCGCCTTCGTGGATTCTCTCTCCCAGTCCCCCCTTCCCGAACCAGCAGCCTGGCGATCCAGCCACAAGGCTGCCACTGCTTCTGTCTGGGGAGTAAGAGGCTCAAAGAGCTGGGAAATCCCCACTCTATCCCCACTCAGTGCAAGGCTCTGGGAAGAGCTCTGACAGTCAGGGCCTCCAGTGTAATCAGGCGGGGGTGGGAGTCAATTGTTGTCAAGGTGATTGTTCAGCGCCTAGCATTCCGTTGGACCTCTCAACCCAGGCTTTCCACACTTTGTAGCCTGTTTTGGCCGGTAAGAAGAGGCACTATCCTCTGCTTGCGACTAGTGTGCTATAGATCTTATTATCTGCCAAGTCCTTCTTGTTAGCGTTTATCCCTGAATATGGAGGCTCTATCAATCAGAAGTTGCCCCCGCCCCTTTAGCGAGAGGCACCAAAAAATATCAAGCCTCTTGTCTTGGGTCGGTGAACTGAGAGAGATCTTATCAATTAGAACCGAGGGTACGCAGATTTCACGGGTTAAGTTAATTTTAGTAATTGGGTCGCAGCTGTGCTCCCGAAGGTATTTCAGGCTGCCTGCGCGCGCCCCTCCCCCAACGCTTGATTGTTAGCTTGAATGGCTGGGTGAGGTGCCCCGCCCGCGGAGAGAATCTCCCAAGTAGGGAATACCGCCCTGGGGCCTCTCCCGCTCCCCGTGCACGGGCCGCTGGGAACGTTAGCGGTGCTCGGTCTGCAATGCTCCCGGGAGCGCGCCAGCAGCTGCTCGCCGCTCGTTCTGCAACCGACCCGGGCTGGCGGCGGCGGCGGCGGCGGCGGCGGCGGCGGCTTCCGAGTGCGGGATGACTTACCCCAGGCGCACTTTCTCGCGGCTTGAGTGAACGTCCCTGGGGTAGCTTCCTCCACACCCTCGTCTTTCAGATTCGAGTGATAACAGTCCTATTGCTTTCAGTTTGCTCCGAAGATAAATTTTCCTGTTTCTAGTTGATAAATTTGTTGTGATTTTGGGGAGATCTGTCGGACGCGCTGCTCACGGCGCCATTTCCGTGACGTCACTCGGTAATATTTTCTTGGATGGTATTCTCTATCAAAATATAGACATTGCTTTCTGTCTTCTGGGGATAACTTTTCATGGGGAGAACTTTGGTCACTAAGTGGTAGAAAAGAAAAATGAGTCAGCAGATAAAGTGTAGCTACTCTTGACTTTGACATCTGTCTTCTGGCATTAGAAGTCTCTATAGAAAGGTCTGAGGCCAGCCAGGTTTCTTCCTCCAAGACTTGATTTTCTTTCTCTGTCCAGAAACCTGAAGGATTGAATGTGCTTCTAAATCAGTGTGTGCTCACTGACCTGCAAGTGTGTTTTTTTTCCTTTATTTCAGGAAAATTTTTTTCTTATGTATCTATGAATGCACTTTTTTTCTTTTTCTCTTAGAGGAATAACTACCTTAGATCAGCTATTCTTACACTGGTTGTTTTAGTCTTATTTGTCTATTAGCACTTTTATTGTTATAATTTCATCAGGATTCATTATGATTATGCCTACCCTCTACATGAGTAATATATAATAATATTACTATGTAATAATTATAATAATAATACCAATATATAATAGGGTAATATGTAATAATTTAATTTTCATTGTTGATTCTCCTGCTTAGTACTTGGAATTATTGTATCTATTCTGTAATGACATTCTTTCAGGTCTAGATTTGTTACTTTGGGTCTACTAATTCCTCTGTTGTTTCACTGATATATGGCAAGTACTGGACTGGACAGGCTAGAGGCATTTCTTCCCACCATCTCTCCTGACCTGCAGTGTGCTAGACCTTTCCTGTTTACACATGAAGAGTCAGACAAATCCCAGAGCTTTACCAATCCCTTTCAAGTCACAAGAGCTGTCTTATTTCAGTAACTAAAGTGTCCAGTCTAACTCTAAGTTTTAAATTGTTCTCCTTCCCCAGTTCAGACAGAGTTCAGGCAGAGCTGTCTCTAGTGAGTAAAGGGGGCGTGGCTGGCTTATCTTGCTCACCTGTCCACCCTCCACAGCTTCCTCAGCAGAGGGGCTCTGAGGCCTGCCCAGTCTAACCCAGGAAGATGCTGGGGGTCAGTAGTCAAGCCGGTAACCCTCCTAGGGTAGCTTCTGACTACAATGTCCAAGGCACTTTCAACTTTCCTCCTGCTCCAAGACTATTTATCCCTCTCCTGGGTCATCTGGCCCCTCCAGGACGTTCTCATGGTGGATTGTCTTTCACAATGCCTCTGTGAAGCAACATCCCATTCCTGCCCTTCCTCTCCTATCACAAGCCTACATAAGAAGGGCCACACAGGTACTCATGTCCCTCATGGTTTCCTTCGCACACCTTACTCAGATTTAGGAGGAAAGACACAGCCATCCCCTGCCCCATGGGGGGGGCAGTGTGAAAACAGAAGGGTGCACCGCACCCACACATGCCCTCAAGCTTCCCTACAGCCTGCATTGCCTAGAGAAGCCAGAGGTTGGTTTTCCTAAAATCTGGCAGAATCAGGTTAGCTGTTGTTCTAAAATTACACCTGAGATTAATGTACAATGGTCTGACTGAGTGACATGGAGAGGCCAATGTCAGGGAAAGAAGAATTTAAGATTTATCCTTCCCAAGAGAAGGATACATACTATGGCACACAGAACCACAGGGGGAGTGTTAGTATGGTCAGGAAGCAGAAGACAGGGGTGGGGGAAATCTAGTCCAGAGCCTTATTGGGGTTTCTGAAGAAAAGGCCAGGCAGGGCATCTCTTCCCAGGCCCCCAGATGCCAAAGCATCAAGAACAGAAAATAAAAAATACATAGTTAATTTAATTGTCCCAGTGATGAATGGATTCCAAATAGACAAAGAGAGAATCTAGGAAAACACAGAACAACCACCTCTTTTCTCTTTTTCTTTTTTTTAAGTGAAAGGAGGAGAGATAGTGAGACAGACTCCCACATGCACCCTGACTGGAATCCACCCTGCAACCCTTGTCTGGGGCCAATGCTTGAATCAACCGAGCCATCCTTAGCACCTGGGGCCACCACTAGAACTAATCAAGCCACTGGCTGCAGGAGGGAAAGAGAGAGAGAAAGGGGGTGGGGGGAGAGGCAAATGGTCTCTTCTTTTGCATGGCCTGACCAGGAATCAAACCCAAGACGTCCATACACCTGGCCAATGCTCTATCTACTGAGCAACCAGCCAGCGCCTGCAACCACCTAACATTCAGCTTTGGAGATCTTACCCTTCACTTTAGCAAGTGATAGTATTTGGTGTTTTTTGCCTTTTTTTTTTTGTATTTTTATTTATTTTTTATATTTTTCTGAAGCTGGAAATGGGGAGAGACAGTCAGACAGACTCCCACATGCGCCCGACAGGGATCCACCCGGCACGCCCACCAGGGGCGGGACGCTCTGCCCACCAGGGGGCGATGCTCTGCCCCTCCGGGGCATCGCTCTGCTGTGACCAGAGCCACTCTAGCACCTGGGGCAGAGGCCAAGGAGCCATCCCCAGTGCCCGGGCCATCTTTGCTCCAATGGAGCCTTGGCTGCGGGAGGGGAAGAGAGAAACAGAAAGGAAGGGGGGGGGGTGGAGAAGCAAATGGGCGCTTCTCCTTTTTTAATATAATATGTTACATGCAATAATTGGGACATATGTTTATACTAAAAAAAAATAACCATGTTAGTTTTCTACAGATGCCATAACAAATCATTGCAGATACATTGACTTAATGCAACCTGAATTTATTATCTTACAGCTCTGTAGGTTAGAAATCCAACATGGGCCTCACTGGGCTAAAATCAAGATCTTAACTGACAGGAGAGCAATAATTTCTGGAGGCTGCAGGGATCCCCAATGTGTGAAACATCTCAGCACAAACATTGTTAATCAAGGTGCCTTGGGCTCCCCTGACCAGTGAAGGACAATCAGTTTCAGCCAAGTATTTACATTTTAAGTAGAGGCATTCAAGACTGAAATTTATTGGAGCCTGTTTCATCTTCTCTGAGGGGCCTCAATTGACTCTCACTCCTCCATACCTTCTGGGTCCCAGGCACTGGTTTTTGTCCTTTCTGAGGCCTGGCAGTTCGCCAATCCTCTTGATTGAGCAACTAGATCTTATCTTTCCAAGTAGTGTTTTTTTAGCCCAACTTAGCCAGAGTCTATTTCTGTTACTTTCTACGGAATAAATGTGATACCTAAAGTTCATGTGAAACAGAAGCAAAGGAGAAACATTTTAAATGGTAATTCTGCACTGTGTATTTCACAGTCAAATCGTATTTTTGTGTCTGTGACATATTGGGTGTCAACAATCACAGATTGATAATATCTTAGTAAAGTGTAATACTTCATTTGCCTCACTCAAGGAAGAATCCATTTTGTTTAGAAGAAGCCAATGAAAGAAAGATAACTAATAGAAATTCAGTGTTTTCTTACAGTGATTTAGGTTTTTTCTGAATTTGAAATTTTTATGCCAATACTCCATGGGTCACTGATTGAGACAAATTAAAGGCATAAATCAAATGAAAGCTGTAACTGACAGAGTGGTTTGGTTTTCACCATATATTTATAAAATCTATTTTGCTTTCTTTTAGTGTCTCTGTTTTACATGATTTTGTTGTTACCCTAAAACGGTGTCTTCCTTGGAATATCTATTTAGCTAGGCCCTGTGTCAGGTCACCATCACAGCCAGGACATGCTGGGCTTTACCTGTTTGCCCAACAGCAGTAACATCTTTAAAAAGCCACTTTTCTGCATAACATTTATGATATTATCATTACATAGAAAAGTCCTTTGGGAGATATCTGAGTTAATAAGCACTAACCAAGATATTATAATATGGGGTTATTCTTTTAAGAGATTTGTTCCTTAATTAATAAATAATTATAAGTAATAACTACTTCATTAATTTATTAGGCATTTGTTACATGCTAGGTAATGACAAAATTAAGTTTATTTTTCATAGTAACCCTATCACTTAGGAATTCACCATCGTCAATTTATAGATAAGGAATCTGAAACTTAGAGACTGTAAGCAATGCTTACTAGAGCTGGATGACTCAAAACTTATTGTTTCCATCTCTAACATTTTGGCTTTTCCTCAACTTCCCATTTACCTCCTAAATGATTCAAAATGTGTATATAGGGAGTGACGTCACGGAAATGGCGCCGTGAGTAGCGCGTCCGACAGATCTCCCCAAAATCACAACAAATTTATCAACTAGAAACAGGAAAATTTATCTTCGGAGCAAACTGAAAGCAAAAGGACTGTTATCGCTCGAATCTGAGAGACGAGGGTGTGGAGGAAGCTACCGCAGGGACGTTCATTCAAGCCGCGAGAAAGTTCGCCTGTGGTAAGTCATCCCGCACTCGGAAGCCGCCGCCGCCGCCGCCGCCGCCAGCCGCTGCCGCCAGCCGCGGCCGCCAGCAGCGCCCGGGTCGGTTGCAGAACGAGCGGCGAGCAGCTGCTGGCGCGCTCCCGGTCTGGTTGCAGACCGAGCATTGCAGACCGAGCACCGCTAACGTTCCCAGCGGCCCGCGCACGGGGAGCGGGAGAGGCCCCAGGGCGGTATTCCCTACTTGGGAGATTCTCTCCGCGGGCGGGGCACCTCACCCAGCCATTCAAGCTAACAATCAAGCGTTGGGGGAGGGGCGCGCGCAGGCAGCCTGAAATACCTTCGGGAGCACAGCTGCGACCCAATTACTAAAATTAACTTAACCCGTGAAATCTGCGCACCCTCGGTTCTAATTGATAAGATCTCTCTCAGTTCACCGACCCAAGACAAGAGGCGTGATATTTTTTGGTGCCTCTCGCTAAAGGGGCGGGGGCAACTTCTGATTGATAGAGCCTCCATATTCAGGGATAAACGCTAACAAGAAGGACTTGGCAGATAATAAGATCTATACCAAACTAGTCGCAAGCAGAGACTAGTGCCTCTTCTTACCGGCCAAAACAGGCTACAAAGTGTGGAAAGCCTGGGTTGAGAGGTCCAACGGAATGCTAGGCGCTGAACAATCACCTTGACAACAATTGACTCCCACCCCCGCCTGATTACACTGGAGGCCCTGACTGTCAGAGCCCTTCCCAGAGCCTTGCACTGAGTGGGGATAGAGTGGGGATTTCCCAGCTCTTTGAGCCTCTTACTCCCCAGGCAGAAGCAGTGGCAGCCTTGTGGCTGGATCGCCAGGCTGCTGGTTCGGGAGGGGGGGACTGGGAGAGAGAATCCACGAAGGCGAACTCTCTCGTCGTTAGACCCTGCAGACGCCGGCAGGCCTTGATTACCAGCAAGACTAAAGCCAATTGTGTGACATTGCCGTAGAACCCCATCAACTGCAAGTCCCTGCCTGGGTGTGGCGCAGGGGCAGGGCCTGGGGTGCAGAGTCGCCGACCGGGAAGAGGGAGAGAGGAGAAGGAGGAAGAGGTTGTCATCTCAAAATCAGGAAAAATCCACAGACTTTGCAGCTTGTTCCACTGTTTTTTTTTTGTTTTTTTTTTGTTGTTGTTTGTTCCTTCTATCTTATTGTCTTTATTTCCTCCACCTCAGTCCTTCTATTCTCTGCCCATCTTATGCTTCCCTTTTCTTGAACTACACTACCCATAAGTGTTACATTTTATTTCTCTTCTTCATCCTCACCCTCCTTTGGGGTTATACTCCAGGACACTTAATTCTCACTCTCTCCACTTTTGTTTTTTTTTTGCCTTATTTTGTTTTTTTCTCTTGCTTTTTTATTTCTTCCTTTGTTTTACTCTTTTTCTTATTTTTCCCTTTCTATTCGTTTTTTCTTTTCTCATTTTACTTTCCTCCCATTTAATCCTCAATCACGAACAAATTAGTTAATTTGGGACTCAAGGTTTTTTTTTTGGCTTTGTTTTTCTTTTTCGGTTTTGTTTTTGTTTTTTTCTGGTTGGTTTGTTTTTGTGGCATTTTGGGTCCTCCCAACCCAAGGTCTCCATTGTATTTGGTCTTTGCTCCACTTAATACAACGTATTTTTACTTATTATTTTTATTTTTTCTTCTTTATTATTCCTTTTTTTGTCCTTTTTTCTGGTTCCCTCTTGTCCCTCTCATTATATCTCTTGGTTGACTGTCACCCGCAGGCAGATCAACTTATGCTTGTCTAAGATTTTCTTCCTTTTTTTATTTTTAATTTTTTTTTCTTTTTTTTTGTTTTTTTGCCCCCTTGAACTCTTCACTGCAAACCAGGCCCTCCATTATAGGCACGATATTTTCCTGAGGAGGGGAGAGGAGGGAAGGGGAACAAAGAAAAAAAAAAGGGGGAAATAATAAATTATTACTGCTTTTTTTTGTGGGGTGTTTTACCCTCTGGTTTTTTGTGTTTTTTTTGTTTGTTTGTTTGTTTGTTTGTTTTTTACTTTTTACTCTTTATTAATTCTAATTAGTGCTATCAACAAGACCACCCTCAGATGCCAATAAGAAAGAGGAAATCGAATATTATGGATACAAAAGAAAGAGAGGTAACACAAATAGATGTGGAAAAATCTATGGAGAAAAGACTTAACATATTGGAAGCCTTGGAGCTAAATGACAGAGAATTTAAAATAGAAATCTTAAAAATACTCAGAGATATACAAGAAAAAACAGAAAGGCAATATAGGGAGATCAGAAAACAACTCAAGAACACAAAGAATATATTACCAAGGAAATTGAAACTATAAAAACAAATCAAACAGAAATGAAAAACTCAATTCACGAGCTGAAAAACGAGGTAACAAGCTTAGCTAGCAGAACAACCCAGATTGAAGATAGGATTAGTGAAATAGAAGACAAACAACTTGAGGCACAACAGAGAGAAGAAGAAAGAGACTCAAAAATAATAAAAAACGAGAAAGCCCTACAGGAATTATCTGACTCCATCAGAAAGAATAACATAAGAATAATAGGTATATCAGAGGGAGAAGAGAAAGAAAATGGAATGGAGAATATACTCAAACAAATAATAGACGAGAACTTCCCAAGCCTGTGGAAAGAACTAAAGCCTCAAATTCAAGAAGCAAACAGAACACCGAGTTTTCTTAACCCCAACAAACCCACTCCAAGGCACATCATAATAAAGATGACACAAACCAATGACAAAGAAAAAATTCTCAAGGCAGCCAGGGAAAAGAAGAGTACAACATATAAAGGAAGGCCTATTAGATTATCATCAGATTTCTCAGCAGAAACTCTACAAGCTAGAAGAGAGTGGACCCCAATATTTAAAGCCCTGAAAGAGAGGAACTTTCAGCCAAGAATACTATACCCATCAAAGCTATCCTTCAAGTATGAAGGAGATATAAAAACATTCACAAATACAGAAAAGATGAGAGAATTTATCACGAGAAAGCCCCCACTCCAGGAAATACTAAAGGGGGTTTTCCAACCAGATTCAAAGAACAAAAGAAAACAACACCACAAGTAACAGCTCCACCAAGAACACAATAAAACCAAACTTAAACTGTGACAACAAAGGAAAAAAAAAAAGGGGGAGAGAATGGAGATTAACAGTAGCAAAGGACGATGAAGTGCAGAAATACTTATAAGATAGGGTACTACAATGAATATGGTAGGTACCCTTTTCATTACTTAATGGTAACCACCCTAGAAAAAACCACCACAAAAACACATGACTTAAAAAAGGTAGCAACAGAGGAAAGAAGTATGGAACACAAACAAACAGAAACAAATGATAGAAAAACAAAAGAGAAGAATCAAACTAGATACAAAACTAACAGAAAGCAATTTATAAAATGGCAGTAGGGAACCCACAAGTGTCAATAATTACACTAAATGTAAATGGATTAAACTTACCAATAAAAAGACACAGAGTAGCAGAATGGATTAAAAAAGAAAATCCAACTATATGCTGCCTACAAGAAACACATCTAAGCAACAAGGATAAAAACAAATTCAAAGTGAAAGGCTGGAAAACAATAGTCCAAGCAAACAACACCCAAAAAAAAGCAGGTGTAGCTATACTCATATCTGACAATGCTGACTACAAGACAGAAAAAGTACTCAGAGACAAAAATGGTCACTTCATAATGATTAAGTGGACACTGAATCAAGAAGACATAACAATCCTTAATATATATGCACCAAACCAAGGAGCACCAAAATATATAAGACAGCTACTTATTGACCTTAAAACAAAAACTAACAAAAATACAATCATACTTGGAGACCTCAATACTCCGCTGACGGCTCTAGATCGGTCATCCAAACAGAGAATCAATAAAGATATAGTGGCCTTGAACGAAATACTAGAACACCTGGATATGATAGACATCTACAGGACACTTCATCCCAAAGCGACAGAGTATACATTTTTCTCTAGTGTACATGGAACATTCTCAAGAATTGACCATATGTTGGGCCACAAAGACAATATCAGCAAATTTAGAAAAATTGAAATTGTACCAAGCATATTTTCTGATCATAAAGCCTTGAAACTAGAATTCAACTGCAAAAAAGAGGGGGAAAAAACCACAAAAATGTGGAAACTAAACAACATACTTCTAAAAAATGAATGGGTCAAAGAAGAAATAAGCGCAGAGATCAAAAGATACATACAGACAAATGAAAATGAAAATACGACATATCAGAATCTCTGGGATGCTGCAAAAGCAGTAATAAGAGGAAAGTTCATATCACTTCAGGCCTATATGAACAAACAAGAGAGAGCTGAAGTAAACCACTTAATTTCACACCTTAAGGAACTAGAAAAAGAAGAACAAAGACAACCCAAAACCAGCCGAAGAAAGGAGATAATAAAAATCAGAGCAGAAATAAATGAAATAGAGAACAGAAAAACTATAGAAAAAATCAATAAAACAAGGAGCTGGTTCTTTGAAAAGATCAACAAAATTGACAAACCCTTGGCAAGACTCACCAAGGAAAAAAGGCACAGGACTCAAATAAATAAAATCCAAAATGAAAGAGGAGAGATCACCACAGACATCATAGATATACAAAGAATTATTGTAGAATACTATGAAAAATTATATGCCACCAAATACAACAATCTAGAAGAAATGGATAAATTCCTAGAACAATACAACCTTCCTAGACTGAGTCATGAAGAAGCAGAAAGCCTAAACAGACCAATCAGCAGGGAGGAAATAGAAAAAACTATTAAAAACCTCCCCAAAAATAAAAGTCCAGGCCCAGACGGTTATACTAGTGAATTCTATCAAACATTCAAAGAAGACTTGGTTCCTATTCTACTCAAAGTCTTCCAAAAAATTGAAGAAGAAGCAATACTTCCAAACGCATTTTATGAGGCCAACATAACCCTCATACCAAAACCTGGCAAGGATGGCACAAAGAAAGAAAACTACAGACCAATATCTCTAATGAATACAGATGCTAAAATTCTAAACAAAATACTGGCAAACCGAATACAACAACATATTAAAAAAATAATACATCATGATCAAGTGGGATTCATCCCAGAATCTCAAGGATGGTTCAACATACGCAAAACGGTTAACGTAATACACCATATCAACAAAACAAAGAACAAAAACCATATGATCTTATCAATAGATGCAGAAAAGGCTTTTGATAAAATACAACACAATTTTATGTTTAAGACTCTCAACAAAATGGGTATAGAAGGAAAATATCTCAACATGATAAAGGCCATATATGATAAACCATCAGCCAACATCATTTTAAATGGCATAAAACTGAGGACTTTCTACCTTAAATCAGGAACAAGACAGGGTTGTCCACTCTCTCCACTCTTATTTAACGTGGTGCTAGAAGTTCTGGCCAGAGCAATAAGACAAGACAAAGAAATAAAAGGCATCCATATTGGAAAAGAAGAAGTAAAGGTATCACTTTTTGCTGATGATATGATCCTATACATCGAAAACCCGAAGGACTCCACAAAAAGATTATTAGAAACAATAAACCAATACAGTAAGGTCGCAGGATACAAAATTAACATACAGAAGTCCATAGCCTTTCTCTATGCCAACAATGAAATATTAGAAAACGAACTCAAAAAAATAATCCCCTTCACGATTGCAACAAAAAAAATAAAATACCTAGGAATAAACATAACAAAGAATGTAAAGGACCTATATAATGAAAATTACAAAGCATTGTTAAGAGAAATCAAAAAAGATACAATGAGATGGAAAAATATTCCTTGTTCTTGGATAGGAAGAATAAATATAATCAAAATGGCCATATTACCCAAAGCAATATACAAATTTAATGCAATTCCCATCAAAATCCCTATGGGATTTTTTAAAGAAATGGAACAAAAAATCATCAGATTTATATGGAACTATAAAAAACCCGGATAGCCAAAACAATCCTAAGGAAAAAGAATGAAGCTGGGGGCATTACAATACCTGACTTTAAACTATATTATAGGGCCACAATAATCAAAACAGCATGGTATTGGCAGAAAAATAGACACTCAGACCAATGGAACAGAATAGAAAGCCCAGAAATAAAACCACATATATATGGTCAAATAATCTTTGATAAAGGGGCCAACAACACACAATGGAGAAAAGAAAGCCTCTTCAACAAATGGTGTTGGGAAAACTGGAAAGCCACATGCAAAAGAATGAAACTCGACTACAGCCTGTCCCCGTGTACTAAAATTAATTCAAAATGGATCAAAGACCTAAATATAAGACCTGAAACAATAAAGTACATAGAAGAAGACATAGGTACTAAACTGATGGACCTGGGTTTTAAAGAACATTTTATGAACTTGACTCCAATGGCAAGAGAAGTGAAGGCAAAGATAAATGAATGGGACTACATCAGAATAAAAAGTTTTTGCTCAGCAAGAGAAACTGATATAAAAATAAACAGACAGCCAACTAAATGGGAAATGATATTTTCAAACAACAGCTCAGATAAGGGCCTAATTTCCAAAATTTACAAAGAACTCATAAAACTCAACAACAAACAAACAAACAATCCAATAAAAAAATGGGAAGAAGACATGAATAGACACTTCTCCCAGGAAGAGATACAAATGGCCAACAGATATATGAAAAAATGCTCAGCTTCATTAGTTATTAGGGAAATGCAAATCAAAACTACAATGAGATACCACCTCACCCCTGTTAGATTAGCTATGATCAACAAGACGGGTAATAGCAAATGTTGGAGAGGCTGTGGAGAAAAAGGAACCCTCATTCACTGTTGGTGGGACTGTAAAGTAGTACAACCATTATGGAGGAAAGTATGGTGGTTCCTCAAAAAACTGCAAATAGAACTACCTTATGACCCAGCAATCCCTCTACTGGGTATATACCCCAAAACCTCAGAAACATTGATACGTGAAGACACATGTAGCCCCATGTTCATTGCAGCACTGTTCACAGTGGCCAAGACATGGAAACAACCAAAAAGCCCTTCAATAGAAGACTGGATAAAGAAGATGTGGCACATATACACTATGGAATACTACTCAGCCATAAGAAACGATGACATCAGATCATTTACAGCAAAATGGTGGGATCTTGATAACATTATAAGGAGTGAAATAAGTAAATCAGAAAAAAACAAGAACTACATGATTCCATACATTGGTGGAACATAAAAATGAGGCTAAGAGACATGGACAAGAGTGTGGTGGTTACCAGGGGTGGGGGGAGGGAGGACAGGGGGAGAGTTAGGGGGAGGGGGAGGGGCACAGAGAACTAGATAGAGGGTGGCGAAGGACAATCTGACTTTGGGCGAGGGGTATGCAACATAATTTAATGACAAAATAACCTAGACATGTTTTCTTTGAATATATGTACCCTGATTTATTAATGTCATCCCATTACCATTAATAAAAATTTATTAAAAAAAAAATGTGTATATATTCACATATTACACTTTCAACAAAATGAAAGCACCAATCTTTCTATGAGTTATCACAAAGAATTTTGAAAACTAAGATGACAGGGTCAACTCTCTTAAAACCCTGTGCCATTTAACCAATTTCAGGGTAGATGACTGTATATTTACTGTGGACACCTTAGAATTTGTGTTAAATCAGTAACTAGAGGGGGAGTGTTGAATCATTCTTTTAGGACTAACACTCAAGAAGGTTGACTTCCAGGCACCTGTGTGTAACCCAGCAGGTGGGAGACGATGATGAGTGGGGCTGGTGCTTTTCTTGATAGAATCATATTTATCTTATAGAAGCATATAAAGTTAAATGAAACAACTTGAGATCTAGGAAGAATCTCAATACAGTCCACCCTTTTATTTTTCATATGTGAAGCTAAATCATATTCAATCAATGATATCCATTCTCCTTAGTATTGTATAGGTGTTCTGTATATGCACATCAAGCACATATTCCTATGACACAGGGAGCACAGTGGTTAAACACAGGCTGTAAACTCAAAATGCTGAGGCTTCTATTCTGGCTCTGAAACTCACTAGTTGTATGGCCTTGGAGCATGTCATCTAAGTGCTCTGTGACTTAATTTCCTCATCTGTGAATAAGATTATAGTTCCTACCTGGTTTCACAATATTTTTGAGGATTAAATGGGTAATTCTTGCAAAGTGCTTGTTAAAGTTCTTAAGTTAATATAAATGCTTGATAAATGTTAGTGTGAGACAGTGGAATTAGGCTTGCTCACTGGTTTACTGGCTGCAAGCACTTTGCCTGATTGGTGCATGAGTGTGTGGCTGTGCCACGTGTGTATGGCCTATGTAAGGCTATGGGTGCTTGTGCTCAGGGGGATTGCAGATGCCCAGATTGCCTGCCCGCCACTGTGAGGGGCCATTTTGTGGTTAGTTAGCCTGAGAGGCAGTTTCCCCTGCCTGTGAGCTTGTCAGTCATTGTGAGACTTTATTAAACAGAATGACCCAACCCTTTCTGGCTCTGCAGTTTTTCTACTCTCTGCCTGAAACCAATGTGGACCTGCCTGGCCTTGGGAACTGGCATTACATCTGGCATAGTGGGCAGGGCTCGAAGCAGATCTTTATAGAACCAACAACACCCTTGAGGAGTGGAATAGAGGAGGGGCTGTTCCCAGTGTCTCTCCGGGTGGGGACTGTGGGCTGGGTGTTTATAATCCTGTGAGAAGAAACCAAGAGCTCTGTGCGAGAAGCTGAGCGAGTTTAAAAGCTCCAGGATGAGCTGCATACTGAGCATCAGGGGTGGAGTGAGCAGGAGCCAGCACTGGAGATGGAGGCCAAGAGTTGTGTTGTAAGGTTCAGGCTGAGCACCAAGAGTGCCTGGAACTGGAGCAGTATCTGGAGAAGGAATTGTGGGTCCACAGGTTATAGTTTTCCCTGGAAGCTGAATGTTGTCAGCAACAGCTGTTGGAGAAACAGATGCAGAGTCAGGAGCTTGAGAGTCAGCTTCAGGCCAAGAGCCGGCAGCCACAGGAGCCAAAGCAGGCATGGAAGACGAAGCTGCATTCTTGCACATTAAGTGACTCTGAGTCAGCAGGAGTAGGTGTTTCCAACTCCTCCTATTCTGAGGGGTAGGCTTGGGCTGTAACTGCCAACCCCAGACTCAGAGCCTGGCCAGTGGTTGCCAAGAAGGTGAAATCTTAGAGGCAAAGAGTTCCTCAGTGGCAACCATAGCCTCCTCCACAGAGACTGTAGCACTCTGTGGCCTGGCCATACATCCAGGCAGAGCTGACAGAATTGCAGGTGCAATTGAGGCAGAAACCCATGGAGCCACTGGCAGTCTGGTTACTGAGGTTGTAGGACATAAAAGTCGATGGTATCATGCTCTCCAGAATAGAAATGGAGAAAATGGCTGCCATTATCACAAATTCCTCCTTAAAGCAGCATCTTCAGAACTACCAGGACAACCCAGGAAACCATACACTATTAGAATGGGTGATGGCTGCCATTCGTACAGTCTAGCAGAATACTGGGGACTTGCTGGGGGCAGTGGGTTGGTGGCAGTGCTATAGTGAGTTAGTAAAGGTCCTTCAGGAACTAAGTATGAAGAATGCTGCTTTCTAAATGGGGTCCCGTGGACCAGATGAGGAAGTGTTTTGGGCCAGGAAGCAGGATCATATCCTCTGCAGTGCCACATCACCCCTTTCTGGGCCACTAGTGGCTATCCTGGACCCCTATGTGGCACAGCTCATCAATGTGGTTACACAGATGGTAGCAGACTTGGGGGAGCTGTAGGTAGCATGGAATCACAAAGCTGTGAGGGCTGCTGCCCATGCTGCCCCTCTGACTAGCAAGAGGAAAGAGCCTGTGAAAGTTACCCAAACACAGATGTGGGTAGATTTAATTATGGCTGGGGCAGATAGGGAGAAATTGGATGGCAAGCCTAATAAGGTTTTTTTGGAGCTTTGGCAGGAGCTTAAACTAGGACAGAGATTCCAGCCACTGAGACAAACGGTCCCAGCAGCTACCAATAAAACAAATGGTGCATGGGTGCCACAATTAAAAGATTATATGATGGAGACTGCTGAATAAGAGGAGGACCCTCAAGACTCACTGTTTCAGTTTGAATAAGAGGAAGGCTGGGGGACTCATCTAACAGGGATGGGGGGACCAGAGGCTATATATTGAACTGGTTATCCATTGGTCACCTTCTAATGTACAACAAGTATTGGTCTTGGTGGATACAGGTGCAGAATGCTCCCTTTATGGGAACCCAGAATGGTTTGCTGGGACCCCAGTGGCTATTGAGGGGGATAGGGGCCAAACTGTTTAACTCTCGGGTCCCCAAACTTTTTACACAGGGGGCCAGTTCACTGTCCCTCAGACCATTGGAGGGCCGGACTATAAAAAAAACTATAAACAAATCCCTATGCACACTGCACATATCTTATTTTAAAGTAAAAAAACAAAATAGGAACAAATACAATATTTAAAATAAAGAACAAGTAAATTTAAATCAACAAACTGGCCAGTATTTCCATGGGAACTATGGGCCTGCTTTTGACTAATGAGATGGTCAATGTTCGGTTCTATATTTGTCACTGCTAGCTGTAACAAGTAATATGACACACTTCTGGAGCCATGACGTGTGTGTCCCGTGTCACCGGAAGTAGTATTGTACGTGAGTGATGCCGTGCTTTGCGGCACTGCCACATACAGTACTCCAGGAGCATGCATCCTGTGCTCCTCTCACTGACCACCAATGAAAGAGGTGCCCCTTCCGGAAGTGCGGTGGGGGCCAGATAAATGGCCTCAGGGGGCCACATGCGGCCCGTGGGCCATACTTTGGGGACCCCTGGTTTAACTGAAGTCAATAACTATTTCATTGGGGATAGGAAGATTGCCTCATAAGCCATATAAGGTATATATATATCTCCTATCCCTGAATATATTTTGGTGGTAGATGTCTTCTTACAGGGCTGTGATTGGAAACTAAAGCTAGGGAGTTGGGCCTGCGAGTCCAGGTTGTGAAGGCAGTGTTGCAGAGACCTGCAGTTCATTTCCGCTTGCAATTACCTGTTCCCCAGTGTCTGACTAGCACGAAGCAGTACTGCCTGGCAGGAGGCTATGAAGAAATTACTAAGACAGTCCTAACACTAGAAAAGGTGGGAATCAACCAGCCAGCACACAGCCCTTATACTTAAAATCTTCCAGTGTGGCCTGTGCACAAAACAGATGGAACCTGGTGAATGACAATGGATTACAGGGAACTTAATAATGTTGTTTCCCTTTGCATGCTGCTGTTCCCTCAATAGCTAACATGATGGATGGGTTAAGCCATGAGTTAGGGATATACCACTTTGTGGCAGTTTGGCTAATGGCTTTCTCCCTATTGATATAATAGCTACAAAGAGTCAAGAACAATTTGCCTTCACTTGTCAAGGTCAACAATGGACCTTTACAGTATTACCACAGAGCTATTTGCCTAGTCCCACCTTATATCATGAGCTGGTGGCTGCTGACCAGGCTAAATGGAAACAACCAGAGGCAGTCTGTATGTGTCATTATATTGATGACATTATGCTAACTAGTGACTCTCTTCCAGAATTGGAGCAAACAGTTCCTACCCTGCTACCCCATATGAAAGCATGTGACTGGGAAGTCAGCAAGGGCAAATTATAAGGACCTGGGTTATCTGTTAAGTTCTTAGGAGTTGTCTGGTCAGATCAGACAAAGGTTATCCCTGATGCAGTTATAGATAAGATCCAAGCATACCCTGTGCCCACTAAAGTAAAGCAGTTACAGGAATTCCTAGGTCTGCTGGGGTATTGGGGAGCATTCATACCCCGTTTAGCTCAGTTTCTGTGTCCCTTATTTCACCTTATTCAGAAGGGGATTCCCTGGGATTGGACTGAGCAGCACAAGGCGCATTTGCAGCAGCTAAGAGAGCTGTCAAGGTGGCACAGGCTTTGAATGTGTTTGATTCTGCCAGGCCCTGTGAGCTTGATGTCCATGTAACTCCTGAGGGGTTTGGATGGGGCTTGTGGCAAAGAACAGAGCACCTATAGAAACCTATTGGGTTTTGGTCCCAATTGTGGAAAGGCACTGGAGTCTACTACTCATTAGTAGAGAAACAGTTGGCAGCTGTGTATACTACCCTGCTGGCCACTGAGAATATTACAACCACAACTCCAGTTACAGTCAAGACCACATACCCTATTGCAGGATGGGTTATAGACTGGACAAACAAACCTCATAGTGGTACGGTCTAAAGCTCCATCCTGGCTAAGTGGGGTGCACACTTGCAAGAACACTGTGCTCTTAGCACCAGCTTATTGAGAGAAGAACTGCAGGAAGTCTTGGGTCCAGTCACCTATGCAACCTAAGAGTCAGGTGCATCTGGGGCTCAGAAGGCAGAACCTGAAGTCAGTCCCATCCCCGAGGATGCCTCGTATACTGATGGTACTAGCAGAAGCCAGCCAGCCAAGTATATGGCCATAGCCTTCCATCCAGCCACTGAGACTATTTGGATGGACACAGGTACAGGCCAAAGCAGCCAATGGGCAGAATTAAGAGCTGTTTAGCTAGTTGCCCATAATAAACCTTCACCTCTGGTGATCTGTACTGACAGCTGGGCTGTCTACCCTGAACTGACCCTTTGGATTGCTACTTGGCATGTTAACCAGTGGATGGTAATGCACCATCCACTATGGGATCAGGCCATGTGTCTGGACTTATGGGAAATAAGACACCAGAAATAGGCAACAGTATACTATGTCACAGGGCACGCTCCTCTAGCTCATCCTGGGAATGAGGAAGCAGATACTTTGGCGAGGGTACACTGGTTGGAGACTGTGCCTGCAGGTGACATGGCAAAGTAGCTCCACTGGCGTCTGCTCTATGCAATACAAAAAACTATGTGGGCTATAGTTAAGGCATGGAACTTGCCTGTATCCTTTGCAGAGGTACTTGAAGCTTGTGAGCAATGTGCAGTGTGTTCCAAGGAGCACCCTCAGAGACAACTGGCATTACTTGGACAGATCCAGAGAGGTTGTGTTCGACTGACACGGTGACAGATAGACATCATTGGACCTTTACCAAAGTTGGATGGTGGCAGTATGCAGTCACCTGTGTAGAAACTGCCACCAGTTTGCTTGCTGCTTATGCTGCACATAACCCAGACCAATAGGCAGTCATACAGGCTCTGGATCACCTGAGTTCTGCATATGGGGTGGTCGCTGGTCCTTGAAAGTGACAATGGTGCCCATTTCATGGGTTCTAGGGTGAAGCAATGGGCTCAAGACCTAGGGATGAACTGGAAGTACCATGTTCCCTACCACGCACAGGCTGCTGATATCACTGAGACTTTTAATAGACTCTTAAAGCAGGGACTGTGACAGGGGTGGGGGGGCACTGGCTCCCTTACTGGATGGACACACCACTTGTGGATAGAACTCCAGGGTTTGAATGAGAGACCTCGACAGGGTTCCCAGCTCTGGTGGAGGCCTTCCTGCACCGGGCAGCTGCGCCCATTCAGTTGCAGATATGCACCAAGGATGCTTTGCTCAAGTTGGGCTTTGGATGGCAGGGCAACGTGCTCCTGCCTGCCCCAATAGCCCTCCTTAAAGGCCAATGGCTTCAAGGGACATGGCCTTGAGCTGATACTGGCCCCTCACTTATGATGGGTGGCCCTGTTGGCACCATGGGGTAAGGAGCGAGAGATGGACCTCCAGTTAACTCCCTGGGCAACCAGCACCTGGCTGCCTTGTACACTAAGGTACAAGTGTATTATCCCTTGAACGCTCAGGGAGACACCATTATGAAGGGCACCTTTGTAATTTCTTTATGGCCCATAATGAGTTCTCCCATTTTGCTGCGCATCCAACCAGCAGACCCTGGTGTGGAGGCCAATAAGGTTTGGTATGCCTGCCCAGGATGGCCTCTGGTACCTGCTTCTGTGCTGTCTGCAGACAGAACTCTGGCCTGTGTTCTGCCAGAAGGAAAATCTACATGTCTTGGTGCCGCAGACCACTCTATCATTTCATGCATAGCTGTGTTTTATACAGTAGTACCTTGTGATATGAATTTAATTTGTTCTGTATCTGAGCTCATAAGTCAGTCAACTCGTATATCAAACTGTCGATACTGGACCGTGCACCAATGCGCCAACTAGCGGCAGCTTCCGGAATCACGGCTCATATCTCGGAATTTCATTCGGATCTCGAACAAAAATATGAACTGAGTCCCAGCTCATACCTTAAAAAAAAAAAAGTATTTGGTCTGTTTGTATCTCAAGGTACCACTGTAATTCTGTTGCTGTAGACCAGGGGTCCCCAAACTATGGCCCGTGGGCCACATGCGGCCCCCTGAGGCCATTTATCCGGCCCCCGCCGCACTTCTGGAAGGGCACCTCTTTCATTGGTGGTCAGTGAGAGGAGCATAGTTCCCATTGAAATATTGGTCAGTTTGTTGATTTAAATTTACTTGTTCTTTTTTTTTTTTTTTTTTTTATTAAATTTAATGCAGTGACATTGATAAATCAGGGTACATATGTTGAGAGAAAATATCTCTAGATTATTTTGACATTTGATTGTGCTGTATACCCCTCCCCCAAAGTTAAATTGTCTTCTGTCACCTTCTCTCTGGTTTTCTTTGTGCCCCTCCCCTCCCCCAACCCCTCTCTCCTTCTTCACCCCCTCCCCCTCCCCCAACCTCCCGCCCCTGTTGCCATCACATTCTTGTTCATGTCTCTGAGTCTCATTTTTATGTCCCTTCTATGTATGGATTCATCTTAGTTTTTTTTTTTTTTTTTCTGATTTACTTATTTCACTCCGTATAATGTTGTCAAGGTCCATCCATGTTATTGTAAATGATCCGATGTCATCATTTCTTATGGCTGAGTAGTATTCCATAGTATATATGTACCAAAGCTTTTTAATCCACTCGTCCTCTGACGGACACTTGGGCTGTTTCCAGATCTTCGCTATTGTGAACAATGCTGCCACAAACATGCAGGTGCATTTCTCCTTTTCGAGCCATTCTATGGTGTCCTTGGGGTATATTCCTAAAAGTGGGATAGCTGGGTCAAAAGGCAGTTCTTCTTTATTTTAAATATTGTATTTGTTCCCGTTTTGTTTTTTTACTTTAAAATAAGATATGTGCAGTGTGCATAGGAATTCGTTCATAGTTTTTTTTATAGTCCAGCCCTCCAACAGTCTGAGGGCCCCCTGTGTAAAAAGTTTGGGGACCCCTGCTGTAGACTGTACTGTTTTGATTTTTGTAATGGACCTCACTCCTCACACAGGGATCGTCGTGAAAGAAACCTGGCACCTATGTTGTGAGGAGAGCAACCCTGAAAGGGTGGAATGTGGGGCAGCTGTGTTAGGCTTGCTCATGGGTTTACCAGCTGCAAGAACTTTGCTTGATTAGTGCATGAGCACGTGGCAGAGGCACGTGTGCATGGTCTGTACAAGGCTATGGGACGTTTTCCCTGGGCAGCAATTTTTTCAGGTAGCTCTCCCGCCGCCTGAGGTGCGGTGTTCCTTGCTCCCTTGCCCTTACTGTGAACAGCAGGTTTTCCCTTGTTTATTAGCTCTTTCTTTTTTGTTGTTTATTTGCTCACCTGTCTTTGTGAACCTCTAATAAATGGGTATGGCCTGACACTTTCTGGCTCTGCAATTTTTCTACTGTCTGCCCGAATCCAATGTGAACCTGCCAAGCAATGGAGCAGCAGCCCCAGACACATATAGCATCACCCCATAGGGGTCTTGCTGGGTGGATCTTGGTCGAGGTACATGTGGGGAGTCTTTTTGCCTCCCTACCTCTCAGTTAATAATAATAATAATAAAGTTACTTTTAATTTATTTATTTATTTATGTATTTTTTGTATTTTTTTGAAGTTGGAAACGGGGAGGCAGTCAGATAGACTCCCGCATGTGCCCGACCGGGATCCACCTGGCACGCCCACCAGGGGGTGATGCTCTGCCCATCTGGGGCATTGCTCTGTTGTGACCAGAGCCATTCTAGCGCCTGAGGCAGAGGCCACAGAGCCATCCTCAGCGCCTGGGCCAACTTTGCTCCAATGAAGCCTTAGCTGCGGGAGGGGAAGAGAGAGAGAGGAAGGAGAGGGGGAGGGGTGGAGAAGTAGATGAGTGCTTCTCCTGTGTGCCTTGGCCGGGAATCAAACCCGGGACTCCTGCATGCCAGGCCAACGCTCTACCACTGAGCCAACCGGCCAGGGCTAATAAAGTTACTTTTAAACAGAATCACTATACACACTCTATCCTACTGGCACTGATGTAAGGCTAAAATATTAGTTAACTTAGGTAAATTTATTTCCCATTGATTTGAAAGGGAGAGAGAGAGAAAGGGGGAGTAAGAAGCAGAGAGAGAGAAGCATCAACTCGTTGGTCAATTTAGTTGTTCCATTTAGTTGTGCATTCATTGGTTGCTTATCATATATGGCCTGACCAGGGATCAACGCTCTATCCACTAAACCACCCAACCAGGGCCAACTTAGGCAAATTTTTACTGCTGTGTAAAACAAACCAAAATCTCATTGGCTTGCAACAACAAAGTTTAATTTCTGGGTAGTGCTTCCCATCTATGTCAGAAAAGCTAAAGCTGGGCTATGCATCATCTCAGTTATTCTTCACCTTTGAAGGAACAGCCCATATCTGAAACCTGGCTGGCTTCATGGCAGAGGGAACAAGGTAGCCCTGAGGAATCACTCAATGACTTAAAGTTTTGACTTAAAAGCACATGAATCACTTCTACTTGCATTTCACTTGCCAAAACAAATCACAAGGGGCTAGACTAAGTTAAAGAGTCAGGGTGTATAATTGTCCCATAGGGAAAAGAGAAAACATTTTGAAGAGCAATCCTATTGCTACTAAACCTAATAATAACTTATTTATTGACCAACTACTACAGTGGTACCCAACCTTTTTTGGGCCACAGACCGGTTTAATGTCAGAAAATATTTTCACGAACCAGCCTTTAGGGTGGGACGGATAAATGTATCATGTGACCAAGACAAGTGTCAAGAGTGAGTCTTAGACGGATGTAACAGAGAGAATTTGGTCATTTTTAAAAAATAAAACATTATTCAGACTTAAATATAAATAAAACAAAAATAATGTAAGTTATTTATTCTTTCTCTGAGGACGGGTACCAAATGGCCCACAGACCAGTACCGGTCTGTGGCCTGGGGGTTGGGGACCACTGAACTACTGTATGTCAAGCCTTACCTTATATACTGTTAGATATATTATATATCTCACATTCCCCATATCCCTGTAAGACACTTGTCTTTGTATGTTCTCTAGAAGTAAGAGCTTATACACAGAAAAATGTGATGTCAACCACAGAGTATATGGTAAGCTCAAATATAAGCTTCTCATTGCACCCCAGTGTAGACACATGATAACTAGGAGAATCATGACCTTTACCCACAGGGTGCCTGAGATTAGCAGAGGAGACTAGGTGACAAATAATTTTTTGAATACATTTGTTACAAGTGCTCTAAGAAAAGATACAAGATCCTGGCCAATTGGCTCAGTGGTACAGTGTCGGCCTGCGTGCAGGAGTCCTGGGTTCGATTCCTGGCCAGGGCACACAGGAGAAGCACCCATTTGCTTCTCCACCCCTCCCCCTCTCCTTCCTCTCTGTCTCTCTCTTCTCCTCCCACAGCCAAGGCTCCATTGGAGCAAAGTTGGCCCAGGCGCTGAGGATGGCTCCATGGCCTCTGCCTCAGGCGCTAGAATGGCTCTGGTTGCAACAGAACAATGCCCCAGATGGGCAGAGCATCCCCCCTGGTGGGCATGCCGGGTGGATCCCAGTCGGGCGCATGCGGGAGTCTGTCTGACTGCCTCCCCATTTCCAACTTCAGAAAATACAAACCCCTCCCCCCAAAAAAGAAAAGATACAGGATGCTATGTGAATAAATGTAGAGATGAGCCAAGGAAAGTTTCTCTGAAAAAATAATTTTTAAATAGATTTTTATTTTTCAATTATAGTTTACTTCCAGCAGTAGAATGGGAGCCAAGATGGTTCAGTGACAAAATTCTCACCAGCCATTAGAAAATAATTTTTAAGCTAAAGTATAACAGATGACTAGAAGGCAAGATGAATGGATGGATGGACTTTATGAGTAGAAGTCCTGAGGGAAAAATGACACAGTGTTCATCTAACAGGAGCACAATCATGTGATTAATTGATGGGGATTCGTCCACAGTCACAGGTAGATGAGAGAAACTCTTTAAAGGGCCATAGACGAGAAATCATGTAGCCTAAGGGTTAGGAGTACAGGCTCTGAGCCTGCATTGCCTATGTTCAAATCCTAATTTTCCCACTTCCTATCTGACAAGCTAAGACAATTTATTTAACTTTTAGTTGTGTTATCTCAATAACAAGATGCAGATAGAAATGATATCTACCTGAGAATTTTATTACATGAGTTAATTTTTGTAAAGCACTAAAACAGTGCTTTACACTAGTACATAAGTCATGTTAAATAAGTTCTAGCTTTCCCTTTTGTTATTATTAAAGCACACAGAACAGGAGGAAACAGTGGCATATCTGTTGAGCCAATTAGAACAAAGAACCAAAATGACAGTAACAGTCAAGCCGGCAGTCACTCACAGTGACAGAGCTAATCAGATTCCAAGGGAAGAGCCAGCTCTGGTTGTCCATTTCCCTTGTGGAGCTGCACTGAGCAAGGCTCAGATGGCTACAATATAACCAAAGAAACTCATCTCGTGGCCCAGGAGACTAAACAGAAGGCCTGTGGGTGAGGGGTGGGGGCTAGAGAAGAAGAAAGGGATAGGAGTAGAAAGGTACCAAGCTTAAGTTTAGAAGAGTGCCTCAAAAAATAAATAAATAAATAAAAAATTTAAAAAAAGAAGAGTGCCTCAGCCATGGACCTTAATCAGGTGTCAGAGCAGGGCCCTGGGTTAGGAATGCAGACACTCACAGGAGCATGGGGACCCACGGGGCTGAGCTCCCTGCAAAACAAGTGTGTCATGTCAGTGGCCGAGGCCAGGCAGGTTCACATTGGATTCAGACAGATGGTAGAAAAACTATGGAGCCGGAAAGGGTTGAGCCATTTCATTTAATAAAGTCGCATAATGGCAGACAAGCACACAGGCCTCTCAGGCAAACCAACCACAAAATGTCCCCTCACAGTGGCGGACAGACAATCATACATCTGCAATCCCCCTGAGTGCAAATGTCCATAGCCTTATATAGGCCATACACACGTGGTGCTGCCATGTGTTCACGCACCAATCAGGCAAAGTGCTTATACCTGGTAACCCTGTGAGCAAGCCAACCACAGCTGCCCCACAACCCACCACCTTAGGGTTCCTCGCTTCACAATATACATGACAGGAAACAGAGACTACAGCAACAGCAAAAGTTACACAATAATTACAAAGGTGACCTTCACAATGTTTCCCAGAGCACTTTGCCCAGGGTGTCACCTGGAGGCCCACCTCCAACTCTCCACCCCACGGTGCCAACAAAGCCACCCATCCTAGGGGGGCCTGTACATTCCATGGAGAGCAAAAAGTGTCCTTGGTGCTTTTGTGCAACTGGGTGAACGCTGTTTCCCAGGGCAAGAGGGAGTCCACAGGTGCCACGCCCCCCATCAGCGTCTCTCATAGTACTGTCCACGAGCAATGTGTTTATCCATCAAGGAAGCCGGTTCCCCCTCTGGTCACAGTCCAAGAGTCAGTCCACGATAGACAGCCCAGCTGTCTGTGAAAATCACCAAGGTAAAGGTCCATTACAGGCCACTAGCCATACAGCTCTTTATTAATGGATGTCAGCACCTTTCTATAGTGTGCTGTTCATTGTCACAAGCCCCATCCAAACCCCTCAACAAGCTCACAGGTCCTGGCGGGGTCAAACATGTTCAAGACCTGTGTCACTTGAACAATTCTATTAGCAGCTGCTGCTGAAAAAAAAAAAAGCACACCTATTACCTTCTAATTCCAACACCTGCTGCACATTAGAAGGGGTCCTGTGAATTGCCAATTTCACATGGGGTCTCTGGCCCCCACCCATCCCTATAAGATAGGTCTCTCACCCTTCTCCCCATTCAAACTGAGACAATGGGTCTTAGAGATCCTGTAACCTGAACACCAGCCATTTTCCTGACAGATGCTGGGGCCACCTGCTTCCTCCACTTTTTCAGCAGCTGTAACCTCTATTCTGACTCAAGCTGCCACCAAAGCTCCAACAAGACTCTAATAGGATTGCCATCTAATTTCTCTCTATCTGCCCCAGCCATAATCAAATCAAATCTGCCCATATTGGTGTTCGGGTAACTTTTGCAGGCACATTTCTCCTGTTAGTCAGGGGGCAGCATGGGCAGCAGCCCTCACAGCCTTATGGTCCATCTCCATGTTCTGGAGAGCATGATATTTACCCCTATGTCCCACAGCCACACCAAGCGGGCTACAGGGACTCAGTAGCTTTCTACCTGAATTTCACTCCCAACTCCATCAACTCTGCCCGGGTGTGGGGCCAGACCACAGAGTGCTCCACTACCTGGGGAGGAGAATGTGGCTGCTGCTAAGAGACTCTTGGCTGCTGGGTCTTTATCTTCTTGGTGATTACCAGCTGGGCTCTCAGTCTGTGAATGGCAGCTGTAGCCTGAGCCTCCTCCTCAGAAGAGTTGGAAATGCCTGCTCCCACCATTACAGAGCCACTCTGAGGGCACAAATGCAGCTCTGTCTTCCATGCCCACTTTGACTCCTGTGGCTGCCAGCTCTCAGCTGGAAGCTGACTCTCAAGCTCTTGAACTGCAGCTATTTCTCCAATAGCACTGCCACCAATGTTCAGCTTCCAGGACAAATTGCAACCTGTAAACCTATAACTTTTTGTCCAGAGACCATTCCAGTTCAAGGTGCTATTGGCTCTGAGCCTGCACCTCACACTGGAACTTTTGGACCCAGTCAGCCTCCCTCTCCAGCGCTTACTCCAGTTCACACTGTTATTAGTGCTCAGTATGCAGTTCATCCTGGAGCTTTCAACTTCACTCAGCTTCTCACACAGAGCTCTTGGTTTCTTCTTGCAGGATTGCAAAAAACAACCAGCCCATGTTCCCCAACAGGAGAGCCACCAGGAACCGTCACTCTATTCCACCCCTCAAGGTTGTCAGTGGCTCCATACCAATATTCTCTGAATCCTGCCAACTATGCCAGATGTAATAATGCCAATGGCCAAGGCCACATTGGATTTGGGCAATTGGTAGAAAAACTATAGAGCTGGAAAGCATTTCCATTCCATTTAATAATGTCTCACAATGGTGGACAAGCATACAGGCCAGGGAAGCTGCCTCTCAGGCAAACAAACCACAAAATGGCCCCTCACAGTGGCAGGCAGGCAATCACACATCTGCAATCCCCCTGAGCACAAGCATCCATAGCCTTGTATGGGCCATACACACATAGCACTGCTACATGCTCATGCATTAATCAGACAAAGTGCTTAAACCTGGTAACCCTGCAAGCAAGCCTAACACAGTTGCCCCACAACATGCTATGGGTGGAGCAACACTCTTTGACCCCTGCAGCAAGTGCCCTGTAATTGCCTGTGGTTGGCTCTGAAAGATCACACATAGAATTGTGTCCTGGAACCAGACTCCTCAATATTCTGTCAGAGTTATAATTTTTTTGGCTTAAGTTGTCCCCCAAAGTTTCTCAGCTGGTGTTCATACTGTGTGACTGGAGTAAGAATTGCAACCGATCATCTGGAAGGGTCTCTGCTCGACAGTCTCACTTTCTTGTTTTTGTTTCATAACCTTCTGCTGCTTCATCGCAGCAGGTTTGCAGGCTGACTTTCCAGCAGGTAGAAGTCATTGCTAATTGCCCCACACCCTGCTCAGTGTCAGTCAGGCCGAATTTCCCAGCTGCATCACCCTCTCGTCATCTATGGAAGCTTCAAGCTCACTGGGAGACAAATTCTTACTTGTTTCAATGATACAATTAAAAGGTCAGTGTGTGAGTAAAACTAAAAGACAGACCGAGATGAGGCCAGAGGAAAAGAAAGGGATCAGATCAAAGTCAAAGTGAATTTGCCCAGGTCATCTCAGCAAATCAGTAGGAGTGGAAACTTGAAGTCATGTGTGCCTGGTTTCAAATCTTGCTCACTGCACTGAGTCAGACCAGTAAAAACATCATTTTAAGATGATGATAGTGGAGGACACTGTTCTGGTGTTTCTGTAGAGCTGATGCAAAGGGAGAATATGATGCCATCAAACATAGTTCACTGTCAAGAGTGAAGGAGGCTTTTTCTTAGGATCTTGGAATCAAACTTTAATCTTTTGATCTGAACAATGGAGAGTAAAGCTCACAGGGCTATGGAGCTGACAGGAACCAACAGACCGATGAATAACCTGCCTCCAACAGTCCATGCAGATGTGGCTGAGCCCCTCACCAGCATTTAGCTTTTCCATGCAACATAATGAGGGGAAAAGTGAATCTGGCTCAATAACACATCTGCTCATAAACTTCTATTTGTTAAGTATGAAGCAAAATTCTGACATCCATAAAACAGGATGAACAGTTGTGTGTTTGTATTAAAATATCATCAAGATCAGCAATAACTAGCTATTCAAGCAAAGGAACATCTGCGATATCATTGCGCTATTTCTGGCTGAGTCATTTCACAGTAGGAGAACACACAGGGAAATGGAGATATCACTTGTGCTCTTCTTAATTGAGTTTAGAAAGAGCTCTGTTTATTTTTTATCTTCCCAGAGTAAACCCTAGAGATGCAACAAGTATCATTTAAAAACAAAATTTTAGCTATTTGTTATAGTTCACTGCAAATTAGTCCTTATAATCTACTTAATTGTGTTTGTCCTGATAATTTCTGGAATAAAACATGAGAACTTAAAGTCTTGTGATTATATAAATCTGCCTCTAAATTTCTAGTTTTGGGGAGGACTTTTTTGTTCAAACATCGGAAACACTCAATAATGTCATTTTCAGGTACTTGCATGAAAAAGATTAACTAATTGACAAAACTCCCCCCATAACAGATACTAATAATGTACTTAATAATTTATTAACTAAACCCCTTGAATAAAGACAATACTCCAAATTACTTCATATAGAAGATTATTAAATAAATAAAATCCAGATTTTGGATTGTTGAAAGAAGCCCTAGAAGTAATTTACTGTGAACTTGTTATTCTATAGATGATAAAAATGCACCCACAGAAATGAAATCACCTGCCAAGTCTACACAATTAGCAGAAAGGCATTATAGATTATAGAAACCCTTGGAGGTCCAACACATCTAGATTTAAACATTGGATTTATGTTCTCAAACCTATCTAATCAGTCGGAGCTTCCGTTATTTATCTATAAAAGGGAGAAGAAAAACATTACAGAGTCTTCTAAGTTTCTTGAATAGAATAAGACAGACACTATATATAAACTAGTAGGGCACAGCACTCTGGTCTTAGTAGATACTCAATAAAGAGTTTTTATTATCAGCTGGAGTATATCTGGAAAAAGTAGAATCCACATAGTTCTCTATATCGTTATTTCTGCATGTATGGTGAAAAAGAGAAAGAAAATTGAAGAAATCTAGATTTGAAACACTTTTTCAATTTTTCCAAGTATATTTACCAAGCCCATGAGAAGCATGTGCTTCAGAGGTGTAATGCTGGTGGCCGAGGCCAGGCAGGTCCACACTGGATTTGGGCAGATGGTAGAGAAACTGCAGAGCCAGAAAGCATTAGGCCATTCCCATTTAACAGAGTCTCACAACGGTGGACGAGCACATAGGCAAGGGGAAAACTGCTTCTTAGGAAAACAGACAGCAAAAATGGCCCCTCACAGTGGTGGGCAGGAAATCCACCATCCACCCTGAGGGCCAGCACCCATAGCTTACATAGACCATCCACACGCGGTGCTGCCATGTGCTCAGGCACTAATCAGGCAAAGTACAGGCGAGCAAGCCTAACACAGCTGTTTTTCCAACAGGAAGGTTAACAATACACCAGAGACAGTCTCAATTTAAATCACAAGTTACTGAACAAAATTTTCCTACCCAAGTAATGCAAAGAACAAAGCAAATGTAACCTGAGGATTGGCTGCATACAAATAACTAACTAGACTAAGAATTCTCCTGCCACTTAACTCTCTATGTGGGAGAGAGGAACAAGGTATTTTTATCCTGATTCCTAAAAAGGTAAATCTTGCCAGCTGATTTTGGTATAGCTGTGCTCTGTATTCAGAACATGTGACTCACAAATGTCCTCAAAAAAAAAAAAAAAAAAAAAAAGTCCTCAACCACTCCAGACGATTAGTAAAAGCAAAGAACTCCAAGCCCCAGAAGTCATTCATACAAGCAAATCAGAGTCGGATGTGCAGATATAATATTTTAAAGACAATTATCTCTGTGTACACCATTTTCATTGAATATACAGAGCCTTTTGAAAATTACCTTCAAACAGGGAAATATAAAACAAGCAGCTGGTGGTTTGAAACAGAAATTTACTCTTAAGTAATACAAACTAGAGTCATTGTGGGGCAGCTGCGTTAGGCTTGCTTGTGGGGTTACTGTCTGTAAGCACTTTGCCTGATCAGTGCGTGGGTGAGTAGCAGTGCCATGTGTGTATGGCCTATATAAGACTGCAGGTGTTTGTGCTCGAGAGAGATGGGGAATTGTGGATGGTGGATTGTCTGCTCGCCTCTGTAAGTGGCCATTCTTGCTGTTTGTGTGCCAGAGAAAAGGTTTTCTCCTGCTTGTGTGCTCATCTGCAGTTGTGAGACTTTATTAAACAGAATGGTCCAGCCTGACCAGGCAGTGGCACAGTGGATAGAGCGTCAGACTGGGATGTGGAAGGACCCAGGTTCGAGACACTGAGGTCACCAGCTTGAGTGCAGGCTCATCTGGTTTGAGCAAAAAGCTCACCAGCTTGAACCCAAGGTCGCTGGCTTGAGCAAGGGGTTACTCGGTCTGCTGAAGGCCCGCAGTCAAGGCATGTATGAGAAGGCAATCAATGAACAACTAAGGTGTCACAACGAAAAACTGATAATTGATGTTTCTCATCTCTCTCTGTTCCTGTCAGTCTGTCCCTATCTATCCCTCTCTCTGACTCTGTAAAATAAATAAATAAATAAAATCTTTTAAAAAAATAGTGAACAGTTTTTAAAAAAATAAAAAAATAAATAAACAGAATGGTCCAACACTTTCCGGCTCCACAGTTTCTCTATTGTCTGCCCAAATCCAATGTGGATCTGCCTGGCCTCGGCCACCAGCATTACAGTCATCAACTTAGTTTGTGTGCTTTAATAATATAAGCTGTAACTTTGTACAGTACCTTTTCTCTTTACTGTATTGATCAGTGTAATGCTGGTGGTGGTTGAGGCCAGGCAGGTTCACACTGAACTTAGGCAGATGGTAGAGGAACTGCAGAGCCAGAAAGCATTAGGCCATACCCATTTATTGGAGGCTCACAAAGATAGGTGAGTGAATAAACAAAAAAGGAAAAGAGCTACTAAACAAAGGAAAACATGCTTTTTGCAGTGAAGGGCAAAGGAACAGGAAAACCACACCTCAGCAGTGGCAGGAGAGCAATCTGGGAGAATCATCCCCAAAGGAAAGCACCTACAGCCTCATATAGACTATACACACGTGGCACTGCCACGTGCTCACGCACTAATCAGGCAAAGTGCTTGCAGCTGGTAAACCAGCAAGCAAGCCTAACACAGCTGTTTCCCTCACACCTTACTATGAGAAACATTACTTCCAATATGAATGATGTTTGTTGGAGCACAATGGAACTGGTGCCCCCGAGGGTGTGCAGTATGACCACCTTGTTTCCTTGCTAAGTGGTGGCTTCCTGTTAGACATGCTGTCCAAAGTTATTTCAAGCTTTTGTTACCTGTTCTATTATATTTCTATAAACCCTTGCTTTGAAATAAAAAGAATGTTTTGTGTGAGTTTCTATAAGGCATTGACTTCAGCTAATACATGAAAGATGTCCACCAGCCCTTCAAGTTCTAAAGGCCTCATACACATAAGAGGTCTCCCTGCCTGTTCCACAAAAAAACCTCAGAACCACCTAACCCTATCAATACAGTAAGTAAATATCAAGAGTTGACTAAAATGATTCATCTATATGTAAAAATCTAAACTACCTTTAAAATATCACAGAACTTACACTACCAGCATTTGCAATTCCATAAGGCATATATAGTCTGCTGCTGGTATTCATAAAAATTTATACAGAAATTGGCAAGAATGTACAAGCATGCATCTTTTAGACATTGATAATTTGGTTTTGAAGTGTTAACTTTGGATTTTTATTTTTATAAATATAATATTTATCATCATACAAGAATCTATTTGTCATCCTTAATTATGATTTACATTACTATTTATATTGATTGTTTTTTTGTTTTTTTCTTATGGGACAGAGAGAGTCAGAGAGAGGGACAAATAGGAACAGACAGACAGGAATGGAGAGAGATGAGAAACATCCATTCTTTGTTGTGGTCCCTTAGTTGTTCATTGATTGATTTCTCATATGTGCCTTGACCGGGGGGCTACAGCAGACTGAGTGACCCATTGCTTGAGCCAGCAACCTTGGGCTCAAGCTGGTGAGCTTTGCTCAAACCAGATGAGCTCGCGCTCAAGCTGGTGACCTCGGGGTCTTGAACCTGGGTCCTCCACATCCCAATCTGATGCTCTATCCACTGCGCCACCACCTGGTCAGGCTCTATTGATTGGTTTTTGATTGATTCTGAATTCTCTGTCCAGGGACAAAAAGTAATTTTTATAAGAATTTTCCATTAGTTGCTTTCTGTGTTGTTTAAAAATATATGTTTTTATGATGACTGGGGCAACAATCATTTTTAACCATATCTAAATTGTTATTGGGTTATATGAGTGTGGGGCAGTTGTGTTAGGCTTGCTCACAGGGTTACCAGCTGCAAGCAATTTGCTTGATTAGTACATGACCATTTGGCAGAGTCATACATGCATAGCCTATAGAAGGCTATGGGTGCTTGCGCTTTAGAGAAATGAGAGATGGCAAATAGCGGATGTGCAAATTGCCTGCCCGCCAATGTGAGGGGCCATTTTTATTGTTTGTTTGCCTGAGAGGTGGTTTCCCCTGCCTGTGTGTTTGTCTGCTGTTGTGAGACTTTATTAAATGGAATGGCCCAACCCTTTCTGGCTCTGCAGTTTTTCTACCATCTGCCTGAATCCAATGCAAACCTGCCTGGCCTCAGCCACTGGCATTACATCTGGCAGGTTCAGATCAGATTGGTATGGAGCCACTGACACCCTTGAGGAGTGGAATAGAGGAGTAGCTGTTCCTAGTGGCTCTCCTGGTGGGGACCACGGGCTGGATGTTTTCTGAAATCTGCAAGAAGAAACCAAGAGATCTGTGTGAGAAGCTGAGTGAGGTCAAAAGCTCCAGGATGCTGCATACTGAGCACCAATGATGGTGTGAACTGGAGCGAGCACTGGAGAGGGAGGCTGACTGGGTCTGAGAGTTGCAACGTGAGGTGCAGGCTGAGTGCCAATGGCACCTGGAACTAGAGCGGCCTCTCGACAAAGTTACAGTTTTGCAAGTTGTAGTTTGCCCTGGAAGCTGAATGTAGACAGCAATGGCTATTGAAGAAACAACTGCAAGTTTAGGAGCTTGAGAGTCAGCTTTTGGCCGAGAGCTGGCAACAGCAAGAGCCAAAGCAGGGGCAGAAGACGGAGATGCATTTGTGTGGGCAAAACGGTTCTGAATCAGCAGGAGTAGGTGTTTCTGACTTCTCCTTTTCTGAGGGGGAGGCTCAGGCTACAACTGCTGTCCTTCCACATACTGAGAGCCCAGCTGATGGTCACCAATAAGGTAAAGACCCAGCAGCCAAGAGTCCCTCAGGGACAGCGACAGCCTCCTCCCCAGGTAGTGGAAGACTGTGTGGTCCAGTTCTACACCCGGGAAGAGGTGATGGAGATGGAGGAGCAATTCTGGCAGAAACAGACTGAGCCCCTTGCTGTGATTGTGGGGCATAGGGGTGGATGGCACCCTGCTCTCTGGAGCAGAGGTGGAGAGGTTGGCCACTTTGCCTCATGCGCCTCCTTGGGGCAGTGTTTTCCAGAGCTGCTGTGATGGCAGAGGTGAGGGAAAGGCCTGAGGCCTCATGGGAACCTACTTGCCTGTAATGGACCTTTACCTTGGTGATTTACACAGACAGCTGGGCTGTCATCAACTGACTCTTGGACTGCAGCCAGAGGGGGGCACTGGCTTCCTTGTTGGATAGATATGCCACCTTTGGACAGTATAGGAGACCCTGATGGGGGGCCGCTCTGGTGGATGCCCTCCTGCACCAGGAAGCTGCTCTCACCCAGTTGCAGAGACGCCTTAAGGACATCTTTGGTTTCAATGGACATGGCCCTGGACTGTACAGCCCCCCCAGCTACAATGAGTGGCCTTATTGGCACCATCGGGGTGGGGAGTAGGAGGTGAGCCTCCAGTTAACTCCCTGGACAGAGAGCTCAGGAAGACATTGTGAAGGGCACCTTTGTAATTGTCATTTTTGGAATATATATAATGTACCAATTGTGAGGTGAGCAACCCTAAAGGGGTGGAATATGGGGCAGCTGTGTTAGGTTTGCTCACTGGTGCACCAGCTGCAGGCACTTTGCCTGATTAGTGCGTGTGCACGTGGCAGAGGCACGTGTGCATGGCCTGTATAAGGCTGTGGGTGCTGGCACTTGAGAGAGATGGGGGTTGGGGGATTGTGGATGGCAAACTGCCTGCCCGCCACTGTGAGGAACCATTTTGCTGTTTATTTGCCTAAAAGGCAGTTTCCCCTGCCTGTGTGCTTGTCTGCTGTTGTAACACTTTATTAAATGGAATGGCCCAATTCTTTCCAGCTCCAGTTTTTCTACCTTCAGTCTGAATCCGATGTGAACCTGCCTGGCCTTGGCCACCGGCATTACAATGAGTAAAATAATATAAGGTTTACATGTAATTTCTAAAATAATTTAGAACCAATATTTGCTAATTGACATTAATATTTTATGAAGTCTAACAGATTTTCCTAATAATATAATTTTTACTTTATATTATTTCAAAATATTTAAATTAGTATGTGTATCTAATAAAAAAAAAACATAGACAAATGTTCTTTTTCTACCCTCTGGATTGAAGCTCTATGGATGTGCTTCTTTTAAATCATGGGCCTCTCTCCAGGCCAAATGAACCAGATGCTATAAAGGTCAACGTGATGGATTATGTTTGGCTTTGAAGCTGGAAGATAAATATGGTGGTGGTGGTAATAATAATGATGATGATATTCATTTTAAAAGTATATAAACTGAAGCTCAGAAGATTAAGAACTGTCTTAGGTCACTTAGATATTTCATAATGGGCCCAGTACTTAAAGCCATGTGTACCCAACACGAAAGCCTTCCTCACAGTGCTTGAAATAGACCAAATATTTATGAGATGTACAAATTTATATGAAAGAATGACAGAAGGACACAGATCAAACAATCAGGGGAGAAAAAACACATTATTAAAACACTGAAAAACTGAAAGGGAAGTTTTTTTCAGGAGACTATAAAGAATTCCTATTGACTCCAACTATATGTTCTTATTGTGTTTTAAGATTTAACTGAAGGAGCAAGCTTCACCTCAGGCAGCTTCTTAAACATTGGGTTGAGAAAAATCTTAGTAATCAAAGATGTGGCTTCTAAGGATGTTAGTAGATGTCTATGCTCTGAACACCCTCAGTTATGACCACCGTTATGTCTCAACCATACCCCTCTGCCTTTAGGCGTGCTTTTCTTTGATTTGCTCTGTGTGTGTGTGTGTGTGTGTTTCTGAAGTGAGAAGTGGGGAGGCCGAGAGACAGACTCTCACATGTGCCCAACCGGGATCCACCAGCATGCCCAGCAGGGGGCGATGCTCTACCAATCTGGGGTTGTTCTGTTGCAACCGAAGCCATTCTAGTCCTGAAGTGGAGGCCACAGAGCCATCCTCAGTGCCCAGGCAAACTTTGCTCCAATGGAGCCTTGACTGCAGGAGGGAAAGAGAGAGACAGAGAGGAAAGAGGGAGAAGAGTGGAGAAGCAGATGGGCGCTTCTCCTGTGTGCCATGGCTGGGAATCAAACTTGGGACATCTATACACCAGGCCGATGCTCTACCACTGAGCCAACCAGCCAGGGCCCAGGCATGCTGTTCTAATGTACCTGCCATGCTTGTGTCCACAGCCATTTTTTCCAGAATGAAAATTCATGACACTTCTCTGCATAAAACTCATCTTGATGTCCCATTACCTTCAATAATGAGACCCAAGGTATTTACCAGAGTGTTTTCAGCCTTTGAAAGTCAGGTCCAATTACATCTCTCAGCCTAAGTCTTCATCTCTGATGATGTCTTTCCTCCAACTCATCCCCACTCCAGCTCCCACTCACCATTATGTTCTGACCCCAGTCACAAAGACCTTCTTTTATTTCTTCAGAAGGCTGTGATCTTTTCTCCCATTTGGCCTTTGCATATTCTGGACCTGCTGCATGGAACATTCTTCTCTCATTCTTGCATATAGCACTGCCAACTCTTACCTATCCTTTGGGTCTCTGTTTATATACTGTCCTCCCCACACCAAGCCCACCTATCCAGGCACATTTATGTAGTAATCCCCTTACTTATTCTAACCTTTATCTCACTGTGTCATAATAAGCTTTAGGGTTTTTTTTTCTTATAAACCCCATTAGAGCTACAATTCCCTTAGGGTGGGTTCAAGGTCTATCTTTTTAATTAGGAGTCCCTAGTGCTTACTACACTGCCTGCCAGTAGTCGGTCAACAAATATTATTTGCCGATTAAATAAAGAGATGAATAGACAAATTAATTACTGGGGGAAATATGACAGGACAGATAAGAAAGGACAGACATGCAAAACATGACAAAGCATTAAGTCACTTTAGATGAGGAAATAAAAAAGTAATGCATTTAATACCACAATGAATCAAAGCATACTCTTAAGAAGAAAAAATACCTACTTCTTCACATTATCTTTACTGAATTTCCATAAAGTCTGAAGATACAGATACTATTTTATGTCCAAAAATTTGAAGAGTTTTTGATGACATTATATAATAACCATGATATGTTTGCTTATGTTTCTAGACTTTGGGGACACCCACAGATATAAACATGATGCAGATGATGTTCACAATTTGTGCTTCCTTCCCCAGTTTTTGCTTGATATGGGGATACTTCCAGCCCTTTGATTCAGGGAAAGGAGAAAATTAGTTGATAGGAACAGGTTTATCCAGAATGTTCCATTAATCTGAAGATGCTACTTATAGATGGTTTCTTCTACCGTGTGCTTTCCCACCTCCAGCCTCTGGGGAATTCCAGACAGGCTGGTGCAGCACACTGATCAGGAAGATAGTCTTTGGTGTCACACAGACCTATGTTCAAAATCCAGAAGGGACAGCATGACCTTGAAACATTCTCGGCCTCATTTTCTCACACACAGCTCTCTATACCAAGTAGCATCTTGCAGCACCATTCTCTGGGAAGTTGAACCCATTACCTGACATTGTATCCCCTATAGAAAGGACCATCAGCAAGTGATGATTTTCTCCAAAGCTTCCTCCTGCTTTTTATAATAGTACTTAAAATGAAGCTCTAAGTTATCCTACGGTGAAGAAGTAATATGGAAAAAACAAACAAAAGAATAGTTGAATGAAAGGCTTACCTACCTAAAAATCAGAACAGTTGTTGATCGTAGACTTAGAGGTAAAAGTAAATAAAGATCTAAATGTACTGCATTTAAATAAAAGCATTTCTATGTAAATGGTATATATTCAAGAAACCATCTAAAATTATATACAAATCTCTGTCAACTATAGTTATCCTAGTAAGGGAAACAACTTTCACATTAGCTTCAGGTACTGCTTACATTTTTTCCTTTTATAATGTGTTACTATTATTGAAAACAAATGGGAAAGCACTATGGTGAATTATTCTGCAAAAGCAGGGACCTCAGTTTATTTTTGGCCCTTTTGCTTCAGGCTTGAAAATCTTTCCAGAGATTCTCATTTTTGTATTTCTGTGGCAGGGTAATCACTTTGAGACATTATGCTGTATATTAGTTTCTTTAAAAATAACATTGTTCTATCAAATATTAAAATTCTTTGGCTTTTTATGAATTTTTAGGCTATATTAGTATTTGGGTCATACTTTCTTTTTTTCAAAGGAAAAATCACTCTTTCCATCTTTTACAGTTAGAGCAAGAGGCATACTCCTCTTCAAATTGCTTTTTTATTTTTATTGTTGTGTTATACTATAGCCTTCTGTGTATAGCATTCAAATAACAGGGAAGTTTGCATGCATAATAATATGGTTTCATTTCAGAAGTTGGTGAGTAGTTCATAATACGAGAGTAGAAAATGGGGCAATTTGAATATTTTGGGAGGCTTCAATATATATTCACTCTGCATGCATATACATATCTATGTACAATTTTCATCCCTCTTATTTATAAGCAAATAGCCAAACAGGCAATTATTTGTCTGTGGGCCAATAAGATACAGTCAATGGTTTGGAAAATATAGCCTACTTAACTAACTCATTATTGTAAATAGAAAAAGCAAGTAAGGTAGATCAGCTATTTGAAACACAAGCCACCCAAGACAGAGTAGTTTCCTTAGCATCAAATTTAGGAGATATGTTTATACACAGATCTTCTTACTTTGTAATAGTTAAGAGAACATGGAATTATGACACATTTTGAGAAAAAGTATTTTAGAGTAAAATGTGGCCCAAGACCTTTCTATAAAAGAAGCCAGCAAATCAAAACCAACATATTCCTTATGATTTTATATTTTAATTCTTGGGAATATGTTAGTTGGGCTACAGCTTCTAATGCAGTTTGTCACTTGAGTCACAAATGTGATAAACATAAACCTAAAGAGCCCTTATATTCATGTCAGAGTCTCTGTTGAATTCAAGTATTTGAAATTACTCAAAAGAAGTATAAAGAGAAGACTGACACACTCGCCGGGTTGTTTGGGCGATTTAGGAACTGAGTGTGCGGCGGATGCAGCCAGCACTCCATCGACGCCCATCCTGCTAAAACAGTGAATGAAAATGACTGATATACAATTTGCATCCCCTTTTCAGTCCATCAAGAGAACATTATTAAAAGCAGTCAGCCAAAACCCATTAGAATAGCACTCACATATGAAACAATGCCCAGGTCTGCTTGTTCTCCATTTTTATGCACTGCTACAGGACTATAAATATTCATCGTAATGTAACTGAAAATTATTGAAGTGAGGTAAAAGAGAAACAGGGAAGCCATTTGCTTCAATTCATAAACAGCATCTGTTGGGAAGTTATTCATAGATTGCTTCAGGGCCTGCTGAGCAGCAAGCCCACAGAAAAGGATACCATTGCAAGCAAATTGGCCAAACTTCATGGAGATGCTATTAGACATGATTCCCCCACAGCCAGGGAGAATGACCAGGCACTGGGCTGTTTTATGTGTTCTTTTATCACCAGAATGCAGAGCAACCCTCCAGCCAAAGTTTCACACAGTTCAAGTTAGAAGAGCGACCTCTAAGTGTCTTAAAGCCTAACTAGTGACTAGAGCCACTTAGAAGCATCAGCCAAAATCCAGGTGATAGAATGTGTTCACCTGCCCACACCTTAGGCACCTTTCAAATTCTGCCTGCACAATCAGAAGATTAAAATGTCCCTAGTATACACTGTCCATCAAATATTAAATGTAAAATAAACAAGTTTCTAGAAGATTGAAGCTAATTTGTTGTGCGTTTTCCCTAAAAGAAATGAAAGTGAATGCCTCCTTGTCTGGGCACATGCAGGGGTATGCCTCAATCTCCCCAATTTTCACCTAAAAAAAATACCGGTGAACCTTTGAGTTCACTGGTACATATATTCTAATCTGAATTTTTGAATAACAAAGACCAATACTTTGATGTAAATTTCAGAGATTTTTATAGGTACTCTCTCTAGTATATAAAATAACCAATGATTCATAAGAGCAAAAGTAGCATTCACTAGCTGTTTCAGATGCCTTTTCCCATCTGACTCAATCTTTCCTCAGTGCTTCCCCAAATTCCAAATTCTTTTCTGCCTGAAGGAAGGAAAAGCATTTCCTCCTGTCAGAGGCAGCCAGGGTGCTGCAGAAGCAACAGCTGGCCACAAGTGATGCTGCCTTTCTGTGGAGCAAACCAAGTCATAGAAGTGGATCATTATGTTATTAGGTAAACATCCCAGATCAGTAATTCTTTGGGATTTTTCTGTAAACTTATTTTATTTGATGAACATTGGGAGTTGGGAAATTGGAACTTTAATTTTAGTATAAGAATTATTCACTAACTAGGAACTTAGTGCTCTAAGCTTTACAACACTATCTGGTCTCATTGGAGAATTCATTTACTTTTTACCTAGATATTTATGATACAGAAACTTTGAATATTTGGTTTTTATCATAAAACTAAAATTGGAACAAAATGTATTTATTTTTTAATATTGTTTTGAGGAGGACCACTATCCCTATCCCAAACAAAAAACAGCTCAGGCATTTCCTAACTGCCAAGTGAAGCTCTTTTGTTCCACAAAGACAAGGTCACCAGTACAAGTGATGACTGCTTCACCAAACACATTTGTCTGCCTCTGAGTGTGGCCTGAAACATCTGGCTGAGACAGAAAGTCACAGCTACCTTGTTCACTGCTGCAGACAGATCCCGAATGATATGATTTGGGGGAGGAAACATGCACCAATGTCCTGGGCACTTATTTTAATTCAAAAGGGAGACAAGGAAGTAATAACCTTGCTCTTAATGTAAATTCCAAGGAAGGAGCTAAATAAAATTCTCTACTCTATCCAGACCACAATTAATCTATACAAATACTGCTCAATTAAATTAGATTACAACTGTAAAGTGTTTGGCACCAGGGTCTGACACATGATAAGGCTTCCATTAAGTCTCAATGGCAATTAATAATAAATCATATTCTAAACTATTTGATGATATTTTGCATACATTTAAAATTCCAACAGAGAGGATGGCCTCAGTGCAAAGATCCCACCCAAAGTGGTATTTGTAAATACTTTATGCATCATGTAATCTTTTTCATGTCTGGGGACATCTGATGTTTTGCTTCTGCACATGAATGACCTTGTTTGGGTATGTGCTTGGTTGGAGAGGACAAATAGAACATCACCAACTATGGAGATGAAGGGGTGAAATTGTAATGTGAAATACCTGTCACTTACCTCCTTTGTAGATACTATGTACCCAAAGAACCAATAACATTTAAATCTTTAAACAACTATCGATTAAGGAATGACATACTATTTTGTCTCAACATCCTTTGTGTAAGAATTGTAAGTTAATTTCTGCTTTGAGATTCATTTCAGGAAAATCATTGTCTTTATGGCTTAATATATCTGCTTTCTAAATTTGAAAATCACACTGACTCACTTGTTATTTTTCTTTTGCTATTTTAGTGACTTTTTAGCTATAACTAACTTTATCACTTTGGTGGAAAATATCCACTCCATTAATAAACAGAATGCTAAAACCATCAATTCCTCTGCCTTCTTTAGATGTTTTTGAGATCTTACCCAACCCAGTGTTTGAACTTACCTTACTTTATCCAGGTATAAATAAGGGCATAAATAGCATTTAGAAAAGAACATTTAAAAGAGAATAATGTGGCATAATGGTAGGTGTTATTCATGTTCAGAAAACTGGGGTTCAAATCCTGCTTCCACTAGTTACTTGCCTCTTTTGTGTTTCCATATCCATGTTCCTTTCTTGTCTTCACCCTTGAACTTTGCCTGACTGAACTCCTCTTACTTAAGCCAAGTCATTAGTCAAAGCCTACAAGTTGCAGGTCCTTTTTCCAAAGACAACTCATGTCAATATGACATGTGACCCTAGAGGGTCTCATCTAAGCAAAATGTTTTAGCACCCGGCACTGATTCTAGGAACAATGAGGAGTGAAAGCCTTTTCTCAGTAAGCCTGGGACTTTCTGGTAGCCATGCTGACACCCAACATTATTACCAGCACTGAGGGAAAAGGTTCAAGAGATGAAGACACCTCTTTGTGTACTTGGATCCACTCATGCCTGCAATCATGCACCAAGAGACTTGCCAGTTATACTGAGCAATAAATTACTTTTCATGCTTTAGTTCCTTTTCCATCACTTGCTGCTAGAATTCTACTGTCTAACATACCTGCAGTATGCTCAGTACTGGGCATTCAACAGTGACCTTGACACATGGAAACAATGAGTCATAATGATGTCTTTTCTTTTCAAAAACCCATCTTTACTTTATTTATTGATTTCAGAAAGAGAAGAAGGAAAAGAGAGACATTGATTTGTTATCCCACTTATTTATGCATTCATTGGTTGATTCTTGTATGAGCCCTGACAGGGGATCAAACTTGCAAACTTGGCATATTGGGATGACACGCGAACCAACTGAGCTATCAGGCCAGGGATATGAGTCATAATAACTTCTCACAGTGAAAAAATACAGGGGGCTATGGAAGCATTCAACAGGAATACTTGGCCTAATTTCAAAGAGTTCAACAGAGAAAGACTTCTCACAGAAGACAACATCAGATAGATTACCTGTCACCTGTTCTTCAGGGATTAAATCAAAGATGCTTTGTTTTCATTTCAAACTGAGAGTGGTGAGTCAATAATGTTGACACCTAGCCAAAGGTATTATCACTATAACACAAAAATTTAATTTTTCCTTAAAATTTCTACCCTGTAAAATGTCATCCCTTCATTCTATTTTAATAGCAAAATTTGCATTATTCATGATTATTGCCTTAAAAAGATAGATTATCACAGCTGTTCAGCTATCATATATATAGTTTCCAACCCCACCACCCACTCTCAATCAGAATTTTGGCCATAGCACCAGTTGGTACTGAGAGAGAACACATAAACGTTAAATACAATCTGTGGTAAAGAAAAAAATTTCAGCAACTGACATGCTATAAAATTGTAACTGGGAAAACAAAAATACCTCATCCAAGTGCCCATTTTTTTAAGTGATATATGCTAACACAGCAATTCATTGATAGTTTTGTAAACCCATCAAAAAGTTGATTGAATTGACTCAATAAAACCTTCCTTTTATGACTCTTTTACTGAAAAAAATAGTCTAATTGGTCAGGCTTTGAGTAGTAGATTGGATTTCAGTAACCAATAAAGGACAACATGAATTTCCATGCATTTTATATATATTATATATATATATATATATAATATGCATGGAAATATATATATATACACATGAATTACATACTAGAAATTAAAAGAACTAAAAATTTTCAACCCTTATCAAAAAATTTCAAATGAAAGACCAATAATATTAGATTGCTCAATATCTGGTCTTAGAAGACTTCCCCAATCCATTTGTCTTCTGGAAGTTAAGCATAAAAGATTTTCTGAGGAATTATACTTCAAAAGAGCCACAATACAATATTGTCAAGCTGTCCTTCCAAACACCCTTATAAAAAGAGACTTCAGAATAAAAAAGTACAAATTTTTTTAAAATCTAAAACAGAGAATTATGGTGAAACACTCTTTGAGATATTTGAACTTGCAGAAATATTTGGAAATGAATCCACGAGGGTAGGGTTGATCAGATGTGGTAGCCTGTCTCCAAAAGCATCCCCAGCAATTCCTGCCTCCCCATATTTATGTCCTGAGTGGCCAGTCCCTTCCCACCATGAATAAGACGGCATGTGAAACCAACAGGATACAAAAATGAAGCAGTGTGACTTCTGAGGTCAGTACAGGTGCTGTGGCTTCTGCTTTTTCTTGAATTAGACATTCAAGGGAAAGTTAATTCCCATACTATGAGAACACACAATCAGCCCTCTGGAGAAGGCCAAATGGAAAGAACCTGAGGCTTTTCACCTATAGCTACTACCAACTTTCCAGCCATATGAGTAAATCACACTGGAAGCCGCTCCTCCAGACTAAGTCAAGCCCACCAACAGTCACAGCACTGGCCAAAGGTTTGCTAATGTCCTCATGAGACACTTAGGCCAAAATTTCTCAGTTAGGCTACTCCTACATTCCAGATCTACCATGAGACAATAAATTATCTACTACTGTTACCACTGCTGTGGTTTGGGATAATTTGTTATGTAATGAAAGATAACTAATTCACTAGACAAATGACCTATTTCTTTCTTTATTCTCTAAATTGTACAGCTATTATTTATTTAATAATAGAGTGAATATTATTTTAAATATCTATCAATACTGATTATTATTAAGATACAAAGCCCATAATATTATTTCTTTGGTCTATACATGTAATGCTTGGGGTTTGACAGAATCCTAAGACTGATGGCAATTATATCTCCATTCAGAACATATCCAGTTCCAGGGCATTTTGACGTGGTACAAATAGCCACATCTATTCATATGCCTAAAATATCTCTCTGCACCTTAACCTTCAAAGAATCATAAAGTTGCAAACCTGGTAAAAGATCATGAATATCCTCAACTTCAACTCCTTTTCAACACTTCAGCTATTAAGTTCTTCATAGTAAGCCTGAATGCTTTCAGTGACAGAAACTCATTACTCATCAGAATTCATTCAAAAACTCAAACAAATGTATTCAAGCAAAATCACTCTCTCTTTCTCGCTCTCTCATTCCAAATATCAACCTTAGACACTAGGAAAGTCCTATCTCACTCTGGACAATCTTTCGGATATCTGAAGAAAACATTATCTTCCATGTGAGCTCTCCCTTCTATAGAATACAGTATCCAGCTCCAACTATGCCTTAAAAGATACAATTGAATCTGAGACCCTGATGCTTTCCTCTGAGCTAGCCCCGGTTTCTCTATAATCATAGAACTAGCAGCCTACAGGTCTGTGGACTTTTTGTTTCCTTCTGTTTTAGAGATTTGGTTTGAATACTTTTAGATGTAGTATGCTTTCTTCAGTTCCCACAAACCCCACAACTCCTTTCTGTCTTAAAGCTCGGCTCCCTTCATCTGTTTATGACTTATCTGGTCCCTGGCTCCCAGAACACAACAAGATTGCTGACTCTGAATGGGACTGCTGCTGCTCCTATACTATAGACCACAGGTGGTGTTGATTCGGAAAGCTTCTTATGATTGTTACTGGGACAAAGTCAGGCCTTCATCACCTTCTTACCTTATTGTTAAGCATATCAAATTAACAAGTATCTATTAAGTATCTCTGGCACATTTCAAACCAGGAGTTGTGTTGAATACAGAAGGTAGGAGCTATGTCTCTCATTCATCCTGATGCCTCTGCCTGGATTGAGCACATAATGATCACACCACACCTGAGACAAAGGGAGGAAAGCAAGCAGACCTGCTACTCTAAGTAGAAGAGAAAACTCCAACTGCACAATACAAGGCACAAATGCCTGGGAAACTTAAGCAGGGAAAGATGTCTACCTCTTGGAATGGGCAAAGTGGGAACACAGAAGGAAGTGCATCCTCACTGGACAGTCGTCAGTCTGCTCAGTACAGCCCATGAGCCTTGTTGGAGAAAGATACCTTGGGTAAGCTTAATCAGCACCTGGCAATAGCTAACTCTGCTTTTGCTCCTGTGTTGGCAACCTAAGGACTAGAAGTGTTTGTTGCTGTTTACTGTGTGATTTAGTGATGATATAGATTTGGGGGAGTTAAATCTAAGATCTCTTTACCATTTTATTAAGGAAAAAGTTATAGTAGGTCAAAAATGTAGGCGGTGTGTTGTTCTCAATGAGGAATATTAACAGAAAATAAACAGTCCCCAGTTTATCTCATGAGGTCAAGCTTTATTGTTTTGTTTCATAGACCACACATCCTCGCAAGCCTCAAGTAGAATAATTGCTTCATTAAATATCAGCCAAAGGCGGGGGGCGGGAGCCCACAATGGCTCTCGATTTCATTCCAGTGACAACTAAAAAGCCATTAAACTGCACTTCAAGTCTTTGAAGTGTTAAGAAGTTCAGCCAGAAAACAGTATATGGACATATATCCAGTTTAAGAGCTAATGCAGTTCTGTGTCTAGTTGAGAAGAACATTCTCAGTGTGAAAGTGTGATGCTGGAAGCTTTAAAGACCCAGAGTACAATAGCAAGCCTTTCAGAACAAGTTAAAAGAAATGTGGAAATCATAACCTCTTTTCACTTCAGAGTCAGTATCCAACTGGACGGATTAGACACGCTCGAGCGGAGGTATAGATTATTGGTTAACAGTAAGCTTTCTCTGAGGTCAGAGAGACCTCAGTTTTCCTCTTGCTCTGAAGCTTGTGCTGTCTTGGCTCAAAACTAACTTCTGTGACACTCAATTTTCTCATCTAAATATGCATGTAATAGTAGTACTTACTATTAAGGTTCTCTGAAAGATTAAATGAGTGATATGTGGTAATCGCTATAACTCTAAGCCACTATTTATTGAGAGCTTACTCTGTAACAAGCTCAGAGCTAAGTGGTAATTTTCTTTTTTAATCTTAACAATGGTATTCCCTTTACCACTTTATAGAGAATACTGCAGAAGAAGCAAATCTGAGCAAGAATGCGCTTCAATTCCATGACAGGTTGACTCTGAAGTATCAGCAGGGCACAGCAGGAGCAAGCATGTTCTCTGCCTTGACCTCTACATCTCTGAATAACATCCTTAGGTCTTTCTTACATAAAGCCATTCTAAAATTTTAACTTTTTTCCATCTGTCAGAAACCACATCAAGTAAGGAGTTCACATTCTAGACAAAACCTGACAATATTGTATATAGAGGCTCAAGGTCTTTGCCTCAGGTTGCATCTTAAATAGCAACTATGTTATATAAGCAGTGCTCATCGTCATCTAAGACCTCTATTTTTTCTCCTCATGAGTAGATTTTAATCCAGATGATCCTGAGTCAAATTGCAAGTGAATATCCACTTAAATTAAATGAAGCAGAGAATTTACTGTTTGACCTAACTTGAAATAGCTATGATAGAAGAGCTTCAAGAAAGAAAGAATTCAGATACTCAAACACCATCACGACTCAATTTCTCTATATTAGAGTCATCTCCTTTGGGTAGATTCTTGCCTGTGGATAATAGTCAATGCAGCAGCCTTAGCTTAAGGATGGCTTCTGGCTACAACAGTTAGACCCCAAGATTCCAAGATGGAGCATCTTTGCCAATTTTGTGTTTTGTGCTTCATCTCTGAGTCAAGCACTATGACCAGAAAAATTGCCTTGTTGTTTGGCCTGGGCTGGTTACATGGCCAACCCTGGTGATGAAACAGTAGTCCCAATTGAATGCTGTTAGGAAGAAAAAAGGGAGAGATAGATGTGGGTCAAGCAAATTAACAGATGTCTACTAAAATTACTTTTATGAGAATACAGAGAATGTTACTATGGAAAAAAACAAATATAAATTCAAAGTTCTTCAAGATATATTATTATTGTTTTCAAAGAACAGGCAACTCTCCAACTTTTAAACACTTCTGCAGAGTACATAAGGTCAGAGTTCTGCAGACTCTTGTCTCTCTTCATAGACTTACAAACACTAAATGAAGCATTTACAGTTACATCTTAATGACCAGTTTTATGCAGTCAAATTAGCCATTCAATTGATTTGATTCAGTGAGAAAGACTACTCCAAATATCAAATTGACCTTTCTAGTCTAAGATTTTTTAAAGTCCTAGATCATGTTCCCTTCATTCTCATATACAATTTTCTTATTCATTTTTTCTTCTGCTTTCTTCTTTTATACTCTTCTTATATACACCCTCATTCATATATATGTTCTCATATCAGACCCTTGAATTCAACTTAACATTCTCCTTTATTTTCCGAGTAAATTAAATCTCTTGATTAAATTCTATTCTACTCTGTTTGTCCAACAAATATTTGCATTATTGGCACTGTTTTAGGCACTTGAGTCAAAGCTAAGATTCAAAGAGTCAAAGTCAAGTAAGATTCCTATCTCATGAAATTCACAGTTTGGTGGGGTAGACAGACAGATGTAGCAGTTACTTGTACTTCCTTGCCTGCTCCTATCTACCATGACCTATGCTCATCATAAATTATGGATAGTTTTCAAAGTATATGACCTGATTTAATCTTCTAACTCATTGTGAGAGATAGAGCAAGTTCCACAGACCCTATTTTACAGATATCACTGAACAAAGAGGTCAAGTGAAAGCAATAATCTAACCACTCTATAAATATCTACTACAATATGCCTGTTATATGTCAATAAGTATCTACCTATAACATACTTTTAAAGCAATGATATTGACCTGGGCATTATCTTTATGGGTTTAGAGAAGGACATCAATACATAAAATGGCCACTAAAAAAGACATGTGAAGTCAAACAGCAAATTAGTAATGGACCCAAAATAATTTTCAGCATTACTGACTTGAGTCCATTTACATATGCTGTGACTACTCCCCATAAATGATTACTTGATCAAACCCCTAAAAAGATTAGGCACCACCAACAAAAATTATCCTCATGTCAGTGCCTGCACTGCAGGACAGACCTACAAAAGAATCCTATAATTTCCAATTGAGAAAATGCTGCTATTTCACATGAGACTCCACTGATATCACCTCTTCCAACCACCTCTACTGTTCAACACTGTAGTGATTGTCTTCATGAATGCAGTATGTTAGCATGGCAAATAAGGACAGAAAAAGATTTGCCCAGATGAAAAGTATCAATTTATGGATAATTTAGGATAATATAAACAAATGAGAGCAACACAAATAGTCATTTGTATGTATACACAAATGGGAGACAGTATTCAGAATAGATAAGAATTTCTATAAATAGTGGTAAGTTAGAAAAAAAAATGAGGCAATGATAGGAGTAGGCAAAGGCAAACTCAATAGTCAAAAAAAAAAAAAAAAAGCTAGTAACCAAAGTACTGCAAATTAAAGTAACAATAGAATACCATTTCATACTTCTCAAATAAGGGGAAAATGTCACAAAGTAGAGTGTTCATAGAAAGAAAAGTGTTAAAGTTGTGTATGCTCCTGGAAGGAACCAAGCTACTGTGACTACTTTTGAGAACAACTTGGCATCATACCAGTAATTTTTAAAAAGAATATAATCTACAACACAAGTCCATTTCTAAGTATAACACCCTATCAAAATTCTTGCACTTGTGTCCCAGAAGACCCTTTAAGAATGTATATAGCAGCGTTCATAAAATTGTATAGTAAACAAAAATATACATCAATACTAAAAGAGATAATTAAGGTGGAATGTAGAAAAATTTTTAAATGAAAAAGTTATACCAATGTGCTTCAATATGGACAGATATCAAAAACATAATACTAAGTAAAAAATTCACACTGTAGCCTGACCTGTGGTGGTGCAGTGGATAAGGTATCAATATGGAATGCTGAGATTGCTGGTTCAAGACCCCTGGCTTGCCTGGTCAAGGCACATATAAGAAGCAAAGGTAAATTAGTGCTTTCCATTCCTCCTTCTTCCTGCCTTCATCTTTCTCTCTATCTCTTCTCTCTAAGTCAATAAAATTAAATCTAAAAAAAAAAAAAAAAAAGATATAAAAAATGCACACTGTAGATGGTTACATATGGTACATTACAATGTCTAAATAGTTAAATACTCAAACAATAGTATGTGTATATATTTATATATTTAAATATATATATATATTATACATAAGTAAAATTTTCTAGAAAATAGAAAAGTATTTTCTAGAAAAAAACAAAAACAAAACATAACCTCCCTAACTCAGGAATAGGTGGGAGAAGAAATGGGAATAGGGAGGATAAAAGCAGGGTCAATATTACACATTATGTTTTGTTTCTTTTTCATTAAAAATATGAACAAGACAAAAGAAGTAATTTTATTGTGACAATCTCAGTGTTTGTTATATAATTTTTTATATTTTACATTTTTTGTATTTCTTAAAATAAAAAAATACCTCTCTATGCTTGCAATTTCCTGTCTGTTCCTCTTCACTTTCTCTCCTGCCTAGTTTGGATTGGCAGGAGAGAATCCTAGTAAAGAAACAGGCTCTGGAATAAAAACCACTTCAGTTCCAACGGAAGCCTGGCTGTGTGTGCCTGGGCAAGCCACTTCACTGTTCGCTGCCACAATTTCCTCCTATGTAAAGGGGGAAAATAATAATATCTAGAGTGTAGGGATGTTGGAGGAGACAGTGATGACTAGTGATAAGGAAACAGGCTGGTTGGTGACTGGGCCCCAGGATCCCAGTGCTGAGCCAGAGACCTCACCTGCCTGACAGTGCCACATGGGCTTCCAGTCCAGAAGAGAGGTCATCGCTCACTTATCCCTGAATCTTCCAAGCTACCCTATTCAGAGTAGCTTCTCAATCAGTACTTAACTGAAAAAGTACTATTCAAATAACCATGTCAGGTAACAATAGGATCTCCAAAGAAAGAAATCACTAATATAAACATTTTAACAATATCTTTCTTTTATTTTCTTCACTCGTTTGTTGGATAAATATTCACTAAATACTATTACATTCTAATGCTACTCAAAGTGCAGTCTATGAACCAGCAAAACTGGGGCCCCATCCCAGCCCTAGAGTCTGCATTTTATCAAGGTCCCAGGTGATATATATTCAATTTAAAGTTTAAGAAGCACAGGTATAGAAGCCAGTGTAAACCCAAAGGAATACATAATGTGTTTTTTTTTTTTAATGGACTGCCTGAGTTCAAATTCTGGTTCTATCATTCCTAACAGTTGGACCTTTTCTCAAGTCTTTTGACTTCCCTGAGTCTGTTTCTTCATCTAAAAATGGGAATGTCAACACATATCTCTCACAGGGTCATTTTAGAAATAAAAAACTGACAGAGTCCAAGATGGCAATGGAGTAGACAAACATTCCAACTGCCATGTCCCAGGACCAAATTGGATTACAACTTAATTTAAGAACAATCAGCTTGAAAACCAACTTTGGACTAAACAAAGAGGAGTCTATAAACAAGGATCACAGAATAAGCCACACTGAGACTGGTAGGAAGGGCAGAGTCACGGAAAGGCCTGCCTTGCTCCCAGGAGCGAGCGACGGCTGAGGGTCCAGTGGGACTGTCACTGCAGGGAGGGTAACCAGAGAGTTGTAGGTCCTCAGCCCAGGTCAGGAGCCCCAGCCTAGAGCCACAGAGCCTAGAATAGGCACCTAGACAGCATTTGGTGGTGAAAAGAGCTGGGTTTCTGTCTGCGAGAAAGAGACAGAGCTCTCGGAGATGCAGGCTCCATCTTAAAGGGCCTATGCAGAAAATCTCATTAACAGCCACGTACCCAGGGCTCCGGTGGAGGGAGAGCTGAGAGGACTAGAGTTGTGTGAGAAGAGTATAAGTTGGAGGACCAGGGAGAGACACTGTGGAGGACAGTCACTGGAACCCCTGTGCTGAATTATTCTCCAATACTGCATTTGCTATCTTTCTTGGGTGTAGCAGTCCCCTCTGAGAAGCATCAGCCTGGGGAAAAGCAACTGCACTTCCCTTGAGAGTTTCTCAAGCCCCAGTCAAGGAGACTGGGTCATACTGGGCCAGGAAACAGAGGGCATGTCAGTGACTCAGTGTTCTGGTGTTGAGGCCAGAGCTTTCCCTCACATGCTCCCAAATCTATAACTGGTGTTTCTACCCTATTGAAGATTCAGTAGAAACTGCCCAGACTGCAGACAGACCACACTTCTGGGTCTCAGAGGCCACATCCACCAGACTCCTGGGGCCACACCTTATTGAGGTCTGTGTAAAAAGTCTGGATAGACTGACACATAGGGCTGAGAGGCAGAGCCACACCCACCACCCATCCTACTCCCCGAATTTCCACAGGCTCTAGACTCTACTGGAGGCCTTTTGAGTGGCCTAGCCCAATAAGCAGCCAGCAGACAGAGGCTACAGGAGGCAGGACTTAGGGAATCTTCCTCTAGGCCCAGTGTGGGTAAAAGCCAGCTTAGGTGGGAAGCTTGGTATTTCCATGTGCACCTGGGCCCAGCAGAGGCAGCCACAAACTCTAGATTGCTTATACCTTCAAGAAGATTGCTGAGGGCCAGTCATGGGCAGTGTCTCCCACTGGTCTGTGCCAGGTTTCGGCCAGGGAGGCCAAGGCTGACATATCCAGTGGCCAGATGTGAAGAACATAAATTCAGGATCTAACAACCCTTGTTAGAGTGGTATCCTAAGAAAGGGCTCCTCACACCTGGCCCAGCTGAGGTGAGTTCTACTCTCTGTGATCAACACCAACACAGCAGCTCATGTGCACTGAACAAGGTGGAGCTACATAGCCAGTCAGCCTGGGTGCTGGATATCTTTCCCTGCTGGGCTAGATTCCACAGGAAAAAGGGAGAGAGGGTTTGAGCATGGACATTTAAAGTGTGGGTTCCACCTGACCTATGGAGGCACAGTGTCAACCTGGGATGCTGAGATCACTGGTTAAACCCTGGCCTTGCCCTGTCAAGGCACATATACTTTCTACCCCTGCTTTCCCTCCTTTTGTCTCTCTCCTCTCTCTAAAATCAATAAATAAAATCTTTAAAAAATTTTTTTAAAAGTGTGGGTCCCTATAAACTTATTGTTGGATCTGGTTGAGGGGCTTAGCCACCTTCTTGGGGGGCACAGTCAGCCCCAGGAGAGGACTCTCTCAGTTTTCTTCCCTGAGACCAGAGTCTCACCAGCTGTAAGAACTTCTCCAGAGGAAACTGTCAGCCCCACTCAATTTGAACTTCCTTCTCACATTGTTTGGTAGAAATAAAATTTAAGTATCCAGCAGTGGCTGAGGGATTAGCTCTGGAGTAGGACCCACATTCCACAGACTGAGCTCCTGACCAAGAGACCCCTGAAGTAGGGCATTCCATTAAAATCATATTCTCAACCTCAGCTGCCCTAATCCACCAAGCTTGCAACCTGTAGAGGGGTTGGTTTGGTGAGACCAGTCTGAGCCCACACTACAGTCTTTCTACAGGACACTCTGTGAGAAGACCAGGCAGCTGCAAGAGAGGTGGAGTAGCTGAAAAATGGAAGCAAATCTTATGGAGCTCCTGTCATTTCTAAGAAGGAGGAAGCTGATCCTTATACACAGGTTGGCACCTCCCACACTACCCACACAGAAAATGCTGACACAAACAATGAAAAGAGCAGTAGCTCCAGACTGGTAGTCCACAGCAGGTTACAAACAACAGCTGATGCCAAGTTAAAAAGATCTAGAACCAACACAACTGGTAGTGGATGGCAGACAGAACCAAACCTAGGCTCAGCACACTACATAACCAGCATACACAAAGGAGTCCAGCAGGCATCAGCCACTGTAGAGAATAAATATGCACAACAGGACAGACCCTTCAGAGTGTCTAAAACACATAAAAAGGTTGATCTTTAGAGCCAGTCTGCCTGAAGGGATAACTGTATCCATGAAAGGACCAACTGTATTCAATACTCACATACAACAAGCAAAAAAATAGTACCCTCAAGAAGCATTTCTAGAATAAGGAAAACAGATGGCCAGAGCCCATATTCTTCATAAAGACACCACAAAAAGTTAAAAGTCAGACAGCACTACCTAATACACAGACAAATGTGCAGGCAAAGAAATATGACCTGAATGAATCAACAAGAGAAATCTCCAGAAAAATAAATAAATGAAATGGAAGTAACCAAACTACCAGATGCAGAGATTAAAATAATGATTTTTAGGATGCTCAAGAATCTTAGAACAACAATGAATGGTCATAATGAGAACATAAATAAGGAGATAACAAGCATCAAAAACGATATTGAAATTATAAAAAAGAACCAGTAAGAAATGACAAATACATAACAGAAATGAAGGCTACACTAGCAGGAATCAATAGCAGGCTGCATGAAGCAGAGGATTGAATTAGCAATTTAGTAGACAAGATAAACATAAGCACAGAAGTAGAGCAACAAAATAAAAAAAAAGGTGCAAAAAGGCTGAGGAAACTAAGAGACCTCTGTGAAAACATGAAAAGAAACAATATCCACATCATAGGGGTTCCTGAAGAAGAAGGGAACAAACAAGAGATAGAGAACTTCTTTGAAGAAATCATAGCTGAAAATTTCCCTAAAAAAAAGAGTCACACAAAATCAAGAAACACAGAGAGTCTCATTAAAGAGGAACCCAAGGAGGCTTACACCAAGACACATCATAATTAAAATGTCAAAGATAAGAGACAAAGAAAGAATACTAAAAGCTGCAAGAGAAAGGCAGTTAATTACCTAGAGAGGAGCCCCCATAAAGATGACATCTGACTTCTCAGCAGAAACACTTGAGGCCAGAAAGGATCGGCAAAATATATTCAAAGTGATGCAAAGGAAAACCTACAACAAAATCTTATTTACCCAGCAAGGCTATTGTTTAAAATTGCAAGAGATATAAAAAGCTTCCCAGACAAAAAGATACACAAGGGATTTATTACAACCAAACCAGTACTGCAAGAAATGTTAGGGGGGCCTGTTGTAAAAAGCACAAAGAAAAAAAAAAAGAAATTGAGAAAAAGTGAATTGTGGATTGAAAGAATAAAATGGTGATAAATAAATATATATCAATAATAACTTTAAATGTAAATGGATTAAATGCTTCAATCAAAAAACATAGGGTAGCTGCATGAATAAAAAAGCAGGACCCGTACATATGCTGTCTACAAGAGACCCACCTCAGAACAAAAGATTATGTGTGAAAGGATGGAAAATAGTATTTCTTGAAAAGGGAAACAAACAAACAAAAAGATGGGGTAGCAATACTTATATCTGACAAAATAGCCTTTAAAACAAAAGCTATAGTAAGGTATAAAGAAAGTCACTACATAATAATAAAGGGAGCAATCCTACAGGAGAATATATGTAGCCATTGTAAATATTTATGCACCTAATATAGGAGCACTTAAATATATAAAGCAGATTTTGATCGACATAAAGAGTCAAATTGACAGCAATACTATAGCAGTATGTCATTTTAATACCCCACTAACATCACTGGACAGATCCTCTAGATAAAAAATTAACAAAGAATCAATGACCTTAAATGACACATTAGATCAACTGGATTTAAATGACATCTTCAGAACCTTTACCCAAAGCACCAGAATATACATTCTTTTCAGGTGCTCATGGTACATTCCCTAGGATAGACCACAGGTTAAGACACAAAATAAATCTCAATAAACTTAAGAAGACTGAAATCATATCAAGCATCTTTTCTGATCACAATGGCTTGAAACTAGAAATCAACTTCAATACAAAAACTGAAAAACATTCAAACACTTGGAGACTAAATAGCATGCAATTAAATAATGAATGGGTTAATAACAAGATCAAGGAAGAAATAAAAAATTTTCTTGAAACAAATGAAAATGAGTATACAACAACTCTAAATTTATGGGGCACAGCAAGAACTAGAAAACGAACAACAGATAAAGCCCAGAGAAGTGGAAGAAAAGGAATAATAAATATCAAAACACAAATAAATAACATAGAGGCTAAAAAAACAATATAAAAGATCAATAAAACCAAGAAGTGGTTCTTTGAAAAGGTAAACAAAATTGTTGAATCTTACACCAGACTCACCAAGATAAAAAGAGAGGGGACTCATATAAATAAAATTGGAAATAAAAGTGGAGAAGTAACAACTGACACTGCAGAAAAACAAAGGATTGTAAGAAATTACTATGAAGATCTACATGCCAAAAAATTGGACAACCTAGGTGAAATGAATAAATTTCTAGAATCATACAATATTCCAAAACTCAATCTGGAACAATCAGAAAACCTATACAGACTGATTACAACAAATGAAATTGAAACAGTTATCAAAGTACTTCCAGCAAACAAAAATTCTGGACCAGATGGCTTCACAGACAAATTTTACCAAACATTCAAAGAAGTACTAACACCTATCCTTCTCAAGTTACTTCAAAAAAATTTCTGAGGAGGGAAGACTTTCAAACTCTTTTTATGAGGCAAGCATTATACTTATTTCAAAACCAGGTAGGCCCTGGCCAGTTGGCTCAGTGGTAGAGCGTCGGCCTGGCGTGCAGAAGTCCTTGGTTTGATTCCCGGCCAGGGCACACAGGAGAAGCACCCATCTGTTTCTCCACCCCTCCCCCTCTCCTTCCTCTCTGTCGCTCTCTTCCCCTCCCGCAGCCGAGGCTCCATTGGAGCAAAGATGGCCCAGGCGCTGAGGATGGCTCCTTGGCCTCTGCCCCAGGCGCTAGAGTGGCTCTGGTCTTAACAGAGCGATGCCCCGGAGGGGCAGAGCATCGCCCCCTCGTGGGCAGAGCATCGCCCCTGGTGGATGTTCCAGGTGGATCCCAGTCAGGCGCATGCAGGAGTCTGTCTGACTGTCTCTCCCCGTTTCCAGCTTCAGAAAAAAAATAAAATTCTCAACAAAATATTAGCAAACTATATCTAACAATACATCAAAAAGATCATACATTATGATTAAGTGGGATTTATTCCAGGGAGGCAAGGCTGGTACAATATTTGCAAATCAATTAATGTGATTCATCACATAAACAAAAGGAAGGAGAAAAAAACACATGATAATTTCAATAGATGCAGAAAAAGCATTTGATAAAATCCAGCACCCATTCATGATCAAAACTCTCAACAAAGTGGGAATACAGGGAACATACCTCAACATGATAAAGGCCATCTATGAGAAACCCACAGCCAACATCATACTCAATGGGCAAAAATTAAAAGCAATCCCCTTAATATCAAGAACAGGGTTGCCACCTTTCACCACTCTTATTCAACATAGTACTGGAATCCTAGCCACAGCAATCAGACAAGAAGAAGAAACAAAAGGCATTCAAATTGGAATAGAAGAAGTAAGACTATCATTATTTGCTGATGACATGATACTGTACATAGAAAACCCTAAAGTCTCAGTCAAAAAACTACTAGACCTAGTAAATGAATTGAGCAAGGTGGCAGGATATAAAATTAATATTCATAAATCAGTGGTATTTTTATACAACAATAAACTGAAAAAGAAATTAAGGAAACAATCCCCTTCACTATTGCAACAAAAAGAATAATGTACCTAAGAGTATGTTTAACCACAGATAAAAGACTTGTACTCAGAAAATTATAAGACATTAAAAAAATAATTAAGGAAGATACAAACAAGTGGAAGCATATACGATATTTATGGATAGAAAGAATAAACATCATCAAAATGCCTATACTACCCAAAGCAATCTATAAATTCAATGCAATTTCTATTAAAATACCAATGGCATATTTCAAAAATATAGAACAAATATTCCAAAAATTTATACAGAACCAAAAAAACCCCCAAAACATGGATTGCCTCAGCAATCTTGAAAATGAAGAATAAAGTGAGAGGTATCACACTTCCTGATATCAAGTTATACTACAAGGCCATTGTAATCAAAACAGTTTGGTACTGGCATAAGAACAGGCATACAGATCAATGGAACAGAACAGAGAAATAAATCCTCACCTTTATGGATAATTGATATTTGACAAAGGAGGTAAGAGCATATAATGAAGTAAAGACAGACTCTTTAATAAATGGTGTTGGGAAAATTGGACAGATACATGCAACAACATGAAACTAGACCACCAACGCACACCATTCACAAAAATAAATTCAAAATGGATAAAAGACTTTAATGTGAGTCAGAAAACCATAATTATCTTGGAAGAAAACATAGGCAGTAAGCTCTCTGATATCTCTCGTAGCATTATTTTGGCTGACACATCTCCACTGGTAAGTGAAATAAAGGACAAAATAAATAAATGTGACTATATCAAACTAAAAAGCTTTTGCACAGCAAAAGATATCATTAACAAAATAAAAAAACAACCCACACAATGGGAGAACATATTCACCACACATCTGATGAGGGGTTAATGACAAAAATTTATAAAGAACTTCTGAAATTCAACACCAGGAAGGTAAACAATCCAATTAAAAATGAGCAAAGAAAATGAATAGACACTTCTCCAAAGAGGACATACAGATGGCCAATAGGCATATGAAAAAATGTTCAAAGTCACTAATCATCAAAGAAATGCAAATTGAAACCACAATAAGACACCACCTCACACCTGTCAGAATGGCGCTCATTAACAAATCAACACACCATAAGTGCTGAGGAGGACGTGGAGAAAAGGAACCGTTCTGCACTGCTGGTGGGAATGCAGACTGGCACAGCCACTGTGGAAAACAATATAGCATTTCCTCAAAAAATTAAAAAGGAACTGCCTTTTGACCCAGCTAAGGCATATATCCTAAGAATATTCCTAAATCAGTGATTCAAAAGAAGGTATGCACCCTCATGTTTATGGCAGCATTGTTTACAACAGCCAAGATCTGGAAACAGCCCAAGTGTCTGTCAGTGGACACGTAGATTAAAAAGCAGTGGTACATATACACAATGGAATACTACACTGCCATGAAAGAGAAGGAAATCTTTTTGCGAAGGCATGGATGAACTTGGAGATTATTATGCTATGTGAAATAAGCCAAGCAGAGAAAGAAAAGTATCATATGATTTCACTTATATGTGGAATCTAACAAACAAAGTGAACTGAGGAATGGAATAGAGGCAGAGGTGAGGTTACAGGGAGCAGAGGGACAGCTGTCAGAGGGAAGGAGGATGTGGTGATGGGATCAGAGAAGGTGAAGGGATTAGTGAAATTATATATACATAACACAGAGATGCAGATAACAGTACAGAATATCCCAGAGGGGGAGGGAGTTAGGGGGGTGGGGTGCAAAGGGGGTGTAATGTGGGGCACGGAGGTGGGGAGTGAGGGTGTTATATTGAAAGGAATACTTGAATCTATGGTAACAAAATAAATTAAAATTAATAAAAATTTTAAAAAAAGAAATAAGAAATTGCCTTCCCAGAAGTGCTTACTGCAGCCATGAGACCTCTCAATGGTGTTAGTTTTTGTTACTTATGTTAAAATCTGAAAGAGAAAAAAAAATTATCCAAAGAAAACACCAAAGGAGAAGTGAAAAGAGCTTGGCTAGTAGGAGAAAAGATGGAAGCCACGAGGAAGATACTGAGGTGCAGCAGTGAGAAAGCAGGGCAGGGGGAAGAAGTGAAAAAAAGAAAAAGAGTTCACTATGCAGTAATCCTGAAATAGATTTACAGCTACATCCTATGCTCACTCCTGCTCCAGAACTTAATTCAACTGGACTTCTCTTCTTTGTTTCTGAAAAACAAGTTTTTGTTGGTTGTAGTGGTTTGTTTTGGTGCTCTATATTTCCTGCTCTATTTTTAAATGCTTCCTGGAAATTTTAGATAGTGTAGATTCTTTGCTCATGCTGGAGTATTCTGCCTAATCCTTTCAGCACCAGACATCTAACTGAGGCACTGAACGCACATTCTTCCCCAGGGCCATCTCCCCACTGTGTTCGCTCTGCTCGGTGTGTGGTGTTCCGGTTCCTAACAGGGTGTAAGCCGCACATTCTCTCACCTGGACCATCTTCCGTTCTTCGTCCGGAACTGGACCCTACTATACAACATGGCAAAAGGAGATTTAAGATGGTAATTCTGATGTTATCACATTGCTTAAAACTTTTCATAGCTACCTGCAAGGCCAGTGGTCGCCGCCATGGCCGTGCAGATGCAGGTTCAGATTGGATTAGGGTAGACAGTAAAAGAACTGTGGAGCCAGAAAATGGTGGGCTAGTCCGTTTATTAAAGTCTCATATGGCAAAGGAGCAAACAGGCAGGGAAGACAGCCTCTCACTGTCTTTCCTCTCACTCAGAGCTCCAGCCCAGACTCCCTCAGGATCAGCAGACTCACAGGCCCCCACTAGCCTAAGCAGAGATCCCAAGCCTCTCAGCACTCCCCAGCCAAACAGGCCTGGCGAAAATACCCCCTCTCTAGCTAACAACAGCAAAAAATTTCCCCTCCCAAGCAGGAAATCAATCCGCAATTTTCAATCTGCTGCTCTGAGGACGAGCACTGCAGCCTTCCATAGACTATACACACGTGGCGCTGCCCCACTATAAGCCAGCAAACTTAAAAAACATTAGTTTAGAGAAGTGTCTATTCATCTCTTTTGCCCATTTTTGGATTGGGTTGTTTGTCTTCCTGGTGTTGAGTTTTACAAGTTCTTTATAAATTTTGGTTATTAACCCCTTATCAGACGTATTGTCAAATATGTTCTCCCATTGTGTAGTTTGTCTTTTTATTCTGTTCTTGTTGTCTTTAGCTGTGCAAAAGCTTTTTAGTTTGATATAGTCCCATTTGTTTATCCTGTCTTTTATTTCACTTCCCCGTGGAGATAAATCAGCAAATATATTGCTCCGAGAGATGTCCGAGAGCTTACTGCCTATGTTTTCTTCTAAGATGCTTATGGTTTCACGGCCTACATTTAAGTCTTTTATCCATTTGAGTTTATTTTTGTGAGTGGTGTAAGAGGACATACAGATGGCCAATAGGCATATGAAAAAATGCTCAACATTACTAATCATTAGAGAAATGCAAATTAAAACCACAATGAGATATCACCTCACAACAGTCAGAATGGCGCTTATCAACAAAACAACACAGAATAAGTGCTGGCGAGGATGTGGAGAAAAGGGAACCCTCCTGCACTGCTGGTGGGAATGCAGACTGGTGCAGCCACTGTGGAAAACAGTATGGAGATTCCTCAAAAAACTGAAAATCGAACTGCCTTTTGACCCAGCTATCCCACTTTTAGGAATATACCCCAAGGACACCATAGAACGGCTCCAAAAGGAGAAATGCACCCCCATGTTTGTGGCAGCATTGTTCACAATAGCGAAGATCTGGAAACAGCCCAAGTGTCCGTCAGAGGACGAGTGGATTAAAAAGCTTTGGTACATATATACTATGGAATACTACTCAGCCATAAGAAATGATGACATCGGATCATTTACAATAACATGGATGGACCTTGACAACATTATACGGAGTGAAATAAGTAAATCAGAAAAAAAACTAAGGTGAATCCATACATAGAAGAGACATAAAAATGAGACTCAGAGACATGAACAAGAATGTGATGGCAACAGGGGTAGGGGGTAGGGGGAGGGGGGATGGGGTGAAGAAGGAGAGAGGGGTTGGGGGAGGGGAGGGGCACAAAGAAAACCAGATAGAAGGTGACAGAAGACAATTTAACTTTGGGGGAGGGGTATACAGCACAATCAAATGTCAAAATAATCTAGAGATGTTTTCTCTCAACATATGTACCCTGATTTATCAATGTCACTGCATTAAATTTAATAAATAAAAAAAAATTAGTTTACCCAACACTGGTCCTAATTAGCTGAGCTTTCATCTTATCCTGCACAGATTCCCTCTCAGTCCCTCGCTCCACCAGGACCCCTGGACAACTCCCTCGTGGTCAACCTTCTGCTAGGGTTTCCTTCCTTGGGCTCGGGGACAGCAGCCCAGCTGCCCCTCAGAGCCCACCCTAAGCACAGTGTCTTCAGGGAAGCTTCCACACCAGAGGCCTGGTCCACTTTAGGCCAGACGGCTAGGACTGCTCTCAGAGGACACTCTCACCTTCCTTCAGAACATTACCTTATTGGGGGAGAAATTCTACTGTCCCTGATGATTTGCGCTCATATTTCCTGCCCCTTTTATGTGTTATCTGTACGAATTTCCCCCAATTGCTCCACAAGCGAAACCAACAGAAGTGTAGCACACCCCTTTCTTATCCACAGTTTGTTCATCTTCTGACCTCTGAGACATTCTTTGACTTTTGGAGGGTTTGGGAAATGTTAGTTACTATATCTCATCTGGTGGTTCAGGTATTCTGAAACAGGATGATTTATTGTTATCCTACATAACATCACAAGAAATGTAATATTCTACCTCAATATAAATGTGTAGTATTTATTATTATTTAAGAAGACTTGTTCATCTCTCTGTGTTGTAATCGCCAAGAGAGAAGACAATGTATGTGTTTGACTCATCACTGACTTCAGTTCCTCGCACAGAGCAAGTTCCCCAAAACATTTGTTGACTGAATGAACAGATCAGAGCTGGAGGGTTGAGCATTCTCCTTAGAGCATCTTGCTGAATAGCAGGCTGATAAAATTTAACCAAAGGCTATATGACAAATTTCAAGATATTCAACATTCTCTTAGGCACTTGAAGATAAAAAGCCTCCAAGTCTTTGATCACCAGAAAATGTGGCTCTTCCACTAGTGTAATGTCATTAATCTTTAATGCAAGTTTTCATTCCATCCATCCGACACATAAGTTTCCATATTCTTCATTAATTCTATTATCAGCAGACTGAATTCCTCTGATGCCTAAGGCAAAAGAGCTCTCCTTTCAAATACCAAAGGCACATTTTTTAAAATACAGGCATAATTTTTGCCCACAAGATTTTGTGTAACAATATTACCAATTAGCCTCTTGTACCATCCAAATAAATTGCCTACTAGTCATCACTTTAAGGGACTAATTGACCATGCAAATACTGAGAGGCATGACATTCAGCTGCCAAACAGAGACCCAGCAAGGCCTCTTTAAGTATTTCTCCTTGGGAGCAAACTCCTTTAACACTTTAATCATGTTGTATCATTAGTTCAAAATCAAACCTTATAGGTGCATTTAGGTTTTCATCCCTAAGAAACTCCTGACTTTATTTGTTCTTTGCCATCTGAGAGTAGCCAGACTTTCTTCAGAGCTTTTACACAAAGGAGGCAGGATGTCAGAAGGTAAATGTTAGAATTCCAGCTGGTTTTCCATGTTTCTCCTCGTGTCCTGGAGAGACTAACCATGGCAGAATGCACCCTGACTTTTCTGAGATATGGCTACAGTTAGAATATTGGTAATGGAAAGTTTTATAAGATCCTCTAAGTCCAATGAAAGTCTGTAGAAGTGAATAAGACAGTCTATTAGACAGGGTCCTGACAGCAAATAGACAGCACAGTCAAATAGAATAACAAGTAGTTTTAATAAAGGAATTGTTTACAAAGACTGTGAGAAAACCATAAAAGCTGTAAATATGCCCAGATGTCAGTGCCAACAGAGCTGTTCCCCCCACCCCTTAGCTGAAAGGGGCAAGAAGAGTTATCAGAACTTGGAAAGAGACATGGGGAGAAGGCCACCTTCCAAAGAACTGTGATTTTGGTCAAAGTGACACCCAGTCCAAAGTGATCCCTCCAGGAGAGAACCAAGAGAATGTAATTCCCCAGCTTTCCTCTCCTTCCCTCCTCCCATATCCTGCTAGGGCTTCCGATTGGCTGTTCCCAATAAGTAGCCAAAAGGCAAGGGAGTTAGTTAATTCAAGCAGTACACAGAACCTGGCCTCCTGACAACAGAGATTAGTCAAAAAAAAAAATTGTTTTTGATATACATCTGGAGAGTAACACAGAAGATATCAAATACTGTAAGGATCAGATGCATCCAGGGAAGACTCACAAAACACAGATTCCAGGAACACACCCACTTTCACTAAATCAGTATGATCCCAGACACATGAATTTTAGGAAAACTGCACAATTATGATGCATACCGTTAAGAATAGCTGGCATTTTTAATTCAAACCCCTAATTTTGGGGGGAGGTTATAAGTTTTTGTTTTTTTTTCTGAAGCTGGAAACGGGGAGAGACAGTCAGACAGACTCCCGCATGCGCCGGACCGGGATCCACCCGGCACGCCCACCAGGGGCGATGCTCTGCCCACCAGGGGGCGATGCTCTGCCCCTCGGGGGCATCGCTCTGCCGCGACCAGAGCCACTCCAGCGCCTGGGGCAGAGGCCAAGGAGCCATCCCCAGCACCCGGGCCATCTTTGCTCCAATGGAACCTTGGCTGCGGGAGGGGAAAAGAGAGACAGAGAGGAAGGAGGGGAGGGGAGTGGAGAAGCAAATGGGCGTTTCTCCTATGTGCCCTGGCCGGGAATCGAACCCGGGTCCCCCACACGCCAGGCCGACGCTCTACCGCTGAGCCAACCGGCCAGGGCCTATAAGTTTTTATTAACATGATTTTTCTTCTCCTTCTTTCTTCTTCCTTCTCCTTCTCCTTCTTCTTCTCCAAGTGAGAGGAGGGAAGATAGACAAACTCCTACATGCACCCTGACAGGGATCTACCAGCAACCCCCATCTGGGGCCAATACTCTTCCCATCTGGGGCCATGTTTGCAACTGACTTATTTTTAGCACCTGATGTGGAAGCTCCATGGAGCCATCCTCAGAGTCCAGTGCTGATACACTCAAACTAATCAAGTTATGGCTATAGGATGGGAAGGGAGACAGAGAAAGAGAGACAGAGAGAGAGAGAGAGAAGGGAGAGGGGGAAGGGTGGAGATGGTCGCTTCTCCTGTTTGCTGTAATTGGAATCAAACCTGGGACATGCACACGCCAGGCTCATGCTCTACCACTGAGCCAATTGGCCACAACCTAACCTGTCTTTTTAAAACAAACATCCATACCAATGTGGGAAGTGAAGAGAGGGAAGGGGATAGGGAAGGGTAGGGCAGGTCAGGGTGTGAGGAAGGAATTGATTCTGCTACATTGATAATAAAGTTTCAGGTCTATGCATTGTGGATTTTATAGTTCCCCTAGGCTAGGGGAATGTGGTCCTTAAAAATCGTGTACTGCCTGACCAGGCAGTGGTATAGTGGATAGAACATCAACCTGGGATGCTGAAAACCTAGGTTTGAAACTTTGAGGTCGCTGGCTTAAACACGAAGTTGCTGGCTTGAGTGTGGAATCATAGACATGAACTCATAGTCACTTGCTTGAGCCCAAAGGTTACTGGCTTGAGGCCCAAGGTCACTGGCTTCAGTCCAAGGTTGCTGGCTTGAGCAAGGGGTCACTGGCTTAGCTGGAGCACCCTGATCAAGGCACATATGAGAAAGCAATCAATGAACAACTAAGGTGCTGCAACAAGTTGATGTTTCTCACCTCTCTCCCTTCCTGTCTGTCATCTCTACCTGTCCGTCTGTCTCTTTCTCTCTTGCTAAAAAAAAAAAAAAAAAATGTGTACTTAAGAGTACTTAGAGAATAGAAACCACTTCTTTTTAATACAACCTTCTTCCAGTGGGTACCCATTTGGGTTGTAATTGGCTTCTTAAGGTCCCCAATGGTGTCACTGGTGCTGTTCCTCACACAGACCTTCTTCACCAGACAGTGGTTGCAAACAAACTCAGTCATTCTGTCTGGAGCTTGTAGGAATGCAGGTTTTTAACTGTGTAGATATTCACCCTGTTTATGTTGCACCAGTGGTTAAACTATTCAAGCATTTATTGGTTGGTAAATAACCCCTGCCCTAAGCTCCCAAGTACCCAGCCTCTACTCCAGTTTCCCATGTTTTGAATCCAGGAATGAAGTGTTAACACTTAGACTAATAGACTAATACCACAGCATGTAGTCTTATGAGGTATTTTGAATACTGCATCCCGATTTTCCACAGAAGACTTATTTATTTTGTTATGTTTTGTGGGGGGTTTTGTTTTAGATTTTTTTTTTTTGAAATTGATTTTTAGAGAGAACAAAGAGAGAGAGAGGAAGTGGGAGGAGAAGTGGCAAACATCAACTCATAGTCATTGCTCCTTGTATGTGCCTTGACCAGGCCAGCCCGGCTTGTTTCAAACTGGCCATCTCAGTGTTCCAGGTCAACATTCTATCCATTGCACTATCACAGGTCAGGAAGACTTGTTTTACTCTACACCCAGACTTTGCCTTAAATAGGAATGCTAAATTGAAAAACTGATAAATTTCAGGCAGACTTATTAATGAGCCCAACAGCCAAAGACTACTGTCATGATGATAAAGGTGCCTACTACTCAATCTGGATGGTTTACCCCATGTTAACAACAGCGAATCGTACATCTTTTCCTTGTATCAGTAGTCAACCTTGAAACCCCACAGCTGTCAACCTTGAGTCCAAGAACAATAGGAGTATAAACTCAGGAGGATGATATTTGCAGTTAGACACCGGTGTTTAAATTCTGATCTGGCCCAACCCACTGATTAACCTTGGTCAAGTAATTTAAGTTCTGGGTCTCACTTTTCTTCCACTTAAATATTTTTTTAAAAAATGTCTTTTCACAACATTTCTGGTCAAAGTACCCTAATTCAAAATAGATCTCATGTTTTAATCATTCATTTATGAGGACCAAAGAAAAACAGAAAAAGAAAAAAAAAATTTTTAAATGAGCAGAAAATTGATAGCACATTCTAATGTATATATAATCATATAAATAAAATATCTGCCATGAACAAAGCAGTTATGCTTCACCATACATGTAATGGTGGCTTTGCACACATGTAATTCTCATGGAGTCCTGGAGTTGGCACACAACAACAGAAGCCATCTCCCAGCCCTGGTTTCTTGGACTTTCAAGAGATGCTCTGACTTAATACTCACTACAACAAAACCATCTATTTATAATCCCATTATTATGAATAAGACCTTTGAAGCTGCTTACTAATCAATCACCTTCATCTCATTTCAGAAAAAAAAAGGGGGGGGGATGACAGAATATTGGTTTTTAATGAGCGACCCTTATAAAACTGCCCTATAGAGAAAGGTACATTTTCTTAAGACATCTATCTGTATTTACCTGGATTGGCTAAATTCTAGATAATATTCCAGAAAGAGTCAATTTTATTAGTGCTTTTGGGATTCATTAAAGAGCTACTGGTTTCTCTCTCTGCAAGTCTTTGTTTATATGTTTATTAGCACAGTCAACATCAAAGTAACTCAAGTCCCAGGATTGCACTCTCTCACAAGACTAAATGTTTAATCACAGTATGTGGGGTTCTTACAACTCTTTTTCATCCCAAAAGTAGGTAGATTTGATCTCCAACCCCTCATCACAGCTGGTAAACTGGCCTCACTGGCTCCTTTAATATGCCATTTAATAAAGAACACTGTGGGGGAAAGTCTAAAATACAGTTCACAGACTTTTGAAAATACAATGAGGAAAGCTTTTTTAAAAAAATACTTTATGTATTTTGTTTGTTTGTTTATGAAAATATGTTGACTTTGTCCCCTGCATCATAGAACTTGTAGACAATGCATCGTTATAACTCACTTCCATATCACAGGGGTTCTCGAGTTCCCAAGAGCTTCTGCCTCCTAGTCTCAGACAGTTCACAGCACAGCCACAGAAGGAGCGCATTACTCCTCTCATTCTTCACAGTGGACAGAGGATCTGTCTAAGCTGGTTAGACTGGCAGCTAGTTAGAAAAGCAGAATCCAGGGCTGCACCCTGCCTTTCAAATCAGAAATTTAGGGGTTTCAACAAGTTATTCAGGTAATTCTGATTCATGCTCACCTGTAGGAGTCACTTCCCTAGACTAGATTTCTTAAATTTGCCTAAAAAAAATACTCACCTGGGATAGTATTCCTCAACCAGAGCTTCCAGCTGGTGAAATTGATAAGCCTGTGAAACCCTCCCCAAAGTAATTCTCTCATTGGGTCTCAGAGAGTGTTAGGAGTTGAATTGTGTTCCCTCCAGATTCATATGTTGAAGTCCTAATCCCCAGTTCCTCAGAGTGTGACTTTATTTGGAGATAAGTACTTTAAAGAAGGTCATTATGTGAAAATGAGGCTGTTACAGTCGGTCTCAGTCCAATCTGATTGGCACCCTTAAAAGAAAAGGATAACAGGACACACAAGGAGACACCAGGAGCCCCAGGGACGAAGAAGAGCCCATATGATATGGCAGCAAGCAGATAGCCACTTACAAGCCAAGGAGAGCAGCCGCAGAAGAGACCAAGCCCTGCCGGCCTCTTACTCTTGCATTTCCAGACTTTATTTTAATCACCCTGTCTGTGGTATGTTGTCATGACAAAGTATTTATTTGGAGTGGGTGCCTCAGGTAACTCTGTTACTCCAGCGGGTAGAGAACTCTACCGTTCACCCTTCCCACTCCGACGTGATCTTCAAAAACAGCAGCCTCAACATCACAGCCACTGACCCAGAATCTACACATTAACAAAATTCCCAGGTGACTTTTGTACATAGTACAGTTTGAGAAGCACAGCCCTGTGTGGGGTTGCCATATTTAGCTAATAAATATTTACAGTACTTGTTGGGACATAGTTCTTTATACATACATACATAAGTAGATATAGTTTTACAAAGAAATATACTTATTTTTTTACCTGGAATTCAAGTTTACCTGGGCAACTTGTATTTTATCAGACAACCTTAGCAGTCTCTCCCAGGTGTAGCAGACACCTGAATCAGTTCACCAGAATGATGTCAGGATAGGACAGTCAAAGGCTTAACTTTGGTGTTCAAAGCGTCCTTTAGGATTGTGTTTCTTATCCCCCTATTGAATAATGTAACAACACTCAAAAGGACTGACATTTCCATTAGTTGAAAAAAGTAGGAAATCTCAGTGATCTTGTCTAATGTTCAGGTGCTAAAATTTCTCATTGAAAACATCTATATCAGTGATGGGCAATCTTTTGAGCTTGGTGTGTCAAAATTCGCCAAAAAACCGAGTATAACTTGGGTGGTGTGTCACTTCGAGAAAAAAACCATAATTTTGTGATATTTATAGTTTAAATAACAAAAATATATAATTGTAATATATAACTGTATTTAATAAACTAAAAACTAATTATTTAACTTATCTGCTTAGTGACTTCTTTGTTATTCTGTCAGTCAGTTTCTTTTGTTGGTCTTGCTATTATTTAACTTGTGTGGGGTGCCGTGAACTAAGATAAGTGAGAGGGAGGGGGAATTCTTTAACTAACCTGCCTATTAGTGACTTTTTTGTTGCTGAATTTTATTGGCTAAATCTTCAATTGAAGGTTGGTATTTTGTACACTTCAAGCCCAAGCAAGCGCTACTAACTTCATCTGTCAATCTGTTTCTTTTGTTGGTTTTGATATTATTTAACACTGAGAATAAGGTCTCACAAAAGTACATAGAGGGAAAAATTGTGAGTAAAGCCATTACTATATTTTTCAGGGTGCTAAAAGTGTCTGGTAATTGGTTCCAGGCATTCCAAATTTCCTGTTTGTAGTGGTACTCCTCTCGATTCTCCAAGCAGCACCTTTCCAGATTCTCAAGCTTTGACCTCAAGTCGACAAACACCTGAGCCCAGATGCTGTCTTGAAATTCTGCAAGTTGCATCTTCTGTAAATTAAGATGGCTGCCGCTATTTCTAATGGTGGTAAACGGCACCCATAGCACAGGCCCTCGCCTCTCCCAGCCTCCCCTCACTTATCTCAGTAATGATGGTCAATTAGAAATCCATGACACCCCAGAACAGTAGATTGGATGATGGTTGCTGTGGTTATGTGGTTGCTGGTAATGGAGATCACAGGGCCCCCAGAGATGCATCCCCCATGGCATTCCGCTGCTCCCTGCTCCGCCAGCCAGAAGTGAGGTCAAAGATCCCTTAACAGCCTAACTGGAAGTCCAGAACTAGACGCTCTGTGTCAGAGTTCTGTTGTTTTGGCCTACAGACCTCCGGCACAGACTGTCTACACTACAGCAAATGTTTTATCCTCGGCTACTGCACCTGGCCGTGCAGGAGTCGAGGATGAAACGTCCTTCTCGGCATGCTGCCCCATATTTCTCTGGTATGCGGCCACATGCGGCCGCGTGTCACTGAAAATGGCTACGTGTGTCAGTGCTGACACGCGTGTCATAGGTTCACCATCATGGATCTGTGCAATAGGAAGGTATGCATCTCATAAAGACAATGATATAGGTGTCTGTTTCCAGAGTCACACAGAAAAATGTTCAAGATGAAATTATGTAAAAAAAAAAAAACATATAAAACATGTATGCTTTTTTTGTAAATATTTTTTATTTTTTTTGAAAAAGATATATTTATTTAATAGTGATTTTACAAGCTAACATACACTGAGAATGTACTATTTTCCAGCCCCTGGGCCACCTTATAGGATTATTTTATAATTATCAGCATTTTTATATTAGAAATTAAGGTACAGAGAGGTTAATAAAGTTGTCCAAAATTATCCAATGATAAGAAGATTTAAACCCAAGTCTGTAGGATTTCTAAACCCAAAGCCCCTATGGCTCTACATTGGACCTTTACCCAGTCAGACAACAGGATCCAACACCAGTATATTTCATTGAGTCTGGCTGTGTGGTGGGATGATGGACAATTGCTTTCCTTTTATATTCCCCTATAGCTTTTATTTTTTCCATAACATTGTTACCGGGGGCTTTTTAAAATAAGTCTAGAAACAAATCATAAAAAAAAAAAAAAAAATAGGCAAAATGCAACAGTGAGCAGATTTTCCCTGATCAGGCCCGGACAGCCATCATCTTCTGGTTGTTGTGAGGCTGTCAGCTTACTCTGCTGCAACCCTGGCTGGCTGCTTCTGGCGACCTGCATTCAATGTCTCTTTCTTTTTGCGAGTGCCTGGCTTAAACCCAATGTGTTTGATTTTGTCAAGCCCTCTTTTCTTGACTGAACTTCCTTGGAATAATATCCTCTACTTTGTTGTGGATTGTATTTTTCAAAACCAGACATAACAATATCTCTCATTCCATATGCTGTTCTTAATATATGATTTATATGTGACTGTGCTACTCCCTCCTGAGAGGTGGTGCCTACATCCTTTCTTTTGAATCTGGTAGAACTCTGTGACTTCACAATCAATAGAGTGTGGCAAAAGTGATTTTATGTTACTTTCCAGGAGGACAAGACAGCTTCTACCTGGTTCTTTCTCTTAAGAATGCTTGCTCTTGGAACCCAGCCCACTGTGAGGAAGCCCAGGTCACATAGAGAGGCTGCGTGCAGATGGTCCAGCCAACAACCTAGCTGAGATCCTAACCAGCAGTCAGTATTACCCACCAGACATAAGAGTGAGGAAGTCTTGGGGATGGCTCCAGCTCCAGCACTATCTGACTGGCATTGTCTGAGAGATCCAAGCCAGACCACCATTTTGAGCCTGGTCAACTTCCAGAACCATGAGGGGTAATAATAAATCATTGTTAATTTTCAAAAAGTTTGGAGTATTTTATTACATAACAATGGATACCATAAATAATTGTACAGTACATTTTATTTATTTATTTATTTATCTGTTTGTTTATTTTTAGCTAAAGAGAGACAAACAGGAAAGACAGACAGGAAGGGAGAGAGATGAGAAGCATCAATTTTTTGTTGCAGCACCTCAGTTGTTAATTGATTGCTTTCTCATATGTGCCTTGACCAGGGGTATCCAGCGAAGCCAGTGACCCCTTGATCAAGCCAGCAACCTTGGGCTTCAAGCCAGCGACCATGGGGTCATGTTTATAATCCCATGCTCAAGCCGGTGACCCTGCCACTAAAGCTGGTGAGCCCAAGCTCAAACCGGCAACCTTGGGATTTTGAATCTGCGTCCTCACTGTCCCGGGCCAATGCTCTATCTACTGCACCACTGCCTAATCAGGCTCTGTAAAAAAAAAAAAAAAAAAAAAAAAAAAAAAAAAAAAAAAAGATCTTATCATTTTATCTACACCTACAGGATTGTAACTGTTATATGAGAATAAATGTAAAAATATTCTGTAAACTAGTATATATAAGAAGTTAAGGTTCTAGGATTAAAAATATCAGAGACCTGGGTCTAACTCCCATTTGAGGCACTTACTAGTTAACATGATTTTAAATATAATCTTAAAGTTTGAAAGACTCAGATTATTCATCTATAAAATAGGTACAATACTATTATGAGCTTTACAAGACTGAGCAGTGGGTTGTGTAAATATGCAATGCATGTGAAGTAATTAGCACTAGCCTATCTTGGTAAATGCTTCCAGTTTTCAGGCCCAACTCATTGGCGGTTATCTGTGATACCTTCTGTTCATGCCTCAGAGCCAATCACCACCATATTCTAGTAGTTCCAGTTCCAGGACATACGCACATATCATTTCTCCCAAGTCTGAGCTCCAGTCATAGTGGAGTCTGGAGGCCTGCATTAGGACAGCAGTGCAAAGTAGTCTCCCTACCCTGCCCTTGCCTTCTGTGAGCCTTGCAATAGAGATGCAGAAGTGATCCTGCAATCACGTCACACCTCTTCTCAAAATCCCCAATGGCTCTTCTTACTCCAAGCAAATGCGAAATTCTTATCAAAGGACAACCAGCTGTCTGTGCAGAATCTGGCCTCTGTTATTTCTTTGACCTTGGCCATGTCTACCCTCCCCCTCACTCACTTCCCTCTGCCTTCCTGGTCTTGACTCATCCTTTCGCCTTGAAGCCTTCATACTTGCTCTGCCCTCCACCTGGAAGACTTTCCTCCAGGCATCTCTGAGGCCCATTTCCTCCCCTCCTTGAAGACTGTGCTACAGCCATCACTCTCACTGAAGCTTGTCTGGACCACTGTGTTTCAGATTGCCACCCCTCTTTCACCCCAGTAGTTCCTGTTTACCTCTCCAAGCCCTCTGCAGTGCTCAGCACCTCACACACAGTGGCCTTCAGCTTATTGCTGTCCAGGCCCACCGCCCTCATCAGTGTGCAGACTCCATGAAAACAGAGATTCCTGCCATTTTATTTATCATTAGAGTACCAGAATCTAGTACTTGTATATAGTAGATGTTCAATACATTTTCTGAAGTATTAGAACACTAAACCAGTCTCCAGTTTGTCCCAGCAATTTGGACCTGACCTAATTTTCCCAGCAGGGCTCATCAAAACCGCACACCGCTGCCACGTGGACAAGCAGGTTGACCCAGCCTCTGATCGTTCTGACATTGCTTTGGCCACTGCCCTCACCAGCCTAGCCCAGGCTCTGCCTTTGATGCTTCCCCAGCTTGTTCTGGCCACGGCTGGGCACTGCTGCAAGCTTCCGGTAAGGCTGTCAGGTCCTGTCTCCAGACTTAAGTGTGCTGGGCGTGCTAAGCATCTGGGGCAGAAAGGATGCTCCTCAAGCCCCAGCCTGCCTATGGGGCTGTCTGGCAACCACTGAGGCTCCATACCTGTAGCTGATGATCTCACTACCCCTTGGAAACCATTGGCCAGACTGCATTAAAAGTGCTGGAAGTACCTTCAGTTCCTGTAATCTTTTCCAGCTGATATCTGCTGTGATGTTTAATTTATGTTGTAAGAAATGAAAAAAGTACACTTCTTCCTGCCTAAGATGTTTTCATCAGCTGAGACTGGCACTGTTAGTCCTGCGCTGGGGAGACAGAGCATCAGGAGGAAGACTTATTGTCTGAATCCAAAAGGGTTTTACAACACCCTCCTTCCAAGGGGTTGGAGCGGCATCCAGATAGATTAATACCCTCCCCCATGCAGACAGGAAGCCAAATTTCAAAGCCCTGTTCTCCTTAACCAGCAAACAGGGATTGACAGCTAAACAGATGGATTTCAAAATGTCTTTTGCTTCCTGTTAATCGAGTTGCCGTGCCCTCCTTCCTAACCCACCCTAATTTGTCAAGCCTTCCCTCAGTTCATATGAGATGAAGTAGAGACACCCACCTCCTACCTACACACTTCTTTATACATTCACTAAGAGGTGAGCCATCACTTCATAAAAATAAATACACAGAGCATTCATCAAAGAGAAAAATTTATCTCTTTGAATAGGTGAAGGCTAAGAAAAATAGCTTCTTGTTGGTGTTGAAGATTTTTCAGTCCAAAAAAGAGTTCCACTCAATGGAAGCAAAACCTACTGAGTACTTCGGGGTACTCAGTTTAAGGAAGGCCAGCTCCTCCTAGCATATAAACTCCTGAAGGACCTGAAGGACAAGAAGTTTTATCTATATTCAATGTACCCCTAGTGCTACAAATGGTCCTGGCACATAGTAGGTTCTCAATAATGAATAAGGATAAATGCTGAAGTCTTAGAAAAGAAAGCAACTGGAAATTCTGGGAGAAACTTGCAGAAAGTGTTCTAAAATTCCAAAGCAGTAAGGCCCCTTTGGAAACATCTAGTCTACACCAAAATTTTTATTAATAATGACAATAGCCAGTATTTAGTGTTAAGTGCCAGGCACTGAGCTGAGCACTTAAGATGTATTATTACCTTATTAAATCTTATCACTAACCTCATTATATATGAGAAGATAAAAGACCAGAAAGGGTAAATAATTAACTAAGGTCACACAGCTGTAATTGGCCAGGTCAGGATTCACATCCAGTTCTTTGAAGCCACAGTCTATAATGTTTGACTTTGTGCTATATTGGCATCTTTTACAATTTAATAAACTGAAGCCAAGAAGTGGGAAAAGGCCATCTTACTTGCACAGCTGAAAGCAACATGGAGAGCTTAAGCTTGGCATTTCTGGGTCTCTAACCTGCTGCTGCCGCTACAACAGTGCACTGTAAAATCAGTGATCTTAAAACTTCAGCTCTTAGAAAGATAGAAATCTGGTTGATGCCTTTAGAGAAGACAATTTTTAAAAATCAAATATTCTTTTGGAAAAAGGCAACATCTTTGATTACCAAAAGACTTACACACATGAAAAGGTTAACCTGTGTAAAATATGAATGTACTATTTGTATACTGCCTTTCTTCCAGGAACTGAAAGAGTTTAATATAGGTCGTTAATTCTTAGACGATTTCTGTGAGGGAAGAAAGCAAGCATCACTATCTATATTTTAATACAAGGAAACTGAAGCATAGAACCAACTGGAAAGTCAGAATATAGAGCAAATTTAGCTTCTAAGCAAATGTGAGTCATGATCATTAAATCAAGCTATAGCTGGCGTGCTTGCTGGATGAGGTCAGTTCTCTGAAGAATTCTGATCTCTGCTGGCTACTAGATGCCTTGAGAAGGCTATGGCTTCATAGCATTAATCAGTGAACCCTGTGATTTATAACATTTTTCTTTAAGTGAAAGTCAAAACAAGTGATTCTCACACTTGAACATGCATCAGACTCACCAAGAGGGAGAAAATACACATCACTGCCAGCGCCCCACTTCCCCCCTGCCCCCCCCCGGTATAATCACTGCCAGCGCCCCACTTCCCCCCTGCCCCCCCCGGTATAATCACTGCCAGCGCCCCACTTCCCCCCTGCCCCCCCCGGTATAATCACTGCCAGCGCCCACTTCCCCCCTGCCCCCCCGGTATAATCACTGCCAGCGCCCCACTTCCCCCCTGCCCCCCCAATATAATCACTGCCAGCGCCCCACTTCCCCCCTGCCCCCCCCCAGTATAATCACTGCCAGCGCCCACTTCCCCCCTGCCCCCCCGGTATAATCACTGCCAGCGCCCCACTTCCCCCCTGCCCCCCCAGTATAATCACTGCCAGCGCCCCACTTCCCCCCTGCCCCCCCCGGTATAATCACTGCCAGCGCCCCACTTCCCCCCTGCCCCCCCCGGTATAATCACTGCCAGCGCCCCACTTCCCCTCTGCCCCCCGGTATAATCACTGCCAGCGCCCCACTTCCCCCCTGCCCCCCCCCGGTATAATCACTGCCAGCGCCCCACTTCCCCCCTGCCCCCCCCTGTATAATCACTGCCAGCGCCCCACTTCCCCCCTGCCCCCCGGGTATAATCACTGCCAGCGCCCCACTTCCCCCCTGCCCCCCCAATATAATCACTGCCAGCGCCCCACTTCCCCCCTGCCCCCCCCCCGGTATAATCACTGCCAGCGCCCACTTCCCCCCTGCCCCCCCCCGGTATAATCACTGCCAGCGCCCCACTTCCCCCCTGCCCCCCCGATATAATCACTGCCAGCGCCCCACTTCCCCCCTGCCCCCCCGGTATAATCACTGCCAGCGCCCCACTTCCCCCCTGCCCCCCCGGTATAATCACTGCCAGCGCCCCACTTCCCCCCTGCCCCCCCCGGTATAATCACTGCCAGCGCCCCACTTCCCCCCTGCCCCCCCCTGGTATAATCACTGCCAGCGCCCCACTTCCCCCCTGCCCCCCCGGTATAATCACTGCCAGCGCCCCACTTCCCCTCCCCCCCCCGGTATAATCACTGCCAGCGCCCCACTTCCCCCCTGCCCCCCCCGGTATAATCACTGCCAGCGCCCCACTTCCCCCCTGCCCCCCCGATATAATCACTGCCAGCGCCCCACTTCCCCTCTGCCCCCCCCCCGGTACAGTCCCTCTGGAGCAAGATTGCCATTCTGCATGCTGACACATCTTGGTCCACGGACCACACCTGAGAACCAGCCGTCTAGAATGCTGTGCTTTGGAGATGGTCCTAAGGCAGGTAAACACTGGGACTGGGAAACAAAGCTGCGCAGGTTCGAACCTTTGCTCTTCTAATTCACATAATTAGTCATTTTATATTTCAATTTTTTTTTCTTTTGAAAAAAGGGTGGGGGTAAGGTGATGACAGTTTTACACAGCGTGTGGCAGAGAAAGAGTGCTCAAAAGTTGCTGCCCTCACTCTGTCGTGACTCAGGTCACGCTGTTTAGCAATCTTCTTTGATGCTGCAGAGCCCTCACTAACAAGGTTTATAAACTGGGAACTATTCCTTTAAGAAATTGGACAGTCTCTAGGGAAATCTTAATTGTGGGAATGATTGTGAAATTCATAGCTCCTAAAACTTTCATCACTGGGTATACTGCTTCAGAACACAAACTTCCAAGTCTTGCATTCAAAGTCCCACTAGCAAGGACAGAGACCCTAAACTGTGACACAGATCCAGAGAGTTAAGTAACAAACTATCAGATTTTAACGAGTCTGTCAAGGATAACTATGTTTGATGGAGGTATATTCGGCAATACTTGTCTGAATTTTAGTAAAAGAGGTTTTTCTTCATTCCTGGGTTAGCTACATTTATTCCCCAGCCACAAGAAAGGATCTGTGTACATGTGGAATGATAACAATGTGTTGAAATTTTTACTGAAGTTTCCAGAATTCTTCCAGCAAAATGGAGCACCTAAAATCTCCATTTCTTGTCCTTTTGATAGCATAATGGGGTAATTATTCAAATAATTTATGCTAAACATTCATTTCAACTGTATTAATAGGGCTCATATTGTCCCCAGCATTTTATGCATATAAACAGGTAATCTATGGATTTTTTTTTTTTTTGTATTTTTCTGAAGCTGGAAATGGGGAGAGACAGTCAGACAGACTCCCGCATGCGCCCGACCGGGATCCACCCGGCACGCCCACCAGGGGGAGATGCTCTGCCCCTCCCGGGGCGTCGCTCTGTTGCGACCAGAACCAGTCTAGCGCCTAGGGCCAAGGAGCCATCCCCATCGCCCCTGCCATCTTTGCTCCAATGGAGCCTCGGCTGCGGGAGGGGAAGAGAAAGACAGAGAGGAAGTAGAGGGGGAGGGGTGGAGAAGCAGATGGGCGCTTCTCCTGTGTGCCCTGGCTGGGAATCGAACCCAGGACTTCTGCACGCCAGGCCAACGCTCTACCACTGAGCCAATCGGCCAGGGCCATTCTATGGATTTTTAAAAAGAATTTTTCAGACAGTATACTTCAGCATCTCATAAATGTCCAATTCATCACCTCTCTCAGACTCACACTCCTCCCCAGCCTACAGGGATGGAGGCTTACCCATCCCAGGTCACTGTGGCAGGGCCTTGACCTCACACCTTTGCACACTAATCTAGTTCCCAAAGGCAAATGTATAAAGTTATAACACGTGGAGCTAGTGCAGTAGACCTCACTGGCCCCTAGTGAGCAACATGCCAGGTATTTATACTCCACGCCCCTGAATCGGGGCCATTTCTGTGATGAACAGAATGAGGCAGGAATGATGGTCTGTCTGTTCTGTGGATTCTGCTTTGCACCTGCTGTCATGTAAGATCTAACTACACATAACTGCCATGCTGTGAGACATCCGACCTCGTCACATGGACAGGCACATGTGGAAGAAAACTAAGGCACTGGCGGGGAGCCCCCGTCAAACTCCCAGCAACAACCACACCAACCTGCCAGCTGGTGACTGAGGCCATCCTCAGTCTGGCAGCCCCAGCTGCACTTTGGGAGCAAATAAATGAAATGGTTATTTTTTAGCTGCTGAGTTTGGTGGATTTTATTAAGCAGCAGTCGATAACCAGATAACCATGAAAGCTAATGCAAACAATAGCCTGGTGCATCTCAGCATGAGTGTGCTGTGTAAAAATTCATTGGGATCCAGCCTGAACAAGCCCACAGCCCCTCTGGTGCTTTGTAATCACACAGATTCCTAGTGAGCAGTATGCACAGGTTACTTGACACCAGTTTCCCACAGCAATCTTCCTTTTTATCTTTCTTCTCACATTTTTTGGGTTGATTTTTATATCAGGAAGAAACCCAAAAGGAGTTTTTTTTTTAGGTTCTGACAGTCCAATAATCTATGCCTGACACTTAATTATGTCTCATGTTCATTTTGATCATAAGCACATTGGGAAAAAAAATTGCTCCAGTATACAAAGGTGATGAACTATTTAACCTGATGGCTCCATGTGCACTTAAAACTGCAAATACCTAAGTGCATTTGGGGACTGATGACAAGAACTGACTCCAGAGTAAGCTGTTTCATCCTTCAGCCCTTCGTCACCTGACTTGGCAGAGCTACACATTTTTTTTATAAATAAATTTTTATTAATTTTAATGGGGTGACATCAATAAATCAGGGTACATATATTCAAAGAAAACATGTCTAGGTTATCTTGTCATTCAATTACGTTGCATACCCATCACTCAAAGTCAGATTGTCCTCCGTCACCTTCTATCTAGTTTTCTTTGTGCCCCTCTCCCTCCCCTCCCCTCTCCCTCCTTCCCTCCCCCTGTAATCACCACACTCTGTCCATGTCTCTTAGTCTCATTTTTATGTCCCACCAATGTATGAAATCATGCAGTTCTTGGTTTTTTTCTGGTTTACCTATTTTACTCTGTATAATGTTATCAAGATCTCACTATTTTGTTGTACATGATCCAATGTCATCATTTCTTATGGCTGAGTAGTATACCATGGTGTATATGTGCCACATCTTCTTTATCCAGTCTTCTATTTTTTTTTTACAGTGATTAAAGCCTTTAAGCAAACTCTTGGCCAATACAGCCAGAATCCATAAAAGAGTAGTGTCCTTAACATGTTCACCAAGTCCAAGTTGGCACCAACACCATTCCAAATCCCTGCAAATACAATCCAACCCCAGTTCAGTCCGTTAGGAGCTGTCACAAGAAGCAGGAGTCCAGGAAAAGTCCGCATGGCACTGGAGTTGTTGTCACAATTCTATACTTTGCAGCTCACGTCCAAGTCCCAATGACCACTGCTTCTGATTCAGGTAGACTGGAAAAGCCATCTGCAGCCTGTGTGGAGATGGAGCTTCTGTTCTCCTCTGCCTGGAGAGATGAGACCAGGTTGCTTTTCCCTGGAGCTCTGTGACTGTGGCATGGTAAAGAGAACCTTGGGATACACTAAGCTGGGTGGCAAAGGTAAATTCATAATAGAAGTTGGCGAAAGGGGGAAAGAGAGCTCTAAATCAGGAGTAGGTCCCAGCCTGAAATATGGGTGGGGAATTGAGGTAGGAGGAATAAAGAAAACACTATATATTAAACAAAGCAGCAGAAAATAGGACTATCAACACCCACAACAGAGATCTTCGAGGGAAGAATAAAAAACCTGACTATTCAGGCAAGACATAGTTAAGTGGCCCTTGTGCAAATGAGATCAGTTTACCTGCTTCTTGGAAGAAATACCCTAGGCTCCTCCACAGTGTCGTAGATGGGGCCAACAGCCCTGGGCACCTTCAGCCTTCAGTGGCAAACCCCAGCATTCTGGGCAAGGTTAGGTCATAGGTGGCTGGAGCAGGGCTGGAAAAGACTGAACCCTCCCTTAGAGGAGCGAGGGGGAAGCCTACCTTCCAGTGTGCCTTTTTTCTCACAGCAAAGGCATGTAAGCTTGGCAGGCTTTAGCTCAATGACCTTCCTATTCACTATTGAAGCAGGACCCAGATGGGAGCTACACATTTTATAGGTTATGGGAACAACTATGTGCAATGAATATTTCTGGCATTTTCTTTAATGCCACTCATTTCTATCAGTAGTCTTTCTAAAAGTCAGAGAAAGCACACAAAATCCAAATGAATCGATCCACAGACTATCACTATGTAAATAGTCTATAAAATCTAATTTTGTTCCTGTGGGGCAGCTGTGTTGGGCTTGCTCGCTGGTTTGTGCTGCAAGCTCTTTGCCTAATTAGTGCATGAGTGCTCAGCAGCAGCTGTGTAAGGCTGTGGGCGCTTGCGCTCAGGGGGATTGCAGATGTGCAGATTGTCTGCCCGCCACTCTGAGGGGCTATTTTGCTGTTTGTTTGCCTGAGAGGTAGTTTCCCCTGCCTGTGTGCTTGTCTACCATTGTGGGACTTTATTAAACGGAATGCCCAACCCTTTCCAGCTTCGCAGTTTCTCTTCTGTCTTCCCGAATCCAAAGTGGAGCTGCCTGGCCTCAGCCACTGGCATTATATCTGGCATAGTCAGCAGGATTTGGAGCAGATTGGTATTGAGCCCGACACCCTTAAGGGGTGGATTAGAGAAGTGGCTGTTGCCAGTGGTTCTCCTGTTGAGGATGGTGGGTTGGGTGTTTTTCTACAATCCTATGAGAAGAAACTAAGAGCTCTGTGCGAGAAGCTGATTCAAGGTGGAAAGCTCCTGGATAAGCTGCATATTGAGTGCCAACGATGGTGTGAACTGGAGCGAGCACTGGAGAGGGAGGCCGACTGGGTCCGAGAGATGCAGAGCACCAACAGCACCTGGAACTAGAGTGATCTTCAGGTTCAAGGGTTGCAGTTTGCCCTGGAAGTTGAATGTTGGCAGGGGCACTTGTTGGAGGAAGAACTGTGGGTTCAGCTTCAGGCTGAGAGCCGGCAGCACAGAAGCTGAAGATGGAGCTGTGCTGGCCGAGTGGCTCTGAGTCAGCAGGAGCAGGCGTTTCCAGTTTCTCTTCTGAGGATGAGGAGGTTCGGCCTGAAGCTGCCGTCCGCACACTCAGAGATTGGCCGGAGGTCGTGCAGAAGGTAGAAACCCAGCAGCAAAGAGTATCTACTGAGCCCTGGTAGGCTTGCTGTGATTGTGGAACATAGAGGTGGATGGCATCACACTCTCTGGAGTGGAGCTGGAGAGATTGGCCACTGGTGCCATGTGCTCCTCCTTGGGGCAGCGTCTTCAGAGCTGTCATGACAAGAGAGATGAGGGGGAGGCCTGAGGCATGTGAACCTAGTTGCCTGTAATGGACGTTTACCTTGGTGATTTGCACAGACAGCTGGGCTGTCTATCGTGGACTAACTCTTGGACTGAGACCAGAGAGGGACACAGCTCCCTTGTTGGATGGACATGCCACCTTTGGACAGTATGAGAGACCCTGATGGGTGGGGGCAGCTCCGGTGGATGCCCTCCTGCACTGGGAAGCTGCTTCTCATCTAGTTGCAGAGATGCACCAGGGACATTTTTTGTTTCAGTGGACACAGCCTTGGACTATATAGGCCCTCCTACCTACCATTGGGTAGTTAGTTAGAGGTGGGTTTCCAGGTGACACCATAAGCAAAGTGGTCAGGGAGACATTGTAAAAGGCACCTGTACTGCTGGTGGCTGAGGCCAGGCAGGTTCACATTGGATTCAGGCAGACAGAGAAACTGCGGAGCTGGAAATTATTGGGCCATACCCGTTTATTGGAAGCTTGCATAGACAGGCGAGCAAATAAACAACAAAAGGGAAAGAGCTAATAAACAGAGGAAACCCTGCTATTCACAGTGAGGCCAAGGGAGCAAGGAACGCCGCACCTCACGGTGGCGGGAGAGCGACCCGGGAGAATCTCCCCCAGGGAAAGCACCCACAGCCTTACACAGACCACGCACACGTGCCTCTGCCACGCGCTCACACACTAATCAAACTGCTTGCAGCTGGTACAACCGCGAGCAAGCCTAACACAGCTACCTCACATTCCACCCCTTTAGGGTTGCTCTCCTCACAATGTAGGTACCAGGTTTCTTCTGCAGTGGTCCCTGTTCAAGAAGTGAGGTACATTCCAAAAACCAAAACAGCACAGTCTACAGCAACAGAATTGCAAACACAGCTATGCGTGCAATGATAGAGTGCTCAGCGGCACCAAGAGAGGCAGATCTTTCCCTCTGGCAGAACACAGGCCAGAGTTCTGTCTGCAGACAGCACAGCAGCAGGTACCAGAGGCCGCCCCGGCAGGTGTACCAAACCTTATTGGCCAATACACCTGCGTCTGCTGGTTCTATGTAGAGCAAAATAGGAGAACTCATTATTGGACATAAAGAAATTACAAAGGTGCCCTTCATAATGGTATCTCCCTGAGCGCTCAAGGGGTAATACACTTCTACCTTAGGCGGCCAGGTGCTGGTTGTCCAGGGAGTTAACTGGAGGTCCATCTCTCACTCCTTACCCCATGGTGCCAACAAGGCCACCCATCATAAGTGAGGGGCCAGTATCAGCCCAAGGCCATGTCCCTTGAAGCCATTGGCCTTTAAGGAGGGCTATTGGGGCAGGCAGGAGCACGTTGCCCTGCCATCCAAAGCCCAACTTGAGCAAAGCATCCTTGGTGCGTATCTGCAACTGAATGGGAGCAGCTGCCCGGTGCAGGAGGACCTCCACCAGAGCTGGGCACCCTGTCGAGGTCTCTCATTCAAAACCTGGAGTTCTATCCACAAGTGGTGTGTCCATCCAGTAAGGGAGCCAGTGCCCCCCACCCCCATCACAGTCCCTGCTTTAAGAGTCCACTAAAAGTCTCAGTGATATCAGCAGCCTGTTGGTGGCAGAGGACATTGTTCTTCCAGTCCATCCCTAGGTCTTGAGCCCATTGCTTTATCATAGAACCTGTGAAATGGGCACCACTGTCACTTTCAAGGGCCAGTGGCCACCCATACACAGCACACAGATGATCCAGAGCCTGTATGACTGCCCTTTAGTCTGGGTTATGTGCAGGGTAAGCAGCAAGCAGACCAATGGCAGTATCTACACAGGTGACTACATACTGGTACCCATCTGACTTTGGTAAGAGTCCAATATGTTTATTTGCCACTGTTTCAGTGGAACACAACCTCTCTGGATCTGTCCAGGTAATGCCAGTTGTCTCTGAAGGTGTTCCTTGGAATACACTGCACATTGCTTGTACTCTACAAGTATCTCTGCATAGGACACAGGCAAGTTCCATGCCTCAACAGTATCCCATATAGTTTTTTGTTCCACATAGCAGACGCCAATGGAGCCACCATGCCATGTCACATGCAGGTGCAGTCTCCAACCATTGCACCCTCACCAAAGTGTCTGCCCCATCATTCCCAGGATGGGCAAGAAGGGCATGCCCCATGACATGATATACTGTCACCTGCTTCTGGTATCCTATTTTCCATAAGTCCTGACACATAACCTGTCCCCATAGAGGACTGTGCATTACTATTCATTGGCTACTGTGCCAAGTAGCAATCCAAGGGGTCAGTCCACGATAGACAGTCCAGCTGTCAGTACAGATCACCAGAGGTGAAGGTTCATTATGGGCAACTAGCTAAACAGCTCTTAATTTCACCAATTGGCTTCTTTGGGCTATACTTGTGTCCATCCAAATAGTCTCAGTGGCCGAATGGAAGGCTATAATTATCCACTTGGCAGGTTGGCCCCAACTAAGACCATCAGTATACCAGGCATCCTCAGGGTTGGGCATTTGCCCCTCCTGGTAGGGATTGACTTCAGGTTCTGCCTCCTGAGCCCCAGTGGCACCTGACTCTAAGGTCATATAAGTAACTGGGCCCAAGACTTCCTGCAGTTCTGCTCTCAATGAGCTGGTGCTAAAAGTACAGTGTTGCTTCAAGTATGCACCCTACGTAACCAGGGTGTAGATTTGGACTGTACCACTATGAGGTTTGGTTGCCCAATCTCTCACCCATCCTGCAATAGGGTATGTGGTCTTGATTGTAACTGGAGTTGTGGTTGTAGTACTCTTAGTGGCTAGGAGGGCAGCATACACAGCTGCCAGCTGTATCTCCGCTAATGAGTAACAAACTTCAATGCCTTTCCACAATTGGGACCAAAACCCAGTAGGTTGCTGTAGGTGCTCTGTCTGTTGCCACAAGCCCCATCCAAACCCCTAAGGGGTTACATGAACATCACGCTCACAGGGCCTCGCAGGATCAAACATATTCAAGGCCTTTGCTACCTTAACAGCCCTCTTAGCAGCTACAAATGCACCTTGTGCCTGCTCAGTCCAATCCCAGCAAACCCCCTTCCAAATAAGGTGATATAAGGGATGCAGTAACTGAGCTAAACAGGGTATGAATGCTTGCCAATACCCCAGAAGACCTAGGAATTCCTGTAACTGTTTTACTGTAGTGGGCATGGGGTATGCTTGAAATTTATCTATAACTGTGTCAGGGATAACCTTTGTCTTATCCAGCCAGACAACTCCTGAAAAGTTAAACAGATAACCCAGGTCCTTTTAATTTGCCCTCGTTGACCACCCAGCCACACACTTTTATATAGGATAACAGGGTATGGACTGCTTGCTCCAATTCTGAAAAAGAGTCACTAGTTAGCACAATGTCATCGATATAATGATACATATGAACTGCCTCTGGCTGTTTCCATTTAGCCAGGTCAGCAGCCACCAGCCCATAACACAAGGTGGGGCTGTGCAAATAGCCCTGTGATAATACTGTAAAGGTCCATTGTCTCCCTTCCCAAGTGAAGGTAAATTGGTCTTGACTCTCTGCAGCTATATCAATAGAGAGAAAGGCTTTAGCTAAATCCCACACAAAGTATGTCTCTAACTCATTGCTTAACCAATCCATCAAGTTAGCTATTGAGTGTACAGCAGAGGGCAAAGGGGGAACAACTTTATTAAGTTCCCTGTAATCCACTGTCCTTTGCCAGGTTCCATCTGGTTTGTGCACAGTCCACACTAGAAAATTGTAAGGGCTATGTTTGGCCAGATGCTCTCTACCTTTTCTAGTTTGAGAACATTCCCAGTGATTTCTTCATAGCCACCTGGCAGGCAGTACTACTTCATGCTAGTCACATGCCAGGGTTACGTAGGGTGCAAGTGGGAATGTGCTGCATGTCCCCACAACACAGCCTTCATGACCCAGACTCTCAGAGCAAACCCTCAGCTATAGTTTCCAACCACAGTCCTTGTAAGACATCTACCCCCAAAATATATTCAGGAATAGGGGATACACCTTACATGGCTTAGGAGGCAGTCTTCCTATCCCCGATGGAATAGGTACTGGCTTCACTTGAACAGTTTGGCCCCCACACCCATCAATGGCCACTGGGGTCCCAGGAAACCATTCTGGGTTCCCATAAAGAAGGGAACATTCTGCACCTGTATCCACCAGGCCAATACTTGTTGTATATTAGAAGGGGAACAGTGGATAACCTGTTCAATGTATAGCCTCTGGTCCCCCCATCCCTGTTAGATGAGTCCCTCGGCCTTCCCTTATTCAAACTGGAACAGCAGGTCCTGAGGGTACTCCTCACCTTCAGAGCAGTCTCTTTCATATAATCTTCTAATCGTGCTGCCCAGCTACCATCTGTTTTATTGGTAGCTGCTGGGGCCGTTTGTCTCAGTGGCTGGAATCTCTGTCCTGGTTTAAGCTTCTGCCAAAGCTCCAAAAAACCTTATTAGGCTTGCCATCCAATTTCTCACTATCTGCCCCAGCCATAATTAAATCTACCCACATCTGTGTTTGGGTAACTTTCACAGGCTCTTTCCTCTTGCTAGTTGGAGGGGCAGCATGGGCAGCAGCCCTCACAGCTTTGTGATTCCATGCTACCTACAGCTCCCCCAAGTCTGCTACCATCTGTGTAACCACACTGATGGGCTGTCTGTCCCACATAGGGGCCCAGAATAGCCACTAGTGGCCCAGAAAGGGGTGATGGGGCACTGCAGAGGATAAAATCCCACATCCAGGCTATTAACACTTTTTCATCTGGCCCACAGAACCCCATTTAGAAAGCAGCATTTTTTGTACCTAGTTCCTGAAGGACCTTTACTAACTCACTATAGCACTGCCACCAACCCACTGCCCCCAGCAATTCTCCAGCATTCTGCCAGTTTATTCCAATGGCATCCATCACCCATTCTAAAAGGGTATGGTTTCTTGGGTTGTCCTGGCAGTTCTGAAGATGCTGCCTTAAGGAGGAATTTGTGATAATGGCAGCCAATTTCTCCATCTCTATTCTGGAGAGCATAATACCATTGACTTTTATGTCCTACAACCTCAGTAACCAGGCTGCCAGTGGCTCCATGGGTTTCTGCCTGAATTGTGTGCCCAACTCCATCTGCCTCGGTGTAGGGTCAGGTCACAGATTGCTCCCCTTTCTGTGGAGGAGGCTGTGGTTTCCCCTGAGGGACTCTTTGCAGCTGGGCTTTTACCTTCTTGGCAACCACTGGCTGAGCACTGAGTCTGAAGATGGCAGTTGCAACCCAAGCCTCCCTCTCAGAAGAAGAGAAGTCAGTAACACCTGCTCCTGAAGACTCAGAATTGCTCTTATGGCAGAAATGCAGCTCCATCTTCTGTGCCTGCTTCAGCTACTGTGGCTGCTGGCTCTTGACCTAAAGATGACTTTCAAGTTCCTGAACCTGACTCTCAAGCTCCTGATCCCACGTTGTTTCTCCAACAACTGTAGCTGCTAACATTCAGCTTCCAGGGCAAACTGCAGCTCATGAACCAGCAATTTCTCCTCCAGAGACTGTTCCAGTTCCAGATGCCGTTGGTGCTCAACCTGCACCTCACAATGCAACCTCAAACCCAGTCAGCCTCTCTCTCCAGTGCTGGCTCCAGTTCATGACATTGCTGGTTCTCAGCCTGGAGTCTGACTTGCAATTTTCAGATCTACAGCTCTTTCTCCAGTGACCATTCCAGCTCATGCCATTGTTGCCGCTTGCTCCACAGCTCACCCTGGGGCTTTTGACCTCAGGTCACCTCTCGCAAAGAGCTCTCGTTTTCCTCTTGCAGGGCTGTAAAAAACTCCCAGCCTATGGTCCCCAAAAGGACAGCTGTGGGGAACCATATACTGGAGAACAGCGACCACTCCTCTACCCCACCCCTCAAGGGTGTCAGCAGCTCCATACCAATCTGCTCTGAACCCTGCCCACTATACCAGATGTAATGCCGGTGGCCAAGGCCAAGCAGGATTCAAGAAGATAGTAGAGAAACTGAGGAGCCGGAAAGCATTGGGCCATACCCATTTATTGGGGGCTCTCAAAGACAGGTGAGCAAATAAATAACAAAAGGGAAATAGCTAATAAAAAAGGAAACCCTGCTATTTGCAGTAAGGTCAAGGGAGCAAGGAACACCGCACCTCATGGTGGTGGGAGAGCGACCTGGGAAAATTGGCCCCCAGGGGAAGCACCCACAGCCTTTTATCGTCTATGCACACGTGCCTCTGCCACGTGCTCACACATTAATCAGGCAAAGTGCTTGTAGCTGGTATTCCCATAAGCAAGGTTAACACAGCTGCCCAACAGCACCTTTGTAATTATTGTGTAACTTTTTTGTTGTTGTAGTCTCTGTTTCCTGTGATGTAGATGGTGAAGTAAGCAACCCTAAAGGGATAGAATGTGGGGCAGCTGTGTTAGACTTGCTTACAGGTTTACCGGATGCAAGCCCTTTGCTTGATTAGTGTATGAGCACCTGGCAGCACCACATGTGTGTGGCCTATATAAGGCTATGGTGCTTGCGCTCAGGAATTGCGGATGCACAGATTGCCTGCTCGCCACCGTGAGAGGCCATTTTGCTGTTTGTTTGCCTGAGAAGTGGTTTCCCCTGCCTGTGTGCTTGTCTGCCATTGTGAGGCTTTATTAAACAGAATGGCCCAACCCTTTCTGGCTCCACAGTTTCTCTACCATCTGCCTGAAACCAGTGTGAACCTGCCTGACCTCCAACACCAGTGTTACAGTTCCCTTTTAACCCCTGAGGAAAAATTCTTAGATATCCAGTTGTAACAACAGAGACTTCTTAATTCCCTGTGGGATCCTTTCTTCAGATCACACATCCCCTCTTAACCTGTCTTCTCTCCAGTGAATGGCAAATGTTCACATCAACTGTTTGTGGCAAATGTTCACATCAACTCCATCCTGCCCTAGTACACTGGAATAGTCTTAAGGTTTGGTGTTTAGCCTTGTAACAGTGGGATTTTCCAGACTTCTGCAAAGAGATACTTAAGCCATGTAAAATGTTTCCTGGGACTTAAACATGGAGAGATTACACCTGGAAGGGAACCAAGTTGCACTGTTCGCAAAGCACACTCCACTCTGTTGCCTCCAGGGAAGGGCAGCATTGGGGGGCTGGGAATAGACAAAATGCAAATAAACAACTTGCACTGAAATTGTGATCAATTCCGTACCTTCCTCCCCATAAATGAAGCAAGACAAACAAAGTGTCTGAGAAAGTACATTGACACTCTCTACCAAAACAAAGAGGACTGTCATTATTACTGCTGTGTATTATTGTAACATCTCTGAATATTAAGAAAAGCTGCCACTTGTTGACTGTTATGTCCTCTTTGTGAATGAAACATTTTTTCTTGCAGTAGTCCTTGTATAATCTTGTATAAATTAGGTTTTCCTCTATTAGGCTGTCTTCTCCCCACCTGATCTGAAGGCAATGTGAAGATGAAAGAAAACAACCTCAGAGTATAATGCTGGCTATTTAGCACTTAACCCCAAGGTCAGTGCTGCCCAGGACCCTGAGTGTGTCCAGTAGGGCTTCATCAGTACAGAAGATCCTCCTACTATCTTGTTTTTTTCACCTCTAAACACAGAACGCTGCTGCTGATGCCCCGCCCTCTGTCCCTCAGCCAGCTCTGAGCTGACCTGCCACTACAGGGGATAATTCCTGGCAACCTGTCATCCTTTACCTCTCATGTCCTTTTACTTTGCCTCCTGGGCTTGTTTTTAGTGCCCCAAGTGCTCACGTAGCCCATCCACACCAATAAGGTATGGAATTTGGTGGATGAATAGCTCACCTTCTCATTGCAATTCTAACCTGCTTTCTAAAAGATTCTTCAGGGGATAGTCAGAAAGATTGAGACTCAGCTATTGATAGCTGAACCTGCTCATCTACCTCTATTTAATGAGCTTTTCTCCATTTTCTCTCTCATTTACCTAACTCATTTCCTAGAGTTTTTGGAGTTTATTTTCCAAATAAACAAATAAGTCAAAACCATGTGTCAAGGAGTGCTCTTGGAAGATCCCAAACCAAGAAAACACACCAAGTCCAGGGAGGGTGTGCCTGATACACCTAGCCCATCTTTACCCTCTGCCCTCACTGTCAAGGGGACTGAAAACTCAAGTGCTTGGCAGTTTCAGCTCCTATAGTCGGAGGCAGATAAAGGTCACTTGAGGCCCTGGGTGCAGAAGAATATATTGGGCCCCTTAAAAATAAAGAGAGAGAGAGAGAGAGAAATAAAAATACATGTTAATCATATTTTTAAATAAATAAAAATATTATGTACTATTAATATTAAAATTGCACACATGAAACCAGACTTGGTGTCATTAGAAAAAAGTGTTGACGTCAGAGTAATGGCTGGGTAGGAAGGGATACCGATAAATCTCCCCCAAAACTCAATAATATCTTCAACCAGAAACAGAAAAACCTATCCTTGGAGCCTCCAGATGTTTCGCAATACACCCGAAGGTATGGTCGAGTGAAAAATTGGCTAAATATATAACCAAACCCTGAAGGAAATAGGGAGTAAGAAATGCTCTGCCTTCCTAACTAACCTAAACAGGGCGGCTTTCTCTGAGATCCGTGAATATAGAAACTGAGGCAGGCAAAGGGGGTGAATAGATCCAGGCCGCGGCACAAACAGCCGAACCAGGCTGTGGCACGGAGATCCAAGCCGAGGAAAAACTGATCCTGTGGCAACCCGGGCAATACAAGCTAACACTCGCGCCAAACCCAAACAAAGAAAGACAAGCGGGGCAGCCATTTTACCTGATCTCCTGGTCGGCATGCGCAGATAGTGGGCGAGAGATTTCTTCCTAAGAACCCGGGAGTGGGTGCCCGTGTTACCCCACAGAGAGGCAGAGTCAGAGGCCTTTCTGTGGGCCAAAAGCAGAATCTCTGGGCAGCCCCAGCGCCCTGGGAAAGGCACGCATGGGAGGGAGCGTGAACTAATTCCAAAGGTGGAACTTTTCAGTGCTGGTAGGGGATTCACTCAGAGGGAAACGTGGCCGGCCTCATATCCTGGTCTGCGCGCATGGAGAGTGAGCGAGAGATTCCTCTGAGTGCCTCAGCAGTGCGCGCCTGTATTATCGCACAGAGGGGCAGAGTCAGGGGCCTTTGTGTGGGCCAAAGCATAATCTCGGGCCGCCCCAGCACCCTGCAAAAGCCGTGCACGGGGACGGATCAAGAGCCAATTCCAACGCTGCAACTTTTCCATGCGGTTGGGGGTTTCTCTCAGAGTGTGAGACTGCTGGCCGGATATCCTGGTCTGCACGCACAGATAGTGAGAACGAGTTTCCTCCAAGCGCCCCGGAAGTGGGCGCCTGCCTGTGTTACTGGACAGAGTGGCAGAGCCAGAGGTCTTTGAGTGGGCAGAAAGCCCGCCTGATTATGCTAGCAGCTCTGACTGACTGAGCCTTACCCAGAGCCCTGTGCTGAGTGGAAATAGAGTGGGGAGTTGCCAGCTCTTTGAGCCTCTTACTATCCAGGCAGAGGCAGCAGCAACCCCAGAGCTGGATTATCAGGCTACTAATTGAGGAAGGAAAGACTAGGAGAAAGGCTCCAGGAACACGGACTCTCTCACTGTCGGAGCCTATAAATGCTAATGAGCCTCGACTGCCAACGAGACTAAAGCACAATACATGACATCGCCATAGAGACTTATCAACTGCAAACCTTACCTGAGCATGCCAAAGGGGCAGAACCCGGGGTACAGAGTCACTGACCAGGAAGAGGGAGAGAAAAGAAAAAGCAAGAAGATAAACTCTCAAAATCAAGAATAATCTGCAGACTTTATAACCTATCCCATTTTATTATATTTGTTCATTTGTTTCTCTTATCTTCATTCTTGATATTTTTTTTTTCTCCTCCAATTTGGCCGATTAACTCTCTGCCGGTCTTACTCTCTGCTCTCCTTGAACTACACTACCCATAAGTGTTACATCTCCCATTATCTTTTCTTTCCTCTTTCTTTCTCTCTATGAGGGTTGCACTTCAAAACCCTTAGCTCTCTTTCTCTCTCTCTCCTCTTTTTTCTACTTTTAGTGGTTCCCTCTTTTTTTCTCTCTCTCTCTTTCTTTTCTCCCTCTATATTAGTTTCTTCCTTTCTCCTTTACATCTCCTCTCATTCAAACCTCAATAACAAACAAATTATCTTATCTGGGACTCAAACTTATGTTTGTGGCATTTTGGGGGGTTTTTACTTCACCTTTTTAACTCACTAGCAGTGCTCCCATCCCTGGCTCTCCATTTTATCTAGTTCTTGTTCCACTAAAAACAATAGTAATTCTTTAATTTGTCCCCCCATTTTTCTGTTTTCCTCTTATTTCTCTCATCATAAATCTTAGTCAAGCAACACCTAAAAGCAAATCATTTTATTCTTGACCCTTAATTTTTTTCTTATTTGCTTTTTGTGGGTCCATACACCCTTCTTTTTTTTTTCTTTTTTTTTTTTTTTTTGCCCCTTTATTACTTTTGCCCAATTCAGGCCCTCCATTACAGGCATTGTTTGTTATAATTCACAGTTCACCACAAGATTTTCTCATGAAAGAGGGCAGAGGAGAGGAGAGAAAAAAAGGAGGGGCGGAATAATTTCTTTTTTTAAAATTTTGATTTTATTTTATTTTTCTTTATCTCATTATTAATTTTTTTTAAAAAAAACTCTTCGATTTTTTATTTTTTTAACTTTTTATTCTTTATTAAATCTCATTAATACTATCAACAAAACCACACTCAGATGCCATTAAGGAAGAGAAAATTGAATATCATGGATACAAAAGAATGAGAGGTAAAACAGCTAGATGAGGAAAAATCTGTGGAGAAAAAATTTAATATATTGGAAACCTTGGAGCTAAATGACAGAGAATTCAAGATAGAAATCCTAAAAATCCTCCGAGATATACAAGAAAACACAGAAAGGCAATTTAGGGAGCTCAGAAAACAACTCAATGAACACAAGGAATATATGTCCAAGAAAATTGAAACTATAAAAACAAATCAAAGAGATGAAAAACTCAATTCACAAGCTGAAAAATGAAGTAACAAGCTTAGCTAATAGAACAGGTCAGATAGAAGAGAGGATTAGTGAAATAGAAGACAAGCAACTTCAGGCACAACAGAGAGAAGAAGAAAGAGACTCAAAAATTAAAAAAAATGAGATAGCCCTACAAGAATTATCTGACTCCATCAAAAAGAATAACATAAGAATAATAGGTATATCAGAGGGAGAAGAGAGAGAAAATGGAATGGAGAACATACACAAACAAATAATAGATGAGAACTTCCCAAGCCTGTGGAAAGAACTAAAGCCTCAAGTTCAAGAAGCAAACAGAACTCCGAGTTTTCTTAACCCCAACAAACCTACTCCAAGGCACATCATAATGAAATTGGCACAAACCAATGGCAAAGAAAAAATTCTCAAGGCAGCCAGGGAAAAGAAGAATACAACATATAAAGGAAGGCCCATTAGATTATCATCAGATTTCTCAGCAGAAAGTCTACAAGCTAAAGAGAGTGGACCCCAATATTTAAAGTCCTGAAAGAGATGAACTTTCAGCCATGAATACTATACCCATCAAAGCTATCCTTCAAATATGAAGGAGAAATAAAAACATTCACAGATACAGAAATGATGAGGGAATTTATCATCAGAAAACCCCCACTCCAGGAATTACTAAAGGGGGTTGTCCAATCAGATACAGAAAACAAAAAAAAAGAGCCACAAGTAAAAGCTCCAAGAAGAACACAATAAAACCAAATTTAAACTGTGACAATAACAAAAAGAAAGGGGGGGAGAAGATGGAGATTAACAGTAGCAAAGAACGATGGAGTGCAAAAGTACTCACAAAATAGTTCACTACAATGAACAGGGTAGGGACCCTTTTCATTATTAAAGGTAACCACCATTGCAAAAACCACCACAGAAGCACATGAGATAAAAAAGATAGCAACAGAGGAAAGATGTATGGAATACAACCAAATAAAAACAAAAGATAGAAAAATGAAAGAGAAGGATCAAACAAGACACAAAACTAACAGAAAGCAATATATAAAATGGCAATGAGGAACTCACAAGTGTCAATAATTACACTAAATGTAAAAGGATTAAACTCACCAATAAAAAAGTACAGAGTAGCAGAATGGATTAAAAAAAAATCCAACTGTATGCTGCCTACAGGAAACTCATCCAAGTAACAAGGATAAAAACAAATTCAAAGTGAAAGGCTGGAAAACAATATTCCAAGCAAATAACATCCAAAAAAAAGCAGGTGTAGCAATACTCATATCGGATAATGCTGACTACAAGACAGGAAAAGTACTCAGAGACAAAAATGGCCATTTCATAATGGCTAAGGGGACACTGAATCAAGAAGACATAACAATTCTTAATATATATGCACCAAACCAAGGAGCACCAAAATATATAAGACAGCTACTTATTGATCTTAAAACAAAAACTGACAAAAATACAATCATACTTGGAGACCTCAATACACCGCTGACGGCTCTAGATCGGTCATCCAAACAGAGAATCAACAAAGACATAGTGGCCTTAAACAAAACACTAGAGCACCTAGATATGATAGACATCTACAGGACATTTCATCCCAAAGTGACTGAGTATACATTTTTCTCCAGTGTACATGGATCATTCTCAAGAATTGACCATATGTTGGGGCACAAAAACAACATCAGCAAATTCAGAAAAATCAAAGTTGTACCAAGCATATTTTCTGATCATAAAGCCTTGAAACTAGAATTCAACTGCAAAAAAAGAGGAAAAAAATCCCACAAAAATGTGGAAACTAAACAACATACTTTTAAAAAATGAATGGGTCAAAGAAGAAATAAGTGCAGAGATCAAAAGGTATATACAGACTAATGAAAATGACACTACGACATATCAGAATCTATGGGATGCAGCAAAAGCAGTCATAAGAGGGAAGTTCATATCACTTCAGGCATATATGAACAAACAAGAGAGAGCCCAAGTGAACCACTTAACTTCCCACCTTAAGGAACTAGAAAAAGAAGAACAAAGACAACCCAAAACCAGCCGAAGAAAGGAGAAAATAAAAATCAGAGCAGAAATAAATGAATTAGAGAACAGAAAAACTATAGAAAAAAATAATAGAACAAGGAGCTGGTTCTTTGAAAAGATCAACAAAATTGACAAACCCTTGGCAAGACTTACCAAGGAAAAAAGAGAAAGAACTCATATAAACAAAATCCAAAATGAAAGAGGAGAAATTACCAAGGACACCGTAGATATACAAAGAATTATTGTAGAATACTATGAAAAACTTTATGCCACTAAATTCAACAACCTAGAAGAAATGGATAAATTCCTAGAACAATACAACCTTCCTCAACTGAGTCAAGAAGAAGCAGAAAGCCTAAACAGACCTATTAGTAGAGAAGAAATAGAAAAAAACATTTAAAACCTCCCCAGAAATAAAAGTCCAGGCCCTGACGGCTATACCAGTGAATTTTATCAAACATTCAAAGAAGACTTGGTTCCTATTCTACTCAAAGTCTTCCAAAAAATTGAAGAAGAAACAGTACTTCCAAACACATTTTATGAGGCCAACATAACCCTCATACCAAAACCAGGCAAGGATGGAACAAAAAAAGAACACTACAGACCATTATCTCTAATGAATACAGATGCTAAAATACTAAACAAAATACTAGCAAATTGAATACAACAACATATTAAAAAAATAATACATCATGATCAAGTGGGATTTATCCCAGAATCTCAAGGATGGTTCAACATACATAAAACGGTTAACGTAATACACCATATCAACAAAACAAAGAACAAAAACCACATGATCTTATCAATAGACGCAGAAAAGGCTTTTGATAAAATACAACACAATTTTATGTTTAAGACTCTCAACAAAATGGGTATAGAAGGAAAATATCTCAACATGATAAAGGCCATATATGATAAGCCATCAGCTAACATCATATTAAATGACACTAAACTGAAGGCTTTCCCCCTTAAATCAGGAACAAGACAGGGTTTTCCACTCTCTCCACTCTTATTTAATGTGGTACTAGAGGTTCTAGCCAGAGCAATCAGACAAGACAAAGAAATAAAAGGCATCCATATCGGAAAAGAAGAAGTAAAGGTATCACTTTTTGCAGATGATATACTCCTATACATTGAAAACCCCAAAGAATCCACAAAATGACTACTAGAAACAATAAGCCAATACAGTAAGGTCGCAGGATACAAAATTAACATACAGAAGTCAATAGCCTTTCTATATGCCAACAATGAAACAATTGAGAATGAACTCAAAAGAATAATCCCCTTCACGATTGCAACAAAAAAAATAAAATACTTAGGAATAAACATAACAAAGAATGTAAAGGACTTATATAATGAAAACTATAAACCATTGTTAAGGGAAATCGAAAAAGATATAATGAGATGGAAGAATATACCTTGTTCTTGGCTAGGAAGAATAAATATAATCAAGATGGCTATATTTCCCAAAGCAATATACAAATTTAATGCAATTCCCATCAAACTTCCAATGACGTTTTTTAAAGAAATAGAGCAAAAAATCATCAGATTTATATGGAACTATAAAAAACCCCGAATAGCCAAAGCAATCCTAAAGAAAAAGAATGAAGCTGAGGGCATTACAATACCTGACTTCAAACTCTATTATAGGGCCACGACAATCAAAACAGCATGGTATTGGCAGAAAAATAGACACTCAGACCAATGGAACAGAATAGAAAGTCCAGAAATAAAACCACATATATATAGTCAAATAATTTTTGATAAAGGGGCCAACAACACACAATGGAGAAAAGAAAGCCTCTTCAATAAATGGTGCTGGGAAAACTGGAAAGCCACATGCAAAAGAATGAAACTGGACTACAGTTTGTCGCCCTGTACAAAAATTAACTCAAAATGGATCAAAGATCTAAACATAAGACCTGAAACAATTAAGTACATAGAAGAAGACATAGGTACTCAACTCATGGACCTGGGTTTTAAAGAGCATTTTATGAATTTGACTCCACAGGCAAGAGAAGTGAAGGCAAAAATTAATGAATGGGACTACATCAGACTAAGAAGTCTTTGCTCAGCAAGAGAAACTGATAACAAAATAAACAGAAAGCCAACTAAATGGGAAATGATATTTTCAAACAACAGCTCAGATAAAGGCCTAATATCCAAAATATACAAAGAACTCATAAAACTCAACAACAAACAAACAAACAATCCAATAAAAAAATGGGAAGAGGATATGAACAGACACTTCTCCCAGGAAGAAATACAAATGGCCAACAGATATATGAAAAGATGCTCATCTTCTTTAGCTATTAGAGAAATGCAAATCAAAACGGCAATGAGATACCACCTCACACCTGTTCGATTAGCTGTCATTAGCAAGACAGGTAATAGCAAATGTTGGAGAGGCTGTGGAGAAAAAGGAACCCTCATACACTGTTGGTGGGAATGTAAAGTAGTACAACCATTATGGAAGAAAGTATGGTGGTTCCTCAAAAAACTGAAAATAGAACTACCTTATGACCCAGCAATCCCTCTACTGGGTATATACCCCAAAAACTCAGAAACACTGATATGTAAAGACACATGCAGCCCCATGTTTATTGCAGCATTGTTCACAGTGGCCAGGACATGGAAACAACCAAAAAGCCCATCAATAGATGACTGGATAAAGAAGATGTGGCACATATACACTATGGAATACTACTCAGCCATAAGAAATGATGACATCGGAACATTTACAGCAAAATGGTGGCATCTTGATAACATGATACGAAGCGAAATAAGTAAATCAGGAAAAACCAGGAACTGCATTATTCCATATGTAGGTGGGACATAAAAGTGAAACTAAGAGACATTGATAAGAGTGTGGTGGTTACGGGGGGGAGGGGGGAATGGGAGAGAGAAAGGGGGAGGGGGAGGGGCACAAAGAAAACAAGATAGAAGGTGACAGAGGACAATCTGACTTTGGGTGATGGGTATGCAACATAATTGAACAACAAGATAACCTGGACTTGTTATCTTTGAATATATGTATCCTGATTTATTGATGTCACCTCATTAAAAAAATAAAATTATTATTAAAAAAAAAAAATAAAAAAGTGTAAAGTTGGGGTTTTGCAGGGCCCTTCAGAAGTTGGGACCCAGGGCACATGCCCGGTGCGCCCGCCTTTAGACCCACCTCTGTCTATAGTGAGAGTAATCATGTCAGTTCCACCTCTATAGCACCCTGATGTTCTGTATTCTCCAAGTAGCTTAAATCTTTTTAGATACATACACTAACAATTAACAAACGTCTACTACTCAGTGTTGTATTCTTTTTTTATCAACAGCAGAGTACACCTAAATTCACATTCTTCTGGCACACACATATGTTGTAAAGCCCTAAACATCATTTTGTCTTTACTTCCATGGTTCTCAAATTTATTTACGAGCTCTCATTGCCCCTCAGCTCCCTTTTCCTCATAATATCTCTGGGGATTTTTTATCTGACATTAGTTTCAACCAGCCGACCCACTTTTGCTGATCCACACAGACTGGGAGAGAAACTGATAAACTGGCTAGACCCTCTGCTTGCCTTCAGTTGAATTCTGGGGACAATCATGTACATAAAAAACCTTTGGTTTAAGAAGGATTTTGGTGCCTCACCAGCTGGTGGTGCAGTGGATAGAGCTTCAAACTGGGACATGGAACACCCAGGTTCAAAACCCTGAAGTCACAGGCTTAAGTGCAAGCTCATCCAGCTTGAGAGCAGGGTTGCTGGCTTGAGTATGGGATCATAGATATGACCCCAGGGTCACTGGTTTGAGCCCAAAGGTTGCTGGTTTGAAGCCCAAGGCCCCTCTGGCTTGAGCCCAAGGTTACTGGCTTGAGCAAGGAGTCACTCACTCTGCTGTAGCCTGCCCCACCCCAGCAAGGCACGTATAAGAAAGCAGTCAATGAACAACTAAAGGAGCTGCAATGAAGAATTGATGCTCTCATCTCTCTTCAGTCCTGCCTCTCTTTCCCTAACTGTCCCTTTTTCTGATTCTCTCTCTGTCTCAAAAAGAAAAAAAGAAAAAAGAAAGGTTCTGGCAAATATTATAACATCAGCACAAAAGGTAGGAAACTGGGAAAAGAAAGGATTTGTTTCTTTTCCAAGAGCATCAGAAAAAGGTTGAACATCAGAGATGGGCAACATGACCAACAAAAGCATAAGCAATAATCTGAAAATATGCAAAGCATATTTTTACTCCCTGTAAAAAAAAGTCTGTAGCTATGAGAGCGTATATGCTAGCAAAACAGTTTATTATGAACTTATAGGAAGCACTATGGACAACTGGGCTGAATGGTCACCCATTGCCTCTGGTCAGAGGCGGTAGGTGATTAAGTTGGCACTGTACTTGAAACAAGGGTGCAGCTCTGAAAAGACAGGGTGTTTATTCAGGAGATGTCCATACATCATATATGTTTCTCATGCTTGGAGAGAAGCAACTTCATGATTCACAAGTGCACATCAGGCTTACCTTGGTGTTTTCTCTTTTTTAATAACCATAGTTTATATACCCCATGCCAGGAGCTGGTTTTACATAATATTTTGGCAACTTTTCTACATGCATTCCCAGTTCTAGTGCACTATCAGGTGTCTAATCAATTGCAAAATTATCGATATTCTACCCCTACAGTGGACCTCTGCCCACCCTCTCCCAGCCATTAGTGCCTTTCCACCCTAGTTTTAGATGTCCATGGCTTGTCTTCGGAATTTTGCCATCTGTTTTCCCTGTCTCCTTTCCTTTCCAAACCAGCCATAATTCTCCTGCTTAAGTTACCTTTGAAGCCTGATTTCAAACAATATAATGAAGTCTTTATAAGAGTGGTCTCTGGCATAGATATAGTTGCATTGGAGTTTTGCCTCTATAGATAAAAAGACAATAAATAGAAGTGATAATCTATATCCAGGGTTGGCAGGTCTGGCCTGTGTAATAAAGTTCTGTTGGGACAAAGTCACTCTCATTCATTTCTGTATTATCTAAGACTGTTTTCCACTATAATCGCAGAGCTGAATTTATGTAACAAGGGTTGTATGGCTCTCAAAGCCTAAAATATCTACAACATGGCTCCTACAGAAAAAGTTTGCTAATCCCAGATATATATTACAGAAATCTTAGAAAAACTACAAAAATACATGGAAAGAAGCAGAGGGATTCAAGATGACATCGTAGAAAGAGCCTAAGCCGACCTCTCCTCTACAGCTACATATAGAATAATGTACTTGGGAAAAGACCTGAAAACTCTGTGGACAATGACTCCAAAATATAGGATAAAAGAGCTCCATCAAATCAAGTAGGAGTGGCAGAAAATCCTCTGTTCCCAAAAAAGCCACTCTATATGGGGCAATCCACATTTGGGAGGGACCTCAAAAATAAAGAACTTTTCACCAAGAAGGAAAGGGTTTGTGCCTCACATCAGGTACCCCCAAACCCTGGCTCCTGACCTATAGAGACAAGCCTCCAAATATCTTGCTTTGAAAACCAGTGGGGATAATAACCAGGAAAGTCATAGAACTATATAGAATGGAGAATCACACTTAAATGGCATGCCTGCACACTCAGTTGTCCAGTTGACCCAGCACAGAAGCAGCAGTTTCAAAAGTGTCTAAGATCCATATGAAGGAGACACAGTTACTAATGGGAGTCTGGCTCTGGTGGCGAGGGGGGGGGATTATATTTTAAGGCCCACATGTCACCTCCTACATAAGGCAACTCCTTCAAGACTAGGAGAGATAGCTGATTCATCTAACATTTAGAATCAGGTGAAATCAGACAGAAATATGTTCTAAACAACACAAAAAATATATAAAACCTCAAAAAAAGACCTTCTGAAACAGAGAAGTAATGATCATAAAAATGCTCACTAAACTTGGGAGAGGGGTAGATAAACACACTGAGAACTTCAACAAAGAGACAAAAAAATGTAAAAATATAAATAAATAAATAAATCCAAATAGAAGTCACAAACAAAACTGAAGAGTAGCTGAACTGAAAATATAATAGAGGGATTCACATCAGACTTGAAACGAAAGAACAGACGTCACGGAAATGGCACCGTGAGCAGCGCGTCCGACAGATCTCCCCAAAATCACAACAAATTTATCAACTAGAAACAGGAAAATTTATCTTTGGAGCATTCCGGAGTTCCACACAAACTGAAAGCGAAGGGACTGTTATCACTTGGATCTGGGAGACGAGGGTGTGGAGGAAGCTACTGCAGGGACGTTCATTCAAGCCGCGAGGAAGTGCGCCTGCGGTGGTGGTGAGTCAGCCCATACTCGGGAGCCGCGAGCCGCCGCCGCGAGCCGCCGCGAGCAGCACCCGGTTCGGTTGCAGAGCGAGCACCGCCGCCGCGAGCAGCCGCCGCGAGCCGCCGCAAGCAGCGCCCGGTTCGGTTGCAGAGCGAGCACCGCCGCCGCGAGCAGCCGCCGCGAGCAGCCACAGGCAGCGCCCGGTTCGGTTGCGGAGCGAGCGCCACTGACGTTCCCAGCGGCCCACGCACGGGGAGCGGGAGAGGCCCCAGGGCGGTATTCCCTACTTGGGAGATTCTCTCCGCGGGCGGGGCACCTCACCCAGCCATTCAAGCTAACAATCAAGCGTTGGGGGAGGGGCGCGCGCAGGCAGCCTGAAATACCTTCGGGAGCACAGCTGCGACCCAATTACTGAAATTAACTTAACCCGTGAAATCTGCGCACCCTCGGTTCTAATTGATAAGATCTCTCTCAGTTCACCGACCCAAGACAAGAGGCGTGATATTTTTAGTGCCTCTCGCTAAAGGGGCGGGGGCAACTTCTGATTGATAGAGCCTCCATATTCAGGGATAAATGCTAACAAGAAGGACTTGGCAGATAATAAGATCTATACTACACTAGTCGCAAGCAGAGACTAGTGCCTCTTCTTCCCAGCAAAAACAGGCTACAAAGTGTGGAAAGCCTGGGTTGAGAGGTCCAACGGAATGCTAGGCGCTGAACAGTCACCTTTACAACAATTGACTCCTACCCCCGCCTGATTACACTGGAGGCCCTGACTGCCAGAGCCTTTCCCAAAGCTTTGCACTGAGTGGGTATAGAGTGGGGATTTCCCAGCTCTTTGAGCCTCTTACTCCCCAGGCAGAAGCAGTGGCAGCCTTATAGCTGGATCACCAGGCTGCTAATTCAGGAAGGGGGGACTAGGAGAGAGAATCCAGGAAAGCAAACTCTCTCATCGTTGGACCCTGCAAACGCCAACAAGCCTTGACTACCAGCAAGACTAAAGCCAATTATATGACATTACCATAGAATCCCATCAACTGCAAATCCCTACCTAAGTGTGACACAGGGGCAGAGCCTGGGGTACAGAGTCACCGACCAGGAAGAGGGAGAGAAAAGAAAAAGGAAGAAGTTAACATCTCAAAATCAAGAAAAATCCACAGACTTTACAACTTGTTCCACTAATTTTTTGTTGTTGTTGTTGTTGTTGTTTGTTTCTTCTATCTTATTGCTTTTATTTCCTCCACCTCGGTCCTTATATTCTCTGCCCATCTTATGCTTCCCTTTCCTTGAACTACACTACCCATAAGTGATACATTTTATTTCTCTTCTTCATCCTCACCCTCCTTTAAGATTATACTCCAAAACACTTAACTCTCACTTTCTCCTCTTTTGTTTGTTTTTTTTGTTTTGCTTTATTTTGTTTTTTTCTCTTCCTTTTTTATTTCTTCCTTCGTTTTTCTCTTTTTCTTATTTTTTCCTTTCTATTCGTTTTTTCTTTTTTTTTCTCGTTTTACTTTCCTCCCATTTAATCCTCAATCATGAACAAATTAGTTAATTTGGGACTCAAGGCTTTTTTTTGGCTTTATTTTTCTTTTTCGCTTTTGTTTTTGTTTTTTTCTTGTTTGTTTATTTTTGTGGCATTTTGGGTCCTCCCAACCCAAGGTCTCCATTGTATTTAGTCTCCGCTCCACTTAATACAACAGATTTTTACTTATCATTTTTATTTTTTTCTTCTTTATTATTCTTTTTTTTTGTCCTTTTTTCTGGTTCCCTCTTATCCCTCTCATTATATCTCTTAGTTGACCATCACCCACAAGCAAATCATCTTATGCTTGTCTAAGATTTTCTTCCTTTTTTTTTTTTTGCATTTAGTAGGTCCATACTCCCCTTTTTTTTTTGCCCCTTGAACTCTTCACCGCAAATCAGACCCTCCATTATAGGCACGATATTTCCCTGAGGAGGGGAGAGGAGGGAAAAAGAAGAAAGAAAAAAAGGGAGAAATAATAAATTATTACTGCTTTTTTTTGTGGGGTGTTTTACCTTTTTTTTTTTTTTTTCCTACTTTTTACTCTTTATTAATTCTAATTAGTGCTATCAACAAGACCACCCTCAGATGCCAATAAGAAAGAGGAAATCGAATATTATGGATACAAAAGAAAGAGAGGTAACACAAATAGATGTGGAAAAATCTATAGAGAAAAGACTTAACATATTGGAAGCCTTGGAGCTAAATGACAGAGAATTTAAAATAGAAATCTTAAAAATACTCAGAGATATACAAGAAAACACAGAAAGGCAATATAGGGAGATCAGAAAACAACTCAATGGACACAAAGAATATATTACCAAGGAAATTGAAACTATAAAAACAAATCAAACAGAAATGAAAAACTCAATTCACGAGCTGAAAAACGAGGTAACAAGCTTAGCTAGCAGAACAGCCCAGATTGAAGATAGGATTAGTGAAATAGAAGACAAACAACTTGAGGCACAACAGAGAGAAGAAGAAAGAGACTCAAAAATAATAAAAAACGAGAAATCCCTACAGGAATTATCTGACTCCATCAGAAAGAATAACATAAGAATAATAGGTATATCAGAGGGAGAAGAGAAAGAAAATGGAATGGAGAATATACTCAAACAAATAATAGACGAGAACTTCCCAAGCCTGTCGAAAGAACTAAAGCCTCAAATTCAAGAAGCAAACAGAACACCGAGTTTTCTTAACCCCAACAAACCCACTCCAAGGCACATCATAATAAAGATGACACAAACCAATGACAAAGAAAAAATTCTCAAGGCAGCCAGGGAAAAGAAGAGTACAACATATAAAGGAAGGCCTATTAGATTATCATCAGATTTCTCAGCAGAAACTCTACAAGCTAGAAGAGAGTGGACCCCAATATTTAAAGCCCTGAAAGAGAGGAACTTTCAGCCAAGAATACTATACCCATCAAAGCTATCCTTCAAGTACGAAGGAGATATAAAAACATTCACAAATACAGAAAAGATGAGAGAATTTATCAACAGAAAGCCCCCACTCCAGGAAATACTAAAGGGGGTTTTCCAACCAGATTCAAAGAACAAAAGAAAACAACACCACAAGTAACAGCTCCACCAAGAACACAATAAAACCAAACTTAAACTGTGACAACAAAGGAAAAAAAGGGGGAAGAGAATGGAGATTAACAGTAGCAAAGGACAATGAAGTGCAGAAATACTTATAAGATAGGGTACTACAATGAATATGGTAGGTACCCTTTTCATTACTTAATGGTAACCACCCTAGAAAAAACCACCACAAAAACACATGACTTAAAAAAGGTAGCAACAGAGGAAAGAAGTATGGAACACAAACAAACAAAAACAAATGATAGAAAAACAAAAGAGAAGAATCAAACTAGATACAAAACTAACAGAAAGCAATTTATAAAATGGCAGTAGGGAATCCACAAGTGTCAATAATTACACTAAATGTAAATGGATTAAACTTACCAATAAAAAGATACAGAGTAGCAGAATGGATTAAAAAAGAAAATCCAACTATATGCTGCCTACAAGAAACACATCTAAGCAACAAGGATAAAAACAAATTCAAAGTGAAAGGCTGGAAAACAATACTCCAAGCAAACAACACCCCAAAAAAAGCAGGTGTAGCAATACTCATATCTGATAATGCTGACTACAAGACAGAAAAAGTACTCAGAGACAAAAATGGTCACTTCATAATGATTAAGGGGACACTGAATCAAGAAGACATAACAATCCTTAATATATATGCACCAAACCAAGGAGCACCAAAATATATAAGACAGCTACTTATTGACCTTAAAACAAAAACTAACAAAAATACAATCATACTTGGAGACCTCAATACTCCGCTGACGGCTCTAGATCGGTCATCCAAACAGAGAATCAATAAAGATATAGTGGCCTTAAACGAAATACTAGAACACCTGGATATGATAGACATCTACAGGACACTTCATCCCAAAGCGACAGAGTATACATTTTTCTCTAGTGTACATGGAACATTCTCAAGAATTGACCATATGTTGGGCCACAAAGACAATATCAGCAAATTTAGAAAAATTGAAATTGTACCAAGCATATTTTCGGATCATAAAGCCTTGAAACTAGAATTCAACTGCAAAAAAGAGGGGGAAAAACCCACAAAAATGTGGAAACTAAACAACATACTTCTAAAAAATGAATGGGTCAAAGAAGAAATAAGCACAGAGATCAAAAGATATATACAGACAAATGAAAATGAAAATACGACATATCAGAATCTCTGGGATGCAGCAAAAGCAGTAATAAGAGGAAAGTTCATATCACTTCAGGCCTATATGAACAAACAAGAGAGAGCCGAAGTAAATCACTTAACTTCACACCTTAAGGAACTAGAAAAAGAAGAACAAAGACAACCCAAAACCAGCCGAAGAAAGGAGATAATAAAAATCAGAGCAGAAATAAATGAAATAGAGAACAGAAAAACTATAGAAAAAATCAATAAAACAAGGAGCTGGTTCTTTGAAAAGATCAACAAAATTGACAAACCCTTGGCAAGACTCACCAAGGAAAAAAGGCACAGGACTCAAATAAATAAAATCCAAAATGAAAGAGGAGAGATCACCACAGACATCATAGATATACAAAGAATTATTGTAGAATACTATGAAAAATTATATGCCACCAAATACAACAATATAGAAGAAATGGATAAATTCCTAGAACAATACAACCTTCCTAGACTGAGTCATGAAGAAGCAGAAAGCCTAAACAGACCAATCAGCAGGGAGGAAATAGAAAAAACTATTAAAAACCTCCCCAAAAATAAAAGTCTGGGCCCAGACGGTTATACTAGTGAATTCTATCAAACATTCAAAGAAGACTTGGTTCCTATTCTACTCAAAGTCTTCCAAAAAATTGAAGTATAAGCAATACTTCCAAACACATTTTATGAGGCCAACATAACCCTCATACCAAAACCTGGCAAGGATGGCACAAAGAAAGAAAACTACAGACCAATATCTCTAATGAATACAGATGCTAAAATTCTAAACAAAATACTGGCAAACCAAATACAACAACATATTAAAAAAATAATACATCATGATCAAGTGGGATTCATCCCAGAATCTCAAGGATGGTTCAACATACGCAAAACGGTTAACGTAATACACCATATCAACAAAACAAAGAACAAAAACCACATGATCTTATCAATAGATGCAGAAAAGGCTTTTGATAAAATACAACACAATTTTATGTTTAAGACTCTCAACAAAATGGGTATAGAAGGAAAATATCTCAACATGATAAAGGCCATATATGATAAACCATCAGCCAACATCTTTTTAAACGGCATAAAACTGAGGACTTTCTACCTTAAATCAGGAACAAGACAGGGTTGTCCACTCTCTCCACTCTTATTTAACGTGGTGCTAGAAGTTCTGGCCAGAGCAATCAGACAAGACAAAGAAATAAAAGGCATCCATATCGGAAAAGAAGAAGTAAAGGTATCACTTTTTGCTGATGATATGATCCTATACATCGAAAACCCGAAGGACTCCACAAAAAGATTATTAGAAACAATAAACCAATACAGTAAGGTCGCAGGATACAAAATTAACATACAGAAGTCCATAGCCTTTCTCTATGCCAACAATGAAATATTAGAAAACGAACTCAAAAAAATAATCCCCTTCACGATTGCAACAAAAAAAATAAAATACCTAGGAATAAACATAACAAAGAATGTAAAGGACCTATATAATGAAAATTACAAAGCATTGTTAAGGGAAATCGAAAAAGATACAATGAGATGGAAAAATATTCCTTGTTCTTGGATAGGAAGAATAAATATAATCAAAATGGCCATATTACCCAAAGCAATATACAAATTTAATGCAATTCCCATCAAAATCCCTATGAGATTTTTTAAAGAAATGGAACAAAAAATCATCAGATTTATATGGAACTATAAAAAACCCCGAATAGCCAAAACAATCCTAAGGAAAAAGAATGAAGCTGAGGGCATTACAATACCTGACTTTAAACTATATTATAGGGCCACGATAATCAAAACAGCATGGTATTGGCAGAAAAATAGACACTCAGACCAATGGAACAGAATAGAAAGCCCAGAAATAAAACCACATATATATGGTCAAATAATCTTTGATAAAGGGGCCAACAACACACAATGGAGAAAAGAAAGCCTCTTCAACAAATGGTGTTGGGAAAACTGGAAAGCCACATGCAAAAGAATGAAACTCGACTACAGCCTGTCCCCGTGTACTAAAATTAATTCAAAATGGATCAAAGACCTAAATATAAGACCTGAAACAATAAAGTACATAGAAGAAGACATAGGTACTAAACTCATGGACCTGGGTTTTAAAGAACATTTTATGAACTTGACTCCAATGGCAAGAGAAGTGAAGGCAAAGATAAATGAATGGGACTACATCAGAATAAAAAGTTTTTGCTCAGCAAGAGAAACTGATATAAAAATAAACAGACAGCCAACTAAATGGGAAATGATATTTTCAAACAACAGCTTAGATAAGGGCCTAATATCCAAAATTTACAAAGAACTCATAAAACTCAACAACAAACAAACAAACAATCCAATAAAAAAATGGGAAGAGGACATGAATAGACACTTCTCCCAGGAAGAGATACAAATGGCCAACAGATATATGAAAAGATGCTCAGCTTCATTAGTTATTAGGGAAATGCAAATCAAAACTACAATGAGATACCACCTCACCCCTGTTAGATTAGCTATTATCAACAAGACGGGTAATAGTAAATGTTGGAGAGGCTGTGGAGAAAAAGGAACCCTCATTCACTGTTGGTGGGACTGTAAAGTAGTACAACCATTATGAAGGAAAGTATGGTGGTTCCTCAAAAAACTGCAAATAGAACTACCTTATGACCCAGCAATCCCTCTACTGGGTATATACCCCAAAACCTCAGAAACATTGATACGTGAAGACACATGTAGCCCCATGTTCATTGCAGCACTGTTCACAGTGGCCAAGACATGGAAACAACCAAAAAGCCCTTCAATAGAAGACTGGATAAAGAAGATGTGGCACATATACACTATGGAATACTACTCAGCCATAAGAAATGATGACATCAGATCATTTACAGCAAAATCGTGGGATCTTGATAACATTATAAGGAGTGAAATAAGTAAATCAGAAAAAAACAAGAACTACATGATTCCATACATTGGTGGAACATAAAAATGAGACTAAGAGACATGGACAAGAGTGTGGTGGTTACCAGGGGTGGGGGGAGGGAGGACAGGGGGAGAGTTAGGGGGAGGGGGAGGGGCACAAAGAACTAGATAGAGGGTAGCGAAGGACAATCTGACTTTGGGCGAGGGGTATGCAACACAATTTAATGACAAAATAACCTAGACATGTTTTCTTTGAATATATGTACCCTGATTTATTAATGTCATCCCATTACCATTAATAAAAATTTATTAAAAAAAAAAGAAACGAAAGAACAAAGCAGCAAATTGGAAGACAAAGCATAGGAACTCACCTAGACACAGCAGAAATAAGAAAAACATTTTTGAAAAGCAAAGATGCTCCTGGCCTGTGGTGGCGCAGTGGATAAAGCATCAACCTGGGATGCTAAGGTCACTGGTTCGAAACCCAGGACTTGCCTGGTCAAAACACATATGGGAGTTGATGCTTTCTGCTCCTCCCCGCTTCTCTCTCCTCTCTAAAATGAATAAATAAAGTCTATAAAAAAAAGTGAAGATGCATCAAGGGATTTATAGGACAGTATGAAGCAGATTGACATTTGCATTGTAAGGGTCCAAAAAGAAGAAAGAGAAAGAAACATGAATTTATTTGAAGATATAATGGCTGAATACTTCCCTAAACTGGGGAAGAAAAAAAACATCCAGGTCCAAGAGCCTAGACAGTTCCAAATAAGAAAAACCCAGAGAGACCCACAACAACACACATTATAATTAAAATAACAAAAGTTAAAAATAAAGAATCTCAGAAGCAGCAAGAGAAAAGAACATTTTACATAAAAGGGAAACCCCATAAGGCTATCAGCAAATTTTTTAGGAGAAATTCTTTTAGGTCAAAAAAAATTTTTTAAGTACAATATATTCAAAGTGATGAACAGGCAAACACCTACAATCAGCAATTCTCTACCTGGCAAAAGTTATTATTAAGAATTAAAGGTATGAGTACAAAAGTTGTAAATCTTTATAATGGAGTTTTTTTAAAATAAAGAAGTATCACACACACACAAAAAAAATTAAAGGAGAAATAATTATCCAGATAAGCAAAAGCTAAGATTTTGTCACCACTAAACTGGCCTTACAAGAAATGTTGAAGGGTCTTCTTTAAATTGAAAAGAAATAGTACTAATAAATAATAAGAAATCATATGAAAGTAAAAGAAATATATCAAAGGTAATATATTAATAAATTATAAAACTAGTATGAAGGTCAAAAGACAAAACTAGTAAAACTACAATAAATCATTAAGAGATATATAAAATTAAAAGATGTTAAATATGACATAAAATGGAATGTTCAGTATATATAAGTACATCTGGCCGAATGTGTTGTTTAAGGCTGATATTTCCTTATTGATTTTATGTCTGAATGCAAGTGAGTTATTAAAGTTTTCTACTAAAATAAGTCTGTCTTTCTTTAGGTCTGTTAATATTTGCTTTAAATATTTGGGTGCTTCTGTGTTGGGTATATAAATATTTATAAATTTTATCTCTTTTTTTTAGATGACACTTTTATCAATATGTAACATCCTCTTTGTCTTTTATTATAGTCTTTGTTTTAAAGTCTGTTTTGTCTGAAAATATTACCATAAAGGGACCAGGCCCAGGGTGGGCCTGCCTCTGGCTGGCCGGTAGTACGTGGATTCCTGACTTTGTGCAGGAAAGATTTCACAGTGCAAGTCCAGGTGACTTTGAGAGTGTATTAATTAAAGCTGGGGACAGTGAAGCAAGGAAAGGCTTAGAAGCAGCAACAAGAGAGCCTAGGTGGGGCTGCTGTGTCTCACTGAGAAATAAAGTCACAGTGACAGCAGCGAGCCGAGGTGAGGCTGCTGTCAGCTCACTGGAAAGTCAGAGGAAAGGGGGCCTTGGTGACAGGCTCAGGAGGTTAGCCCGGGACTAACTCCTTCTGCCCATTGTCCCCCTGGTTGCCAGTGTCCTGGGGTCCCTTAGAGCTTAGGAGAGGCACACCTATGGAGGAAGAAGTGGAGAAAAGAAAAGGCGTGGGCATGCTCCTAGGAAGGAGACTGTGCACTAGGTCCTTCATTTTGAGGGTTTTTTTAAGACTGGGATTTAAGCTTGATCGGGTGGTGGCACAGTGGTTAGGGCATTGGACTGGGGCACAAAGGACCCAGGTTCAAAACCCTGAGGTGGCAGGCTTGAGCATGAGCTCATCCAGCTTGAGTGCAGACTCACCAGCTTGAGCATGGGGTTGCTGGCTTGAGCGTGGGATATAGACATGACCCCAAGGTTGCTGACTTGAGCCCAAAGGTCGCTGGTTTAAAGCCCAAGGTTGCTGGCTTGAGCCCAAGGTCACTGGCTTGAGCAAGGGATCACTCACTCCGCTGTAGCCTCCCCTACCCCCACCTCACCTCCCCCCACCCACAGTCAAGGCACATATGAGAAAGCAATCATAGTACAGCTGAGGAGCCACAATAAAGAATTGGTGCTTCTCATCTCTCTCCCTTCCTGCCTCTCTGTCCCTATCTGTCTCTCTCTCTCTCTCTGTCTCTGTCACAAAATAAAAAGGCTAAGATTTTAGAAAAGGTCTTAGAGGAGCTCTCAGTAGAATATCGATCAGCTTTATGCTGATGAACAAAATGAAATTTATTTCCTTAACTTTATCCATCCTTGGGTGTGGTTGGCACAATGGCACTAATTGGATTTCTGTTATCTATCTCCTTGAGTAGGGTGATTTAAGCTATTTTTCCTCTGGTTTGGGAGAAAAAGGGTAAACCATTTAGAAGTGTCCTTGGTTAGGGAAGATAAGATTTTACAATTTACTGGATGGTCATAAACTGCTTGGCCACTTAACCATCTGTCTCAGTTTTCCTATTTCACTAGCTGTCTTGTTCTCTCATCAGAGACTTCCACCCTGAAATCTTTCAGGAGTGATGAGGGAGGACAGTCAGTCTTCAGTAACTGCTTCCTGCTGACAAGGACCACAATCCTACTATACCTGTATAGGGTGTGGAAGTCACCCTACTTGATCTAAGGGAGGCAAGGGAATAGGATCTGAGACTGGAAAAGGGAGGCAGTTGATTGTTTCCAAGTAGGAATGGGCTTGCATCCCCAAAGCATCATCATCCATGTGGCCAGTGATTCTTCCACAAAGTCGCAAGAAAAGCATTTCAAGGACTCACCCATAGGAGGATGTGAGGTGTAGTGGTAAGATTTATTGAGTGAAAACAAAGGCCTTCCCCTAGGTGTCTGGTGTCTCCTCCATAATCAGGTGGCTCGGTGCCTTCTAGCTATGAAAGACACCCACCAGGAGGATCAGGATCCAGAACTACAACCGGCATCACCCTGGGTTTGATAGCCCAACATAGTCTCCTCTCCCAGCTGTGCTCCAGCCCAATCTGCATCCCGCTTCAGCCCACACTTGGGTGCACAGGGCAACTACAGAGAGAGAAGATGTGTGAACAAATGTGTCTCGGGCCATTTTTAGGCTTTGCCTTTACTTCCTGATAAGTTTTTTTTCAAACTAACCAATCTCCTTCCTGATTCTTCATAGGCTTGTGCTGGACCCTCCTTCTACCCAATCCCTTCCCTGGATATTTTGGGGTTTCCTGCACTCATCCTACCTTGTCCTTTTCCTAGACTTTCTCAGGCTAGATTCTTCCCTTTTATGGTCACCATTTTAATTTCCACTGTGCCTGTCTCAAAGTTCTGCTTTGTCATCTGGCTTCTAATGCACAGGTGCCCAGAAAGGAGTTTCCCTATTGTTCTATCCCTACCCCACCCCACCTCCTGTCCTGCCTAACGGTTGGATGCCCCCTGGGGAGGTTGGAAAGCTGGAGGAGGGAGGGATGTTAATCCCCTTGGTAGAGCAATGCAGCTGTCCCCTGGGGTGTGTGAAGTTGTAGCTTCCAAACTTAATTAAGCTTAGCCAGTTTTGCTCCCTTGTCTTTTCTGAATTCCTAACTAGCGGCCAATTACAACAATGTAAGTAAGTATAGCTACCCTGCGGAGGAGGCAGATTTAACAGCAGGCACATCAGGCATGCATGCACCCTGGGCCCTGACTTTTGAAGAGCCTCAGAAAACCCCAACTTTATACTTTTTTCTAATATAAGGGGCCCAATATTTTCTTCTGCACCCTTTTCTATCACTTCACTTTCAGTCTGTGTGTGTCCGAATATCTGAAGTGAATTTCTTATAGACAGTATTTACTGTATTTCCCCTTGTACAAGATGCACCTTCTTTTGAAAAATTTGGGGTCTAAAAACTGGGTTCATCTTATACAGTGGTTATGGTATTTCAAATGCCATAGATGGAACTGAGGATGAGGCAATACAGGTATTTGAAGACAGTAATTTGTCATCAGACACAGATGAGGACAAGCTAATAGATGGGAGTTTTGACAGTGATGAGGAGTTGTATGAATTTTATGATGAATAAAACTTGAGTTCAATAACTTTATCTAATACATTTCTTTTTCAAATTTAGGGCCCCAAAATTAGGGTGCATCTTATACATGGGGAAATACAGTAGCTAGATCTTTTGTTTTGTTTTGGGGTTGGTTTTTTTTTGTTTTGTTTTGTTTTAATCTCTTTTTATTGCAGGAATTCTTCAGGACTCTTTTTTTATTGTGACAGAGACAGAGAGAGCGACAGACAGACAGGAAGGGAGAGAGATGAGAAGCATCAATTCTTTGTTGCTGCACCTTAGTTGTTCATTGATTGCTTTCTCATATGTGCCTTGATGGGGTGGGGTGGGGGGGGCTACAGCAGACCAAGTGACCCCTTGCTCAAGCCAGCAACCTTGGGCTCAAGCTGGTGAGCCTTGATCAAACCAGATGAGCCCACGCTCAAGTTGGCGACCTCGGGGTTTCGAACCTGAGTCCTCCGCGTCCCAGGCCAATGCTCTATCCACTGCGCAGGTTGGGTTTTGTGTTTTTTTTTAATGACTGAGCCGCTCAATGTCTTTTGATGAGAGAATTTTATCTCATACATTTAAAGTAATAATCAATAGGTGTGTAGCATTGGCATTTCTTGTTTTCTGGTTGTTATATCGTTTCTCTGTGTTTCTTCTGCTCTTGCTTTCTTCCCTTGTGGTTCAATGACTTTTGCAGTGATATGCTTAGATTCCATTCTCGCTATCTGTTGTGTATTGACTATAGATTTGTTATTTTCAGCTATTGTAAGGTATTTTTCCACGCCGAGGAAGAAGGAAGGGGCTGGAGCTACAAAGTGTGGAATAATAAAAAGGCTTTATTGAGTACAGAGCGCTTCCTGCCCAACAAGGTTCCCTGGTCCTGCAGACATGGAGGCCAGGGAAGTCTCAAGGAATGACCCATGTGGGGGATACTTAAAGGGTCTCTAGGTGGTCAAGTTAATATGGCGTGGTGAAATCTCACTGGCTGATGGACAGTCGCTTTTTTCCAAAGGGCTCCTGGGAAGTTTCTTTTGGCGCATATGGATGTGGGCAGTTCTAGCCAAGTTCCTGGGCCTGGGTTCCTCACCTGACTGTCCCCCATTGCTGACCACCCCACAGTTATCATGAGGCTTACATATAAAAACCTATTTTTATAACAATCTATTTTATGCTGATAACAACTTTAATTTTAATACGTTCTAAAACTCTAGGTTTTTATTCTCCCTCCCCCAACATGTATGCTTTTGATGTCACATTTATCATCTTTTTATTTTATGTTTAACTCAACACCATTGACTTTGACCACTCTACTTTATTGCCTTCTATAATTTTATTTAGTTTTCTCTTTTTAATTACTTTGCATTATCTCTCATTCTTTTTCTTTGATTTTTTTGAAATAGCAAAAGAAATTGTCCCTTAACTTTCATTTAGTTTTCTCTACTTGTGCTAGATTATTCTGTTTTCTAAATTTAACTGAAGACTCCAAATATTATTTGCCTACTTCTTTCACCCCACTCTGCATTAATTTGTTAAACATACTTATAAAATTAATCTACCCTGAATACCATTTTCTTCATCTTTGCCTTATTTTATAATCTTTTAATTCTCCTTGCTTCCTACAGTGACAATAGGCAAAGTGTGCTTCTTGAAATGTTAATAGATATCCTATTTAAACAAAATAAAAAAATGTGGTATTTTACTTTTCTTTCCTTAGAAGCAAAATGAAAGAATGAATAATTTAAAAATTAAATACACACACACATTATAATTCCATAAAGTAGTTTTGGAAAAACAGTTTTTGGAAAAAGTAACCTTTTTTCTCTAAAGCACCCAGACATCTTTGTTTTTACTGCTGAGGTTTTGTAAAGAATACTCCCAGAATCATTGAACTAAAAAAGTTATTACATTATTTTACATACTTAAGTAATTAACAAGCCTAAAATGTTACACCATTAGTGGTAAGTTACAGCCTGATCACTTTCTTGGAAGCTAATCATCTTTAGTATCAAAGAGATAAGAATGATTATTATCCGAGTTAAAGCTGTTGTCATCTGCTGGGGAAGGAGAAGGACAAGACAAAAACAAATCCTACAAGCAAAGAACAAATTCAGTGTTATAAATGATTTTCTCATTAGGGCAATGATATCAACCATTTAAAATTTTTTACATAGTATTATTAATTTGAGACTATGTGCTAAAGGTTGTGACATTATAATATGGAAAGGCCAGGACTACCTCCCCTCACACATTCCTTAGACTGAAGTGAAAGAGAAAAATGCCACTGAAATTTCATGTTAAATCACTGAGATTTTGAGGTTGTTTGTTATTGCAGATAGTGTTACTCATCCAGACGGAAATTAAGGCCCAGAAATGTGATAGAATATCCATTTCTACAGTGAATTAAGGACACAGCAGGCCTGTGCTCTTTCTCCCTAAAAATATAGCTTTTTTACAGGAGACTTCATTGTTTTAGTCCTCTTATTTTTAAAAACCAATTTGTAAGTAATCATTTGTTTCCTCTCATAGTTTACCTTAGGGAAAGGTAAAAACCGCATTAAGTGATTGTGACATTAAGTCAAGTCATTATATTATGAAATTACAATGGCAATTATTCCAAAGCAATTGAAGCAGCTCTATAATACAGCACAGTGCAATAAATGAAATAACATTGCTTAAACTTTCTACTTTCACCCAGTAATAAGAGAGGACAAACTGACATGACACAGTCAAAGGTTTCCACAGCCTCAACAGTAAGAATTTCATGTACTTCAAACAACTCTTTCCTCCCCCACACCAATTTTTCTGCTCTAAATTAAATTATATGTGTATTTCTTATTTTAACAATCCCACAATGTAGGACATAGTGTCTTTAAACACAGTCCTAAATAGAAACCCTAATAAATCACTGTGTTTTGGATCAGAGCCATGCCCACACTATAAATTGGAATGGAAGATAAATGGATCTGCAGGGGGACATTCACCTAAATAGGTTTATCCTCAGTAACAATGACAATGCTCTTCTGGGTTACAGGAATATAATGGAATCTCCAGGGAAGTTAGAAAGGTGCAATTTCAGTAGAGTGAAGTCAGCTCCTTCCTATTAAATAGCCATTCTTAAGTGAATCCCAACCAAGAGTCACGGATCTCAAAAGCAAAAAAAATTAAGCAATGGAGACATTAGAACCACCATCCCCTCTTTTGTAAGGCTTAGACTGGAATAGAAACATAGAAATGCATATCTGGGCTGGAAAAAGTCAGTAAACAAATGGCAGGAGCAAAGACACAAGAGATCAAATTTAGGATGGAAAAGAGAAAGCATACACTTTAGGTCTAAAAGACTAATCAAGTCAGAGGAGAGAAAAATGCTTATGAGAGTAGAGGAGGGGGGAATTTAGGACTTTAAATTTAAAACTAGATTCAAAACCTAATTCTACTACAATCAGAAGACTATTGCGAAGTAATCTTTTATAGCCTGTTTCTTCATATGCATAAAGGGAATACAGAATTTTATCTAACAGTATATCTTATGCAAATTCAAATATAAGTGCTCAGCAAAGAGAGAGAAACAATTTAATTAGTTCAGGAGTTCTGCTAGCCATTAATGTTAGGTTGTGTGCTCGAGAGGCTCCATCATTTTTCCTGTGTCTTGTGTGCCTCTCACAATGAATAAGGTCAAGAACTTATCTCTCTGGTTAATCATTGTATTTTCATTGTCTAGAATAACACTTGACATGTAGGAGTTCATAAATATTTGTGGAAGGAAGGGAGGGAAGTATCTTGCTGTACTGGGTTTCTCTCTATTTTTTGATATGACATGACCCCAAAGACAAGTAATTCACCTTACCAGATGTGAGTGGAAAAAAACAGAAATGAATTCTAATACTTTTGTAAAAAGTAGCTGTGTTTAACTTTTTGAAGGAGAGAATTCTCAAGGATAATTTTTGCCACATAGACAATTTCCGCTTATGAACTCTAGAACCCAATTGCCGAATAAGATGCAACTGTACCGAAATAATAATAATTATAACAATACTTGCATAACCTAACTCACTAGGTTCATAGAAGGTCTAAATAAGATTAAAATATAGAATAGTATTCTGCATAATATTGCTATAGCATGCAAATGCCAGGTAAAGTAAGTTATATCATTATCTGACTTCACCCACTAATATATATAGATCTCTGCCACATAAAAACTACTGTTTATAGTTCCTGTAGTTGCCTGACAAAAGAAATTTCTACAGTTGAACTACTGGAGGTGATGATACCCAGAGGACAGAAAAATTAGCCAAGGAAGAAATATCTGCTACTCATTCCATCAACCCCTCTTAGCCTTGTAGCACTATCGACATTCCAGTCTTAGTTCTGTGGGGTTTGTCAATAGAAATGCTCACAAACAATTAAAAGCTATTGCTACCATTGTTAAACTTGTAAGCATACATTCATTACTATTTGTGAGGTGTTTTGTAATCTAATGACAACTCAATTGGTTAGTCGTTGCTACAATAGTGTAGGCTAATTTTTTTTTTCCTGAAGTGAGAAGCAGGGAGGCAGAGAGACAGACTCCTGCATGCACCTGACCAGGACCCACTCTGCAAGCCCACCAGAGGGCAATGCTCTGCCCATGTGGGGCATTGCTCCCTTGCAACTAGAGCCATTCTAGTGCCTGAGGTGGAGGCCATGGAGCCATCCTCAGTGCCTGGGCCAACTTTGTTCCAATGGAGCCTTGGCTGTGGGAAGGGAAGAGAGAGATAGAGAAAAAGGAGAGGGAGAAGGGTGAATAAACAGATGAGTGCTTCTCCTGTGTACCCTGGCTGGGAATCAAACCCAGGACTTCCACAATCTGGGCCATGCTCTACCACTGAGCCAACTGGCCAGGGAGTGTAGGCTAATATTTAAATGAGCCGCCTGTGTGTTCATACAGACCTATGGTCAAATAAAAGTTCTCTCCTTAGTTGTCTTATGAGTTTGAATAGATCATTTACCCTCTCTGTGTCCTCTTCCCCAACAATAAAATAACATGTCTATCATGCATCTCAAACATAAAAGGTCATAAATAGAATTCTTCAGTTCCTACCCAATGCTGTACTGCAGTCCTATCTTTGTATATGTCATTCCTCTACTTAAGGTAACTGAGATACACACTTAAGAGTCATCATTGATGCCTTCTTTTCCTGTATCTGATCTCAACATCCAAACATCACTGAGTTCTGTAGGTTCTTTTTCTTTCTTCTTTTTTTTGACAGAGACAGAGAGATAGACAGAGATAGGTACAGATAAAGACAGACAAGAAGGGAGAGAGATGAGAAGCATCAATTCTTTGTTGCTGTACCTTAGTTGTTCATTGATTGCTTTCTCATATGTGCCTTGACCGAGGGCTACAGCAGACTGAGTGACACCTTGCTCAAGCCAGAAACGTTGGACTCAAGCTGGTGAGCCTTTTTCAAACCAGATGAGCCTGCAATCAAGCCAGTGACCTCAGGGTTTCAAACCTGGGTCTTCCACATCAGTCTAATGCTTTATCCACTGTGCCACTGCCTGGTTATTTTTTCAAAAAGAACCATTTCATTTCTAAAATCTTCTCTCAATCTTCACACTGTAAATTTTCATAGACTTCAAACCCACTTAAATGCTTTGTTTTTCTCTTTCATTTTTTGTCATGATAATTATTTTTAAACCTAAAATCAGAGTATGCCATTATCTTGCTCTAAGCCTTTTAACGGTTTTCTTTCCATTCTTGTTAAAATCAAAATTCTTACCCCATGCCCTACAGAAATATTTTGCTTATGCTAAGAACTGTTTACTTCTGTGACTTTATCTACCCTTTCTCTATCACTCACTATTTATTGCTCAGGTAGATTGTTCAGGAGCCCAGGCAAGATGGCAATGCAGTAGGCGGACGTGCCAACTTCCACCTCCCAGAACCAAAGTGGATTACAACTTAATTTTAAGAACCATCATCTGGAAAAACCAACATTGGACTAAACTAAGAGGACTCTGGAACCAAGTAACACTGAAGAAGCCACATTGAGAATAGTAGGAAAAGCAGAAATGCAGAGAGGGCTTCCCAGCTCTGGGGAGTGAACCCACATGAGTCTTCCCAGCCTGGAGAGACTCATGTGGCAGGAAGTGAGTTTAGCAGAGAGGGAGAATCCTGGGCCCCAGGAACAAAACCCCAGCCTGCAGCTCCAGAGCCTAGAAGAGGCATATGGACAGTATTTAGCTGCAAAACAAGTCAGGATACTGTTTGTGAGAGACAGATTTCTCAGACACAGGATTCTTCTTAAAAGGACCGCGCAGAAAACCTCTTTCACAACCACTCACCCGGGGCTTTGGGGGATGGGGAGAAATGAGAGGACCAGAGTAGCAGGAAGAGAGTATAATCTAGGAGGCACAGGGAGAAACACTTTGAAGGACAGCCACCCTAACCCCTGGGCTGAGTTACTGCCCAAGTCTAAAGTGAATATTTCCCCTAGGACAAGCAATACCAGCAAAAGGAAGCAGGACAAGAACCAAACAAGCTCTCCCATGACACTCAGAATAGAGACGCTGAGAAGGGGGGAGCCCTCAAAAATATAATATTGAGCACTTAGTTCTGAGCTGTAGCATCCCCACCCACACTTCTGAGTGGTAGCCAGAGTGTGGGTGGCAGCGGGATGCAGAAGTGCGGTCCCATCGGCAGAGGTGAAAACCAGGCCAGCCAAAACTGAGGCCTGGCGTAAGCTCAGTTGCACCTGGCAAGGGCAGAAGGAAAGCACGAAAGTGGTTCAACCCAGTTGCAGGCCGAGTGACCAAGAGCAATCCCACATGCAATCCTGCCAACAGGAGAAAGGTGAAGGCCAGGAAACTGCAGAGATCCCTGGCTGAGCACAGGTGTGCAGCCCTGCCCAGCCCACGGAGCCTGGGATTGTGGCCCGACTTGGGAGCACAATTCTGCCCATGGGGGCAGGGCAAAAACCTGGGAACAGGTGGAGAGCTAAGGCTGAGCATAGGTGTGCAGCCCAGCCCACAGTGCCAAGGCTTGCGAACCTGCACAGCGCACAGCCTTACTTGCAAGGATGGGGCAAAAGCTGAGGCCAGCCAAGGCTTGTACACCTGGGTATGTGAACACAGCCCCTCCCATGGAGGAGAGGTGAAAACCACAGCAACAGCCGCAGCCGGCCAGTGCCAGCAATGTCCATACCTGAACACCCAAGGCAGAGGGGGTGGTGGGCCTGCAGACAGACCACACCTAGGGAACACAGAGGCCACATCTATTGGACTCCAGTAGCCACACCCTTCTTACACACAGACAAATGGAAAGGCAGAGAAATGCAACCCAAATGACTCAAGAGAAATCCCCTCCAACAAACTTGAATGAGTCATATATAACCAAATTACTGGATGCAGAGTTAAAAATGATGATTGTTAGGATGCTCAAAGATCTTAGAAAAACAATAGATGGACATAATGAACACCTAAATAAAGAGATAGCAATTATAAAAAAAGGATACTGAAATAATAAAAAAGAATTAGTCAGAAATGAAAAATACAATATCAGAAATGAAGACCACAATGGAATAAATGAAAAGCAGGATGGATGAATCAGAGGATAGAATCAGCGAGTTAGAGAACAAGATAAACAAACGCATGGAAGCAGAGAAGCAAAAGAAAGGAGACTCAAAAAGTCTGTGAAAATTCTAAGAGAGCTCTGTGACAATATGAAGAGAAATAACATCTGCACCATAGGGATTCTTGAAAAAGAAAAGAAAGAACAAGGGATAGAGACTTTGTTCAATCAAATCATAGCTGAAAACATCCCTAAATTGATGCAGGAAAAAGTCACACAAGTTCAAGAAGCACAGAAAACTCCATTAAAGATAAACCTAAAGAAATCTACACCAAGACACATCATAATTAAAATACCAAAGCTAAGATATAAAAAGAAAATATTAAAAGCTACTAGAGAAAAAAATCATTCACCTACAAAGGAGCCCCCATAAGGATGTCATAAGACTTCTCAACAGAAACACTAGAGGCCAGAAGGGAATGGCAAGAATGTAATGCAGAACAAGAGCCTACAATCAAGACTACTTTATCCAGCAAGGCTATCATTTAAACTTGAAGGAGAAATAAAAAGCTTCCCAGACAAAAAAACAAAAAACAAAACAAAAAAACAAACAACTCAGGAATTCATTACAACCAAACCAATGCTGCAAGAAAAGTTAAGGGCCTGTTGTAAACAGATCAAAGGGCAAAAAGAATACAGTAA